>NW_028317943.1:20830750-21437500 GCF_062004578.1 Staurois parvus
TGGAAAGAGAAAAGCTGCAGTGCCTGAATCCTTTTTTTAGAAGTGGAGAAGCCACGTAGACAAGCCGTAAAGTTTATATGACCAAATATAAAACTGAATTGCAGGAGATGCCTGCATTATGACTTGAATCTGAACACAGACCTCATAAAAAATCAAGTGGTTTCAAACATGATTGGGAAAAACATAGATCTATACTGAGACAAAAAAGTTAATGAAAAAAAAAAATACAAAACATGTATAAAAAAAACACAGGCAGACTTGATGGACCACTTGCCCTCACTTTGGAATGTTTCTATGAAAGAAGCGAACCAATTACGCAAGGCAAAATAAGATTTCTGGGGGTATTAAATCCTCAGATTGACAAATTTCAAGGAAACATTTGAATTAATAGACCATTTTTTATACATTTGCATCTACTCCATAATTCAATACAGAGGGAATTTTTGAAAGTGTTAAATTATAAATGGGCTTGCACTGAATTTGCCTTCATGAAGAGCGCACTTAGATGTGCAACAATCGCAAGTAATGTTTCCACCTAATATAATTCATGTTTGAATATAATTTAAAATTCTGTCTGACTGTGACAAAATTGCATTTACGAGGCGTGTCCAGAAAGTAACGAGAATGATATTTAAAAAATTCCTTTATTGAAAAATTTTACAATCGAACTTTGTCTCCTTCAAAGTATGCACCTTGTGAGTGTACACAACACTACCAGTAATTTTCCATTCTTCATAGCATCCCTGGAAGTCTTCAAGTGGAATGGCGTTCCTTGGACATTATCCACACTACCAAAATGGTGTTCTTTCAAACCCTTCTTCATCTTTGAGAATATGAAAAAGTCTCAAGGAGCCAAGTCGGGGCGTTAGGGTATATGGTTAAACACCGTGATATGTTTTTCAGCCAAAAACTCTCTGACAACGAAATAACTGTGACTCAGTACGCACACTAAAAACTCTTTGTCTCAAGTGATCAAGAACTTCCAGGTAAAATCTTTGATACACAATTTGACTAGTAGATACAAATTCCTTATGGACAATTCTATGTGACTAAAAAAAACAATGACCATTGATTTGACTTTTCATTTGCTCATTTGAGCTTTTTTCTTTGGGCGAAGTGACGTGGGTTTGTGCCATTCCGAATTTTATTTCCTTGTCTCAGGATCATACTCAAACACCCAGGATTCATCTCCCGTGAAAGGTCTCTCTTTCTAAATGGACCAACATGGCTTGGCAAAATGAGTTTAATGGTGTTCCTTCTGGTCAGGGGACAAGTTCTTTGGAACAAGTTTTAAACACACTTTCTTTTCTTATGTTCAAATCCTGAGTCATGATTTCATGAACAATTGACTTGGTAATTCCCGTTTCCTCTTCAATCATTCTGCATCACATTCTGTTTTGTTTTTGATGAAGTTTGACAATCTTGATCGTTGTTCATCTTCAACACCTTCTCATCCTCCCTTGAAGGCCTTGTTGCATAGGTACACTTGTGCAGATGATAGCGCAGCTTCTCCATAAGCTTTCCTCACCATTTCCAAGATTTCTGATGCACTTTTACCCAATTTCACACGAAAGTCTATCACATAACTCTGTTCCAAACTTGCTTGCATCTTTCTTAATATGAGGCACTTGAACAGGGTGTGACAAAAAAGAATGTCTCAACTGATCAGTGTTTTCATGTATACCTGGCACCCCACCCCAAGTGACCTTGGTCAGCTTCTCCCCTCACAGAGTCCTTCTCGAGCGTAGAAACTTTATTCTCATTATATTCTGGACAAACCTTGTATATTTGCAATGTTCTGTCTCTGAGCAGTGTCTAGAGCTCCCAACTCTGTGCAGATGTAGGTACAAGATAGTTAAATTGCTGATTTCCACTATCGATTACTTATGAAAGGCAGCATGATTTTACTAAAAAGAAGCTAATCCTACATTGCACTGGTTTTCTCAGTAACAGTGTAATCCTGTGTTACATGTAGTGCATTAATTTTAGGCTTATTTGGGGTATAAAATTGTCACACCTTTCCTATGACAGCATACAAATTACTCCCATAGCAAATCCCACCTAATCTGAACATATTTCAAAAAAGTATGTTTTTTTTATGCCTTCTACTGATCTCATGAAGAATTAAAATAGCAACTGCAGTATTAAAGACAAAAAGAAATGTTGCTTCAGCAAAAAATAGATATATTCCTGAAATAACTACAATGTTTCCATTTTTGTTTCCATTTTAACAAGCACTGAACGGTAACCTTTTCTGTCACCAGTGTTCAAACAGCTGCTAAAAGTAGTTGTGTTACCTGCAGTAAGTCAAGAACTTGACTGACAGCAAGTCCCAACAGCTGCATACAGGGGAGTATGTGCAATGGGTGGGGACTGTGCAATATACCAAGTAGGTCCCTAGCTGGATAAACACCCTTCCTACCAAAAAATGACATTTATTTTTTAACAGGCATTGTAGTTTGTACTGAACTCTAAAGTTGAGATGTATTTACAGTGTCACACTTTCCTCCCACAAGTGAGTTAATTCCTCACACCCTAAAGTATAACTAAAGACAAACTTTTTTGAATAGTTTAGAAAAAAGTGGACTAGAACATCTTTCAGGTTTTCATTTATGTTTGTGCCCTATTAGAGAAATTCACCCTTTCTATTTGCCCTATTATAACTGAAAGAAAATCCCAAATTTTGGGTTGTCATTAGAACAGCAACAGAGTAGCCATCTTCTGATGGGGACAGTAGTTTACCTGAAGGGTTGGTATTGACTTCCTGGAGGACCTAACACATTTTTCTTGTGTACCCCATTAAAATCCAGTCTCAAACAGCCTAGTAAGCATTTTTTTATTGCCATCCTCATAAAAAAAAAATAGAAAAAAAAGCACGCAGACTCCTTCAATATATATAACAGACACTTGGGTGGGTCTGTTAAAAAAGTCTGGCATTGAAATGTCCTTTGCTGGCAAGGTAAATATTTTTTCCCCTTGTAAATGCCAGTGCTGGTGCACTGCTTCATGTACATCACAGAGATGCGTCCCTTCACAGGCAAGCTGTGAACACCCCCGGGCATGGTTTTTAAAAGAATTGGGCATTTTTACTTGCAATACTTTATTAGAGATATAAGATGCCATACAGAAAAAGGTTATTGTACAGATCCAGCGATAACAATCATAAAAAAATGGTCCATATTTACTAACATGGTAATCTGATGTAATTCTAAGTGCAAAATCTCGAGGTAGTCACAGTTTTCCAAATGCTACACACCATGCACTGAGAATATCTCCGCAAATCTCATGTCCACTTTAAAAGACAATACTAGCAATGCCAGATCATTTAACAATAGGAAAAAAAAGGGAAATAAGAACAAAAAGCAGAAGAAATTAATGGAGGCAAGAATGCCAGAGAGGGGAAGAGTGGAGAGAAGGAAATACTCAAAGATGGTACAGTCGACTTGCCAAGAAGCCCATGGCTTAGTAAAAGTTATAAGTTGATGGGCATGTAATGTGCCTATGGACTACAGACCTTTTCAGATATTTTTTGTGACTCTTGAAGCCTTTCATGAGTCATGATCCACGTACAGGGACTGAGGCCTTCTTCCAATATCTAGCTATGGTGAGTTTGGCCACTAAGTAGATGAAAAAGTCATCTTCTCTTTCTCAAGTGGCTCATTCAACAGATCCACACCTGTTGACTGAGAAATAGAGACCCCAGTCACCTGCCTCAGGAGGGCTGAATTTTTTAATGTTTCACTTTAAGCATTTAAAAAAATTACTGCTTCTGGCAGAATTAATGTTTTAATATTTTAAATTGAATCTAGGGCAGTTTGGCTAATCCCTACTGGTGAACCTGATGACAACCAGGGATTCCCTCATTTTTTTTGGCTATGGGACAGGAAGTGAAGGGAAATCCCCCATGATGGCACGAGTGGAAAAAAACTGAAAGGAAAAAAAAATAAACTTTTGCCTTTAGTTCTTAATTCCCACATTATCTGTTATTTTACATTATGGAAAACCTATAGGGGTTTTTTATTAGTTTAGCAGCAACAAAGTTACATTTTATAGCTGATATGTGTTGCTGGGTGTGTTTTTAGTAATCTGTTTTTGCATGCTTTGTGTTAAACACATAGTACATTAAGATATAGTTTTTTATGTTCCCCTATAGAGCAGAGCATTGAAATAAAGTGACAAGTGAAGATTAGGTTAAAATAATGATTGTAATATGAAAATAATTATGTGCACAAGTTCTCAACAATATAAAACAAGCTAATTTGATCTGCTGTTGAACTATATAACATTTTGAAAAACTCTGCTTATACACAACATAAAAGCAAGTATATTTTGAAAAAGACTGTGGAACACTCTGCATGCAGATTCCATGCCAAATAGACGTAAATCCTTGAAACAAAAAAATTTCTGGCTGAGAGTGTCAGAGCAATGAAAGAAGTTCAGCAGGCCTATGAACTCTTGGATCAGACTCTAAACAACAGGAATTAGGAAGGTTCATTGGGGAGTTCTTTCAAATTTTATCATATTTTCAAGTGGATAAAGTGTTCACATGCTGCGTATGTGCTCATGGGAATTCCATATTCCTTTATTTTATTTATTGTCCAGCTGTCATAGATTGCATTCTAGTTTTTACAGTTAAACCACAATAATGTTTTCAGGATTACAGCATTTTTGAAACACATTAAATCCTATACTATGGGTAAGTAAATCAAGCACGCCTGCTAATATAACCTGCAAAAGAGTCAAATCATACTACACAATTGCCTTGAAATGAAGCATAAATAAGGATGCATGACAACAACTGTGGTACTTTGTAAATCCTCCGTGTCAGTCCACCAGTTTGTCTGTCACCTTAATAAAGAGGACCTCTGTGTCTTTGACATATTATCTTTGAGATGGGACTCTAGGAAACATTTTGGATGTGATCCTGGTGTGCTGGCTTTTATTCTTCATTCGTAATATAATTTCAGCTTTTCTCAATCCTATGAGAGGTAAACGTGAATCATCAAGGATCTTGCCAGTTTAAATTTGTTTCTAATTCCCCACAATGTAAAGTGCAGACACAGCGCTGTCTACACACAGTAACATAGAAGGACCCTTCCTTTTAGATATGTATGCTTTCCAGGCTAGCATATTATTGAGTATTATTGAGTTTTCAGTTTGAGAAACTGAATGCATAGCCAAAGTTTTTATTTCTTTTTTGGCTTTGAAGAGAGTAGATAAGGGCTACAACTCCTGACACACTCAGCCCAGGTTGGGGTTGAACCTTCCATTGCATGTGGTTTGCTCTAGGGGCATTTGGCAAGGAGCACCAGCAAAGAACCCGAGAAGAGAAGGATCGGAGCTACTCTGCAAAACCATTGCACAATGAAGGGAAGTACCTCTCATGTTTGTTATTTTAAAAGCATTTTTTGTCCCTTTATCAATCACTTTAACCTCTCCACCTGTTGTGCTAGTCATTGTCACAGAGACAGAAAGTGCTGGGAAATCCAGAATTTTACAGTTGTCACCTTCACGTCTAACAAACAAATCTAAATGCCTAAGCACAATTCTGCAATGTTGACATGTGTTAGCAAAACCGTACATATCACCACAACTACTTTGTACATCCAGGTGGATTATATCTTGATTTTTTTAGGACAAATTGGGCTTTCATTTGGTGGTAAATGGTAATGGATAGCTCCTGATTTTTTTTTTATTATCAAAGGAAAACTGGCCCAAAATAGTAAATAAAAAAATCATTTTTTTTATTTAGCTGTGTGTTTCTTGTTACAACCATAACCTACCACCAAAGAACAACCCAAAATCAATTCTCCAGCTCGTGACAATCGCAGCGATACCATATATGTGTATGTTATTTGTTGTTTGTACCCGTAGTACAGCCCAGAAACAATAGTGCACATTTTGTTTTTGTCTTTTTTTTTTTTTACCTAAAACACACTGACATTAACACTAACTGACACTGATACCAATTTTTTTAAATCCTAACCTTTGACCCTGACCTTGACCTTTGACCCTGACCTTGACCCAAACACTAACCCTGGCATTGAACTAGATCAAACCTTGATCTAGGTATTTTTCTTTATTTTTTCTTTAATTTTTTAATATTTATTTATAAAATTTTATATCTTTAATAATTTCTATTTAAATTATAGTTATATCTTCTTTTTTTTTTTTACAAAATTTTTTTTTTCTCTATGCCAGGAGTTAGATACAATGTATCTCTCTTCTCCTTTCATAGAGAAAGAAAAAAGCAAGGGGGCCGGGCTGTATAGTGACTTATCACTATGATAGCCAATCAGAGGCTATCACAGCGATCATGTGACCCAGAATCGGGAGTCCCGGGTCCCGATCGTTAAAACGGGACCTGGGGCTCTCAGTGACACCGCGGTCTCTGTGCTGAGAGCGTGCCAAGCGGCGTCCTCCCAGCACAAAGACAGGTATGCAAATATGCGGCCCCATGGAAAAAAGCCCACTTTAATTAGGCCGCATATTTGTGTGATGTTGGCGTCAAGGGGTTAATGATAATGGCAAATCTTCAAATGGGGGCATGTTGCTGTGACATTATCCCCTTACTTTGGATAGATTTTCTTTTATGTTCTGTTGCAATTATAGGACAGAAAGTGGTGGGAAATCTCCTCAATGGTGCAGAAGCAGCCAAATATAAAATTACACAAGTTTTGACTATTCCCTTCTTTATCCAAAACTAAAAAAATATTAAGGTATACATGCATTTTAGAGCATGTTCAGAAAGCATTTTTTGCATATAGCCCAGCACTATGTACACTGTCTCCCCAGCAATATGTATACATTTCTCCATTATCCAGCAGTTTATACATCCCTCCTGACCTTGTCCAATATACAGGTACTTCTGTATGCTCATCATAGCTCATGTAGTATACATACTGTACAGTATGTCTGCCCTTTCCATGCCACACTTCTCTATACTCAAGTAATATATACACCCCTATATACAGACACTTCTCTATGCTCAACCAGTGTATATGTTCTCCGCAGAAATATGTATACACTTTTCTGTATGTACTTCTCCCATTTAGATACATACATTAACTGTTCATTCCTGAAGTAGCATTTCCTTAAGCTGCATTGACACTTGAGTGATGTGTAGCTCAAAGCTACAAAAATGCTCAAAGTTAAAAAAAAAAGCAATTGTGCAAACAATTGATTTTTTAAGTTTGAGCATTTTTGAAGCTTTGAGTTTCAAGCTACAAATTGCCCAAGTGTGAATGCATACTTTGTCCCAGCATCAATACTCATCTCTTACATATCCCTGAAACTGTCACTTCCCCATAAGGTTTACATGCGATAATAGCCAGACCACACATCGCTCATCCCTCCCACTGACATGCTTCACCCACTCTTGGGGCTTAATTGTAGAATGTGCAATTAGGCCACAGTAGAGGGTGAAATATGTCAGAGAAAGGACATTGGTGGAGTGTCTCTATCACTGCTGACAAAATAACTTTTTTGTATGCAAGGGATCAGCTATGTGCAGCTTCACTATTTTTGTATATAATCACTCACCTTCCTGAGCGCTCTAGTGCTCCTAAGCAAAGGACTAGTCAACAACATTACCTGTAGGCTCCCTGTAAATTAATTTTTTTCTCCATTCGTGACTCACCATGCCTTGTTCTGCACATAATCTACGTGTGGAGATTTAACATTTCTGGATCTTCCCAATACAATAGCAAATCTTGACTTTCTTTTTCAATAGATTTGTATTCAAAAGATTTTACAAAATGCAATGATGCAAACTATATCAAACAAATGTCAAAAGATGGAAGAAATCTTGACTTTTTAAGTTAAGGACCACTCTGAAGTTATTACATTTTCGGTATACCTTGAAATAAGTTTGGTTTTTAATAATTGATAGAATGGGTAAGACAACCCATGTTTGAAACTATTGCTAATTTTATCTTTCAGAATATTGCCTACATGCAGGTGAGGCAGTCAATCCAATAAGAAAAATAATGTTATAGATGCACATGGGAAAGGATATGTGCAAATTCTTATTGCTGCAAACAATATGTATAAATTTTCTAATCTGCTTATATAGTAATGTGACATTTTTATGACTTACCCCTTTCTGTGTATTAAGTATAATGCATTTTAAACCTGCTTCCCAGGCTGTCCGATTAAACCTTGACACATTTTTCTTAGCAAATGTTTGCTTTAGCCTGAATGGAAATAATAGTAATGCTTCTGAAATAATTTAAGTATATGTTGTAAGAAGGCAGTCTACAATTTGTGTAACAAAGTTCAGAAGTGTATGGCATTTGGTAATGATGTGTGTGGCACTGGATCATAACTGAACCCTAACTTTTATAATATTGCACAGATGCCTAGCAATAACTTGGAGCAGCATGGTTAAATTAATTGGTCACCATAGCGATCTGGCTGCTGTCACTGCTGACTTTGTTTGTGGATGCATGCTACCCGTCATTGTTATCCTTAGTTAATCATCTTACTAACTTCTAATTGTCTTACTACCTCATATTGTAAAACAAAATGGTAAGCCAGTGAATATTTTTTTTCTGAAGCGCCATTTATACATGGCATTGTGTTTACTACAGCTTGTCCTTGATCGCACTGTCATTAGACAGCACAGTTCACTTGCAGAATGAAAAGAGCCAGTCGGAGTAGTTGTGTAGCTTGTGATCTCCATGAGCCTATCACAGTGTTCATAAATGTAAACATTGTGTGTTTACAAGCATCAGCCCTCACCATCCTCTCACAATGGCAGTGGTGGTGGCAGTTAAAGTTCCACTGACCAGCAATGACTATGGGATTGTTTGATTGGTATACAGTGCCACTGACCATCAATGATGGGGGGGGAGTTAAAGTGCCGCTTACTGAGGGATTGTTTTAGGGGGGTTCAATGTTTCCCTGACCACCATTGTTGCAATGGGGTGAGTGGCTATTAAATAAATACATATAATGTGCTTTAGGCAGAAGGAAGGATTTCCCCAGTTTCCTCTCTGTCCAGGGATTATGGCAATAATCATTGCTAAAGTTGCAAATGGAAATGGAAACCCCATAGACGATTCTGATCCCTTCAATGATATAATAAAGAAATCTGCATCCTCTTTTAATGATTATGGCAATATTAACTTTTTTTTTTCATAACTTTTTTTTTTTAATGGCTGAACTGGATGGACTTTTGTCTTTTTTCAGCCAGACTAACTATGTAACTATGTTACTTGGTAGAAAGGGGGCTAATCTGTGTCACACATTTGTAAACAGAATGTAAAGCCACCACAAGGATTTGCATGTCATCTCTGAGTCAACATCTCAGTCCATTGACTACCCTGGATAATTGGATAAGGATGTCACCTTCTGCAAAAGTGTACAGGGTTCAATCAATTCTTTTATACAGCATAGGTCACAGCTGACATTTATGTTCAGAAATTTTCAAACATGATTAGAGTTTATCATCAGTGATGCTAAGCATTTTTGACATTTGCTGTTTCTTATTTATTTCTTATGCATGCCTAATTGGATACAAAATTGTACAAGAAAATTGTATAATGTATGGCCAGCCTTAAATAGTTTGCTGAATCAGGAAGAGAAGTAATCGTGGTGCATGATGAAAAAGCAATATGCACCCGTGTTTTTGATGTAAAATAGCTAGACATGTGCAGGTTGTGTCATTCCAAACCAAAATTCGACAAGTTTTTCATTATTCAGATATTGGGATGTATCCAAATTTCCAAATTGCCAGAACAGACTAAAATAGAACAGAAAATAAAGGAATAGAATATAATAGAACAGAAAAGATTAAAATAGAATAGAAAATAAAATAATAGAATAGATAGGAATAGAGTAAAACGGAACAGAAAAGAATAGAAGATACAAGAATAGAATAAAATAGAATAGAAAATAAGTGAATAGAATAGAAATTAAAAGAATAGAATTTAATAGAATAAAAAATAAGGGAATAGAATAAAAAATAAAATAATGGAATAGAATAGAATAAAATAGAATAGTAAATTAAGGAATAGAATAGAAATTAAAAGAATAAACTATAATAGAATAGAAATAAGGGAACAGAATAGAAAATAAAAGAACAGAATAAAAGAACAGAATACAATATAACAGAAAACAATAGAGTAAACAAGAGTAAAAAGAAAAGACTAGAAAATAAAAGAATAGAAAATAAAATAATAGAATAAAATAGAATAAAAATAAGGGAATAGAATAAAAAAGAATATAATAGAAAAAAAAATAGAATAGAATATAGCTGCCTGCCAAAATTTTAATTTGAAAAAGAATAAAATAGAATAAAAAAAGGATAGAATCAAAAAGCATAAAGTACAACAGAACAGAATAGAATAGAAAATAAAAGTATAGAATATAACAGAATAAAAAAAATAAAGGGATAGAAAAGAATAGATTAGAAAAGAATAGAAAATAAAAGAACAAAACAGAAAAGAATAGAATAGAAAAACAATAGAATAGAATAGATTGCAATAGAAAGAATAAAACCGTTTTCCAAAATTCACATTTTCTGAATCTAATTTAATTCAACCAAATTTGGGAAAATTCTAATTGTATTCAAAAATGAATAAATGAAACAAAGCTAAATAAAAGTAACAAATTTAACGAAACAAAATTATTTACATTAGAAATCAAAACAAAAACTAAACACATTTTTTCTTTCTGCACATTTCTGAAAATAAGCTCAATACAATTCCCAGCAACTGCTAGTGGGTGTATTCCCTTACAAAATCAAAAATGTCAAAATTGATAGCAGCACCAATAACCAACATGGTCAGAAAGATAGAGTGCCACTGTGTTACAACTGCCAAAATCTTCTATTATTATCATATACAAATTAATAAAAATAAAGTGTTAAAGTGTAAGCAATCAAATCTTTGTAAATAAAATAATTGCCCCTATTCTTGTCCAGTACTTACAAACAATAATTATGTGTACATTAAACAAATATCTGAAAATTAATCCACATTAAAATCATAATTTTTGTATTGTCCACAGTTCTCGTGCCAATAAAGTGCCAAATAAAGGGGCAGAGCCTTGGGATGTGACATCCGCTCCCTCTACAGGCTGCACGAGTCAATCTGGGTGCCAGGGTACATGCACGTATCAATGAGTGCACATTTTAATTGTGGCATTTAAGTTTAGTAAATCGTTTAATGCAGAACTCTTCCGGGTTGGTGTTTTCCATGTTGGAGTGAGGTGGAGAATACTTTGATATATCCTTGTGGTTCCTTCCTGGTTGGTTCATTTACAAGAGCAGATGAAGAGAATCTGTGGAGGGGAGCAACCTATTTGGAGAGAAAGCTATACATCCAACAGCGCTCATTGACCTTCCTATTATAAGGGGTCAGTGAATGATTTACAGTAAAGGGTGGCACCAGCACTGAAGCATAAAAGTTGTCTTTACACACAGGATTTTTTTAAAGCTGTCACAACTTTTCCCTTTATTTGGCACCTTATTGGCAAGGGAACTGTGGACAATACAATGATTTTTTCCCTGGTTAGACATGTGGTTTGTTTCACTCTTCGGAGATTCAAATTTATCCATCTGCATGCAAGTTCCAGGAAAAAAAGTAGAGCATTTTTTCTGCACTGAACTATACTGGAACATGGTAAAATGCAACTGAATGCACCTAAATGCACCGGAATGCACCAGAATGCACATGTCCTTATTTTTGTTGAAGAAAAAGAGAGGGGGGGAAAAATGAACCACAATGCATAAAAAATGCATCAAAAACACATAAAAAACGAGCATGCAGGAAAGCATCTGGAACACATCCGGACTCTGTTTCTATGGTGTTTACCAGCCCTTACTGTAGATTGTGACAGATGCCTGTCACCCTTATTGGGTGACTCCGTCAGAAAAGCGCTTCCTCGCCACTGGGACACAAGAAAAATGTAATCTAGCCGGGCATTACACCCAAGACTAGTCGATAGTAGCTTAGATGCAGAACTACAGGTTTTTATACACTTCACAAATAGCGGCAGTCCCCGCATGAACAATAACCACAAATAGTAAACAGTAGGATTTTATACACTTCACAAATAGCGGCAGTCCCCGCATGAACAATAACCACAAATAGTAAACATTAGGATTTTATACACTTCACAAATAGCGGCAGTCCCCACATAAACAATAACCACAAATAGTATACATTTGGATTTTATACACTTCACAAATAGCGGCAGTCCCCACATAAACAATAACCACAAATAGTATACATTTGGATTTTATACACTTCACAAATAGCGGCAGTCCCCACATGAGCAATAACCACAAATAGTAAACATTAGGATTTTATACACTTCACAAATAGCAGCAGTCCCCACATGAACAATAACCACAAATAGTCTGATAGCTTCACCTCTTTATTTAACCACCTCCCGCCCGCCATATAGTTATATGACGGATGCAAGGTGGTTCTCTCATTCTGGGATGACGTCATATGACATCCTCCCATTCTCACTGCGTGTGCGCGGCTCCCGGAGCGTGCAGCGTGGTGATTGGCGGTGCGCTGTGTCCCTCGGAAGCAGCGGATCACTGATCCACGGAAAGAGCCGAAGATGTCGGCTAGGTCATGTGATCAGCTGTGTCCAATCACAGCTGATCACATGTAAACAGGGAAATGCCAGTTATCGGCATTTCTCTCCTCACGATCTGTCACGCTGACAGCTCGAGAGGAGAGGAGAGCTGGTAATTGGCATTTCTCGGAGGGGACATGTACACAGATCATCAGGGCACTGATGATCAGTGTGCCCTGATGATCTGTGTAGCCCCAGCAGCGCCACTTGTCAGTGTCCATCAGTGCCAGGTCTCAGTGCTCATCCATGCCACCTGCCAGTGCCCCATCAGTGCCACATTTCAGTGCCCATCAGTGCCACATTTCAGTGCCCATCTGAGCTGCCTTTCAGTGTCACCCATCAGTGCCAGTCAGTGCCACCTACCAATGCCAGTCTGTGCGACCTATCAGTGCTGCCAATCAGTGCCGCCTATCAGTGTCAGTCAGTGCTGCCTATCACTGCCAGTTAGTGCCGCCTATCAGTGTCCATCAGTGCCGTCTATCAGTGCCTGTCAGTGTTACCTATCAGTGCCGCCTATCAGTGCCAGTCAGTGCCGCCTATCAGTGCCATATATGAGTGCTTCCTTTCAGTGCCCATCAGTGATGTCTGCCAATGCCCATCAGTGCCTCCTCATCAGTGCACATCAGTGCCACCTATCAGTGTCCATCAGTGCATTCTATCAATGCCCATCATTGCAGCCTCATTAGCGCACATCAGTGAAGGAGAAAAATCACTTATTTACTAAATTTTATAACAAAAACTAAGAAAAAAAAGTTTTTTTCAAACTTTTCATTGGTTTTTGGTTTAAGAAAAAATAAAAAACCCAGAGGTGATTAAATACCACCAAAATAAATCTCTATCTGTCCAAAAAAGGAAAAAAATGTAATATGGGTACAGTGTTGCATGACCGCGCAATTGTCATTCAAAGTGTGACAGCGCTGAAAGCTGGAAATTGGCCTGGACAGGAAGGGGGTATTAGTGCCCTGTAGGCTAGTGGTTAATCTGATCATGTAAGCACCTCCAGGGACTAGCCAATAGACAGGAGCAATAGGTGACTCAATCAATAATGGAATGCACACCTAGGAGGCACACAATGGGAGTAAATACATAATACCTTATTAAACATTACATGGAGTCCTCAGAATCAGGTTTGTTTTGAGCTGATTATATTAACATTTTCTTGACTTGAATACGAATTAAACTGCTCCAAAGGTCCCCCCCAGGCACACACCAAAGAGCAGAGCCCCCTCAGATGCCAGGGCCATGGTCAGTAGGCAAGAGGCTAGTCTGCAGTCCCCTCCAAAAGCTCCTTTCCCGGTTGGGTCTGTCACATGGATTATTTTTGAATATTTGTTTATTGCACACATAATTATTGTTTGTAAGTACTGGACAAGAATAGGGGCAATTATTTTATTTATAAAGGTTTGATTGCTTACACTGTATTATTTATTTGTATATGACAATAATAGAAGATGCTGACAGTTATAGCACAGTGGCCCTTTATGTTACTGAGCAATTTAGTTATTAGTGCCGCTATCATGTTTTCTTCTTCACAGTACATGATGATTTGATTGATGGGCAGATCTCTTGGAGAGAGGTCGGTCAATCTATGGTCAGCTGTTATAAGTAGGCAACAAACATCTTGTAAATATAAAAATACAATGTAAATGATTCATTATTATTTATCTTTTGTTAGCAGCTGCCTCGGTTATCTGAAAATAGGAACACATTCTTCCATTCTTTTACAATGCTGAATTCATTGTGTCACAGCTTGTTTTAATGTAAGGCTTCTGGAGTCCCCCATCTATCTCTGTCACAGTTAATTGTTACCTATGGTTTTGTTTCCTAACTCAGTATTGTTAGCAGGCAGCATGGTGCCAGAAGGCTATCATTATTTGTTAGGTGACATAATATTAGCCTGACATCTCTAGATCTATCTAGAGGACTGGTGCAAGGCAATTTATTGTCAGAAAGTTTGTTGAAGACACATACAGTACTTCTTTATAACAATAGTAAAAGATATGTGCAAATGGTATTATGCAACAACAAACTGGATGTATGCAGGGTATTCCTTTTCTAGTACTGTATTGCAAAGGGAAAAGCAAAAAATTCTTTTGAAATTAAAATCGTTCTAAAGGCTATTTATTTTCTTTAAAATAATAAACACATCATACTTACCTACTCTGTGCAATTGTTTTGCACAGAGCAGCCTAGATCCTTCTCTTCTGGGGTCCCACCTGTTGATCCTGCCAGGAATCCAGTTAGCTCCAAGTGATTTGCATTTCCAAGTAGCTATTGGCAGCTAGGGATGTTAATCACCGGGTCCCGGCAGGCGATTCCTGGTCAGCACTTGGCGATCGTTGCGCAAAGCTGACAGGGGAGAGACCTGTGTGTAAACAACATAGTTCTCTCCCCTGTCAGCATGGACAATAAGGCATCTGCTACACTACCTATATTTTCCCCTAACCACACCTCCCCCTTGAGTTATGAGGATGAGGAGAGTGGGGGGTGTATTATAGTCCAAGAGAGCTGGAGAGGGTTGACATCACAGGCCATGATTTCAGTGCAGCAGAGGAAGCGTTTTGTGTTTCTGGAAGATTTAACAAATATATGTCTGTACTGTATATTCAAAATGTTTAGAGATAAAACTGTCAAAAAGCATGTAATGCAAATATATAATGTATATACAGTGCTCAGTATAAATTAGTACACCCCAACAGATTTGTCAGAAAACCTTTACTTTCCTTTCAGAATCAACATTTTTTATGGGACACTTTACTACAAAATACTCCCTCAAATGCAGGTCATTGCTTGCAAACAAGATTGTTAATTTGCACACAAAAAACAGTATTTTTCCTAACAAATTCATTCAATGTTCCATGTTGCAAAAATGAATACACCCCAATGAAAGTCTTAGGAGAAAAGCTAGATTTTAGACAACAAAATCCTAATTAACCACTTGCCCTCCAGAGGATTTACCCCGCTTCCTGACCAGGCCATTTTTTGCGATACGGCACTGCGTTTAACTGACAATTGTGCGGTCAGGCAACATTGTCCATAAATTAAATTTATGTCATTTTTTTCCCACAAATAGAGCTTTCTTTTGGTGGTATTTGATCACCTCTGCGGTTTTTATTTTTTGCGCTATAAACAAAAAAGGCTGACCATTTTGAAAAAAAAAACCAATATTTTTTGCTTTTTGCTATAAAACATATCTAATTAAAAATATTTAAAAAGACATTTCTTCATAAATTTATGCCAAAATGTATTCTGCTACATGTCTTTGCTAAAAAAAAATCCCCAATACGTGCAAATTAATTGGTTTACGTGAAAGTTATAGCGTCTACAAATGGAAGTATATATACTGGAATTTTTATTTTTTTTATACTAGTAATGGCAATGATCAGCGACTTATAGTGGGACTGCAGGACTGCGGCGGGCATTCTGACACTGGGTGGGAACTGACTAACTGCCACTGACATCCCCAGTGACACTAAGAAAGTGATCAGTGCTAATAAAAAGCAATGACACTGTACTAATGACACTGAGCATGAAGGGGTTAACAGTGTGCTGTGTGTGTTTTACTATGTGCACTGTGTTGTATTTTACTTTGGAGACATGCTGTTTTGTATCTCTCTGCTGAGAGATACAAAGCAGCATGTCCATGCTGACAGGAGAGAGACCTGTGTTGTTTACACACAGGTCTCTCCCCCGTCAGATTTGCCGGCACCCTGTGATTGACATCCCTAGCTGCTAATACGTGATTTTGTGCAGCCATGTCGCCCTGTAGCAGTACTTCTGCTACAGGGCGGAGGGAAAGTGGTTAACAAGAATTCAACTACAGGTGAGTCTAAAAAGGTGTCCAGCAGACGGTTGAATATAAAAGGGCATTACCTAACAAAGAAAACCCCTTTCCATTTCATGCTGTCAGCAATGGCACCACATGGAAGTGAAATGTCACAAGGCCTGAGAAATAAAATAATTTCTTTACACAAGAAAGGTGAAGGCTACAAGAGGATCAGCAAAGCTTTACTTATCAGTCACAATACTGTAGCAAAAGTGATACAAAAATTTAACAAATATGCAGCCATCTCAAAGAGATGTCCCGGCCATCCACAGAAGAAGAACAAGGTAAAAATGATTCAGTGCCCAAGTATGTCTCCTGATCTCAACCCAATCGAAACACCTATGGGGAATTCTGAAGAGACAAGTTGAGCATCACTCTTCATCCAGCATCCAGGCTCAAAAAGAGGTCATTCTTGAAGAATGGAAAAAGATAGATGTTGCAATATGTCAACAACTTGTTCACTTCATGCCTAGAAGACTTGGTACTGTCCTTACAAATCATGGAGGTCATACAAAATACTAGATGTAGTAGTTTTTGTTGTGGGGTGTATTCATTTTTGCATCATCTAATTTGAGTAAAACTGAAGATTCTGTAATCTAAGTTATATTATTAACCTTACTTTCATGTAATGAGCTAAACAAATTTTGGAAATGGTCCTTGTGTTCATTGAGATATTGATTAAAAATCTTACTTTTAAAACAGGGTGTACTCATTTATGCTGTGCACTGTATACATATATATATATATATATATATACAGATATATATATATATACACAGTTGTATTCAAAATAATAGCAGTGTGTTGAAAAAAGTGAATAAAGCTCAAAATCCTTCTAATAGCTTTTATTTCCATACACACAAATGCATTGGGAACACTACACATTCTATTCCAAATCAAAACATGAAGAAAAATATATCAAATTTCTGCTGTTCCTCTAAAAAAAATTGAAGAAAAGTGAATATTAGACTGTTCAAAAAAATAGCAGTGTTTGTATTCTTCTTTACAAACTCAAACATTCACTATATAAACTGAAAAATGTTTGAAGATTTTGCTTTCTTTTGAATCACTTAATCAATATTTAGTTGTATAAGCACGGTTTCTGAGAACTGCTGTACATCTGTGTTGCATGGAGTCAACCAACTTCTGGCACCTGTGAACAGGTATTCCAGCCCAGGATGATTGGACTACATTCCACAGTTCTTCTCTATTTCTTGGTTTTGCCTCAGAAACTGCATTTTTGATGTCACCCACAAGTTTTCTATTGGATTAAGATCCGGGGATTGGGCTGGCCACTCCATAACATCAATCTTGTTGGTCTGGAACCAAGATGTTGCACGTTTACTGGTGTGTTTGGGGTCGTTGTCTTGTTGGAACACCCATTTCAAGGGCTTTTCCTCTTCAGCATAAAGGCAGCATGACCTCTTCAAGTATTCTGATGTATTCAAACTGATCCATGATCCCTGGTATGCGATAAATAGGCGCAACACCGTAGTATGAGAAACATCCCCATATCATGATGCTTGCGCAACCATGCTTCACTGTCTTCACAGTGTACTGTGGCTTGAATTCAGTGTTTGGGGGTCGTCTGACAAACTGTCTCCGGCCACTAGACCTAAAAAGAACAATCTTACTTTCATCGGTCCACAAAATGTTGTGCCATTTCTCTTTAGGCCAGTCAATGTGCACTTTGGCAAATTGTAACCTCTTCAGCAGATGTCTTTTTTTCAACAGTGGGACTTTGTGGGGGCTTCTTGCAGATAGCTTGGCTTCACATAGGTGTCTTCTAATTGTAACAGTACTCACAGGTAACTTTAGACCTTCTTTGATCTTCCTGGAGCTGATTGTTGGCCGAGTCCTTGCCATTTTGGCTATTCTTCCATTCATTCGAATGGTAGTTTTTCGCTTTCCTCCACGTCTTTCAGGTTTTGGTTGCCATTTTAAAGCATTTGCGATCATTTTAGGTGAGCAGCCTATCATTTTCTGCACTTCTTTATATGTGTTCCCCTCTCCAATCAACTTTTTAATCAAGGTGCGCTGTTCTTCTGAATAATGTCTGGAACGACCCATTTTCCTCAGAATTTCAGAGAGAAATACACTGTAACCAGCATGTACAACATTTGGTGCCTTCCTTCCTTAAAAAAGGGCAATAATCGCCACTTGTTTTTCAAAGAATGAATGACCTCACTAATAGAACTCCACACTGCTATTATTTTGAACATGCCCCTTTCAATTAGTGATTCAATTACACAGAATCAGCAGCATGCATGTCATGACTGTTGGGTCTGTTGGATTTCTATTACTCTACTACACCTGCTAGTAAATTATTTGCCATGTAGAAATATCATTTCTACCAAAAACAGTGATTGATCAGGTTAGTGATGTCTGGCTGCTATTATTTTGAACACAACTATATATATATATATATATATATATATATATATACACACAGTGCACAACATCAATATATATACAGTGGGGATCGAATGTTTGGGCACCCCAGCTAAAAATTTGTATTAATGTGCATAAAGAAGCCAAGGAAAGATGGAAAAATCTCCAAAAGGCATCAAATTACAGATTAGACATTCTTATAATATGTCAACAAAAGTTAGATTTTATTTCCATCATTTACACTTTCAAAATAACAGAAAACAAAAAAATGGCGTCTGCAAAAGTTTGGGCACCCTGCAGAATTTATAGCATGCACTGCCCCCTTTGCCAAGCTGAGACCTGCCAGTGTCATGGATTGTTCTCAATCATCGTCTGGGAAGACCAGATGATGTCAATCTCAAAGGTTTTAAATGCCCAGACTCATCTGACCTTGCCCCAACAATCAGCACCATGGGTTCTTCTAAGCAGTTGTCTAGAAAACTGAAACTGAAAATAGTTGACGCTCACAAAGCTGGAGAAGGCTATAAGAAGATAGCAAAGCGTTTTCAGATGTCAATATCCTCTGTTCGGAATGTAATTAAGAAATGGTAGTCATCAGGAACAGTGGAAGTTAAAGCAAGATCTGGAAGACCAAGAAAAATATCAGACAGAACAGCCTCGCAGGATTGTGAGAAAAACAATTCAAAACCCACGTTTGACTGCACGATCCCTCCAGAAAGATCTGGCAGACACTGGAGTTGTGGTACACTATTCCACTATAAAGAGATACTTGTACAAATATGGTCTTCATGGAAGAGTCATCAGAAGAAAACCTCTTCTACGTCCTCACCACAAAAATCATCGTTTGAACTTTGCAAATGAAAATATAGACAAGCCTGATGCATTTTGGAAACAAGTTCTGTGGACCGATGAGGTTAAAATTCAACTTTTTGGCCGGAATGAGCAAAGGTACGTTTGGAGAAGAAGGGGCACAGAATTTAATGAAAAGAACCTCTGTCCAACTGTTAAGCATGGGGTTGGATCAATCATGCTTTGGGGTTGTGTTGCAGCCAGTGGCACAGGGAACATCTCACGAGTAGAAGAAAAAATGGATTCAATAAAATTTCAGCAAATTTTGGATGGTAACTTGATGCAATCTGTGAAAAAGCTGAAGTTAAAGAGAGGATGGCTTCTACAAATGGATAATGATCCTAAACACACCTCGAAATCCACGGTGGATTACATCAAGAGGCGTAAACTGAAGGTTTTGCCATGGCCTTCACAATCTCCTGACCTCAACATAATTGAAAATCTATGGATAGACCTTAAAAGAGCAGTGCGTGACAGACAGCCCAGAAATCTCAAAGAACTGGAAGACTTTTGTAAGGAAGAATGGGCAAAGATACCTCAAACAAGAATTGAAAGACTCTTGGCTGGCTACAAAAAGCATTTACAAGCTGTGATACTTGCCAAAGGGGGCAGTACAAGATATTAACTCTGCAGGGTGCCCAAACTTTTGCAGACGCCATTTTTTTGTTTTCTGTTATTTTGAAAGTGTAAATGATGGAAATAAAATCTAACTTTTGTTGCCATATTATAAGAATGTCTAATCTGTAATTTGATGCCTTTTGGAGATTTTTCCATCTTTCCTTGGCTTCTTTATGCACATTAATACAAATTTTTAGCTGGGGTGCCCAAACTTTCGATCCCCACTGTATATATATATATCAGGGCTTGAAAAAGCCACTCACCAAATGCGAGGAGAAATTCTTGTGTGGCGAGCAGCAAGCACAGATGATGGAGCGGTTGCACCTGCGCTCCAAGCCTCATTGTAAAGCCGAGTTCTGGTTTCCAACTTCCGGTTTCCGGCTTCTTTGGCACCGCCATTACACTGGCAGCACCACTGAGGTGACAGGTGCAGGAGAGGTCTGCTCTCCTCTGCTGAGAGGAGACACCCTCTCCACCGCTGCGGGGGACTCGAGGAGAGGTCCGCTCTCACCCACCGCAGGGGACATGAGGAGGGGTCCACTCTCCACTGCCTTGGGGGATCACTGTAGAGAAACCACTGCACTGCCCTCACACAGAGCTCAGTGGCCTTAGTATACTGCAGTATACCTCTGAGCATAGGGCTACAAAATAAACTGTAAGACACTTGTAATTTACTGTTCCAAAACACTTTGATTTTCTTTGTATAATTTTCTGCTAAAATATGACTGGACTTTAATAAATGAATAATAAAAATATTAAAGTATTATACAAAAAAACTGCAATAATAACCGAAAATATGTGCTCACTAACAAAAATCATATCGTCATATTAAAAAGTCTCATTAAAAATGCAGGAGATAAACAAAAAAAATACAAAATGTTCACTACAGGTTTAAAGCTGTAAAACTTGATATTTTGATTGCACCCTATTGCTATTAAGCCATTGCTGTTATGTTTAAATCGACATAACAAAGCTATGATATAATTGCAGTTTTTTATATTTTGGACTATTTATTCTAAAGAAAAATGTAATTTCATAAGTGTTAAGGGGGCGTGGTTGGGGGCGGGGTTGGGGGACTGGCTGGGGGTGGGGTTGGAGGCAGACCTGGGCAAGGTTGGGTGGGGCAACTGGTGGAGCGTAAGGTTTGTGCCTGGCTAGTAGGTCTAGACTTGATATTTTAAGCCCTGATATCTATATATTTTTTATTTTTTTTTGGGGGGGGGGACATACACTTTAATACTTGATTATGAACTTGCAGGTATGAAAATTGAAAGAATGGCTTCAGGATCATTTATTGTCAAAGTCCATACAGTTGAGTAAACAGCTATTTAGCGATTTTCATATATTGCTTTAAGGCTCCATGCACACTGGGGATTTTAATAATGCTGGTAGCTTTAGCTGTGTAAAGTCACGTTTTACCACATTTTTCTGCATTTGCGTCTTTTAGCAATTTTTTACCAAAACAACACTTTTTTTTTTGTTCACAAAAAAGTAAAAAAACTTTGGTTTACCACATTTGCTGCGTTTTACCACATTTTTCATCGTTAGAGCATTTTTACAGCTAAAAAACTCCTCTAGAAACCCACTAGTTCTGTTTTTTTTTCAGCCAAAGAACACCCCTGCTAAAAAACGCTGATTACAGCCTATGTGTGCATGGACACATAGGATAACATGCTGGGGAGTTTACTGGCTGTAGAAAAAAACACCAAAAGCCAAAAGCAGGCGCTGTAAAACGTCCATTGTAGATGAGGACTTAAGTTGTGGGATTCACATCTTGTAGCATTAGATACATTAATGTTCACTTACAGCACTGTTTTTATTGTAGCTGTGATGTACATTTTACTGTGTGGTTCCACCTTTGTCTGCTCTATATATCAGAGGAAGATGTACTGGTGTGCTGCATAATTTCACTGAGCATTTTCCTGTAAATATTTTGATGGGTTTATGTTTTTTTCTAATGTCCCATTCCAGTCATTAAATAAACTTAACTATTCTTAACTATACTTTCCTATTATAGTGCACCTTTTCATCATAGTTTTTCTTGATGTGATACCACCATGAACCCAGGTTGTTTGTAGACTCTACTTTGTCTACATTAAGTGAAACATATTAGGGAATGGTATATAAGTTCTTTGGCATTTTCCCAAGTTGCTATTGAATTTTCTTGGACATTTTTAGAGAAAATGTAGGGGTATATAAAAAGGGGTATTATAACAGATTATGCAGAGCTACGCATCTTGTCAAACAGCATGTACATTTGTTCTGTGTAAATGGGGGCAAAATTGCATGATAATAGACCATTTTCTCACCAGGTTGAATATTTTTCTTCATGTAGAATAGAGTGAATCAGAAATATACCACAGTATGACTAGTGGATGGAGCTCACTATCATAGTATATAAGTATTTATTTCCTAAAAAATATTAATACTATACATTCCTAAAAAATAAATTGTAAAGTCATGTTTGTTAAGCTGGGATAGTTAATTGCAGTATATGTGCAGACTTTAGTAGGATTTTTTTTAAGTAGTAGGAATGTTTGGTGCTCTTTATCCACTTGTAGCTTGGCATGTTAAACTCTCTTCCTGTCCAGGTTATTTCTTGCTTTTTGGCACTGTGATACTTTGACAATTATTCAGGCATACAACACTTTACCTAAATGAATTTGATTTCTTTTTTTTATGTTGACAGATACAGCTTTCCTTTAGTCATTTTTAGTCTCGGTTCACACTACTGCTACCTGAAAGTCGCGCAACTTGCAGTGCGACTTTACCAGGTGACTTCCTGGTGACTGGAGTACTACTTTGATGCAACTTTGAAGCAACTCATGGAATACCTGGGTAAGCTTACTGTAATGTCAGATCCAAACCACATCAATATAGATGAGGATCCATCTTGGAGGTGACTTCCATTAAAGTCTATGGTCAGAAGTCAGATAGAAGTCACCTTCAAGTAGTATAGGAACTTTTTCTAAAGTCGGAGCAACTTCTGTAGTGCTAATTAGGACAGCTCTCATTGACTAACATGGGATTTCACATGTCATGCAACTTGGGGTCTCACAAGTTGGGTCCCAAGTCGCTGCAGTGTGAATTGAGCCTTAATCTCCTAGATTGTAAGCTCAAAAGAGCAGGGCCCTTGACCCCCTCGTGTATTGTATTGTTACTGTATTGTCTCATGTACTGTCCCCCACTATAATGTACAGCGCTGAGCAAACCTTCTGGCGCTATATAAATACTATATAACAATAATAATCACCATATAAAAAAATAAATACTAACATTTAAAAGAAAAAAAAATGTTTCCTTTAGTTTTTGTTATACAGCTTTGCAAATCTTTCTTCATACATTTAGGCCAAACATATTCTGCTACATTTCTTAGACTGTGTAAAGTTATAGTCTACATCAGTGTTTCTCAACCGGGGTTTCACAGGACCCGAGGGTTCCATGAGAAGTCGTATACAATAGAGAGATGGAGTGACCTTTGGGTCATAAGAGGTCACACCCAATAGGTAAGAAAGTGCCACGTCCCAATATAGATAATTTATAGAAAAAAAATTGAAAATGGACTTTCTAAGCACAGAAGCTTGGTACACAAAAAAAGTAGTTTTTTTGTGTACCGAGCTTCTGTGCCACGAAAAAACATTTTCACATTTTTTTTTATAAATATTCCATGAGACGTCCCCCAGGATTCTGCCACAAATCAACATTGTGGTAGATGTATACCACCAAATGTTGTTTCCAGTGTTGTTCTCAATTCATGCTGTCAGTCATTACTGTAAAGGCACTTTGGTACCTGATGCCTCCTCAGTAGTTCCAGCTCCTGTGAACTCAGAGGGTGGTACCAGGAGTAGTGCAGAGAGCAGGAGGTGAAGAATGAGAGGACTTCCAATGGCAGCATGATCACAGACTGTGGGGAGAGCACAGAGAGAGAGCCCATGGCTGAATAAGGAGGTGAGATCCCAATGCAGAAGCAGTGTGGTGGCAGAAAGTCGGAACACTGTGTGTATAAGGCAGCAGTGACTATAGACTGAGGGTTGAGCAGAGAGAGGGAACACATTGCTAAAGCAGGAGATGACATCCAGCGTGTGCAGATTGCAGAGAGGGAGCACCCAGCTGGATGAGATTGAAAGTAGCAGGAGGTGGGATCATAACAGCTTTATATTATGCCCAGGGGTGGACTGACCATTTGGAAACTCGGGCACTGCTCGAGGGCCCGGGGTCAGTAGGGGGCCCCATGAGATGCCCCTGGTACCTTTTTCATAGGCTTTTTTGAGTTTGGGGCCCCATGAGTTGTCAGTCTGCCCCTGTAATGTACAGTGTGTTTATCTATCTATCTATCTATCTATACACACACACATACATACAGTATAGTTATAGTGTATTGTCATGTAGAACGCATTCCCATCTCAGCAATACAGAATTGTTGGCAGAACTGCACAATTTTTGTCACAATTCCAAACTGTGCTAAAATTTTGTTAAAATATGCAGTGCGCTTTTGGGTACTATTCATTGTTAATTTTGCCGCACATTTTGTCATTTGACAAATACGCTATTAACGCACCAAAATGCACATTGAAAAAACACACAACACTCTTTGCCCAAAAAAGGTTCAGTTTGGCTTTTTTGGGCCTTTTTAATGCACATTTTGGTGCAGTTTTTAACAAACATTTTGCTGTTTTTTTCAAAACACATTTTTAAAAAAATGTGAGTTGAAATTGTTATGTGCATTTTGGTGCTTTTTTAACATGTATTTTTACTAATTTTTTACCTGCGTTTTTGTGTGTGTTCTGGAAACACATGCAAAATGCATGTCATGTTGGCAGTGCCATTATTTGTTAATAGCACCCAAAAGTGGCTAGCAGATGTGCAGTTTGCCAAAATATACATAAAAACCAAATCAAAATGCACTTTAAAAAAGTGCCAAAATACATGCTAAGAAAAGTGCCAAAATGTACATTACAGACCACACAAAATGCATGTTAAAATAACCTGTGCCAAAATGTGCGTTAAAGTGCCTAAATGTGTGTTTAGAAAAGAGACAAAATGCACATTAAATAGACCCACGCCAAAATGTGTGTTAAAAAAACACAGCATGTTAAAAAGCAGCAAAATGCACGCAAATAATGCTAAAATGCGCAATAAAAAGGAGCCAAAATACACATTTAAAGAATGTGCCAAAATGTGCATTTAAAAGTACCAGTGGTCAGTGCTTATTATTTTCATGTAATTGCATGGTCTTTTTAACTTTGGTTTCACTGTTTAAATTCAGGTGATTTGTAATCACGCAATTATCTCAGGAGATTACATGCAGCCCTCCCCCTTCTACACAGATCTTAGCTGTTCTCAGAGGAAAAACCACTCCTCTCTTCTCCTGAGAACAAATGTTCTCCACTTCATAAACAGGGGGACAGAGAAGAAGATTTTTCTCTGAGAACTGCAGAGAACTGAAATGAGATAAATTACCTCTGCTTAATAAATGTACACCACAGTCCTCATTCATTAACTGCTCTATCAACAAGATGACATAGAGAACCGCAATAGACGCAATAACATCCAAATTCACGGTTTGTCGGAATCTGTTGAAATGAAAGATCTATCTTCCACAGCTCTTGCTATCTTTAATCAATTCCTACAAAAACCTAAGGACTCTCACATTGAGATTGACTGCATTCATAGGGCTCTGGGCCCCAAGAATCCAGACACAGCATTTCCTAGAGATGTAATCTGTAGGATTCATTTCTAGAAGGTTAAGGACTAGATCCTTCAAGTGGCTAGGCAACAGGACATGATCCTGTTTAATGACACTCCTGTTATGTTGTTACCTCATCTGTCCCGTCTCACTCTGACCATGCTCAAACCTATCACCACAGCTCTTCAAGAACATCAAGTACTCATGGGGCTTTCCTTTTCTACTAAAGGTGACACACAATGGCATAATCGTTATCTTCTGTACACTAGGGGATCTGCCTGACTTTTTGGGGACACTGGATCTTCCCAATATTAATCTACCTTACTGGCCGTGGAAATCAACATCCCTGGGACTGCCTCTTGTTTCATCTGATGACCCCTGACAACGTCAATCAAGGAAGAAGCGCTCTTGTTCTACTCCTCAGAGATCACCTGATGACCAATTTGGCTACATCTAAGCAGATGCTCTTCAGCGAGATTGGCTGTCGGTGCCCTGCATCTTGTTTTCATCTGTGATCCCTTTACTGGGATAAACAATATTTGTTTTTTTTTCACCTGGGTTATTATTCTCTTGGCTTTTTATTTTTAGTGAGCTAGGCTGTTCGGCCCTGCTGAGGCCCTTTGTCTTGGAAATTCGCTTTAACGAATTTCTCCTTACCGTGAGTACTCGCAGTTGGATGCGCAGAAATCCCCCATAAAGCTGTGCGAATCTCGCTTACCACGACTGCAGCTAAATTACACGATTCCTGCCCATCCAAATTGGTTAGCTTCTGTTGAAATGTGGGTGATTGGAGCTCCGTTACCCTAGAATCATCACACGACACTCTAAGGCTAGTGTTGCAATTCACATAAGGGCCGGCTTCAGACTCAGCCCCCGGTTTTATTACAAGCACACACATGCCCCCCACATGAATAAAGTCAATCCCCTCCCACTGAACAATGCAATGGGGAGTGCCTATACACAGGATATACATTCCGATTGGAGCATAGTCTTTCCTATTATCTATCACTGGTCCTCCCCCATGAGCCTTCTGAGGTCAGCATACTTCCTCCCCTTCCCCCCCATGAGCCTTCTGAGGTCAGCAAACTTCCTGTCCTACTAGCTCCTATTGGTATGTAAATTCTTTGTACAAGCATTCCCTAAGCTAAACACCAGTCTGTACCTGGATGGGCCCGATACGATCTTTATTAAAACACATCCATCCAAGATACAGTTTCAAGTGGGTAATGGGTTGTAAGATATGCATAAGCCTACACGCGGAGTTCGTACTGCTTGGCGCCTTGCGGCACGAAGTCCATGTGGTACTATGCTGCTGATATGTGGATACAGGCCCGCGGTCTACTGCCAGCGGCATTCGCATCGAATGCCGTGGTGGTATACACGCCGGTCTATAAGCGCAGATCCGCCATCTCATCCATTACCGAGCTGAGTACTGTAATACATACATTGTACATGCGCATGGCCCAATTGCAGCCTTCAGAGCTTTAATTAAGCCACACGAGAGACATATGAATAACACTCATATATGACACATTTAAAGTTCGACCAACAATACAAAATTTCCATGACATTCCCTCCTGTTTTATCATATTCTCCTCGTGTCCCTTCTTGATCTTCTTCAGCTTGATGGGTGTAGTCTCAAAACCTCAAAGAGTTGGTCTTAGACCAGAGTTCCTGTAGTTGTCCCTGAGAATAAAGCTCCACGGGGTACCTGAAACAACAAGACCCGAAGCAAACTCGACGCAAACAGGCTTGATTGAAGCGATGATCCTCAAGAGCGTTGGAACCTTCACTACAGGAAGGCTCTTGCAAAAACCACAAACAGACTTGTGGTATGAATAAGGCTTGTGATCCCACGGTGGTCTGGGGAGATCCAGCAGCAGATTCTCAAATTGCCCCTGCAGACGGGGCCACACAAGGCTGGTCTCGACCCAGACAGTTTTCCAAATCGCAGACACAAACCATGATGAGGCGTGAAGCTTGCTTGGAGGTCTTGGAGAATGTGGTCTTCAGAGAGATAAATTAGAGGGAAGCCAGGACGTAATCTGCAGAGAAGGTGGTTGGTTGGTGAGGTCTTCCTCCGATCAGTGGTTGGAGCGGGATCCCAGGAGCGGGCATGGAGATGTGGTCATCTGCCCGAGCTTGGTTTACACGGTCGATGAGGCAACAGGAACATCTCACCGCGGCATATAAGAGGCAGAGGAAAAAGAGAAGCATCAGGACATACACTCCCACTTCCTTCAACCAAGATCCGATGGAGAACAGGAAATCTCCCAATCCTCCCAAACCCTTGAACGGATTCCAACCCTCACTAGCTATAGCTCTAGCTTTTCCCTGTAGTTCACTAACTTTGTCCATATGGGCCTGGACCTTGTCATCGGTGTCTTCTATCCAAGTACAACAATCCTCTCCGATGAACTCACAGAACCCCCCTTTGGCGGCTAAAAGGTAATCAAGGGCCATCTTCTCCTGAAGCACTAAAATTCCCATCTGCCGTTGTTCTTGGGCAATTTCTCTGACAGCCTCTACAGTCTTGTTAAACATACTATCCATGATGACAGAAAAATTGTTCAGGCGCTTCATAAGTTCTATTCCCCATCCTGTCCATGAGGGGAACCAAGCCCATGCCTGGTCACCCTCAGAGAACAGTTCCCTGCGAACTCTCCCTGCCATCCTTACCTTCTTGTGGACCATCAACTCTTCATGATCCATCACTACATAGGATGCGGGGACTAGCTTTATGAGGGCACACGAACCTTTCGCGTTCTGGGGAAATGTTCTATAGGCTGCCGAACCACACAGAAAATAGTATGGACCTGTCAGAGCAGAGCAGGAGGAGTTCCTCGTTCGGCCTCTGGCACTGAGCAACAGTTGCACAGACTGGGGGATTGCTCCCTCAGTCTGCACATCACATCCGTCCTTCCAACACATGTGGTCTGGTCGGTCAGTGTGGTTACTCAGAAGGGAAGTCTGGTTAGTCAGATTGACAGTTATACCTCCCTCGCAGGTGGTAGTCCCAACAAACTTGTTACCTGTGCCAAAGCTGATGTTAAAGCACACCTGAGGGCTGCCTAGCTGTCCAGTTACCCATAATGGACTGACGAGGGTCCTACAGGAGCTAGAGCTAATATTGGTGCTAAAACTGATGTTACCTGCTAAAAATGTGTCATTAAGTTCTACCGACAAATGTCTATGTGGGGGCTGACCAGGGGTCCCTTGCTTTTTCATGCCGACGCGGATGTCATATAGGGCATGAACAGCGGCCATTGCGGACATGTGATGACTGGGTGGGGGCTTAGAGCATACCCAACAGTTGGTTTTGTTGGCGGTTCTGGCTAAACGCAGATGCATTTTAAATAAAAGGTTGGGGTATCTGCCGTCTTTTCCTCCGTTCGCACACATGTAAGACATACAAACAAAAAGAAAAAGGAAAATGACACCCCTCATTCTCTGGTGTAGCTGAAAAGCTTCTTGCAGTGGCTTGCGTGCACCCAGTTGTCTCGTCCCTCGAGCTTGAGTGAGGTAGGTGTCGTCAGCTGGACTTGGTATGGTCCGGTGAACCGTGGCTCGAGTCCGGTTCTTTGATGTTTCTTTAGGACGACCCAATCACCTGGCTCAATAGAAAGAACACCTGTTATTGTATTTGGATCGGGGAGCGATTCGCGAACCCGATGGTGTACCTTCTGCAGCTCCCGTTGCAGAGATTGCACATAACCTGTAAGCTGTGAATGCAAAGACGACAACTGTTGAGGAAAGTACAACCCTGTTTTGGGAGGTCCCCCAAACAACACCTCGTAGGGTGACAGCCCATGTGGTTGCCGAGGGGCATTCCGGATGGAATAGAGGGCAATGGGGAGACACTCAGGCCAAGGTTTTTTGGAGATCCTGTTTTTAAGGATTCCGTTGAGACGTTCAACCTTACCGCTACTCTCGGGGTGATACGGGGTGTGTAGCCCTTGGTTGATGTGAAGGGCTTTACATACCTCTGCAAAGATCTGTCCAGTGAAGTGTGACCCCCTATCGGACTCGATGGTTTCAGGTAGACCCCAGCGGCACACAACCTCAGACAGGATTTTCTTTGCCGTGGTACTAGCGTTGGCACATGTGACGGGCCACGCTTCAGGCCAGCCTGAAAACATATCTACACAGACCAAGGCGTATTCGTACGGCCCACTCTTTGGTAACGAGATGTAATCGATCTGGATGCGTTGGAAGGGGCGTTCAGGTTTTGGTGAGTGCCTTTGGGGTATTACTACCGTTCTGCCAGGGTTGTGTAGGGCACAAACTAGGCAAGAAGCTGTAAAGGTAGCTGCAGCAGTACTGAACCCAGGTGCAATCCAATGCTCGTCTACCAACGCACACATAGCCGTCTTAGATTGGTGCCCAGGGTAGTGAGCCAAGTGGGCCATCATGGGGAAAAGGGACTTTGGCAAACACCATCTTTTGTTCAGGCACCAAATGTCATTCGACCCTTGGGAGGCTCCTGCTGCTGTCCAACTAGCCTTCTCCTGCAAACCCGCCTGCGATTGCAGTTTTTTAAACTCGTCTAACGAAACCTCTGAAGGGATGGCCAGCATCAGAACCCCCCTTTCCTGAACCAGTGCACCGGCCTTTGCGGACCGATCTGCCATGCGTTTCCACATGCCTCCACACTAAGAACAGCAATCTCCCGTGGCAGGCCGAAAGCAATGAACAACCTGTCAATCAGTTCTGCATGCTTCACCGGTTTACCTGAACTTGTGAGAAATCTCCTCGCTTTCCAGATGGGACCAAAGTCATGTGCAATACCAAACGCGTACCTCGAATCCGTATAAACATTAATCCTCTGACCTTCATGCAACTCACATGCCCTGGCCAGTGCCCACAGCTGAGCTGACATATGTGCGTTCAGAGAGCCCTTTTCCACAACATCACTTTCAGTCGTGACCGCGTAACCAGTGTGTGGCTTACCGTCTTGGGTGTAGTACCTGGACCCATCGACAAAAAGATTTTTCGCTTCCGGTATTGGCGTTTCCTTCACTGGGCTGATCGCCGCTGACTCCAGTTCCATCAAAGAAATGCAGTTGTGTCCTTTGGAAGAGAGGTTAGTAGTGGACAAAGAAGACATGTTAGTAGAAGAGGTGTTGGTATTGCAAGATTTAGCACTGTCTTTGTTGTCCTCCCCCCCCTTCTCGTCTTCCAACACAGGAAGAAGAGAAGCTGGGTTAAGAATAGTGCATCGTTTGATAGAGAGGTTAGTAGGAGGTAGGAGGGCTACCTCGTATTTGGTCAATCTTGCTGCAGAGAGATGTTTAGTTTGGACCTGGTTTAGGATCTCTTGCACCGAGTGCGGAGTGTAGAGTGTGAGGGGTGAATCCAAAACGATGTCACCCACTTTTTGGACAAGGACAGCACAAGCAGCCACTGCCCTCACACAACCCGGGGACCCTTTGATGACTGGGTCCAGAGCGGTCGATAGGTACATGATGGGGCGGTACTTGGTTCCGTGAAGTTGGGTTAGTACTCCGGTTGCATGGCCCTGACTTTCGTGACAGAAAAGGTAGAAAGGTAGGTCATAGTTGGGTAGACCTAGGGCTGGTGCTATTGAGAGTTCCTGAGTCAAATCTTGAAGAGTTGACCAGTCGTCATCTGACATTTGAAATGGTGTTTTGGATGTCAGCTCATACAGGGGACCAAGTTTGCCCGAGATATTGGGGACCCAATCTCTGCAGTAGTTGATAAGGCCGAGGACGGCTCTCAGCTGACGGTGGTTTTTGGGTCTCTTTAGGTCTTGCAATGTCTGCACTCTTTGGGTTGTTAAGTGCCGGGTGCCCTGAGAAATACAATGCCCCAAGAAGATGACTTTCTCCTGGCAGAGTTGTAATTTCTCCTTGCTGGCCTTGTTGCCCGTTGACGCCAGATGGTTGAGTAATGAAACAGTATGTTGATAACAATCCTTTTTAGTGGGACAGCAGAGGAGCAAGTCATCAACATACTGTAACAACACCACCTCTGGATTCATTGGGGTCCACTGATCTAACACGATTTTCAGCTTGCAGCTGTATTCCGAGGGACTGGTTACCGCCCCCTGGGGGAGACGGGTCCAGGTAAGTTGTCGGCCCTGGAAGGAGAAGGCAAAAAGGTACTGACACTGGGGATCCAGGGGTACCGAGAAAAACGCTTTTGACAGATCAATGACGGTAAAAAATTTTGCATTGGGTGGTACGGTTGCCAGCAGGGTGTGTGGATTGGGCACCAAAGGGGCATCACTGATGATGATTTTGTTTACACGGCGACTGGGTTGGGGTGAGGACCTTTATCTGTAGATAATGGTCGATCTGGGTTTTTAGGCTGTCCATTTGAGCTACACTTAAAGGATATTGTGGTAGTTGTGGTAATACGCTTCCTGGTCTGATGTTGACTGTAGTTGGAGGTACCGGCAAGAGACCCACATCATATTTATCTGCCGCCCAAACTTTGGGGTCAACTTCAGCCAATACGTCCAACTCCAGACAATATGTAGCCTCGGTGAGATAAGGTAGGGCCAACAATGTGCACAGTCTTTCTTCCGACAGGGCACTACTCACCACAACACCCGATGGGGTGAACTCAATGACAGCTTGAATGTCTGACAAGATGTCCACTCCCAAAAGATTGATGGGGACGTCATCTGAGACCAGCACTGACCTGACAGCCTCAGTGTGCAGACCTAACCTGCAATGGAGTGGTTTGGTGGACTGCAGAGACATCGTTTGACCTGTGAGACCTACCGTCGGTGTGCTTTCCCCTGAGAGGGGTACCTTGCCTTGGATGTCCTGTTTTCGCAAGACTGTTCTGGCTGCACCGGTGTCGATGAGGCAAGGGAGGGGATATTTTAATTCCTCGAGAAAAAGATGGACCTGGGCCGACACCGATTTGCCAACTTCCTATGAGGATTCATAGGAGTTACTTACCATGGTGGTCACAAGGGCGGAGGACTCATCAGGAATGAACTGCCACCGACCTTTAGGTAATTGGGGACAGCTCCTCCTCATGTGCCCCGTTTGGTGGCACTGGAAGCACCTGGGTGGGGGCCTATCCTTCCTGTGACCCAGATCCCTTGGTTTTTCGTGTGGGGTCTGGGACAGAAGAACTTTGGCCTTGTCCTGTTTTCTTCTATCCATTTCCCTCTCTATTGCCACAAGAGTGGAAAGGATAGCAGGGATAGACATCTCATTATATTCGGGTCGGGCCAGAACCAGCCTTTCCCGAATTTTAATATTGATGCCTTCCAAAAATTTGGCCCGCAACAGAATGTGCGTCGCGGTCACCTTTACCCCTTCAGTTGGAGCATCAGGTCCAACTTCCAGATCCGCATCCAGTGCCGTCTGCTTGAGACGGCGCCAGAAGCAGGCGCTTTCCTCATTAGGACCCTGGGTGAGCTTCATCATGTCCGTAGTAGAGGTAGAACCATACATTTCTGGAAGCTTTGCCTTTAGCTGTGTACAGAACTCTTTGCCCCCTGAAGTCATCTCCTCATGAGTGGTTATAGAGCACCCTGCAATCACTGTACTGGCCACTTCCATGCCCACCTTTGCCCGCAGGATCTGCGCACAATCTGACCCGCTCATACCATAGCTGAACTGGTTTTGTCCAAACATTCGAGCAAATCCTCTCGGATTGACTCGATAGTCCGGGAGCTCAGCCAGAATAGTGCGGATCTCTGCCGGGGTGAAGGGGACATGCCAAACTACCCGTTCCCCTAAAGTCCGTTCCCCCTGTGCATTGGGAGGACCTTCAAATCGCTGCACCCTGACTGGATAGGCCTCGGTCCGGGAAGAGTGCAAGGGCTGGCCCAGCTTCATCGGTGGGCTTAGATTAACCACTTCACTTACTGCACCTTCAGGTTTGAGGTCCCTCAGATCAGGGTATAGCTGGGGGGCAGGGGTCTGATCAGTGGTTCGTAGCGCTCTGATGCAATCCGCCCTGTTTCTTAACCGGGTGTCTATTCCCCTTGATTCACAGATAGTCTGCAAATCGGTTGTTGAGAAGGCTTCATAGTTGGAAACAGAAGGAGCTGGGGTGAAGCAGGGAGAAGGGAGAGGTAGAGGTAGAGGCTGAGGCATAGATACAGAAGACACGGAAGGTACGTCAAGAGTGACGTCACTAACAGAAGAGACAGGTGCATTTATATTTATCTCAGCCACTGTTGGTTGTTCGGGAACCCCAGCAGACCCTGATCCTGCCTGCCTTAGTAGAGTCAGCCCTGAAAGAGCTTCCTCCACCTCTGACACCGGATCCTCCTGTTTTATTCCCTCTGGAGGCCAGGTATACATCACCTGGTTCTTCCGGACAGACACCAGTTTATGTATAAAGTAGGTGTTGTACTCACAAACGACAATATAGTCAAGGCACATCATAAAAGAACAGCTGGATCAACACCGCGCTGAGTAACAGTCCGCAATAGGGAGTTTAGACATCCAAAAGGCTGACGCGTTTCGAGGACTTGCCTCTTCCTCAGAGCCAACTGACCAAATGTCTGCTCCCTCTTTTATATGCTCACTACTAGTTAAACCAAAGGTCACATGGGCCGTCCTGGACACTCCCCTGTGCAGGTGGAGGAGTCACAGGGGCAATCGACATAGTGTAAGTAAACACGAAAGGTCTATAAAAAATATATATATATGTGTATAAATAAAACCATTGAAACTAGTGACAATCATAAAATCATATGAACCATAAGAAGTGTGCACAGTGAAAAATGAATAAATAAATGGAAAGTTACACATATATAAAAAATAATAAAAATCCTTCCCTGGTGATGCACTGCACTGCTCGCCTTTAAATAAATGGATGGATGGATGAGCAACGCTACGAAGCTGCCTAGTGCTCCAGCAGGAGGCTTCTTAATTCTACTGGGTGCTATGTGACTCCTGAGATCCCTAGGTTTCCTGAACACAATTTCGGGTCTGGGGGCAAGGCTCTGACCAAGAACTGGGTCCTGCTTAAGAATTTTCCAATGCTTTTGGATGCTTCGCTGTATGTCGAAGGCTTTAGTATTGAACCTGGTGCAAAACCTGACCTGGTTATTAAATCTATTGTTGGGGTCTTTAGTGGCTTTTTTGGCAGCTGTGTGTGGTATATGCAGTGGACTCTCTTCATATTGGCCCCATATTTATATTTCTTATGCTTCCATGTCTATGCATACACACATATACCATACACTATACCAATTTTACCAGAATTTATACTATATTGTAACAATACTTATTTAATTTTATTTTATTTAAACTTTATGAGCCATATTAAGAAGTTTTTTGTAACGTTTTATATCAACATTTATGTTTTACTAGTGCTTTATCTCCTTTGTTCTTGTATATAGTATTGCATATGCATATCCATCCATGGTGCACTACATTGCCACACATGCCTACGTCTCATCATATGACTATACTAGAATGAGAGGCACACACCCTGTAGGCTGCATCTCTATGAATTAATAAGTGTCTCTGCTGGGTTTCAGATCTACTCTCTATATTAAATCCATGTCCCATGGTTGTCTATGGCAAGCAGAGCACTAGGCAGCTTCGTAGCGTTGCTCATCCATCCATCCATTTATTTAAAGGCGAGCAGTGCAGTGCATCACCAGGGAAGGATTTTTATTATTTTTTATATATGTGTAACTTTCCATTTATTTATTCATTTTTCACTGTGCACACTTCTTATGGTTCCTATGATTTTATGATTGTCACTAGTTTCAATGGTTTTATTTATACACATATATATATATATATATATTTTTTTATAGACCTTTCGTGTTTACTTACACTATCTCGATTGCCCCTGTGACTCCTCCACCTGCACAGGGGAGTGTCCAGGACGGCCCATGTGACCTTTGGTTTAACTAGTAGTGAGCATATAAAAGAGGGAGCAGACATTTGGTCAGTTGGCTCTGAGGAAGAGGCAAGTCCTCGAAACGCGTCAGCCTTTTGGATGTCTAAACTCCCTATTGCGGACTGTTACTCAGCGCGGTGTTGATCCAGCTGTTCTTTTATGATGTGCCTTGACTATATTGTCGTTTGTGAGTACAACACCTACTTTATTATTTTTTATTAAACATTTTTTATGGTAATGCACTAGGCCTGTGCGCCCTCTTTTTGTTCTTTCCCCATTCAGTATATTTGGATTCCCCTGGTCCATTTGAGGGCAGCAAGGTGTGCATGTTCCAGGACATTCTTAATGTGGTTGTAGCATCGAGTCCATCCCCAAGTGCAGGAGCATTTGTGTTTACCAGTTTATGTATGCCCTGCTTCCCTAATTGGATTGACCTGTGAAGCCATAGCTGTGCGATCTCTAGTTCTGACGCCTGCATCCGTGGTTCAAATTCAGAGATTAATTTTTCCCACCTCCATGCGTCAAATGTACCTTCCCGGGGAATTTCCCATCTGGTACCCTTCGACCATTTATTCCACCTTTTGAGGGGTTCTGTAGACTTCCCCCCCAAACTCACCTTCATCAGTTGTGCAGCTGTCCTTACCCTGAAGAGGGCTGGTTCCCCCTCTCTCTTCATGGACTGACTACTGCCCATCGTGACTAGTCACTGGTATATATCCCGCGTCCGGGTACCTGTTTACCCCCTGGAGCACTCGGTGGGATCCTACCGAGAGGCCTGATTCCACCACTTTCCCAGCACAGCGTAATTTATGTGATACTTATCGATCACCCGAAGCGCATCAAGTGGCGGTCAGACTGAGAGCACACCTCCCACTCCCACAGCGCAATTTATGCGATCCTGACCACCCGAAGTGTTTGTGGTAACCAGGCTAAGCGTTACACTTCCCTGGACCGCCCACTCGCACAGCGCAATTTATGTGGTTCTCATCACCCACTGTGTGTGGCAGGCCACACCGCACAATGATGAAAGTGGCTTTTCTCTCCCTGCACACAGTAGCTAACACAAGTCAAAACAAAAAGAGGGGTTCTTGGATGTTACTTAGGGGTCACTGGTTGAAACCTGCTAACTGACCTTTAGGAAATTTGTGTAAAGAAAAATCTTTCCTAATACACACAGAAAAACCCCTTTTCAACCTGAAAAACCGTTAAAAAGGACAAAGTGGATCCTTATGAAAAACACGGGACATTTCACAGTAAAACAATTACACCGAGGTAAACCGAAAAACTGCGCCAAAAGTAACTTTGTTGCTGACGCAAAAATCACTCCTATCAGCGCCGCTAAACGATCCACGTTACACATGCAATCTTCGCTGCAACCACCTAAAACCGTTTACACAAAAAGTCTGCTGGACGTGAAACACGTGACGCAGCAGCTGAAAACAAACCCGCTTTACAATAAGGAACTACTTTTAACAGGAAAAACGCAAGAAAAACATAATCACTATACAAGAAATCTATGTGCAAAAACCCAGACTTCACCGCGCTCACTAAATGTGGAACACGTGAGGGAAAAACTCGCTTAACATACTTTAAATTGGCTGGCAATACGCAAATTTAAAGCTAAAAGCAAACAACTTAAACTGTAAAAATTTGGATTAAAAACACAAAATGGGTCAAATGCATATAGGAAACTTCATGCACATTGCATAGAGATTACTACACATGTGGTAGTCAACAAAATGGCCACCAACAGGGAACACATGTGGTAGTCAACAAAATGGCCACCAAACAAAAGGAGCACATGTGGTTAGTCAAGAAAATGACCCCCCACAGAGGAGCACATGGTAGACACTAGAATGGCCCCCCACAGAGGAGCACATGGTAGACACTAGCCTCAAAATTGCCTCTAACCTCTTACATAAAACAGACTTTAGGACAGAACATACACTGGATAATTACACAGCAATATACAGCACACATACAACACAATTTGGCACGATCACAGAACAGACATAAAACACCAACATATCACACTAACATGCACATGTAACAGAAAGGACCCCCTGCTGCATGCTTGCTGGGAGCAGTAGTACCACAAAACATTGCAGACTACATACACACAAAGGTCTTACAACAGTTAACAATTAACCTAAACCTTTCAGCACTGTAATAATTACCTCACGTGGAGGGGGGTAGAGCAATCACCACAGTACCTACAACCCGCAAATACTTACCTAACACTATGCAACAACTTTTACCCACTAAAACATATACCCGTTTAATTTTTGGTTGGAAGATTTTTAAACTTGACCAAATCCAGCCAACCAAACCCACCCCTCTGCTGCTCTCAGCAGAGAAAACCCTCGTCTTTCACCCACAGATCAAGATTTTAGGACAAAAAGGTCCTTGCTAAGCGGTAATTCTTGTTAGCTAACAGAGAACGAAATCAGCCACACGAACGCGCAAAAAGCGATCCTCTTAATGGCAGAGAGACCTGAAATGTGCCGGCATACTTTTTGCTAGTTCATGATGGCTCATTCCCCCCTCGTGCTTGGTTAGCTATCCCAGAATACGCGTTAGTATCCACCAGGCTCGCCAAACTGTCTTGGAAATTCGCTTTAACGAATTTCTCCTTACCGTGAGTACTCGCAGTTGGATGCGCAGAAATCCCCCATAAAGCTGTGCGAATCTCGCTTACCACGACTGCAGCTAAATTACATGATTCCTGCCCATCCAAATTGGTTAGCTTCTGTTGAAATGTGGGTGATTGGAGCTCCGTTACCCTAGAATCATCACACGACACTCTAAGGCTAGTGTTGCAATTCACATAAGGGCCGGCTTCAGACTCAGCCCCCGGTTTTATTACAAGCACACACATGCCCCCCACATGAATAAAGTCAATCCCCTCCCACCGAACAATGCAATGGGGAGTGCCTATACACAGGATATACATTCCGATTGGAGCATAGCCTTTCCTATTATCTATCACCGGTCCTCCCCCATGAGCCTTCTGAGGTCAGCAGACTTCCTCCCCTTCCCCCCCATGAGCCTTCTGAGGTCAGCAAACTTCCTGTCCTACTAGCTCCTATTGGTATGTAAATTCTGTGTACAAGCATTCCCTAAGCTAAACACCAGTCTGTACCTGGATGGGCCCGATACAATCTTTATTAAAACACATTAATCCAAGATACAGTTTCAAGTTGGTAATGGGTTGTAAGATATGCATAAGCCTACACGCGGAGTTCGTACTGCTTGGCGCCTTGCGGCACGAAGTCCATGTGGTACTATGCTGCTGATATGTGGATACAGGCCCGCGGTCTACTGCCAGCGGCATTCGCATCGAATGCCGTGGTGGTATACACGCCGGTCTATAAGCGCAGATCCGCCATCTCCGCCATCCACGACCTCTTTGTTTCCCGCTCCCTCAACCTCCTGGCGATTACGGAAACCTGGATCCAGCCCACTGACTCTACCTCCCCTGCTGCACTCTCCTACGGCGGTCTCACCTGGACCCACTCACCCAGGCCCAACGGTCGTAAAGGTGGTGGGGTTGGCCTGCTCCTATCACCGCTGAGCACCTTCCGAGTCCTCCCAAACCCCCCCTCCCTATCCTTCTCCTCCTTCGAGGCCCACTGCGTCCGACTATTCTCCCCAACCCCCCTGAAGATTGCTGTGATATACCGGCCTCCTGGATCCATACCCCGCTTCCTGGAAGACTTCTCCTCCTGGCTACCCTTCTTCCTCTCCTCTGAGCTACCCACTATCATCCTTGGGGATTTCAACATCCCTGTCAACCTCGACAACCCGGACACAGCCCGTCTCCTCCACTTAACCTCCTCCTTTGCACTTGCACAGTGCATACAATCCACCACCCACTCCGACGGTAATATCCTTGATCTTGTCTTCTCCAACCGCTGCGCTCCCCACAACCTCACTAACACCCCCTTCCCTCTCTCTGACCACAACCTGATCACCTTCTCTATCTCCTCATCCTCCAACGCCTACCCCTCCAAATGTCACACTACTACCAGCCGTAACCTCCGCAACCTTAACCCTGCCTCCCTCCACTCCGCAGTTGATCAACTCCATGACAGCATCCTCCCCCTGTCCTGCCCCGACTTGGCTATGACCGCCTACAACAATGCGCTGTCAACAGCCCTGGACTCACTAGCGCCTTTAACCACACGCAACATCAGACCCCGACCGCTCCAGCCCTGGCAGACTGATCACACCAAAACCCTCAAACGACACAGTCGTGCCCTGGAGCGACTATGGCGCAAAACCAAATCCCAACAAGCCTTCACCCGATACAAATCTGCCTTCCACACCTACACCTCCTTCCTCCATACTGCCAAACAAGCCTACTTCCTGACCCTCATCAAGGCCCTCTCCTCCAATCCTCGCCGACTCTTCTCCACCTTCAACTCTCTACTCTCGCCACCCCCACCTCCACCCAGCACCTCACTCACTGCCCTTGAGATTGCCAATCACTTCAAAAACAAGATTGACACAATTCGCAAGGACATTGCCGCAACTCACACGCCTTCTCAACCCGTCCCCTCTCACACAGCTACCCCCTCATCCCCCCTCCCCCTCGACATAACCCACAGGGACTTCGTCGCTGCTCAAACTCCCTCCAACCCCCTTCCCCCTCACTCAGCTACCCCCTCTACACCCCTCTCCCACGGCCCCACCACTGCCCTGACCTCCTCTCCCACCCCACCCTACATTCCTCATACTGAAGCTCCCCCAACACTCCGCACCTTTGACCTTACTACCATCGAAGAAGTCTCCAAGATCCTCTCTGATGCCCGCCTCACCACCTGCCCCCTTGACCCTATCCCCACACAACTCCTACAACCTCCCTCCCCCTCCATCCTACGCTCCCTCACCCACATCTTCAATCTCTCCCTCTCCTCCGGCACTTTCCCTTCCCCTCTGAAACATGCACACATCACCCCCATACTTAAAAAGCCCTCCCTGGACCCCAATGACCCGAACAACCTCAGACCCATCTCCCTGCTCCCATTTACATCTAAACTCCTCGAGCGCCTAGTCTACGCCCGCCTATGCTCTCACCTCAACGACAACAACCTCCTCGATCCCCTACAGTCCGGCTTCCGTCCCCTACACTCCACCGAAACTGCCTTACTCAAACTCTCCAACGACCTGCTAACCGCCAAAGCTAATGGCCACTATTCAGTGCTCCTACTCCTTGACCTCTCTGCGGCCTTTGACACAGTCGACCACCCCCTCCTCCTCAAAAAACTACACTCCCTCGGCCTCAGAGATTCTGCTCTCTCCTGGCTCTCATCCTACCTGTCACAACGCTCTTTCAGCGTTACCTATAATGCCACCACCTCCCTCTCACTCCCCCTCTCTGTTGGGGTCCCCCAAGGCTCTGTCCTCGGGCCCCTTCTCTTCTCCATCTACACCTCCTCCCTTGGCCAACTCATACACTCTCACGGCTTCAACTACCACCTCTATGCCGACGACACACAAATCTATCTCTCAACCCCCCACCTCACCCCCTCGGTCTCCGCCCGAATCACACACCTGTTGAGCGACATATCAGACTGGATGTCGCTCCACTTCCTTAAACTGAACCTCTCCAAAACCGAGTTTCTTGTCTTCCCTCCAGCCCGGACACCACCCCCCATTGACTTCTCCATCATGTCCAACAACGCCACCATCAAACCCGCCCCGCAGGCCAGAGTACTTGGTGTCATTTTGGACTCCAACCTATCCTTCCAGCCCCAAGTCCACTCTTTAACAAACTCATGCAGACTCCACCTCCGCAACATCGCCAAAATCCGCACGTTCCTAACTCCAGAAACCACTAAACAGCTCATCCACTCCCTCATCATATCGCGACTCGACTACTGCAACTCCCTCCTCACTGGCCTGCCTCGCCGCTGGCTATCCCCGCTTCAGTCCATCCTGAATACGGCTGCCAGACTCATTCACCTTTCCAACCGCTCCGTTTCCGCCACCCCCCTCTGCCAATCCCTCCACTGGCTTCCGATTGCGCAACGGATCAAATTCAAAATCCTAACACTGACGTACAAAGCTGTCCACCATACTGCCCCGAACTACATCACTGACCTAATATCCAAGTACCGCCCAGCACGCACACTCCGCTCCTCACAAGACCTCCTTCTCTCTAGTTCCCTGGTCTCCTCCTCCCATGCCCGCCTCCAGGACTTCTCCAGGGTGTCACCCATCCTCTGGAACTCCCTGCCCCAACCCATCAGATTATCACCTACTCTCCTCTCCTTTAGGCGCACCCTGAAAACCCATCTCTTCAGGGAAGCCTACCCCGCCCCCTGCTAACTTGCCGACCTCCTCCACTCTTCCTACCACTCCATCCCCCACAGCTATCTCCTCCTGTGCCACCATCCCCTCCCTCCTAGATTGTAAGCTTGAAAGAGCAGGGCCCTCGATCCCCTCATGTTTTGCATTGTATTGGTATTGTTCTGTCACATGTTCTGTCCCCCTTTGTAATGTACAGCGCTGAGCGAACTATTGGCGCTTTATAAATACTGAATAATAATAATAATAATAATAATCTCATCCATTACCAAGCTGAGTACTGTAATACATACATTGTACATGCGCATGGCCCAATTGCAGCCTTCAGAGCTTTAATTAAGCCACACGAGAGACATATGAATAACACTCATATATGACACATTTAAAGTTCGACCAACAATACAAAATTTCCATGACACCTTTTGCTACAGTTTGAGGTGCTTTCTTTTCTTTTTTTTGTTTGGGTTAATGCATTTGTGCTCCTGCCATCTTTCACATTTGGTTTACTTGTTTTTTGTCCTTCATCATGTGAGATCTGGTGTGAGCGCTTATTTTGCCACTTTTGCTACCCTTCCCTCTCCATTCCCCGTCCCCCACTACCTACCTTTCCCTCTCCTCCCACAGCCCCCCTCCCCCACCTTCCCTTCCTCCTTTTCCTATCCTTCCCTCCAGCACCTCATTCATCATATTACTTTTACGCGGTCCGGGTGAATGGGCTGTGCTATGTGTCTTCTACCCTCCCCTCTAGGCCCACAAGTTTAGCATATATACTGTATTTTTATGGTTTAATTTTACCATACTGACATGACATTCTGTGACACTAAATATTTTTTGGGTCTCTGCCTCACTTCAGGAGCCTTAATTAGAAAAGAGTGCCAGTTACAGGCACATATCTTTGGTATTTTCTTCAAATGTGCTTAATGTGACCTTTATAGGTCACCTATTCTCTAAACTGTTAACTTTCCTTTCTTTTTCTTTTCTTTTCTTTCCTTTATCCTTTTTTCTGGGTAGGTCTGGATCCCCCCCCACTACGAAGCTTGAGACCTTTGGTATTCACAACCTCGTGATAACCAGAGACCTGAACTTGGTTTTGGCCCCCGAAGTAGACTCCACTTCTGGTAAGTCATCCATGTCTTGTTTCTTGCTGCAAAAATTTGAGATCCTCCTACATAAGCTTCATCTTGTTGATGTATGGCATGTCCTGCACCCTTCCGAGAGGGACTTCAGCTATTATTCCCCATGTCACAATGCTTATAGTAGGATTGACTATTTCCTCATCTCTCAAGCTCCGCTTGACTCTTCCCCCTCTGCTGATAAAGGTTTGAGGCCATGATCTGATCATGCCTCCGTGTCACTCACCTTAGGTTGACTTCCCTCCACCTGAGGTTCTGCAACTTGACACCTTAACTATAACCTCCTACCTGACTCAGTTTGCATGAATGACTCAGTTTTACCCAAACGATTCACACCTTTGTGCTCACTCATGCTCAGGACAACACTCACTCCTTGATCACGTGGGAGGCTTTAAAGTGTGTTCATTAAACACAGGACACGCCTTTAGAAACAACGTACACATGATATTTCTTTGCTACTTTCTATCATTTCTCATAGTTAGCCTGACTGCAAAAAGATAAAAGTCACTCCAGTTCAACCATTTAAAAAAGAAAAAATTATAATCCTACACCCACAGTTGATCCAGAGGAAGAAAAACCCAGCAAAGAATGATCCAATTTACTCCTGCAGAGAAAAAAATCCTTCCTGATCCCCCGAGAGGCAATTGGATATTCCCTGGATCAACTTTACCTATAAATGTAAGTAACCAGCTATATTATGTGTATCAAAGAAAAAACCAGGCCTTTTTTAAAGCAATCCACTGATCTGGCCAGAACCAACTTTTGAGGGAGTCTATTCCACATTTTCACAGCTCTTACTGTGAAGAAACCTTTCCGTGTTTGGAGATTAAATTTCTACTCCTCCAGACGTAAAGAATGCTCCCTTGTCCTCTGTTGTGACCTCAAGGTGAATAACTCTAGACCGAGTTCACAATATGGACTACTGATATATTTATACATGTTGATCATATCCCCCCTTAATCTCCTCTTCTCAAGAAAGAATAAATTAATTTCCTCTAATCTTTCCTCATAGCTGAGCTCCTCCATGCCTCTTATCAGTTTGGTTGCCCTTCTTTCTACTTTCTCCAGTTCCCCAATGTTCTTTTTGTGAATTGGTGCCCAAAACTGAACTGCATATTCCAGATGAGGTAATACTAATGATTTGTACAGGGGTAAAATTATATTTCTCTCTCTGGAGTCTATACCTCTTTTAATACAAGAGAGGATTTTGCTCGCTTTAGAAACCACAGCTTGGCATTGCATGCCATTATAAAGCTTTTGATCTACTAGAACTCTCAGATCCTCCTCCACCATTGATTACTCCAGTTGTACTCCCCATAGTATGTATGATCTATACATGTTCTTAGCCCACAAGTGCATCACCTTACATTTATCAACATTAACCTCCCTGGCGGTATGATTATTTCAGATTTTTGGTGCTGAAAGCGGTACCATTATTTTGCATGGAAATATGTAGTTTTTTTTATTGTAGGCCTGTCATTTTTAGGAATAACTCACTGAAATCTGTCCGAACAAGAGTTTAGTAAACATTCCGGATGTGATAAAACTTGAAACACGAAATCATAAATTATAATTTAATAAATAATAATAAAAAATAATAATATAATAATAAATTTAATTCAACAATATAATCAAACCAAAAACACTGAAATTTGAAATATAGCGCCAAGTTTGCACATCGCTGAGCAAAGTCGCAGAATCGTTTTCAGTGTCTGATGACGAATTTCCCCACAAATCATTATCACTCAATTCTGCAAGTGGTTCTGATTTACTATGGCTGTTCTCTAGCTGGTCTAAAACCGATTTTGACCTAAAGGGACGCTTTTTGGACGCCATGGACTTTTCCCAGTTTCCAGGCAGAAAGAACAGTCAAAATGCAGGCAGGGCACAGGACAATGCAGTAGGGACAAAATGTATGTGAAATGCTTTGAAACAGCAATGTTTTACTGTGTTATATTCGTTTTAAAAAAAATGACATTTTTTAAAACTTTCAAATTTGCCACCGGTTCCGGCGCCCGTACGTCCCGATGTCACAGGGACCGGAACACGGAAGCCGGATGCCAGCATCGGCTGAAGGAGATGGCCGGGGACACTGCAGGGGACACATAGCAGGAGTGAAGGACAAGGTAAGCGCTGCAGGGAATCCCTGAGCAACGCCGCATGGTAAGCCCGAGTGTAGCTCGGGGTTACCGCTTTTGGTACTGAAACTTTACCCCGAGCTACACTCGGGAATACCGCTAGGGAGGTTAAACCTCATTTGCCACATAGTTGTCCAATTAAACAGTGCATTGAGGTTGGCTTGTAAGTTGAAGATATCCTGTAAGGACATTATTCCACTGCACAGCTTGGTGTCATCTTCAAAGACTGAAATGGTATTTTTAATCCCAGACCCTATATCGTTTATAAATATATTAAAAAGTAAGGGTCGCAACACTGAACCTTGGGGTACACCACTGACAACCCTAGACCATTCAGAGTATGAATCATTAACCACTTCTCTCTGAATACGATCTTTTAGCCAGTTTTCTATCCATTTACATACAGATTTTTCCAAGCCTGTAAATTTTACCTTACACATTAGCCATGTGTGGGGACTGTGTTAAACGCTTTTGCAAAATCCAACTATACCACGTCCACTGCCACCCCTCTGTCCAAGGTTTTGCTCACCTCCTCATAAAAAGAAATCAGATTTGTTTGACAACTTTTGTCTTTCATGAATCCATGCTGTCTGTTGCTTAAAATATTTTTTTCCAGCAAGAACTCATCTATGTGGTCTTTTATTAAACTCTCCAGTATCTACCCAACCAATCCAGTGGTACTATGCCAGTCATTAAAGAGTCCCTAAAAATTAGAAACAATGGCTTTGAAATGACAGAGCTCAATTCTTTAAGGACCCGTGGGTGTATGCTATCCAGTTCAGGTGCTTTATTCACCTTTATTCTGTCTAAATATTTCTGGATCATATCAATTATGAGCCAATGTGGATCATCTGGAGCTGTGTCAATACCATGCCCATTATGGACAAGAGCTCCCCTATGCTATTTTGTATACACAGAGCTGAAGAAGGTATTTAATAAATTTGCCTTTTCTTTGTCCCCAGTCACCCACTCTAGATTATTTTGTAAAGGGCCTACAGGCTTGGAAGTGACCTTTTTGCTATTAATATATTTGAAGAATTTTTGGGGGGTTTGTCCTGCTATCCTTTGCAGTCTGTCGTTCGTTTTAAATTTTTGTGGCCTTTATTTCCTTTTTGCATATTCTGTTATAATCTTCATAATGTTTAAATGATGATAGCGTTCCTTCATATTTATATTTAATAACATCACTTTTTTTATGATATATAGCTATTTTAACTTTGGCCACAAGGCACGTAGGTTTGGTTTTTAGCCTTTTAAACTTATTGCCCATGGGAGTATATTTTGCAGTGTGTTCACATACAGTCTTTTTGAAGAACTCCCATTTCTGTGTTGTGTTCATCGATGCCAATATTTCCTCAGATTCGAAGTCTCGAAGAGCAGCTCTCAGCCTTTGAAAATTAGCTCTCTTAAAGTTGAGTGTTTTTATTTTTCCCATATGTGCTTGCTGTTTACAGCTAACAATAAATTAAATCATATTATGATCACTGCTACCTAGATGTTATGCTATATGGACATTCGTAATAAACTCTGCATGGTTTGAGACTACCAGGTCCAGCAGAGCATCATTCCTAGTTGGGGCCTCTATGAACCGTACCATAAAATTGTCCTGTAGTAGGTTTATACATTTTTCTTAACTGTTCCTGCAGTACCATTAGTCCAGTCAATTTCCGGATAGTTAAAATCCCCCATTACTATTACTGTCCCAGCCCTTGCAGCCCTTTTGATCTGTGCAAGGAGCTGAGTCTTCACCTCCTCATTAACACTGGGAGGCCTATAACAAACTCCAGTGATTACCTTTGTAGTATGCACCTCCATGTGCAGTTCCACCCATAATGCTTTAGACTCATCACACTCTCCATACACTAGGTCCTCTTTCACACTCTGAGATCACTTCTCATAGACACCACCACCTTTCCTTTTTACCCTGTTTCTCCAAAAGAGATCATAGCCAGGAATATTAATGGCCCAGTCATGTGAAGAATGAAGCCAAGATTCAGCAATAACAATTAAATCATAGTTCTATTCTTGCACCAAAGCTTCCAACTCACTATTTTGCTTAGCAGACTTCTGGCATTGGTGAACAAACACTTTAATGCATTGACACCTTGTGCACACGTATTTTGCATATTTTTTATTTTCATACAAATGGTACCAATTCCAATGGTTGTTTGTAACATGGGAACCTTCTTATCATCTGCCATAGCCCTCCCCCCATCTTTCCCAAATCCACCCACCAATAAGTACTAAACCCTGTCTGATCTGTCTACCCCATTATAATCTAATTCTCCCTCCCCCGTGATCCTAGTTTAAATACTCTTCCAGGCTCTCTCCCAGCACAGCAGACCCCCTTCCATTTAGGTGCAAACCATCTCTAGCATATGGGTTGCACCCAAATGAAAAGTCAGCCCAGTGCTCTAAAAACCCAAATCCTTCTCTCCTATACCAGGTCTTTAGCCATGCATTTATTTCTCTAATCTCTGCCTGTCTTTCCTGAGATGCGCATGGCACAGGTAATATTTCAGAGTATATCATCTTGGCGGTCCTTCCCTTCAACTTGCAGCCTAGTTCTTAAATTTATTCTTAAGAAGCCTCTACCTTCCATGTATTCTGTCATTGGTTCCAACATGGACCATGACAGCTGGGTCATGCCCAGCCCCTCCCAGTAATTTATCAACCCGGTCCACCACATGTCAAACCCTGGCACCAGGGAGATAGCAAACCATTCAGTTGAGGCAATCCTGGCAACAAATTAATCAGCCATTCTGACGATAGAATCCCCTACTACCACCAACTGTCTAGGCCTTCCTGCACTACTCTCACCACCCCTCTCAGATTGTCTGCCCTCCTGGCTGTTAGGGATAGCAGTAGCATCCAGGGCTGCCACCCCTTAGCTTGCCACCCCCACATCTTAACCCAACTTGGTAAATCTGTTTGGGTGCACAAACCAAGGGCTGGCCTTCCTTTAACTGTGAGCCCCTTCCACTCCCTCTCCTTAGAGTAACCCATCATCCTACCTGATAATCCTGATTAGCCCATCCACACCAATCCCATTAGCTACCTGCTCATGGAGCAGAAGTCCCCTTTCAAGGCTGTCAAGGCTGTCGGTTCTGCCCAGTGTTGCAACTTGCTCCTTTAAATCTCTAATGCGAGCTTCCAGAAGGGAAACCCGCTCACATCTGTCGCAGCAGTATCCATCCTGGATCTGCTGCTCCATTGTTGTATATATGTGGCACACTGTGCACTGCACAAAACCTTCAACCCTGCTAGCACTCATATCCCAGTTACAATATTAATATTACTAATAGGAAATATCAGTTGTCACTTACAGGTTAGTAGACTCCTGTTATAATCTCCTGTTTTCAACTCCAGTTTTTTAACTCCACTTATCAAATGTCCACTTGGTCAAAGGTCCAGCAAGCAAAATACAGGCAAGCTCAAGGATGAGCAAGCTCAGAGTGAGCTTTACAGAAAGTAATATAGTACCTGGAGCACCTGTGACCAATTAACCCCTCCCCTTAATTAGCAGACTGAAGGAAGGCAAGGAAAGGAAGAAAAAAATGCTATTTAAAAAGTGACAGAAAAAGTGATTTAAAAAAGTAAATGCTTCTAGCAAGACCCAAAGAAGAAATTAAACAATTACAAGCACCAGCAGTCAAAAGTAAAACTGTTTTTCACTCTCCACCATTTCCCATTTTTTTTAGCTATCAGCCTGAAAAATGTGCCTCTCTCATAGAAGCCCTCCACAAAAGGGACTTAGACGCCACTATTCTTATTGAACTTTCCAATGTCTGTCGTAAACTTCTTCGTCTTATCGATACTTCCTAGCAGCTAGGGATAGTGCACATAAAATTCACATCCCCCCTCCAACACTTCTCCTCCCACTGCTGAACCCGATCCTCTGTCTTCCTAAATTCAGGAAATGGCGCTACCTTAGTAGGGTGAGTTGGCCTTTTTTTTAAGACTTTCTTTGGAACAAATTGGCATGGGCCTTAACTATATCAGCAACTTATGGCTTGCTATTCCTATCTCCTTCAGTGTTAGTTTTAGTTAATGGCATACGCTCTAAGCCCTTTTTAATTTTCAATGGCACAAGGCAGGGTTGTCCCCTTTCCCCCCTTCTTTTTGTTCTTGTCATTGAACATTTAGCTCAAGCTATAACGCAAAACACCTCTATTTTAGGTATTCCCACACCCACGACCCATTATAAACTCTCCCTCTACGCTAATGATTTACTTCTATACATTTAGCAACTTCACATCAGTTTGTCTTTCTGTTCCGTGAATTCAAACGTTTTGATGACCCAGTTTTAAAATAAACATCTCCAAGAGACTCCATAAATATTTCTCTAACACCTGCCACTGTCCGACTCTTACATTCTTATTTCCCTTTTCATTGGTCTGATTGCTCGATTAAATATCTGGGCATCCCCCGCCTGTCTAATGGACATGTTTGAACTCAACTTTAGTCCTCTTTTGTCTCAAGTTTGCAGAGATTTGGACGTATGGCACACTAAATCTATCCAATGGTTCTGAAGAATTATTACAATAAAGACGGATACGCTTCCAAAACTCCTTTATCTCTTCAAAACCCTCCCCCTTGCTCTCCCGTCTTTGTTTTTTCAAACGCTTCGTTATTTTTCCTCCTGCTTTATCTGGAGCAAACAAGTTTCAAGACTTAGGTTACGCACCCTCCACCTACCTAAATCCGAAGGTGCTGTGGGTCTGCCGGATTTTAAATAATATTATGCTTCCGTGATCTAGGCATGCCTTCCGGACTGGTTCACATTCCCATACTCCAAGGCCTCCCCTGCTATTGAAACTATCCCCTGATGATCTTCGGGCTCTGCTATGGGGGTACAAAAAAATCATACTCTTTCTTTTCTTCCCTCACTCCTCTCACCACGAACACCCTATGTATATGGTATAAATATACGCTCTATCTACAGACCCCAGCCCATTGTCTCTGTTGTTTGACAACCCTGCCTTCTGGGAAGCGGTCATCTGCAGGCCTTGAGGGAATTTCATCAATATACTTGGCCTCAAGCATGCATCTTCTTTCTCCTTCTAAGATCGATGCTTCGAGATGGTTTGGATTGGTTGACAACACACCAGTTCACTGCCTTTGGTAAACACCTCCATATCTTGTCTCTTGTTAGGCGCCCTCTTGCAGACTTCGAACAGCTGTGCTCCCTCTCGGAACAACTCAGGCAAATGTTAAACTACAATCTATAAGATCCTCCAGTCTTCAGTTTCTTCACATCCTTCTCCTTTTCTTGCAGTGTGAAACTGGGACCTGGATCGGGAGTTGGACTCTGTTGCATGGCCCAGGGCCTTTCATTTCACTCATAAATCCAGTATATTGTATTATGCCGAGGAGAAAAATGATAAAATACTTACCAGGTGGTAGAGAGACATGGTCTTTTTCCATCGCATTTTCTCACAGGTCTCTGAGACATGTTGGCGGTGTAATCGTACTAGAGGTACTTACCTTCAGAGCTGGGCAGATTGCTGCAAGATTAAGTAGCACTGGAAGAGGATGTTTGATGTCTATAATGACATGTATGGTGAGTCACTTTTGCCCTCCACAGAAATTGGCCTGTTATCTGTTTTACCAGGGTCTCTTTGTCAACAAAAATAATTTACTCTGCTTTTTTATATCCACTGGGAAACGGTTGATACCTTCCCTGTGGAAATCATCCAGTACTCCCTCCCTCTTACATTGGGCACATGTTATGAATGATACAATGAGATTGGAGGAACTACTGGCCCAAGAAAATGAAACCTCAGACAAGTTCTTTGCTCTTTTGAAGGTTTGGATAGTATATTTGTCAGGAATGGACTGGCCAGCAATGGTGGGACTCACCTGCCTTATGGGCTGCAGTACCAGGGCTGGCCAGCGGGTGCTCCCAGCAATCAGAGACGCAACCTTGCAGCCAGCCAAACACCTGAAACTGCTTATGTTGGTGTATTTAAGGGATGGCCAGACCTGCAGACTCTGCCTTGGTGTGTGTTTCTCCTGGGCCCTGTATCCTGTTCCTGCAATCCGGTTCCTGTTCCTGTCTGATTCGTTGCTTCTCCAGCTCTGATCCCTGGCTTTGTCTGACCATTCTCCTGCTCTGATCCCTGCTTTGTCTGACCATTCTCCTGCTCTGATCCCTGGCTTTGTCTGACCATTCTCCTGCTTAACTCCATACGTTCTGACCTCCTGTTATTGACCCTGCCTGCCTGATGACGCTTGCATTGTATGTTTTGTTATCTGTGGGTGGTTTGGTTGGGTTCGTTTGCACTGTGTTATGTTTTAGTATTGCACTGCGTTTATGTATTGTTAGTGTTAATAAATTATATTGTTTATATCATATCTGGAGTCTGCGTTTCCCTGCGTCAGTCACATACCTCTGGTCATACCCTGGGAGCCCTGACAATATTCATCTTCTTGCTCGTTCAAGCAGTGAATACGCAATGCTTAAAATAGGGGCACTCATTTCTGGCTATTCAACCACATCAGCCATGCCTACTGACTGTACTCCCAGGGGCACTCTAGATACTCCCAATTTTCCTTCTCATATTTCTACCGTGTTCTCTCCTCCTTTTTCTTATTCTCTATCTTTCTTCCAATATTTTTGGTGTAACGTACCAGGATCAGGTTTACAATAGTACTGCATATAGTCATCCAGTTTTCCATAAGTCTCCCACCTCGCGGGGTAGGCAATCTGATTCTACGTGTCATTCCTTCATGTGTGTAACACCTCTGGGTGTATAGCTCAACTCGATCTTTATGTTGGGGTTTGATAAGGCTTGTGTTATTATATCCGAAAACTTTGGATTGTTCTCATTGTCATGTTTTGTAATATTTCCTCATATGTACTTCACTGACCTGATACATATCCCTCCTTTTTTTTCTGTTTGTGGGGGTATACTGGTGGAGGTATATTTTGCCTACTATTTTACTTTTTTATGCAATATCTGAATTAAAATCATATTCAACCATAAAATAATGATAGTCCCAGCAGGTGTGCTCATCTGGTTTCCAACCGAAGTGCTCCTTCCCCTATCTGGCCCACGGGGTATAGGTTTACTCAGTTGTCCCTCTCTTGTGCTGCTATAGATTCGGGGGCTGCTAGCAGACCTTCTAGCTGGGCCACTCCTCCCCTGCTGCTCAGGTGGTCCTCTCTCAGGGGGTCGGTGAGAGTGTAAGCTTTCCTCCTGTCCAGCACCTCCACCTGTAGATGAGCCCCTCTCCCATCTGGGCCTCCTCCCAGGCTCCTGCACTTCAGCCCACTTCTCCATCTTCCACCCGAACTCTCCTGCAGCTGAGCAGGCTCTCTCACTTTTAAGGGTTGTCCTGGCCCCTTGCAAAGCTTCCTGGCTTGGGGATTGGCCAGGATCCCTTAAGAGTACACACCAGCCACTCCTAGACCTTTCTCCAAAATTATAGAGCAGGGGGAAATTTCAGAGAGGCTGGACTGCAGAGTCTCTTAGCTCTGACACAAATTTAACCTCCCTCTGACTGTTGCACCTGGGCTTCTGCTCAGCCCCTGTCTAACAATTGAAGCTAGAGCTCCCCCTAGCTAACTAGGAGGATGTTACACAAACACTTTAGTTGGCATAATACTTATTGTAACCCTTACCCTAACACGTTACCAAACCTAAAATAGTTCCTTAACTTGAACCTTGAAATAAAACCTTATCACTTAGCATAAAAAGAAACACTGTCTCATGACCTTAACTCTAAACCTAAAATATTCCCTTTCCTAATCCTTAATGGCAATTAACCCTATATTTACTTTGTTTTGCACAACTATTTCTTCCAATAAGACCTCACTCCTGCACAAAGATCCTGGACCCAATAAACAGCTTATGAGCCCTTGTGCTGCATGGATAACTAGGATGTGTTCACTATGCTTTAACACAGGTAAACTCTTTACAAAAGTCACCATAGCTTACTGACTCTAGTGTGATATATTATATTCTTAAAGAAGTCTACAGGTTTGAATCCCTCATTCTTAGTGAGATAGCCAGCTGATCTGAGAGTTTATTCAGTTAGGGTAGTAAAGACAGTACATCATTTAAAACAACAGCTGACACCTGTACAGCACAGCATAAGGCAGTCAATTCAACAGTGTACAATAGGTTTCATTTAATTGCAATGTATTCTGTAGTAGAAAAAGCTTGTATTATACAATAATGCATAGGCTATACTTGTCATCAAGTACATTATAACCAAAAACAAACAAAAAATAAAGGAAAAAACAATATGACAGTCCACCAAATAGAAGTGGTTACAAATGTTCTGCTGAATTGATGCTAGGTTGAATTCAATGGCTGTTTTCCTAATCATATTTGTTGAGACAACTAAAAGCATCAAGATTTTAATCAAATGTCAAAATAAAAAAAACATAAGAAAAAAATCATACCATCAGCTGCAAAGCACAATCTTCTTCTATAATATCTTTGTAGACCTTGTTAGATCTGTGTTTAGATTAGATAAATAGTGGGGAAAGACATTCTAAGTAAGGAACACAGAATTCTATAAAAATAAATAAGAATGGATGTCAACATCTGTGCAAAATATCTTTGCTTTTTTTTTTTTTTAATTTTAAGTGCCCGGACACCTGAATATGTGCATTAATGTTTATGATTAATTGTTATTGGTCTGTTTTTGACAGAGAAGTCAAGTGTATTTGTTTGCTGTACTCTCTTCCTTCTTTCTCTTTTGTGTCTCTGACATTGTGTGCTTCTACTGATTAAATCTAATTTCATACAAAAAACATAGTGGAAAAAGTGATGGTTAGCAATGAATGTTTGATTAGGAGATTTGACAAGTCACCATCAGAATAGATTTTTAGATACAAACAAATCTGTGCATAGAACATGTTTTTCATAACACCTATTCATAACAGGTGCGGTTACACAGAGCAAACAATCACAATTCATAATTGACTAATCAGGCTTCAGCAAATTGAAATTTGTTTGGTTGCTGTTCTGTTTGTCATTGCACTTTGCAGTAGTTTATCTGTGTGTTCTATATTGTGAATGGCAAACATGCAGACCTAATACAACATCAAGCAATATAGTAACAATATACAATTAAACATGTAATTGTAATAATTTATTTTAATTGAACATATAGTTAAACCTTCTGATTTTTTTCCTCTGATACAAACTAAGTTAAAACAAATTCCTCTACAGCTACAATGTGCTGAAGTTGTGAATTTACAATTTCTTTAATTCCTGGCTGTTTATCATGAATGAAATACTGATGAACCAAAGTGGTTTGATGAAAACCATACAAAGATGTTTTTCTTATTACAGTGTCATTGTTAATTCTCCAAGATTCTTTATTTTTTAAGTGTGCTCCATTGACATTGCACATTGAAGGGAAATTGCTGTGACTCGACAATATGTATCTCATTTAATGCATGCTAGCACATTACAAGCCTTAGCAACCAAATCTGGCAAGATCTTTTCAAATTTGGCCTATAGTCAAAAATTAGCCTTAGATCTTCTTTGTTAAAAATGTGGGCCAATCTATTTCCATTCAGTTTACGCACCGCATGCCTGTTACTGTGGCCTTCATGCATCACCAGCCTTTAAAATACAAAGAACCACAATTTCCCCTATGAGAACTGTAATCTATTAACTATGTCTCATCGGTTTTTGTTGTCAGATGAAACTGAAACTGCATACTTCAACTACATATTATTTATATAGAATATAAATACTGCTCTTATACTTGTCGTTTATTTAATTATTATTTATTCGTTTTTTTCAGCAAAACTGACTATAATGATAATGTGTATTGTTAGGCACTGGCTGACAGGATTGTGGACAGTGTGTATTTGTCACCTTGGTCTCTCACACAGTACATATGGTGAGGAGCTCCACAGTTTATTGCCGATATGGAGAAAAAAAAGTTTTGTTTTCTTAGAATCTTAATAAGCTCTGTTATGGGTCCTGGAACCCTGAGTCTTTCTAGAGCTTTGGGTGTGATAAAGCCTCCATTCCTAGGTTTACACCTTAGCCAGATCCCGTTATTAGTGAAATATAAAACACAGCTCAAAAATAATATTAACAATATAACCAAATAATAAAAAATATTCAATATAAATAAATATATGTGCCAAAAATAAAAAGTGAAAAAGTCCCAATCCACAAAATTAAAAAAAGTCCAAATCCAATGTGCTCCAATTTTTACTCAATGGTGCTGTATGTAAAAATTTCAGTACGTTTACACCACCCGTGACGTTCAACACATACTGCACTCATCAGATGTAATGAACTCTTAAACATTAAGAGTCAAACAAGCTTTGCGGATATTACATATCCTCCATGATAGAGGTTGTCACTGCTTCACAACAAGCTTCAACCGAGGGATTTCCCACACATATCGATGGGTATAAAGAAGAAAAAAACTAATAATGTAATACTGCAAAAAGTTTTAATTATTAAAATCAAACGCTTGCTATGCACTCACATGCTTATTAAACAACAAACGCCTTTATGTAATTTCCCCAAGACATAGAAATTTCTATGTGTCAAATGAAGAGCTCCTATAGTTTATACACTGGCAGCAATCCACATCAGACCTCAGCAAAGATGGCTTCTGGAGCGCAGCATCCAGCATGCGCTCCACTCACTGGATATGACATCACGGCGCAGCCACAGAAACCCGGAGGTTACATCAATCCCATTATTAGACTGTGTTTTTTAAGGGTAGGACAGCTGTCAGCAACACATCCAATATCATCACACTGATTGGAGTCAAGGTTGGCTCACTCCTGGCTCCAATTAGCTCTGGGAGAAGTCATTAAGCTAGGGCCTCACATACTTTTTCCTCCCTGCACTGTGAATGTTTACATGTTATGTGCAATTAAACCATGGCAACATCTAATGTTTGTGTAGTATTATGTTCAGCAGACTGTGTTCTTCTTATGTTGTGACTTAGATGACGATCAGAGCACATTTTATGCCCAATTCATGCAAAACTCCACGTAATCCCAAGGGGTTCGCATACTTTTTCTTGCAACTGTGTACTCACTGGCCAGTTTATTAGGTACACCTGTTCAATTGCTCGGTAAAAAAATTGCTAATCAGCCAATCACATGGCAGCAACTTAGGATTTAGGCATCTCGATGTGGTGAAGATGACTTGCTGAAGTTCAAACCGAGTATCAGAATGGTGAAGAAAGGAGATTTAAGTGACTTTGAACGTGGTTGGTGCTAGACAGGCTGGTCTGAATATTTCAAAAACTGCTGGAACTACTAGGATTTTCATGCACAACCATCTCTAGGGTTTACAGAAAATGGTCAAAATAGAGAATATATCCAGTGAGCGGAAGTTGTGTAGACAAAAATATCTTGTTGATGTCAGAGGTCAGAGGAGAATGGGCAGACTGGTTCAAGATGATATAAAGGCAACAGTAACTCAAATAACCACTGTTTACAACCAAGGTATTCAGAATACCAACTCTGAAACATGCAACATGTCAAATGTTGAAGCAGATGGGCTACAGCATCAGAACACCACTCCGGTTGCCACTCCTGTCAGCTAAGAACAGGAAACAGAGGCTACAATTTGCACAGGCTCACCAAAATTGGATAATAGAAGAATGGAAAACATAGCCTGGTCTGATGAGTCTCATTTCCCTAGAGATGGCTGTGTGTGAAAACCCCAGTAGATCAGCGGTTTTTGAAATACTCAGACCAGCCCTTCTGGCACCAACAACCATGCCACGTTCAAAGTCAATTAAATCCTCTTTCTTCCCCATTCTGATTCTTGGTTTGAACTTCAGCAAGTCATCTTCACAACATATAGAGGCCTAAATGCATTGAGTTGCAGCCGTGTGATTGACTGATTAGCAATTTGGGCTACCAAGCAATTGAACACATGTACCTAATAAAGTGGCTGGTGAGTGTACAGTATATGTCGCCTAGGTTTCTCACCTACATTTGGTCAGGGGCTTCAGGGTTTGTGACTGATTGGAGAAACAGACTATAGTTTTCTCAGACCCTGTCTGGGTCTGAGAGTCCAGAGGCTTTGGAAAGTTTTAGTTTAGAAAAAGTCTAAAATATTTAGGAATAAAGCTGACCTCGTCTCTTAAAAATATATATCAGGCAAATTACTTCCCATTAATAAACAAGATAAAGACTGAATTGAGAGGAAGCTCAAGAGGATCCCTTTCCTCGACAGGGAAAATAAACTTTGTGAAAATGGTGATAGCACATAGTACCAAACATTTTATATAAATTTAACATGCTTACTTTGGGATCTTAAAAAAAATTATATCAAGATATGTTTGGGAGGGTAAAAACCCGAAAGTAAAGCATGATGTCCTGTGCAAAGATAAATTAGATGGAGGTTTAAATATTCCAGATTTTAAGAGATATTATTATTCGGTAATATTATCACGGTTAGTAGATTGGGTATACACTGCATGAGGGAAAAGCTGAGTAAAATTAAAAAGTACATTAAGTGAGGCACCGTTAAAAAAAATTATTTGAATTCCACAACAGTTTCGGGCGTTGTCCAATAATACTAGTGTATTAACACGAAACGTATTTAGAGTATGAGAAGTAACACATAGACAAATGGGATGGAAGTATAATTCACCGTTAATACCACTTGTGGGAACAAGTTTTTTTGCACCAGGGAAAGAGGATGTATCAGGAAAATGGATAAAGGATGGAAGTGCACAGTTAAGATATAACGATGGAGGGGGAAATATGTTCTTTTCAGGAATTGAAGCACAAAAGGGATTTATTTTATGCATTAGATGAGTGACGTTATTTTCAATTAAGACACTTTGTAATGGCACTCCCACAACCAGTAAGGACAGTAAAAGACCTGCATCCATTTTGAACAGATGTTGAGTGCAGGTACTTTACAGAAACACAGTATTTCACGTATATATAAAATATGTATTAAAATGTCCAAATCTACCTCTCCGTTGTTTTTGAAAGAAATGGGAGATGGAATTTGTAACTCAATTAAATGAACAGCAAAAAGGAAGATATTTAGATTAGCACACAGGGCAGTGGACATGAAAATTGTAGAAAATAATTCTAAGTGTCTGGTAAGATGGTATATTACACCTAGTGTGGCACATACAGTTGCAAGAAAAAGTATGTGAACCCCTTGGGATTACGTGGAGTTTTGCATGAATTGGGCATAAAATGTCCTCTGAATGTCATCTAAGTCACAACAATAGAAGAACACAGTCTGCTGAACATAATACTACACAAACATTAGATGTTGCCATGGTTTAATTGCACATAACATGTAAACATTCACAGTGCAGGGAGGAAAAAGTATGTGAACCTTTGGACTTAATAACTGGTTGACCCTCCTTTGGCAGCAATAAACTCAACCAAATGTTTCCTGTAGTTGCAGATCAGACCTGCACAACGATCTGGAGTCATTTTGGACCACTCCTCTTCACAAAACTGTTTCAGTGTAGCAATATTCTTGGGATGTCTGGTGCGAATCGCTCTCTTAAGGTCATGCCACAGCATTTCAATCGGGTTGAGGTCAGGACTCTGACTGGGCCACTCCAGAAGGCGTATTCTGTGCTGTTGCAGCCATTGTTTTGTTGAATTACTTGTATGCTTTGTTTCATTGTCCCGTTGCATCACCCATCCTCTGCGGAGCTTCAGTTGGCGGACAGATGGTCGTACGTTTTCCTGCAAAATGTCTTGATAAACTCTGGAATTCATTTTCCCATCAATGACAACAATCCGTCCAGGCCCTGAGACAGCAAAGCAGCCCCAAACCATGATGCTCCCTCCGCCATGTTTTACAGTGGGGATGAGGTTTTGATGTTGGTGTGCTGTGCCTTTTTTTCTCCACACATAGTGTTGTGTGTTCTTCCCAAACAACTCAATTTTGGTTTCATCTGTCCACAGTATATTTTGCCAGTAGTGCTGTGGAACATCCAGGTGCTCTTTTTCAAACTTCAAACGTGTTGCAATATTCTTTTTGGACAGCAATGGCTTCCTCCGTGATGTCCTCCCATGTACTCCATTCTTGTTTAATGTTTTCCTTATTGTAAATGTGTCAACAAAAATGTTAGCATGTGCCAGAGATTTCTGTAGGTCTTTAGCTGACACTCTGGGAGTCTTCTTTACCTCATGCAGCATTCTGCGCTGTGCTCTTGCAGTCATTTTTACAGGACGACCATGCCTAGGGAGAGTAGCAACAGTGCTAAACTTTCTCCATTTGTAGACAGTCTGTCTTACCATCAACACATGAACATCAAGGCTTTTGGAGATACTTTTGTAACCCTTTCCAGCTTCATGCAAGTCAACAATTCTTGATCGTAGGTCTTCTGAGAGCTCTTTTCTGTGAGGCATGGTTCACATCAGACAGTGCTTCTTGAAACCAGTAAACCCAAAACAGGTGTGTGTTTTTTAAGAGCAGGACAGCTGTCAGCAACACATCCAATATCATCACACCGATTGGAGTCAAGGTTGGCTCACTCCTGGCTCCAATTAGCTCTGGGAGAAGTCATTAAGCTAGGGCCTCACATACTTTTTCCTCCCTGCACTGTGAATGTTTACATGTTATGTGCAATTACACCACGGCAACATCTAATATTTGTGTAGTATTATGTTCAGCAGACTGTGTTCTTCTATTGTTGTGACTTAGATGACGTTCACAGCACATTTTATGCCCAATTCATGCAAAACTCCACGTAATCGCAAGGGGTTCACATACTTTTTCTTGCAACTGTAAACAACAACCAGAGAACTCACCACTTTGTTGGAGAGAATATGGGATAAAGGGAACCAGGGCACATATATGGTGGGAATGCCCTAAGATACAGGAGTTGTGGCAGGATATACTACAACAAATACAAGAGATCTCAGGAGCTAAAATCTTAAAAGACCCATGGGCCTGTTTATTTCATAACACTGAGTTAACGATGAAATAGTATAAGAATACGATGACTTTTCACTTTTTAAATGTGGCAAAAATGCGGATTGATCCCAAAGTTCTGCTGGGCCCAGGAGATACCTCGAGTAAAGGATTGGATATCCAGAGTAGATTGTATTTATAGGATGGAGGAATTATACAATAGTGAAGAGGATAAAATGGAAACATTTTTAAGAACTTGGAAGGAATGGTGTGAATTTAAAACTTCAAAAAGATATGTAGAATGGATGGGAGTGTAAATAGAGAGAAAGACGATCTGGGAGACGAGGTAGCGAAGGGATTAGGAAAAGACAAATAGGAAGAGAAGAGAGAGTGAGAACACATGTAACCTAAAAGAATTGAAGGAGAAGAGGAGGATAGGAGAGGGTGAAGTTAGAAGAGGAAGGGAGGGGGTGGGATGAGAAGGGAACGTGGAGAAAATGTACTAGGAAAAAGAAAGGGAGAAAAATAGGTATTGTTGAATGTTATGATATTGTATATGGATTTTTAAACATTTGTTTGTAAATTAACTAATAAAAATATAATTAAAAAAAAAAAAGAAAAAGTCTACACTTCTAGGTCCACATTTTAACTTGGTATCCAGACCTCCTGATTAGTCTTAGTTGTGCACAGGCCTTTATATATGTATGTGCTGATCAGGGCTCTTTCTCTCTCTCAGTCTGTTATGGAAGACTGCTGCTGTGTGAAAAGCTGACAGAATCCTAAAATGGTACAAGTATTGTTTATTTATTTTGGGGAACCCATTAGTGTACACTCACTAACTATACTCAAGAGTCAGGAACTGACATAAGTATAGCTAGTGGTTTGGATGAACAAATATTTTGTTTTATGCTAAGTATTTCTTGCACAAAGCCCTCCCACATTTAAACTATGTTTGTTTACTGCCTTGCTGAATAGTACAAGACAAACTTGCTTGAACTGTTCCTACATGTCCCTGTCTCATACATGGTTTACATATAATACTTTTGAAGAATTTCTGTTTATTGATTTGTCATAGAAAACAACAAGTACAAAAAACAACTGGCCTCGCAGGGCCAAAAAATGCTCTGACTACAACCTTCCCTTCCCCTTTCACTCACTCTCAACTCCACCAAACAGGATACTGACAACCCCAATGGGGTGTAAGGACATGGACATACAGTCAGGTCCATAAATATTGGGACATCGACACAATTCTAACATTTTTGGCTCTATACACCACCACAATGGATTTGAAATGAAACAAACAAAATGTGCTTTAACTGCAGACTGTCAGCTTTAATTTGAGGGTATTTACATCCAAAGCAGGTGAACGGGGTAGGAATTACAACAGTTTGCATATGTGCCTCCCACTTGTTAAGGGACCAAAAGTAATGGCACAATTGGCTTCTCAGCTGTTCCATGGCCAGGTGTGTGTTATTCCCTCATTATCCCAATTACAATGAGCAGATAAAAGGTCCAGAGTTCATTTCAAGTGTGCTATTTGCATTTGGAATCTGTTGCTGTCAACTCTCAAGATGAGATCCAAAGAGCTGTCACTATCAGTGAAGCAAGCAATCATTAGGCTGAAAAAACAAATCAAATGTCAATGATCCATTTATAATGAAAAATTTAATAACTTGGTAAAGGGAGAAAAGTCAGAGTATTGGTCATCTGATCAAGCAACTCCTGATACTAATATGAAGTAAGAAGAACCAGCTCTGCACCTTTTCTCCTTACAGTTTTTTCATTTGCATATATTTTTGGATGCTGTGTCAGTTTTGGGGACCAGGAGCTATTACCTATCCTCTCCCCTTTATTATGTCTTTATTTGTTATTTTTTTCTTTTTTTTAATTTGCATACTTGCATAATGTACTGTGGGTACCAGTGGTGTTTTTCTTTAGTAATAGCTTGTCTCCTCCTTTCCTCTATTGATAATTACCAATCTACCCTTCTACCCTTTTTTCTTTTCTCGTTTATTTTTCTGAACTTTAAATCCAGCCTTTATTTACTTATTTTTCTCCAATGCAGTCCCCCACTAACACAAATTATGTAAACAGGTTTTCCACATTAGGGGAAATCACGGGTGTCAGCACACCTGGAGTACGATGGATGAACTTCTCACTAAAAGAACCACCTTCGTAATCATGGTATCTGCCATGCCAAATAAGTAAGCTGCCATTATTCTGTGTTACTTTCTATCCATGGAAGCTCCTCTGGATGCAGTGTTTATCTTTTGTGGAAACACACTGTTGTCTAACAAATTTAGGCTCACCTGGGCACATGTATTGGCAGTGATGTTGGACTCCCCCCACATCCTGATTTTCTGTTTCCCTTCGCCACTGCCCACATGTGTAGATTCTACAGTTTTGTGCATATTTGCGTTACCAGTTCAGGTATGTTTCTATTTTGAGGTATAATAGATACATTTATTCATGTATGTATTATGCATGTATTTGTATGTGCTACTGCTTCACTGTATACTCTTGTTTATCAGGATTCCATGGATTAAGATAGCTGCTTGATTTCCCTCATCCAATTATGTGCAAGCAAAAATGATATTTTTTTATTGTCCTTGTACTTGATTGAGTATTCTTTACAGTGAAATGAAGTTTTACTACATTTACTAAGCTCTGGGGAAAAGGAGTGCAACTCTACATGCAAAATGCACAGTTTGTCTGCCTTTAGTTAATCTACCTCATAGTTAAATTAGTAAAATGTTTTAAATTGCATACTTTGGCTCTTTTCAAGTCCTGTGAGTGTCTGTGTAAGGGAATGCGCACATCTATGCACAGGCGCAGAACCCTTGTTAGCCCTGCTCATGGTCGATTGAAGAGTGTGCGCAAGTGCGCATGTGTGATGGCGCATTGTTGCCAGGCGGGCTATTTAAGCCGGGCTAGTGCCTTGCGTTTGGTCTAATACCTTTGAGCACCCGTGCATCCTGTTACCTGTGATTCCATGGTTGATCTGATCTGTTATTATCCCTGCTTGAACACTAACTGTACCGGCCCCTGGCCTGCCCTTTGACTATTCTTCTGCCTACCATTTATGCATATTCTGCCTGCTAGTTGCAGACCCGGACCATCTGACCTTGCCTTTGTTTGTGACATTGTTCACCAGCTCCTGCACCTGAACTGGCTTATCCTTGCCAGTATCCTGCTCCTGAACCTCTGCCTGCGTGCCACATGCCAGTCTGCTCCTGTACCTCTGCCAGAGTGTTATCTCCCAAGCTGCTCCTGCACTTCTGCTAGCATGTCATCTGCCAGCTGCTCCTGCACTCCTGCCAGTGTGTCATCTGCCAGCTGCTCCTGTACTTCTGCCAGTGTGCCATCTGCCAGCTGCTCCTGCACTCCTGCCAGTGTGCCATCTGCCAGCTGCTCCTGTACTTCTGCCAGTGTGCCATCTGCCAGCTGCTCCTGTACTTCTGCCAGTGTGCCATCTGCCAGCTGCTCCTGTACTTCTGCCAGTGTGCCATCTGCCAGCTGCTCCTGTACTTCTGCCAGTGTGCCATCTGCCAGCTGCTCCTGTACTTCTGCCAGTGTGCCATCTGCCAGCTGCTCCTGTACTTCTGCCAGTGTGTCATCTGCCAGCTGCTCCTGTACTTCTGCCAGTGTGCCATCTGCCAGCTGCTCCTGTACTTCTGCCAGTGTGCCATCTGCCAGCTGCTCCTACACTTCTGCCACTGTGCCATCTGCCAGCTGCTCCTGCACTCCTGCCAGTGTGCCATCTGCCAGCTGCTCCTGTACTTCTGCCAGTGTGCCATCTGCCAGCTGCTCCTACACTTCTGCCACTGTGCCATCTGCCAGCTGCTCCTGCACTTCTGCCAGTGTGCCATCTACCAGCTGCTTCTGCATTCCAGACACACGTCAACATTCATCCGCAGAAGTCCTACCAGACACTCATGCACTTCTGTGCTCCGGCGCTCCCTGTTACTCTACCAGGGCTCCTGAGCCAGAGCTGCAAGGGAGGCCTCCCTCCGTACTTCAGGTTCTACCACCAGGTACGTTTCAGTCTGTAATACACTATATATAGTAACTACTGTATATATCTTTGAAGTGTTGAAAAAATATTGCATAAATACATATTTAATGCAGGAAATTAAGTTTGGCTGTCCGCCATGAATATTGGTTTCTTGGTTATTTCTGACTTCCATGAGATGTTGAATTCCCAGCCAAACAGCAACTTCCCCCTGTTTGGGTATTCTGGCAGCAGCAGGTACCAGCTGTCAGTAGGGGCCTTTCTACCACAAGGCAAACAAGGCGTTTGCCTTGGGTGGCATTTTTCAGGGGGGGTGTCACTGACCCCAGACCAGTGGCGTATCATCCATGGGCGCAGGTTGTTCACTGAACACTAGCCTCTGACATACACAGGAGCCATGGATGATACTGTCAGGCGCTACAGCTGCGGCAGGGGTTAAGTGACCCTGTATACAGTGTTCCCTCTGCTGGCCCCATCCCCTCTTATGCTGCACCCATCGCCTCCTATGCTGACCCTGTCCCCTCCTACACAAGCCCCGCTCCCTTAGCTCAGTTGGACCTGCTGTCCCCCTTCCCGGGTTGGCTGCGTGGTAATTCTGCTCTGTCTTTGAGGAATGTGTCCTGGTGCCAAGGTCTCCTGCCCTGAGTCTGGTTCCCCCTTCACCTACCTCTGACAGCTTTTGCTGGGTGTCTCAGCTGCTGCAGAACTTCTTGGACAGGGGAGGATGGGTATTGTAGTGCAGGGCAGTGATAGTCAGCTGTGGGGTTCCAAAACCCCCTTCCCTGCCTCCCCACCTCTCTAACCTAAACAATAACCACCCTCCCCACCTCTCCACCTTAAACAATAACTCTCTCCCCACCTCTCCACCCTAAGCAATAACCTCACTCCCAACTTCATCCTAAACAATAACCCCCCTGCCTCTCCACCCTAAACAATAACCCCCCTCCCTGCCTCTCCACCCTAAACAACAACCCCCCTCCCTGCCTCTCCACCCCAAACAATAACCCCCCTCCCTGCCTCTCCATCATAAACAATAACCCCCATCTCTACATCTGCACTCTAAACAATAACCCCCATCTCTACATCTCTGAAGAGGTGCAGCTCTAATAGGAAGAGGTGGAGCCTAAAGAGGAAGGGGTGGAATTTGTGGATGAAAGGGTGGGTCTTAAATAGGAAGGGATGGGACAAATTTAGATGGAGAGGTGCCCAATTTTAGTCTTGCCTAAGGCAGCACAAAACCAGAATACACCAGTGGCTGTCAGCATACAATAGCTGGCAGTGCAGATACATCCATACAAGCTTTTTAGCATGGATAAGGAAATTGAGTAAAACCCTAATGTATATGGCCAGCTTTAGACAGTTGTCACTTGTCCAACTTTCTGTACCAGAAAAAATGATCACCAGGACTAATAGGATGAACTTTCCCATCATGGACACAGACAGCAATAAAAGCTGACACATGAAAAAAAAAGTTTTGGCTCTGCATACACTTTACAGCTGTTGAGATAAGATATAAGCCACATAGGAAGTGCATTGCTTTTTAGTGAGGCGGCTGATTCATAATCTTGCATGAAGAGATGTTGCGGTAAATCACATCCTGTATGTGGAATTACACATGTTAACATATTATTTACATCAAGGTAAATGTATCTTTTACATTTATAGTATGTCTTAAAAAAAAACAAAAAAAAAAGAAGTGATTGTATAGTCTCAGCCACATCAGCTATAGGTCAGATGGGAACTCAATAAAATGCGCTCAACTCAATGGAAAGGGCAAAGCAAGTTAATTTTAATATAGCAAAGGCAGGAGTCAGTATGTCCAGACACTAACCACCTCCAAGACACGGAAACCAATATCCCAAATACTGCACCTTGCTCAAAGAACAGGCAAACCATGTAAAGCGTTCTGTCACACTAGACCACAGTTCTATAATTAATTTGTTTGGCAAAGCTACAGATATTTGATTCATGAACTGGTTCACATAGTGAAGTGAACAGCCTGTTTGCTTCTACTACTGGAGAGACATATTGCGTAATATTACCTAACCCCTCATTACAGCAATAAGACAGCAATAATGGCAGTGATTATGTTAAAATGAATTCTGAGCCATGGAAAATGCCTACTAATGTAAAATATCATTGCCATTTTTGCAGGAATGAATAGTGTTTTTCATCTAGAATTATATTAATAAAAATCTACTTATAAAGCATTTTTGAAAAGGCCAGCAACTTTTCCTATGTGCACCAGCAGACAAGTTTAACAGCTTAATCAGACGCAAAAGCACTCCTGAGCCCCCCCCACACACTTTTTTATGTCGTCTTTTAATGGGATATTCATCATTTACGGTAATTTTTGTCTGGAATTCTGCTTTAATGGCTGATTTAAAACTTCTAAAAAACAATAGCAGTCAAACTCTATTAGAAAATATGTCCTATTAAATGTATTATGAAATAAGAGTTAATTGTTTAACGAATTAAGCATACATTTTGAAAGTAACATGAGTTGGGAAAAAATCAAGAAAATTTAAATCTGTTGTACAAAAATACTGATAAAATCAAATGATCAAACCTAAAAATATATAACACGCTCAAGAAAGCACAAACTAAGCTACTATGAAAGAAAATCAATCCATATGGCAATAAAATATTTTCTAAGTCAAGTAAAATATGAATTGACATTTTCAAACATGTGTTTATAGTGCGGTGGCTGGAATATTTCCTCTCTCAAGATCAGAAGCAACCATTGGCAGTTATGTAAAACCAGGAATTTTAAGATTTTAGAGTTATAGAACTAAATATATGAATGCAAGAATGTATGTTTTTTTCTGAATCTTCTATATATTTGTTTATTTTTTTATATATATATATATATATATATATATATATATATATACAGTTGTGTTAAAAAATATTAGCAGTGTGCTGAAAAAAGTGAATAAAGCTCAAAATCCTTCTAATAGCTTTTATTTCCATACACACAAATGCATTGGGAACACTACACATTCTATTCCAAATCAAAACATGAAGAGAAATATATCAAATTTGTGTTGTTCCTCTAAAAAAATTGAAGTAAAGCGAATATTAGACTGTTCAAAAAAATAGCAGTGTTTGTATTCTTCTTTACAAACTCAGACATTCACCATATAAACTCAAAAATGTTTGCAGATTTTGCTTTCCTTTGAATCGCTTAATGAATATTTAGTTGTATAAGCACTGTTTCTGAGAACTGCTGTACATCTGTGTTGCATGGAGTCAACCAACTTCTGGCACCTGTGAACAGGTATTCCAGCCCAGGATGATTGGGCTACATTCCACAGTTCTTCTCTATTTCTTGGTTTTAGCTCAGAAACTGCATTTTTGATGTCACCCCACAAGTTTTCTATTGGATTAAGATCCGGGGATTGGGCTGGCCACTCCATAACATCAATCTTGTTGGTCTGGAACCAAGATGTTGCACGTTTACTGGTGTGTTTGGGGTCGTTGTCTTGTTGGAACACCCATTTCAAGGGCATTTCCTCTTCAGCATAAGGCAGCATGACCTCTTCAATTATTCTGATGTATTCAAACTGATCCATGATCCTTGGTATGCGATAAATAGGCCCAACACCGTAGTATGAGAAACATCCCCATATCATGATGCTTGCGCAACCATGCTTCACTGTCTTCACAGTGTGCTGTGGCTTGAAATCAGCGTTTGGGGGTCGTCTGACAATTATTTGCCATGTAGAAATATCATTTCTACCAAAAACAGTGATTGATCAGGTTAGTGATGTCTGACTGCTATTATTTTGAACACAACTGTAAATATATATATATAAGGAGTGGTCTTACTAATACTTACTAATACACGTGTGTTTGCCTGCAGGACAGGTGAAAAAAAAAGTCAAAATATTCATATGCATTCTTTCATAGTTTTCTGCCTTTAAAAATATTTTATTAGTTTTTTTTTCTGACCATAGTACATATTGGGGAAAAAAAAATGTATATATATATATATATATATATATATATATATATGCGCTGCTCAAAAATATTAAAGGAACACTTTGAAATCACATCAGATTTCAATGGGGAAAAATATCATGCTGGATATCTATACTGATATGGACTGGGTAATGTGTTAGGAACGTAAGGATGCCTGTCATTTGATGGAAATTAAAATTATCATCTTACAGAGGACTGAATTCAAAGACACCTTGAAAATCAAAGTGAAAAAATGATGCAGCAGGCTAGTCCATTTTGCTGAAATTTCATTGCAGCAACTCAGAATGGTACTCAGTAGTTTGTATGGCCCCATGTGCTTGTATGCATGCCTGATAACGTCGGGGCATGATCCTAATGAGATGACAGATGGGGGTTTATTTACTAAAGTTGGAGAGTCCAAAATCAGACTCCCTTCTGCATAGAAACCAATCAGCTTCTAACCTCAGCTTGTTCAATGAAGCTTTGGCAATGAAACCTGGAAGCTGATTGGTTTCTATGCAGAAGGGAGTCTGATTTTGGACTCTCCAGCTTTAGTAAATAAACCCCATGGTGTCCTGGGGTATTTCCTCCCAGATCTGGACCAGGGCATCACTGAGCTTCAGGACAGTCTAAGGTGAAACTTGGTGGTGTTGGATGGACCGAAACAAGATGTCCTAGAAGTGTTCTATTGGACCCTAGCCAAATGCAAAACCAGTGAAAAACAGAAAAGATGAGTAGGGAAAAATATGTCAGTGACCTCCACCTGTAAAACCATTCCTGTTTTGGGGGTCATCACATTGTTGCCCATCTAGTGCACCTGTTATTAATTTCATTAACACCAAAGCAACTGAAACTGATTAACAACCCCCTCTGCTACTTAACTGACCAGATCAATATCCCAGCAGTTTAATTTACTTGATACTATAGTCTGATTAAAAAGTGTTCCTTTAATTTTTTTGAGCAGTATATACATACAGTTGCAAGAAAAAGTATGTGAACCCCTTGGGATTACGTGGCGTTTTGCATGAATTGGGCATAAAATGTGCTCTGAACATCATCTAAGTCACAACAATAGAAGAACACAGTCTGCTGAACATAATACTACACAAACATTAGATGTCGCCATGGTTTATTTGCACATAACATGTAAACATTCACAGTGCAGGGAGGAAAAAGTATGTGAGGCCCTAGCTTAATGACTTCTCCCAGAGCTAATTGGAGCCAGGAGTGAGCCAACCTTGACTCCAATCAGTGTGATGATATTGGATGTGTTGCTGACAGCTGTCCTGCCCTTAAAAAACACACCTGTTTTGGGTTTACTGGTTTCAAGAAGCACTGTCTGATGTGAACCATGCCTCGCAGAAAAGAGCTCTCAGAAGACCTATGATCAAGAATTGTTGACTTGCATGAAGCTGGAAAGGGTTACAAAAGTATCTCCAAAAGCCTTGATGTTCATGTGTCCGCGGTAAGACAGACTGTCTACAAATGAAGAAAGTTTAGCACTGTTGCTACTCTCCCTAGGCGTGGTTGTCCTGTAAAAATGACTGCAAGAGCACAGCGCAGAATGCTGCATGAGGTAAAGAAGAATCCCAGAGTGTCAGCTTAAAGACCTACAGAAATTTCTGGCACATGCTGACATTTTTGTTGACACATCTACAATAAGGAAAACATTAAACAAGAATGGAGTACATGGGAGGACACCACGGAGGAAGCCATTGCTGTACAAAAAGAATATTGCAGCACGTTTGAAGTTTGCAAAAGAGCACCTGGATGTTCCACAGCACTACTGGCAAAATATACTGTGGACAGATGAAAACAAGATTGAGTTGTTTGGGAAGAACACACAACACTATGTGTGGAGAAAAAAAGGCACAGCACACCAACATCAAAACCTCATCCCCACTGTAAAACATGGCGGATGGAACATCATGGTTTGGGGCTGCTTTGCTGCCTCAGGGCCTGGACGGATTGTTGTCATTGATGGGAAAATGAATTCCAGAGTTTATCAAGACATTTTGCAGGAAAACGTACGACCATCTGTCCGCCAACTGAAGCTCCACAGAGGATGGGTGATGCAACAGGACAATGACCCAAAGCATACGAGTAATTCAACAAAACAATGGCTGCAACAGCACAGAATACGCCTTCTGGAGTGGCCCAGTCAGAGTCCTGACCTCAACCCGATTGAAATGCTGTGGCATGACCTTAAGAGAGCGATTCACACCAGACATCCCAAGAATATTGCTACACTGAAACAGTTTTGTGAAGAGGAGTGGTCCAAAATTACTCCCGATCGTTGTGCAGGTCTGATCTGCAACTACAGGAAACGTTCGGTTGAGGTTATTGCTACCAAAGGAGGGTCAACCAGTTATTAAGTCCAAAGGTTCACATACTATTTCCTCCCTGCACTTTGAATGTTTACATGTTATGTGCAATTAAACCATGGCAACATCTAACGTTTGTGTAGTATTATGTTCAGCAGACTGTGTTCTTCTATTGTTGTAACTTAGATGACGTTCAGAGCACATTTTATGCCCAATTCATGCAAAACTCCACGTAATCCCAAGGGGTTCACATACTTTTTCTTGCAACTGTATATATATAAGGGTATCAGAATGGATAGCCTATTGGATGACATCATTGATTTTTATAATTTGATAATCAGTAAGCTTACAGCAAACAATGGCTGCAAGTGCAAAGATGTGCTGAAGCTACGAGGCATTACTATGGTTTGTTCATATGACATACCGCAACAGTATTTACGAATGTCAGATGGAAACAATGGGGTTGATTTAAAAAAACTGGAGAGTGCAAATTTTGGTGCAGCTCTGCATAGAAACCAGTCGGCTTCTATTTCCTTTTGTCAAAACTTAGTTGAACAAGCTGAAGTTAGCAGCTAATTGGCTACCATGCACAGGTGCACAAGATTTTTTAGTCTCCAGTCCTAGTAAATCAACCTCTATGTGTATGGGTTTTTCTTGTGTTGTGATCCATCTTAGGCTAGGTTCGCATCTGTGTGAGTAGAGCAACCACCCACACGGGACCCACGGGTGGGTGCCATTAATCCTAATGACGCGCCACCTGTACTAGAAATCACAACCGTACTGGGAACCTTGGTTCCATGTGGGCTACGATTTAAAAAATAGTGCAGGGACTTCTTTCCTGCATGTCCCGGGCACAGCAGCCCATTCAAATGAATGGGCTGTCGCACCCACACAAATCGCAGTCTGCGCAGCCACACAGGTGTGAACTTAGCCTTACATAGGGTCTAAAACCAAAGTGAAAGGCCATGTTGGGTCAACAGTCAAAGGGAATGAACTTACTGAAAGTAAACACTATGCAATGAAAGCAGGACAACTAGAACCATCCAGTTTTTATAAAAAACAGCACCATTGCTACACCAGTAGCTAAGCCCTAATAATGATATATATATATATATATATATATATATATATTTATATATATATATATAAATATATATATATATATATATATATATATATATATATATTTATTTAGCCTCTATGGGAAAGATATTCTTAATATGTGGCCATGCTAGAGTGCAATATCCATTCATCTTCTTTAACCCTGGATGCTTCTGTTTGGAACATTTCAGAAAAGAAGATATTACATTCACATCACATTTCTTGTAACCATTCACTTGGGAATCCTATCAGAAACCAGGTAAACAGCAGAAAAATTCTTACCAGACACTCTACAAACACTCAACAAATATAAAACGGAAAAGAGCACCTTGCCCTTATGAAATACATTTATTAGTGTGGAAAAACAGAACAGGTACTCACAAGATAAAGAACAACACACACTTATCAAATCAAAGATGCATTTGCAGTAGGCATTCAGCAAGCATTTTATCAACTTTCCAGTGTTAACACAGTATGAATATCGTACAACGTACTAAAACAGCATAGCGGTGCTAATATTGACTATGCAGTCTAAATTTAAACTGAAAAAAAAAAATGCTATGTCTGACAATACAAAGTGATAATAATAAAAATTTTACCTGGGTTGTTAAAGTGGTATTAAAGCCACAACCAAAAATGTAAAATATTGCATCCTACCAATCATTAGATGTGGTGGGTGCATTAGTTTATTTTTGAGGCTTTTTCAGCAGGTGATTTGGCCAGTAACACACCTCCTGTAATAGAGTGCCTACAGTCTGGATGAGGGAGTACAAAGGCAGTTTTAGACAGCAGCCCTGTCAGTCTGGGGGAGGGGAATGTTAGATGCACTAGCAGATATAAATACACTAAACAAATTGAAGCCAAACTCCAGCCCCCACATTTTGAAACATACAGTAACAGTTTTGTTCCATTTGGGATGAAGGTTTTACCTAAATAAATAAAACCTGATCATTGTAAGTACCCCTGTCAGTGTTAAATGGTTTGTCTCAATCCTCTAAATTCTACAACTGCAGGAGAGCTAATTCTGCTGAAAAACAACAGACTCACTGGCTGGATCACCAGGTGAAAATAAAGGAAAGAAAGCCTGAAAAAGAAAAATAACACAGCCACCATATCTAAGGGTTGGTAAGCTGCAATATAACAAATATTTGCTTTTTGTTCAAATACTGCTTTAAGGCTTAAAGTGTATCTAAACCCAAAAATAAAAGTGTAATATGCTGCAGCTTACCAGTCTTTAGATGGAGTGGATGCATTAGGGGCTGGACCCATATCTGAACCTGCAACTTCTTCTGTGGCTGGCAATGTCTCTGCTTGCTGAACCACCTAGTATGTTGAACAGCTCCTTGGACAATTCCTTGAACCTAGTTTTTCTTGAACCTTGAACCCTTCATGAGATTCCTATTTTAGCCATGGCTTTGCACTTCCTGTGTGCAATATTATTGTGCTCTCTAAAGCCAATATCTCGCTCTTGCCAGTCCTGCTGTCATCCATATCTATGCTACTACTCCTTACCATCCTTTGGCTTGTTCCTTGACTACGTTAGTACCGTATCCCACCTGTGACCACTTGTTACCGACCTTTGGCTTTTTTACTGTCTACACTCATGCTTGATTCCTACCTGCTACTGGACCTTGGCCTGCTCACTTCCTGGTGGGACGATCTGGTACTGACATGCCACAAAACACATCTCCACCATCAGGAAATGTGGTGAATACTGGTTAGTGCTTAGACTCCACACCTCAGGTAAGCCCATATCCACCAGGGTGACCTGATGCTGCACTTATCCAACTGGTTAGTGGAATCATCTCTACTGCCATTGCTACTGGTCTCCAAGGCTGATCCCTAACCATGACCATTAGTTTTCTTTTTTATGACATTTTTTCATAATTTCAACTTGTGATTCTGTCTCTAAGACAATTCCAGCATTAAGATGACAACACTTTTCTGTACTAGGACAATAGACGCAAGACAGGACAATGGAAATCTGCTGTTCTCCTGTTGTTCCTAACATAGAGGGCCATGGTTCTATAGTCTTTCATAAATAATGTAATGTACACTCAGTACAGGCAGAGAACAAAGAAAGTTATCAGCTCACAAGATTTTCAATAAGATCAACAAGTGTCTTTTTGTGCTTATAAAACAGATACAGTAAAATGTTTCCATTGGTGTATATAACAGACCAAAAGGGACCAAATGAGAGAGGATCATTATTAGGTTTTACATACACTTTAAAAGAGGCATCTGCATGTATATGAGAATACAACACTCTACTCTAGAACAAAGGCACACAAGACAAAAAACAAGAGAGTAAAGCTGACTTTTTGATGGATTCCTGCTGAATCAGCTAGAATTTGATCACTAGGTTGTCTTGCAAGCTCAAGAAAATGTATTTATCCTTCAAAAAGTGACACTTCCTATCATATCAAGTCTGATCAGGTCACCCCTGGCTGCCTGAGTACAATAGCCGACTGTAGAGATCCCACCATCCATGTGTATGAATTATTGTATTTGTGTTTTTATTGTGAGTGGTTGCATTGTAATCTCCTTGTAAATGTATTTTGCAGTGAAAATAAAGGTCTTCTTATCCACTATATACTGTTTAATGTGGATGGGTGAATTGCTTAAGTTTATTTTGTTCAGCTTGTGGGCTGAACATAAGAAATCTAACCATGTATGGCTATCTTTAAAGAAGTAAAAATAATCTCAATGTATATTTGGATATGAATAAAATATAATTTACATTATTATATAAACAAAACATCTGAAAGGTAATGGAAAGAATTAGCAATAAATAATTAGAAACAGATGAACTTAATAGAGAACTATACTACTCAGGTTTGCAACCTGGTTGAGCAATGTTCCGATATTCAGAGGCAAGAGTCTCACATATGTTGGGAATTAGCTATGAAATTTAGCTCTGCTACTATCCCATGTGAAAACACAGACTTTGCTCTTACACTGAGCTAAACTGTGGCTCAAATTATTACTTTTCAATTGATCATAATTAGATATAAGGCAGTCACAACTACATCCCTAATAATGGCCTGAAAAAATGTCTCCATGTAATTTTTGAAGGATGTACAAAAGTAATCCAAGTAAGCCCTGTGTAATTTCTCTTTATTTGCCACAGTGGAGAGACCATTATCTGGAAACTAGCTGCTTCTGTAAATTGTATCTAACTCTCTCTTCTGCTTTATCATTAAATCACAAATAAAGGTCTTTCCAGACTTCCATGATCTCACCTGTAATTACACAGTACATGGAAAATCATTCATTTTGAACATAACACTGTCAAGTTTGCTAAAATTATGTGAGACCATTTGGAGCTGTAATTTAAGCAGGAAAGTCTTCAAAACATCCTTAAATATATTTAAGAACAATACCTATAATTAGTATCTAGCTATTAATTTTCATCCACATCTGCCACATGACTTGCCTAATGTGGGGTTAAACAGGACTTCCTAGAAATCTCTTATGCAGTTATGGAATAAAGTTGGGAAATACGGCTGTGTTCAAAATAATAGCAGTGTGTTGAAAAAAGTGAATAAAGCTCAAAATCCTTCTAATAGCTTTTACTTCCATACACATAAATGCATTGGGAACACTACACATTCTATTCCAAATCAAAACATGAAGCAAAAAATATATCAAATTTGTGTTGTTCCTCTAAACAAATTGAAGAAAAATTAATATTAGACTGTTCAAAAAAAATAGCAGTGTTTGTATTCTTCTTTACAAACTCAAACATTCACTATATAAACTGAAAAATGTTTTGGAGATTTTGCTTTCCTTTGAATCACTTAATGAATATTTAGTTGTATAAGCACTGTTTCTGAGAACTGCTGTACATCTGTGTTGCATGGAGTCAACCAACTTCTGGCACCTGTGAACAGGTATTCCAGCCCAGAATGATTGGACTACATTCCACAGTTCTTCTCTATTTCTTGGTTTTGCCTCAGAAACTGCATTTTTGATGTCACCCCACAAGTTTTCTATTGGATTAAGATCCGGGGATTGGGCTGGCCACTCCATAACGGCAATCTTGTTGGTCTGGAACCAAGATGTTGCACGTTTACTGGTGTGTTTGGGGTCGTTGTCTTGCTGGAACATCCATTTCAAGGGCATTTCCTCTTCAGCATACGACCTCTTCAAGTATTCTGATGTATTCAAACTGATCCATGATCCCTGGTATGCAATAAATAGGCCCAACATTGTAGTATGAGAAACATCCCCATATCATGATGCTTGCGAAACCATGCTTCACTGTCTTCACAAAGTATTGTGGCTTGAATTCAGTGTTTGGGGGCCACTAGACCCAAAAAGAACAATCTTACTTTCATCAGTCCACAAAATGTTGCGCCATTTCTCTTTAGGCCAGTCAATGTGCTCTTTGGCAAATTGTAACCTCTTCAGCACATGTATTTTTTTCAACAGTGGGACTTTGCGGGGGCTTCTTGCAGATAGCTTGGCTTCACATAGGCGTCTTCTAATTGTAACAGTACTCACAGGTATCTTTAGACCTTCTTTGAACTTCCTGGAGCTGATTGTTGGCTGAGTCCTTGCCATTTTGGCTATTCTTCTATCCATTTGAATGGTAGTTTTTCGCTTTCTTCCACATCTTTCAGGTTTTGTTTGCCATTTTAAAGCATTTTTGATCATTTTAGCTGAGCAGCCTATCATTTTCTGCACTTCTTTATATGTTTTCCCCTCTCCAATGAACTGTTTAATCAAGGTACGCTGTTCTTCTGAACAATGTCTGGAACGACCTATTTTCCTCAGAATTTCAGAGAGAAATGCACTGTAACCAGCATGTACAACATTTGCTGCCTTCCTTCCTTAAATAAGGGCAATAATTGCCACCTGTTTTTCAAAGAATGAATGATCTCACTAATAGAACTCCACACTGCTATTATTTTGAACATGCCCCTTTCAATTAGTGATTCAATGACACAGAATCAGCAGCATGCATGTCATGACTGTTGGGTCTGTTGGATTTCTATTACTCTACTACACCTGCTAGTAAATTATTTGCTATGTAGAAATATCATTTCTACCAAAAACAGTGATTGATCAGGTTAGTGATGTCTGACTGCTATTATTTTGAACCCAACTGTATATCTTACATCTTTGTCAAACACAAGGCAATTATAATGTAGAAGTTGAGTTCTTTTTTTGTACACATACTCAGCTGAGGCAAGTTGATGATATTGGCATGTTAAACTCACTAATGTTTCTTCAAAATTATAGCATTTTATATTTACATTTGCATATACATATATTGTACATTCTTATATATTATTATATTTGTAGTCATTAATTATAGATACTGTATTTGGTTGTAAAGATCAAGTCAGGGATACTTTTTTCTCAATATTTTTTCATTGACATTTAAATGACAACTCAACACATCAGGTACATTGCATAAACCTTAAAATAAATAATAGTCACAGAGCAATGCAGTTGACATGAGTTTTCCAACAATCTGGAATGTTTACATTTTTCAGGCAGAATTTTGTAGAACCGTAAATTTAAACAGCCTATAACAACAATGAATGCACTTTCAAGCATTACATATATATATATATATATATATATATATATATAAAATAAAAAAAAACATCACCAATTGTTGCCTATGTTCAGCTGTTCTTGTATCTTTTTCTGTTAGTGGGGAATTCAACATGTTCTATTGTAATATAAAGTTTGAAATCCCTATATTGCAATAGAATTTAGCATCTCCAGATGCTGTGTTTTTACAGTGTAACCAGCTTACCTAGATTTAGTAATATGTTTCATAGTCAGTTTTTTTGGACAGTTATGATCTCTTCCATTAAATGTATCTTTTCAACTCATAATATCCTTTCTGTTACTGATGGTAGACCAGGAACTATTTAATATTGTGGGATCAAGCTTTTGGCAGCATTCAAGAGATGACGTAGCAGAGATTTTTATGCTACAGGACAGGCCAGAAAAGAAAAGACCCAAGGGTCCTGTAGAGGGATAACAATGAGGATTATCTAAATTAGGTCAATAATTTGTTCACAGCAGGGTTTAATTCATGAACTCTGCCACCAAATATGGGTAAGAGTGCCTAAGGCCAGTCTGTGTCTCCACCACAGTGGATAATTTTAGGTGTCCCACCTATTTAGGCACATGGGGTCTCTGTACCACTGCTCTAGAAGGTTAAAATCGCTCTCTGATAGATATAGTAGTATTAAAGTGTAACTGAAGGAAAAACTTTTTTTTAATTGGGGGGGGGGGGGGTGTTAAGCCCTGTCAATTTTTTGGGGGGCCAACTGTGTCCCATAGCCAAAACAGGAAGTAAGAAGAAATTCCTCAAAATCAGGGCATGCAGCCCCTGCACTTTCCCTGTCCTTGCAGATTTGTAAACATATACTATACTTCCCTAACCTCCCACTATACCGCCCTGACCTGCCACTATGATGCTCTAGTCTGCCCCTATACTACCATACCATCCCACTTTAGTGCCCTAATCTGCCACTATACTGTTCTAGCCTGCCACTATACTGCCCTAACCTGCCACTATACTGCTCTAGCCTGACACTATACATTACTTCTCCCTATACTGTACCCTCCTGACCTCCCCTGTGTGCTCTAACCCTCCTGTACCCTTTTTCCCCTTTGTACTGAGTACAGCCATACATAAATACAGGCCTCTGATAGGCTGAGAGTGACATTTATGATAGGGGGTAGCATGTTCAGGGAGGGGGAAAGTGTAAAAAAGGAGTGGGAGCTTTGCTTACAGGTGAAACGAGGGGCAGTGTATACATGAGGGGGGCAGTGTATACAGGCTGTGTGTACAGAGGGTGGGACAGTGTGTACAGGTGGTGAATCTGATTTGGGATAATATGTAACATAATTTAGCCACACTCACTTTTTTGTAGTGGGGAATGTAGTGTGCCAAAAGTCATCATCTCTCTGGTAGAGGCCCCAGTGCATGGCTTTGCCCACAGACCCATGATGCTATTAAAATGTCACTGCTCCAAAGTGAAGAAATCCTGGCGTGGGGACTAGTGTCCCCATTGGAATATTTCCCTTCTATAAGTGCTCTGATGTCAACCCAAAATTTGAGATATTCTACTTTCGCTTTCAATGATAATAATGGCAAACAGGACAAATAGATTGGGTGAATCTCCCTAACAGGGGCAAAGACAGCAATAAAAAATGAGAGGTGTTCTAATCCCTCTCCACTCTTTCCAAATATAAAAAAAAAATTAGTTACACTTTTATAGAAGAGATATTAAAAAGTTTTGAAAGGTGTTCTTCAAAGAAGATGTGAAGTCCCAGTGGGCAAGAAGTTCGAGGGATTTATATGTCAATAAAAGAACTTTGTGCAGCAGTGAGTCATTCAAAAAAATGGTGTGACTATTCAATGCAATTCAAAAAAAGTTTTTTTTACAGCGCTCAACGGTATACAAAAACAAACATTATCTAAAATATTTTAAAAAATGTATGTAAACAATATCCAAAGAGTCCAAATAAACTTTCAGTCCATGGTGATGTAAACGTAATTACTTGAAAGTGCTCTGTGCTCAAATAACATACATTCGCAGTCCCCCGTAGAATGTATATATATACTGTATATATCTGTATATATATATTGTATATATATATATATATATATATATATATATATATATATATATACTGTGTATATATATATATATATATATATGTGTGTATTTATATACGTCTTCTTAAAGTGCTCTGTGCTCAAACAATACCAATAGTGACTGGTGCTCTTTTAAGTGCTCTTCAATCCGTGACCCCCCTTTATGGCCACACTCACCACATTAGATGGACCCTTTGCTCTCGCAACAGGGCCAAACAACGCTTTGTCTGGTGATGGATAATGGTATTTCCCTTCTTTCCTTTACTTCAGGTCATGCACTCAACATATCCTACTGTCTTTTAATTTTTAATTTTAATTTTTATTTTCTATTTTTTAAGTTTATTGTATAGGTAATAATTATATACTATTGGATTTAATGTATTGGTATGTGAATTAATATTAAATCATGTAAATTGTGAGGTGAAAGATTTAATAAATAAGCCAGGCGCTTACACAATGATTTTGGGTGGACAGAAAGTATCATTACCAATAATGGAATGAAGGGAGTACATCCAGGAACCATACAGATAGGAACAGGAATTTAGTTTCAAACAGGAATAGAAATTTGGTCATAGGAAGAGGAGGAGTATAGATGGGAACAGGAACTTCAACAGGAGGTTCAACAGGAATGGGAAGAGGAGGAGCACACATGGCATATTAGACCAGTTCATGAAATCGTAAATTCCTGTCTCTGAAGACGCCCAGTGGGGAGGGGTGAAACGCGCGTTAGATGGAGCATCCGGTTTCCGGTGGCGTCACGTCCTGTCTGTTGGAACACAGGCAAGTAGCTGCGCTTCGAGGTTGTCCTTATTGCCCAGCAAGTTGAAGCGCGTTGTTTAGGATATATTGTATGTGCATTACTTTTAATCAATCTTATAATAAAAGCAGTATTATGCTATGGGGGCCTCCTCTCTCCTTTTGATTTCCTTAAGAAAGTAGGATATGTTGAGTGCTTGACCTGAAGTAAGGGAAAGAAGGGAGATACCATTATAATCCACCAGACAAAGCGTTGTTTGACCCTGTTGCAAGAGGAAAAGTTCCATCTAATCTGGTGAGTGTGGCCAAAAGGGGCACCACGGAAAGAAGAGCACTTTAAAGAGCACCAGTCACTATTGGCATTGTTTGAGCACGGAGCACTTTAAGAAGACGTGTGTGGGTGTGTGTATATATATATATATATATATGTATATATATATACACACACACACTGCTCAAACGAATTAAAGGAATACTTTTTAATCAGAAGATAGCATCAAGTCAATTAAACTCCTGGGATATTGATCTGGTCAGTTACATAGCGGGGGGGGAGGGTTGTTAATCAGTTTCAGCTGCTTTGGTGTTAATGAAATTAACAACAGGTGCACTAGGTGGGCAACAATGAGACAACCCCCAAAACAAGAATGGTTTTATAGGTGGAGGCTATTGACATTTTTTTCCTACTCATCTTTTCTGACTGTTTTTCATTAGTTTTGCATTTTGTCTAGGGTCAGTGTCACTGCTTGTAGCATGAGGAGATACCTGGACCCTACAGAGGTTGCACAAGCAGTCCAACTCCTCCAGGATGGCACATCAATACGTGTCATTGCCAGAAGGTTTGCTGTCTCCCAGCACAGTCTCAAGAGCATATTTACTAAGTGTATGGCTAAAGATCTATGGTAAACAGAATGGGGAAAGGACGAATGGTGTAGGAGGTATTGTGCAGGTGTATAGTCCAGGGTATATGTAGTGATTTTAGTAGTAATAAGATCATGTACTTTTTTCCAAAATGGTTGTAATTTGGGGCATGCCCACCAAATATGCAACAGAGAGCCTGGTGCAGAGCCATATCTCCAACAGATGGGTGAAAAAGAGCTAGAGATTTTGTGAAGGAGTTCAGGAGTTTTATACCTGGCGGAGAATAATTTGTATCCTGTTTCCTGTGTATTCACATTCACTAATCCCTTGTTGGTATGGAAGAGAATGCGCTCCCAGTTGTCCTCAGTAAGATTGACAAACAAGTTGTCGTTCCCACTGTTGAAACTGTCTACTGGTTTTCAGTGTGTTATTAGAATGGAGTAGGGAATAGATCACAGAGATCATGTGTCGTTGAGGTGTTGATCTGGAACAGACGGATTCGAATGGCGTGTGGGGTCTGGACCACTCACTAGGAGTATTCGGATAATGAAAGAAGTGCCGCATTTGGACATATGTCCAAAAAGGAAATGGTGGGTTGAGCATTTTAAGTTTCAGCCATTCATAAGTCAAAAGGGCCCCTTTGTGGAAGAAATGTATCCGAAGCAATGCATTTATATGGCCAACAATTGGCCAGAAAGTTGGGGGCTAGGCCCAAGGAAAAAAAATCAGGGTTGTGTTGCAGTGGGGTTGGAGGTCCAGGGGTCGAGGAAAGTACAAAGTTCTTGCAAGCCGTGTAGAAACAGTGTAGGGATGGGAGAACAGAAGGGTGGTCTTTAAATTCACGAAGAGAATGAGGTCGGGGTAGCCACGGGGCTATGTGTAGTGGTGTATGAGCCCCAGCATTTTCTAGTTTGACCCAGGCCGTTGTTTTCTCATGTAGATTCCAATCCACCATGCATGTCAAATGGCACGCTAGATCATATTTATAGATATCAGGGATTCTGATTCCCCCATTGAGTTTAGGCCTAGTGAGGAGATGATAGCTTATTCTGGGGCATTTATTGCCCCAAATAAAGTTAGTAGATGCTCTTCGATATGCAATAAAGAAATATTTCGGTAATTTGATTGGGACTTCTAACATGGTATATAGAATGCGAGGCAGTTCATTCATTTTAATAATGGCTGCTCTGTCAAACCAGGAAAAAAGGTCACTATTCCAGGACTGAAGATCATGTTGAATATTACGTAAAATAGATAAATAGTTCAGGTCATAAAGGTCTGATATGTGCCGTGGAAGTTGTATGCCTAGGTACGTGATGGACTTCTCTTGCCAGGAAAATGGATAGCGTAATTTACACTTGTCTACTGCCATTTGGGGTAGAGATATATTGAGGGAGTACAATTAGAAAATTTGATTTGCAAGTTGGAAATGGTTTTATAATGGGCAAAGCCTTTCAGTAAGTTGGGAATTGTGAGCTCGGGTTCAGTCAAAAATAAAAGGACATCATCCGCAAATGCAGCAATCTTGTGTGTGTGTCCTGCAGCCTGGACACCTGTGATGTTAACATTGGATCTTAGTCGTCACAAAAAAGGTTCCAGGGTAAGAACAATAAGAAGGGGAGATAGAGGGCATCCTTGTCTGGTGCCGTTCAATATGGAGAAGGCATCCGACAGGTGACCATAAATTCGAACATGGGCCAATGGCTTAGAATAGAGAGTTAGAATGTAATTTAACATGATGTTGGTTATGCCGATTGCTTTCAGGGTTGCTTGCATATAATCCCAAGCCACTCTGTCGATTGCCTTCTCCACATCAAGGGACAGGAAAAACCCTTGTTGAGTGGAGAAGGTCAGTCAATGGTGTATGTTAAGGGATTGCAGAATATTATCCCTGGCCTCCCTCCCAGGTATGAAGCCAACTTGGTCCGTCGATATAAGAGAGGGCAGGAATGGAAGCAAGCGATTTGCCAATATTTTGGCATAAAGTTTGAGATCTACGTTTAAGAGCGCGATGGGTCTGTAATTAGGGATCAGAGTGGGATCTTTGCCTTCTTTAGGGATTCTGGAAATATGAGCTTCTAATGAGTTTTGTAGGTTTTGCAGATGAGAACCTAAATCATTAAATGCCATAAGAAAAGGATCCGTGAATATTTAAGCAAAGGTCTTATAGTATATTGCAGGTAGGCCATCTGGGCCTGGGTACTTCCCCGGTTTCATGTGCTTTAGGGCTGAGTGAAGTCCCTCTTTAGTATTTGGACTGTTTAAAGTTTTAACCTTGCGGTGGTTATCGGTTTTGTAATATATTGGGTTTAAAAACCTTTAATACGTTGTTGTCTGTGAGTGGAGTCAGTGGCGTTGGGGGTAGATTTGTGTAGATTATATAGGTCTGTGTAGTATTGGACAAACTGTCGTGCAATATTGTCAGTAGTGACTAGAGAGTGGCCATCTGGGGTCTTGATAGTGTGTATCATGGAGGCTGCACGTTGAGCCTGCAATGCTCTTGCCAGAAGCTTACCATGTTCGTTGCCCTGCTCATAGAACAGTTTCTTGGTGAGAATATATTTGCGTTTAGTGATTTGGTTAAGTTCCTCGAATATGTTTGTCCAAGCCTCGTGTAGGTTGTGAAGCGTCTTTTGAGCCTGCGACTGTTTGTGCACTAGTTCCTGTACTCCTTTAAGCAGTGTCAAGACTTGCCTGTCTGTCCTTGCGTTTACCTGCCATTAAGGTAATAGTTTCCCCCCCCCGTAGTACATATTTATGTGCCTCTTAAACTGTAATAGGAGAACACTCCGGGCCTGAATTTTCAAGGAAGTACGAGAAAAGACACGATAATATATGAAAGGTGTGCAGTTTGTCCATGAGCAATGACGTATCCATGCGCCACGAGGCAGGTCGTGGTTTGTTCATCGGGAAAGTGAGCGTAATGGTAATCAGAATGTGGTCAGAGAGTACCATGGGTTCGGTGGTAGCTTTTTTGAGCAAAGACAGATCCGGTTGCAAAATAAAAAATAGTCCAGTCTAGAGTGTCAATTGTGAGGGGGCAAAAAGTAGGTAAAGTCCTTCACATTAGGATGGAGGGTGCTCCAGGCGTCATGTACTAGGAGGTTTTGAAGTTGAAGCTTAATACACCGAAGAGCCTTGTAGGGAAGAGCCGAGGTGCCAGTATTGGGGGGGCATTGCCAGGGAGCACCGCTGGGAGTGGGTGTCACTCGTGATGGGTCTGTAATAGACTTAGAAAATCCATGCAGATGTGGAAGCTATAGGCCCTCGAAAGGGGATTGTATATTGCAAAGGGGATCTAGATGATACTTGATATCATGAAGGTGTTGGAATATCTATGGGAAATAGGGAGTAACATAATAGGGAGGTCATGTCAGATAAACGCAGTATAATCATATCACATATGTGGTATATATATATATAGATCAACTAGATACAATAACATAGCTAACAGACCATAGCATAGTGAAATATCTGTTGAAAAGTTAGGTAAATTACTACCATTGGTGACCACTAATAATAGTAAAAAATACAGGCGAGGGCCTACTTAAAGTAGCCCAAGTTAACCAACTGATGCAAAATCTGGGTAATGACCAACCGTTGTATGATAGAGGGGTTATTCAGGTATGGAAACAGACTAATCAAGGAAGAAGGAAGAAAGGTGAGTTCGAAACGGATGCAGGTGCCTATGTATAACGGGGCAGCTCAAGAAAGGAGAGAGCAGTAAAAAACAAAGACAATAAGGACAAATCATGAGAAAAAACTGTCCACAAAATTTCGCTGGCCCTGGAACTGCTGCCTGAAACGGAACATCAGGCCTCTTGTCGAAGTCTGCGGTGAGACGAAGATTTGGAAGGACTCGTAATGGAGTGTCCCCTGCTGTCATCTGGAGATGATGAGTCAGTTCTAGATGATCGCCGACGTCACTGTCTGTAGAGCTGGAAGACCATCCTATCATCATGAGGAGGCGGTTGTTGAACAGAGGTGGGGTGGAATTCACTGTACCAAGCCGGCACATGGGGTAATGGAATGTCCAGAGTTTCAAAGAAATGCGGGAGATCCTCTGGAACACGAAGCAGCTCTGTGCGGTCCAATGTAGTAGCCAAAAGGCCAAACGGAAACTTCCATCTGTAGTGTATGCCACGTGGTCTTAGGGTTTCCAGTAGGGGGTGGAGTTCCCTACGATGTTGCAGGGGTATGTTAGAAAGGTCTTGATATATCTTAATTTCAGCCCTTTCATGGGTGATCTGTATTCTATTGCGTGCTTTTCGCAAGATTTCTTCTTTCAAGCGAAAGCAATTTAAGTAGCAGATTACGTCTTGTAGCGGGTCCGCATCTCTACCTTTCGGTCGCAATGCACGGTGGATGCTTTCCATTTCTATTGCGGAGTCAGGGGGTCTATCCAGGAGCCCATTGAAAATATGAGTAGTAATGAGTCAGAGCTGATCTTGCTCAATAGATTCAGAGAGACCACGTAGCCATAGATTATTTCTGCATCCTTGGCTGTCTAGGTCTTCCAGATGGAATTCACGCACCTGGAAAGTATGGGCATCTGCGGTCTGAAACAGCTTTTGTATGTGAGTTTCCTGGTGACTAGCAAACATTTCCACCTCTTGTACTCTGTCTGCAATTGCCTTTATATCATGGAGCAGTTCTGTAATAGCCACTGTAAGCATTCCCTTAATGTCAGCAGCGATAGTATGCAGGTCACTAAGGTTAAGTGGGCATTGTGAAGTTGGTCCTGGTGGGGAATGAGTTCCCTGAGCAGAGGGAGACTAGCTCTTAGTGCTCGCCTTATGGGACAGAGCAGGAGGGATGGCGGCCGCCATATTGCTCTGCTGTGTGTGGAAGAGCTCCAGGATCTGCTTGCTCAGCTGTGTCCCCGAGGACCCGCGGGGACTGCAAGTGGGATGTGGAGCTGCCATGGGAGGATTTCTCTATAGCAGGGGCATCTGGATCCCAGCTGGTACCGGCCTTATCCCCCTCAAGAGGCTGGAGCTCTCTTTTCGTGGACTGCAGCTCAGACACACCCCCTTCAAAAAAAAGTTTAATAAAACCATTTAAAAAATAAAAAAATTCCCCCAAAAAGTTGTCGTTTTAATGAGTTAATGTTCTTTTGTTACTTTGTTTTTATTGCTAACTGTTGTTGTTTGCTTTGCAGGAACACCATTCAGCTGCAGCAACAATCTGTTTATTCTGACAGCAACAGGTCTTGCTCTCATAATATACGTAAGTGCGTGCAGCGCTGCTGGATGAGATTTTTCATCTGCAGTTCAAAAAAAAAGAACATATATGCCCAATCATGGGGGCCTGGGGTGGTCAGTGGGTGGATCGCCTCTATGATTCAGCATATATTTTTTTTTTCTGGCAGAGATTTCAATAAAAAAAAGTTGGCATTTTATTTGGTTAATGTTCTATTGTTACTGTGTTTTATTGGTAATCATTGTTGTTTTCTTTGCAGGAACACCATTCAGCTGCAGCTCCGATCTGTTTATTCTGACAGCAACAGGGTCTTGCTTTCAGAATATATGTTAGTGTGTGTAGCACTGCTGGATGAGATTTTTCATCCGCAGTTAAAAAAAGAACATATATGCCCAAGCATGGGGGCCTGGGGTGGTCAGTGGGTGGATCAACCCTTTGCTTTGTCATATATTTGTTTTCATTTTTTTTGGCAGAAATTTCTTCATCCACATTGAGTGATGTAAATGGAGGGAATCTCCATGGGCTGAACAAAAAAAGAACATTACATGTATGCCCAACATTAAAAGTGGGTGGATGCAGGGTGGTAAATTTTAATGGTGGGCATACCACACACTTTTTCTGGCAGAGATTTCTGTATCCACATCAGTCGAAAAATTTATTTTTCTTTTTTCGTTCAGCCCACAGGTGGCATGAAAAAAAAGAACATTACATATTTGCCAAACAAGGGCCGATGATGTACTGGTATTACTTTAAAAAGAGAGGTAATTTGGGGGGGAGGGGTTGCACTATTTTGGCATTTCAGGGCCTCTTAAACCGTGATAAGTAGTGAGGAAGTGAAATGAGGAAGTTACGCACCTTCAGGCTTTCAAAAGGGTCATTGGATTTTGGGGTCCTGTATGCGGCTAGGCTGCCAATAGGTCTCACACATGTGGTATCCCCATACTCGGGAGAAGTAGCAGAATGTATTTTGGGGTGTAATTCCACATATACCAGTGGCATGTGTGGGCAATATATCATTTAAGTGACAACTTTGAGGGGGGGGGAGGGGTTGTGCTATCCTGGAATTTCAGAGCCTTTGATACTGTGATACGTAGTGAGGAAGTGAAATGAGGAATTTACACACCATCAGGCATTCAAAGGAGTAATTGGATTTCGAGTTCCTGTATGCGGCTAGGCTGCCAAAAAGTCTCTCCCATCCTCATACTCAGGAGAAGTAGCAAAATATATTTTGGGGTATAATTCCACTTATACCCATGGCATGTGTGAGTAATATATAATTTAAGTGACAACTTTGTGTAGACTATTTTTGGAAAAACTTGTGGAAAAAACACAAATCTTCCATGGACTCAACATGCCTCTCAGCAAATAGCTAGGGTGTCTACTTTCCAAAAAGGGGTCATTTGGGGGTGTTTGTACTGCCCTGGCATTTTAGCAGTCAGAAAGCAAAAGCTGCATAAATTCCAATATTTTGCAAATGCCATACCTTGCACACAAATCAATGAATATACACTTATTGGGATTTTTATCAAAGACATATAGCAAAATACATTTTGGCCTAAATGTATGACTAATTTTGAGTTTATTGAATTTTTTTTTATAACAGAAAGTAGAAAATGTAGTTTCTTCAAAAATTATGTTCTTTTTTAATGTATATCACAAAAAATAAAAAAGCCAGTAGTGATCAAATACCACCAAAAGAAAGTTCTGTTTGTGTGAAAAAAGGACATACATTTAATTTGGGTACAGCGTTGCATTACCAAGTAGTTACCAGTTGAAATAGCGCAGTGCTGAATAGCAAAAAATAGCCTGGTCATTAAGGGGGGTAAATCTTCAGGAGGGCAAGTAGTTAATCATCATTGGGGTCAAATCAATGTTCTTTTTATACTGCAGTGACAAGAAAATTTGAAGGAGCAGGATGGAATTTTTCTCTTGAACAAACAATTATCTAACAGTGTATGTGGTTTTCATTGGGGAAATTCCATAATTTCCCAAAAACGTATGTCAAAGGCATTGTATATCTTCCTACCTGTACCTTTTGCATTTCACCCGCATACAGTTTGCATTGACCATGTAGTTTCATGGTGTCTTTTTTTACTTTGTAAGTACAGACTATAGTAGAGTAAATCTTCAAATTATAGTGTCAGAGGTTTTGGCATGGCAATGCACAGGTTAATACATGACCTCTGTCTGTAGTCTGAGAACTGACATTTCCAATTAAGAAACTACATATCTCACAATTCCTAGGTCTCTCAGTCTGGTGCTCAGCAGATGAGAGCTAAACAGTATTCATACTGACACAGACACAAGCAGGCATACCAAAGAAAGCAAGAAATATCACATTAATACACATTAGCACTCCCACATTCATGATACAACACAGAAGAAATGATAAGGCATGCACTTGATGCTGTGTGACCCAGAACAAGATGTTGACCAGGGGTGGACTGACCATTGGGGCACTCGAGCACTGCCCGAGGGCCCGGGGTCAGTAGGGGGCCCCATGAGATGCCCCTGGCGCATTTCATAGGCTTTTTCATAGCCTTTTTTGGGTGTGGTTTGAGTGTGGGCGAGGACACAGGGGCCCCATGATCTTTAATTGCCCCATGAGTTGTCAGTCCACCCCTGATGTTGACTGTCCCTAGGGTCAAACTAGGTGAATGAATGCATGGATATAGGGGAATCGATAAGCCATGAGACTACAAACTGCAGCCATCTGCATGTGACCCCATCAGTACAAGGTAAGACAAACAAATGAACTACAATAATACCAAGTTAAAACAATAAAAAAAGTGTGCAATGCCTTGGAAAGCTGGCAATGAGTTTACTGTGAATTCAAAAATCTATGAATGGCCAGCTTAAGTAGTCTTGCATTTAAGTAGAATAACTGGATAATAAAAGTAAAAATCAATCTACAGAACCTGAGATTGGTTCCTATTTCTAGTATTGGGCAGATTTGTGGATCCTTTTATATCTATTTTATACAGATTGGTTTTCTATTCCCTCTCTCTAAAGTGACCTAAATAAAGTATTCTCTGAACCCCCTATCAATTTATACATGCCCATAAGTAGTTCTTCATGTCAAGTCAGTGATGAGACCATTGGGGATTCCCTATTTATTTGAGTGATAGTTGTGCACGGGAAAATGGGATTGATTTACTAAAACTGGAGAGTGCAAAATCTGGTGCAGCTCTGAATAGAAACCAATCAGCTTCAGTTTTTTTTTTTTTAAATCAAAGCTTAATTGAACAATCTGAAGCTAGAAGCTGATTGCCTACCATGCACAGCTGCACCAGGTTTTGCACTCTCAAGTTTTAGTAAATCAACCCCAATGTATGTATATCATTTACTCAGTAAAGTAGCACCACCTATGTGTGCAGGAGCCCATTACCAGCTTGCTTCATGTAACATGACTGAGTAATTAGCTTTTCTCTTGAAAAGGTCTCATATAGAAAAAAAAAGAAAAGAAAAAGAAAATACTCAACCCTCGTCAACTGGCAAAATTCTATAAACAATTTAGACATCATTTGTACAAAATTATACTGTACAATATTACATTACTGTCTTTTTTTACTATGGTCCTCGAAGCTCTAACACACTTGGAGTTTTTAGCATACTAGCAAAATAAAAAATGTGGTTGTTTTAGTGGTGGAACTCTGACCACATGTGGATATATATGCATTCAATTACACCTTCATCCACTTGGCTGAAATTGCTTACATATGCTGTGGTAGTGTTACAAAGCGATCACACTACTTGGTACTGTTTTAGGGAAACTGTTATTTTCTATGCCAAATGCATACCATATCTCCTGTGATCTAAATGTGTGCCTTTTCTATTTAATTATTGTGTAATAGTTAATCTCTGTTACTTTTAACTGCCACACAGGTGTCTCATTTCGCAATTCATTTTCCTGAGTTTCTTTGTATCTTATCTAATCTTTGGCATGTTCTTCTACTATCTTTTAATCTTGTTATGGGTTTATACACATAGGGCATTCTAGGATTTACAACCAGCAAGTCAATGTTGCTATCTAACTTTTGAACAGGTTACATACAATAACTTTTAAAGGGGTTGTAAACCCTTACATATACCCAGTGAAGAGACTAGCCTCGAGTGATACACAGAAATTAAATAAATCCTCCTACATAAGTTGTACCTGTTTATCTGAGGCCATCTCTTCTCTAGAGCCATTTAAAGTCTGGAATTTACACAGCTTTTCTGTGCTTCCAGAGGCGTGGGATTTGAATCTGATGTCACACATTGCACAGCTCAGAGAGAAGTGATTTGAGACCTGAGTGGAGGGAAGGGGCACACTCCCCTGTACACAGTCTCATAGGGAAACATGAGAAGCTGAGGCTGTCAATCACAGGCTGTGTGGTGGAGATCCCCCCTTATCCCGCTCAATCCCTTGGAGTCAGCATAACCTGTCAGAAATGACTCATGAAGAGTAATGAGACTGCAGATAAAAATCACACTCAGTGATTGAGGCAAGTAGCACTGTAGAAGAGTGTGCTTTGTCTATTTCTCATGTCAGAGGTTTACAAGAATGGCCTTAAAAACAGCATGCCATTACGATGTTATTGACATCATGAAACCCATTATCCTAATGCTTTGCACCCTGTTTTAAAAACACCATTTGAAATACATGTAGGGGCCTATCAGGTACTGTATAAACTTTATTTATAATGAATGGAAGCTTCTAAGAAGGGTACAGATATACACAAATGAACAGGAGTTGTTATTTTGCACAAACAGCTTCTTCTTTGCTGCTGAAATTAACTTTCATAAGGCAGAGTGATTTCTAGTTCCACATGACGTTACATAAGTCTTTGTGATCACATTTGGATCTCAACGTGGGTCTGATGCATGAAAACTTCCGCCATTGATTTCCATATGGATTTAATACAAATCTTCACATAGCAGCAGGTAGCTTGCAACTCCCACAATTTACTTAACATTGCAGTCATTTCTTTGATTTTGCATAAGAGAACTTACATAGGTGAAGGTTCTCTAGGAGTTTTACTACTACTCTCTCATGCCTTCCTAGGATGATTATTCTGTCTCACCTATTTGTATTTTTTCTGTTGTTGTATTGGACTATGTCAAGTTACAATTGTTTGATGTATGCTGACATTTAGCCACTACAGCTTGTTTACTTGATTAGTTTATTCCTGTCACATACCTGATAGAAGTCTGAGTTGACGAGGTCAGCCTCTCTTGTATCTCCAACCCAGGCCCCACTGAAGGTGGAACAGATGGTGCCGAGGGACAGAAGAAACACGAGTGCCTGTGGATATTGATTGCAGAACTTGCAGCTGGTAGTGTAACCTCAGTAAATCAAGTATCCAGTCAGGAACAGAGGAGATGCCGGAACGGCCAGCACGTCACTGGAACTGCAAAATCTGGGTATGTGGCTAGCTGGAACTTCTGATAAGCATGAGGCTGGAACACACCGTGACAACTGGAGCTGATATAATGGATAGCCAGGACAAGCACTCGGCAGGACTGTAGAGCCAAACTGGAGCCGGAAGAGTAGTCAGAGTAATAGCCAGAGTCAGCAACAAGCAAGCGATGAGGTACCAGAACATCAGATAGGGACAAGGTCAGGAGAAAGCCAGGATCAGAAACCGGTGAGCAGAAGCATAAACAGAATCCAAGAGCAGGTCAATGGCAAGCCGGGTCGGTAATGGATAAACACAGGATACAGCAGAACACAGGGAATAAGCTGAAGACTAGTCAGCACTGACAGATTGTATGAGCCTCCTTTAAGTAGTTCATCTGGCTCCAGAAACTGTGGGCACCTGTGCTCATTTTTATTAGCAATGCACTCTTGCTCATTTCTATGAGCGATGTTGCACACATGCGCATTTCTATGTGGCAGTCGCCGTACAGGAATTCCCTTACACTTCCTCTGTCGTCCCCTCCTGTTTGGTGATAATTAGTTCAGTGATAGCTATCCTCTCTGTTTATTCCAGAGACAGAGCATGGGAAAGTAATTGTCTTCTTACGTTTAAAAAGACTGGGAATACAACGTCTGTACTGCAATTATTTAAACTAAATATTGTTTTGGATTCAACTTCTGTGTCTTATTGAAGAGTTAATCTGCTTGTGGACATGACATCGCTGGGTATATGGTAAGCTATGTAATGAAAATGGAAAGATTTTATATTAAAAATGTGATCAGCAAAAGTAAATCACATAAAACCTCAGAAAACAAAAAAAACTTGTACTGAGAAAAACATGGTGACTGTTATTGCTGACCTCCTGAGGATGCTATTTGCTTGACTGTTGACAGTCAGGAAAAAGCATTTTCAGAAGTAGAAATTAGTTATGGCAACCTTCATATTACTGCATTAAAGGAATGGGCACAAATAATACCAGCTAAAACAAGACATTGCATCAACAAGCTTAGAACTTAACTGGCAGTGGTAAACTGATTTATGTTGTCAACACTGCATGAGCTGAGTTGCTGGTGTGTTGGAAAGGACAGTTATTATAGCATGCATGTGGGGCTGTAGGTATTAGGCCACAAGCACATGGATGTCTAGAGGCTGCAAAATCCTATAGCACTTTTATGCTTAGGGAAATATGTCATACTCACATGCACAAGCCATCAGCATTTACATAAGATGCCTGTGCACAGCCATTCACTTGAATGGGCAGATGTATGCACCACTTGCAGCTCCACGGGTGCAGGAAAGCACTGGGAATTTTACACTAATGGTCTTTGCAACCTCTAGATGTCCATGTGCATGAGGCCTAATACATCTGAGCTGAATGTGAGGACTTATACATCTGTCTCCAATGGGAAATACCACAGATGTCATCCATTCATGTAGTAGACACCAGTCAGGAGGGAAGGTCTACTTTCTGGGTATATGATCTACTGGAATCAGCAGTCTAGGAGTGTGATTACAGATACACTTTTTAATCAGAGTATAGCATCAAGTCAATTAAACTCCTGGGATATTGATCTGGTCAGTTAAGTAGCAGAGGGGGTTGTTAATCAGTTTCAGCTGCTTTAGTGTTAATTAAATTAATAACAGGTGCACTAGATGGGAAACAATGAGATGACCCCCAAATCAGGAATGGTTTTACAGGTGGAGGTCAATGACATTTTTTTACCTACTCATATTTTCTAACTGTTTTTCACTAGTTTTGCATTTGGCTAGGGTCAGTGTCACTAGTAGCATGAGGCGATACCTTGACCCTACAGAGGTCACACAGGCAGTCCAAATCCTCCAGGATTCACATCAATACGTGCCATTGCCAGAAGGTTTACTGTGTATCCCAGTGCAGTCTCAAGAGTATGGAGGAGATTCCAGGAGACAGGCAGTGACTGTAGGAGAGCTGGACAGGGCCATAGAAGATCCCTAACCCATCAGCAGGACTGGTATCTGCTCCTTTGTGTAAGGAGGAACAGGATGAGCACTGTCAAAACCCTACAAAATTACCTCCAGCAGGCCACTTGTGTGAATGTCTCTGACCAAACAATCAGAAACAGACTTCGCAGTCTGCCACTGGCACCCTGTGCTTTTCACAGATGAGAGCAGGTTCACCCTGAGCACATGTGACAGACATGAAAGGGTCTGGAGCAGCCGTGGAGAATGTTATGCTGTTTTGGTGGTGGGTCAGTGATGGTCTGGGGAGGCATATCCATGGAGGGACGCACAGACCTCTACATGCTAGGCAATGGCACCCTGACTGCCTTTAGGTATCGGGATGAAATCCTTGGACCCATTGTTAGATCCTACACTGGTGTAGTGGGTCCTGGATTCCTCCAGGTGCACGACAATGCCCGACCTCATGTGGCAAGAGTATGCAGGCAGTTCCTGGGGGATGAAGGAATTGATACCATTGAATGGCCCCCTCGCTCGCCTGACCTAAATCCAATTGAACACTTTTGGGATATGTTTTGCCGCCAGGTTGCACCTGCTTAGTGATGCCCTGGTCCAGATCTGGCAGAAAATACCCCATGACACCATCTGTCATCTCATTAGGAGCATTCCCCGACATTGTCAGGCTTGCATACAAGCATGTGAGGGCCATACAAACTACTGAGTACCATTTTGAGTTGCTGCAATGAAATTTTAGCAAAGTGGACTAGCCTGCTGCATCATTTTTTCACTTTGATTTTTGAGGTGTCTTTGAAATCAGTCCTCTGTAGGTTGATAATTTTCATTTCCATCAAATGATGGGGCATCCATAGGTTCCTAACACATTACCCAGTCCACATCAGTATAGATATCCAGCATGAGATTTTTCCCTATTGAGATCTGATGTATTTTCAAAGTGTTCCTTTAATTCTTTGAGCAATGTATATTAATACCCTAGTAGGCTACTAGTGTTTAATTTTAGCTTTTGGCGTCTTATTAGCCAGGCCTGAGTGATGTGACATCCCTCGGAATTTGCCTGCAGCAGAAAGCATCTTATATGGGGTCCCAGCTTCTGCTTTGGCCGGGGAACCTCTGGCCTAGCCTCCTGAAAATTGCAAAGAGCTCTTCTAAGGATTCAGGACACAGGAAATCCAAGTACAGAGTCTGACCGATACTGCATGCAGTTACACAGTATTCAGGAAACAGTACCAGCTCTTTGGACCAAGAGACTTTCTTTGGCCTCTTTTGGGAGAGCTCATTCTTTGTACAATCAGGACTATACTTCTGCCAAGGAGTGCCTGTTTAGTACCAGTTTATCTTCACTTTCAAAGGGATGCCCTCACCTTGAAGGAATAGTTCAGATTAGGTGTCCTCTACTGCAAGCTGTTAAAGTTTATTGTATCCCTAAGCTCGCCCTCATCCTTTCCCAATTCTCTAATAAAAATAAACTAACTAACTAATCATGTATACATTCCCTGTAATGCCCATCCATATAACCATCACACACCCAATGGGCCCCATGTGCCGTTTTAGGCCTCTTGCACATGGTACTGATGTTTGAGTAGCATTTCTGGACGTAATTTCAGGCATTTGTTTTGCGCATATTTGTGTGTATTTTTGTGCATATTTTCATTTATGTGCATTCGTGTGCACAGTACATTCCTAGGCAAAATCCATTAACATTTATGCTCGTATGCGCTTATTTAATTACTGACCAGGAATGCAATTTTTTTTTTTACTCAAGAATACGCAGCATTTGTTTACATGCCTGTGTGTACAGGCACATTGTAAACAATGGACTACATTTTAGATCAGTAAAAAAAAGTGCTGTACTCAGCTTTTTCAAGCTGCAGTGTGCAAGAGGCCTTAACTTCAAGTGTTTTGGATATGATTCTTTTTCAATGAAAATAGTTTTTCTAAGTATTACTGTAGAGATCTTCCATGAGAGTGATAACAAGCACTTCTAATGCATGGATGGATTCATTACTTTTCAGAAGTATACATTCCCATTACTGCACTTGATTACTACAGCTGATGTGTGAATTATTCTTATAGCTTTAACCATGTATTGACATCAATGCAAAGGATTTACACTTGTGTACTGTATATGCAAGTCCTTGTGCAACCAGATTTTAGCTGTCACCTTTCCAGTAAACATTAGAAGATGAAAGCTAACACCTGGCTAATTGCTTTAGGTAATTGCTCAGTTATTACATTGCTTTAATATATTATGCTTATAGCAGCAAAAACACATGGATATGAAAGAAAGGAATTTATACTCTTTTACTCTTTTTATTAAAGGTCAAAATACAACAACGTAATTGGAAAAGAAATGAGACATAGCCAAGAGCTCACAAATGAATAACGAATAACATTCTTTTTCTCCATGTTTATCCTTCACAATGCAAAGACCGATTTTTTTTGTAATGAATAATTCAAAAAACTCCTTTAACCACTTGCCGACCGCGCATAGCCGAATGACGGCTTCACCGCGGCCGGCCAGTTCTGAGTGGACTTCATATGACGTCCTCCCAGAACGCGCTCTCCTGCGCGCCCCAGGGGGCGCGCACCCGGCGATCTCCGTGATCGCTGTGTCCTACGGACACAGCTGATCACGAGATGTGGTGAAAGGCCGATCCCACCGGCCTTTTACCACGTGATCAGCGGTGTCCAATGACACGCTGATCACAGGAAAATGCAAGTGCCGGTTCTCGGCTGCACTTTCCTCACGCTGTCAGATCGTGAGGAAAGTACTGCCGAGAACCGGCAGTTGTCAGAGCGGGGATCGGCACCGATCATCAGGGCACTGATGATCAGTGCCCTGATGATCGGTGCCCAGCAGTGACCCCCGCAAGTTCCGATCAGCTGTGCGCCCACTAGCCCCGCCCACCCATTCCCAGCAGTGCCCCCACCTGTGCCCAGCAGTGCCCCCACCTGTGCCCAGCAGTGCCCCCACCTGTGCCACTCTGCAGTGCCACCTACCTGTGCCCAGCAGTGCCACCTACATGTGCCCAGCAGTGCCACCCACCTGTGCCCACCCACCTGTGCCCACCAGCGCCACCCACCTGTGCCCACCAGTGCCACCCACCTGTGCCCACCCACCAGTGCTGTCCACCAGTGCCACCCACCAGTGCCACCCACCAGTGCTGCCAGTCAGTGCCACCAGTCAGTGCCCAGGGGTTGTGCCAGTCAGTGCCGCCAGTCAGTGCCCAGAAGTGATGCCAGTCAGTGCCGTCTATCAGTACCCATCATCAGTGTCACCTATCAGTGCCGCCTATCAGTGCTGCATATCAGTGCCGCCTATCCGTGACCCCTAATTAGTGCTGTCTATCAGTGCCGCCTATCCGTGCCACCTCATTAGTACTGCCTATCAGTGCCCTTTAGTGCTGCCTATCAGTGCCCATCAGTGCCGCCTATCAGTGCCCATCAGTGCCGCCTCATCAACGCAAATCAGTGAAGGAGAAAAAATACCTGTTTGAAAAATTTTATAAAAGAAACAAATAAACTTTTTTTTTTTTTTCAAATTTTTTGCACTTTTTTTAATTTATAGCGCAAAAAGTAAAGCGCCCAGTGGCGATTAAATACCACCAAAAGAAAGCTCTATTTGTGAGAAAAAAATGATCAAAATTTCATATGGGTACAATGTTGCATGACCGCGCAATTGTCAATCAAAGTGCGGCAGCGCTGAAAGCTGAAAATTGGCCTGGTAAGGAAGGGGGTATAAGTGCCTGGTAGGCAAGTGGTTAATAAAATGTAAGAAAAAATGTATAATGCGATGCACTAAGCCTTAAAATTGACATTCAAATCCTACCTTCTAAAGTGTCCTTTTACTATAATAGGTGGCTCCATACAAGCTAGAGATGCTTATTTTACTGCCTCTTTCTCTTTCATGTATATCGTGGTGTCCTGCAAAATAACAAAACAAAACTACAGGACCAAAACGTTCTGGAGCTGAGGAGCTTTACAACCTCTTTAAGTTGAATGGACTACATAGCTTGATGCAATGCATCTTAATTCAAAAAATGTGCGGCCCTCTGGAAGTGTCAGGGTCCACACTTAAGGCCCTCTATAATTTTCAAGCTGTCTACCACTGGTCTAAAGTATGTGATAAGATATAACATTTCTGGTACCAGTGTGTGACAATCTCCATGTATGGACTGTAGACAGTTAAATCAAGAAACCTTTGCAGACTGTGCAAGTGGCTATAGGGACCAACTGGACTAGGAGGTTTCAACCAGCGTTTATATTCAAATCTGCTTTGATACAACAGAATTGAACCTGCTTCTGTTCATTGATGCCTTACTATCAGTAGTGAGGAGAAAGCCCATAATAGAAGAGAAGGCAATCATTCTTTTTTCTATGGGCAGTTTCAGTTAGGCTATTGCATAGGTCTTTCAAATGTATTGTTCACTGTCTCAAAATACCAACCAAATCGTTCTCTTCATTCTTTCCAAGACCTCCTGCCCTCTAGCTCCCTTGTTCCCTCCTCCCATGCTCGCCTTGAGGACTTCTCCCAAGCCTCTCCCATACTATGGAACTCTCTACCTCAATCTGTCCGACTGTCTCCTACTCTGTCCACTTTTAAGCGATCCCTGAAAACCTTTCTCTTCAGAGAAACTGATCCCATCAACACATAACAACTGTAGTTTTATTTTTTCCATCAGCTCATCCCCCACAGTTATAACCTTTTGTATCACTTGACCCTCCCTTTAAGATTGTAAGCTCTAATGAGCAGGGTCCTCTGATTCCTCCTGTATTGAATTGTACTGTCTGCCCTTATATTGTAGAACACTGCACAAACTGTTGGCGTTATATAAATTCTGTATTATTATAATAATAATAATAATAATGATAATATTCTTTCACATTAAGACTTGTGGATACTACACAGTATGGTTTCCGCTGCTTATCTTGCAGCTGTGCATTGCAGTTGCATTTATAAGGGTATCATAGTTGCCTTCAGTTTAGAATTTTGCATGGTATCAATTATAGGTAAAGGCTCACACAAAAGGGCACTTGGCTCTGGTGGGTAGGGATAGGGATGGAGACAAGTTTTAATTATACGGTGCTAAGTTAGGTTCACAGGGGTGCTGTTTCAAAGTGGTTATGGGTTCAGCTACACAAAGGGGTTGATTTACTATTTCAAACAGACTGTGCACTCTGCAAAAGCATTTGCTCTAGAGCTTAGTAAATGAGGCGAAGCATCACTTTGCAAGGGATACCCAACCACATGCAAGGAAGATTAAAAACCAGCATTTATGAATGCACATAATTGGTTGAAGAATTCAGCAGACCTTCCCCTCATTTACTAAGCTCTGGAACAATGTTCTTGCAGAATGCAACTGCACTTACAAAGTGCACAGTCTTTTTGCCTTTAGTAAATCAACCCTATAGAATATAAAGGTTGAAGAATATTCAGTATAGTTCTTTGTCTAAAAATGTTTGCCTTCTTTGCTGTCTTAATTATTTATGGCATAGATTCAACAAGGTGTTGGAAACATTCCTCAAAGATTTTGGTCCACATTGTCATGATAGCATCACACAGTTGCTTTAGATTTGTCAGCTGCACAGCTATGATGCTAATCCCGCGTTCCAGCACATCTCAAAGATGCTCTGTTGGATTGAGATCTGATGACTGTAGAGGCCATTGGAGTACATTGGGGAACTCATGGTCATATTTGGGGAACTCATTGTTATGTTCAAGAAACCAGTTTGAGATGATGAGCTTTGTGACATGGTGCATTATCTTGCTGGAAGTAGCCATCAGAAGATATGTAGTCATATGTAGTCATAAAGGGATGGAGATGGTCAGCAACAATACTCAGGTAGGCCGTGACATTTAAACAATGCTCAATTGGTACTAAGGGGCCCAAAGGGTGCCAGAAAATACAGAGTAAAGACTTGTGATGGTAGCCCTGAAAGGCTAGCTTGTTGATGATGATCAAAAGCACAGTCAGAACACTCCTCCTGATAGCCGCAGCACAGATAACGATGGTGACCAGGGTTGCCAGCAGACACAGAGCACAGATTAGGCACACTGACACAGAAAGCAGTCTAGGAGATGGCTTTTTGTGATTTTATTGTAAATTACTTGGAGGGGATGCAGGGTAGTATGGGATACTCCAGAAACACTAATGATAACAAGAGGACACACTTCTCTATGTCGCAAACTTCTGGAACAGATCTGCTAAACTCCCATGTACAATACTCCCATGAGAGATCAGAGAAGGCCAGAGGTATGAACCCTGCAGGAGAGGAACTACTTGGCCCAAGTTCAGAGGATGGTTCCCCCACAAGATACTAGGAAGGGCAGAAGTATGAACCTCACAGGAGAGGAACTACTTAGCCCAGGTTCAGAGCACAGGCTTCCACGAGAGACTAGGGGAGGCCAGAGGTATGAACCCCTCAGGAAAGGAACTACTTGGCCCACTTATCCCAGTAGTACACAGTCACCAGGATTTTGTAGTAGAGTAGCACTCACAAGGCTCACATGGAGCAGCTGTGTCCATTTAGCTTCCTTCAAGTGCCTTCCAGTGAGTGTAGACTGGATCCTTAGGTAAAGTCTCAGGGTACCAGAGAAACTTTCAGGTGTAGGCCCCCTACACCGCCATAGCCAGGACCTTTATGAACAACAGCTTGAATCAGTAGAATGGCTTGGGGGTTGGCTTCCCCCACATTGACAGCTGGAAACCCTTCAACAGGAAGACCCTGCTGTTCTAAAGCCCAGGCTATTTCTGTTGTTTTCAGCCACCGGGCTCCTGGGCCAATCTCATCAGGGATTGGCTGCAGCACCATAATTATTCATTCTGTCCATTTGCCTTGCCAAACTCCCTATATTCTAGAACTCTATAGAATACAGGGGGAAGCAGTCATTCTTGCAGCCTGTAAAATCCAGAACGACCAAAAGAAATCAGCAACTGCTCTGATTACAGGGCAGCCAAAAATAACAAAAATTTTCTAATATCATAGCAACTTAGCTAGTAATTTTAGCACTTACTAAACTTGGTGAGTAAACTGATCTAGGGCAGCTTCACTTACTGATCACAGTATGACCTGTCCAGCTGACTGGAAAATGAAGTTCTGGTTTAGTAGACTTCAGATGGTTGAAGACCTTTGTAAAAGGATAGCTCTCATTCTAGTTTCTCTGGTGTACTTGTATGACACGACTCCAGTTTCTACTACCTGCTATATACAGTAAACTGTGAGTGTCAAGGTCATTTACCAGAATACACTTATACAATGAATATTTCTAGAAACAGTCATGCACTGGCAGATCTCAACCTTGCAGAACAACAGACGTTTTTGATAAGAATTGGTAACCACATTCATATTTTCTTTCTGAATTCATGACCAAAGGTTTTGTTATCCCATAGTTTTAAACACTCTCTTTATTTTTATGTCTAAATTAATTACTATAAGTGTTCAAGAGATTAGATTTATTCAAACATACCAGGGCAAAACCAATAGAAGAACGGATTTGTTTAAAGACAAGCAAACAACTGTATCATTTTAAATAGATATAAAATGTAACCAAAGAGCATTTTCAGTTTCTGCGTTCAAATACAAGGAACGTGATTCTCATCTGTCAGTATTTACTTTTGTTGATGATATATATGTAGGGAAAGGAAACCTTTTCACTGACTCGCTTGGCCTCACAGTTGCCAAAACTAACAGAAAAAAAGTTACTTGTAAACTGAGCAAACATCACATCAAAGGATTATAGTGAACGTTTACGCGGATCTCCACGGTTCCCATTTTATTGAGTTAATTGATTCACTAGTAAGTTAAACGACTGTGACATACTGTGACAGTGCCAGGGTATGAACATCATCTTTGCACAGTGTAACAACAAATAAAAAGAGCCGCACTTGCTTTAGTACTGGTCATGATGTCATGCATGGGAGCATTTAAGCTTGACTGTTTTAATGGGGGAAAGTCATATGTACTGACATGTCTTCTGTCTGTAGTGGCTCATGTGTGCCGCCACAGGAGACAGACAAGGATCTCTCCGGTGATAAATAGAATTTACTTTTCACAGATCCATCCTAAGTGATGTCTTAAAAGTATGTTTCAGCTCTGATATCTTCCTTTAGTAGGATGTTTTCTCTTAAGTTAAAACAAGGTGGAGACTGCTGATGTTTGGACAGTATGATAAGAAGACTGATAAGTTCATGTTTGGAGGAAAGAGGCAGTTCTTTATAAAATCAAATAATTAAGTTGAAAGAAACTCTTGGTCATGCATGTTACAGCTGGCAGCATGCAGGCAGATCTTGTTCCCAGGTTGAGGGATGAGAGACCATCCTGTCTTCTTAAATACATTCAAGTTAGACAAGAAAACCTATCCTATACAAAGACATAGAAGATGCTACCATTATGCTAAGTGCCTCTAATTTTAATTCTAGCACTGATCCATTGCACCAAGCTGCCTGTTGAGCAAATCATTTTTACTGGTATTCACTCAGTATCCTGAAACTATTCACCTTGAGGTCATCACAGAGGACAAGGGGGCACTCTTTATGTCCGGAGGAAAAGACATTTAATCTCCAAATACGGAAATGTTTCTTTACAGAGCTGTGAAAATGTGGAATAGACTCCCTCAAGAGTTGGTCTGGCCAGCTCAGTTGATTGGTTTAAAAAAGGCCTGGATTATTTCTTGGATACACAGAATATAACTGGTTACTGACATTTATAGGTAAAGTTCATCCAGGGAATATATTATATATATATTATATTTGCAGTATAAATTGGCTTTTGAGCAGTGGCACCACCTACTAAAGTAATCCAGTTATCTTGTGAATATCTATATATCACGGCAGGGTTAAATTACCATTAATGAGTAGATTAAGGGATACATTTTAGCTAAGCTAACGTTAGATTCTACAGTACAAATGAGGGTTGGTTTAAGGATAGGCATTAGGGAAAGAGATAGGGTTAAGTTTTAGTATTAGATCAAGGGATAGGATTACAGCATTTGTAAAGTAATTTTTTTCTTTAAAAATAACAAACATGTTATACTCACCTGCTCTGTGTAATGGTATTGTACAAAGCTGCCCTGATTGTCCTCTTCTCGAGTCCCCCGCCAGCGCTCTTGGCTCCTCTTTTTTTTTGGTGTGCCCATCATAGGAAGACACTTCTTATAGTGGTTCAACTGTGGGCTCAATCTTGAGCCACGCTGCATGTGTCTATAAACACAGATGGCAAGGCTCAGCCCCTCCCCCCGCTACTTCATCACAGGACTTGACTGACAGCAGGGGGAGCCAATGGCTCCCATTGCTCCCAGCAAAGCCTGTGAGAGTGGAGAAAAGAGGAGCCAGTCAGGCACAGTGCTGGATCAAGATCGGGCTCTGGTAGTAAGTATTAGGGAGGTGAGAGGCCGATACACATACTGAAACAATTTTTACCTTGTAGGGAATACATTAAGGTGAAAATGTTTAGGCTTTACAACCACTTTAATTGTAAGATTAGGTTAGGACTAAAGTAGGTATAAATAAAGTAGGTATAAATTCACACTAATCTTTGATCTTCCTGCTCCTCCTGCTGCCTCACTAAAAGCCAAAAATCGAATGCTTCCCTAAAAACCTCCATAGGTTCAAGAAGTCTGCAGATTCCCAACTACAGGTGAAACTCGAAAAATTAGAATATCGTGCAAAAGTTCATTTATTTCAGTAATGCAACTTAAAAGGTGAAACTAATATATGAGATAGACTCATTGCATGCAAAGCAAGATAGCTCAAGCTGTGATTTGTCATAATTGTGATGGTTATGGCTTACAGCTCATGAAAACCCCAAATCCACAATCTCAGAAAATTAGAATAATACATGCAATCAATAAAACAAGGATTGTACATAGAACAATATCAGACCTCTGAAAAGTATAAGCATGCATATGTACTCAGTACTTGGTTTGGGCCCCTTTTGAAGCAATTACTGCCTCAATGCGGCGTGGCATGGAAGCTATCAGCCTGTGGCACTGCTGAGGTGTTATGGAAGACCAGGATGCTTCAATAGCAGCCTTCAGCTCTTTTGCATTGTTGTCTCATGTCTCTCATCTTTCGCTTGGCAATGCCCCATAGATTCTCTATGGGGTTCAGGTCAGGCGAGTTTGCTGGTCAATCAAGCACAGTAATCCCATTGAACCAGGTTTTGGTGCTTTTGGCAGTGTGGGCAGGTGCCAAGTCCTGCTGGAAAATGAAGTCAGCATCCCCATAAAGCTCATCTGCGGAAGGAAGCATGAAGTGCTCCAAAATCTCCTGGTAGATGGCTGCGTTGACCCTGGACTTAATGAAGCACAGTGGACCAACACCAGCAGATGACATGGCTCCCCAAATCAACACAGACTGTGGAAACGTCACACTGGACTTCAAGCATCTTGCAGTGTGTGCCTCTCCATTCTTCCTCCATACCCTGGGTCCTTGGTTTCCAAATGAGATGCAAAAGTTGCTCTCATCAGAAAAGAGGACTTTGGACCACTGAGCAACAGACCAGGTCTGTTTTTCTTTAGCCCAGGTAAGACGCTTCTGACGTTGTTTGTAGTTCAGGAGCGGCTTGACAAGAGGAATGCGATATTTGAAGCCCATGTCCAGGATCCGTCTGTGTGTGGTGGCTCTTGATGCACTGACTCCAGCCTCAGTCTACTCCTTGTGAAAGTCCCCAACACTTTTGAATGGCCTTTTCCTGACAATCCTCTCCAGAAAAAAAAAAAAAAAATTAGAAAGAAAACATAAAGGAAAGGAAAACTAGAATAATCACGGAACCAGGGCTAGCACAGGCAATGACTATAAGAGGCCATAACTAGTAGGAGGCAGGGATGGCAAGCAATCACGTATCCAAGGTTCCCAAACCTTAAGAAATCTCGGATGAGAATCATGAAGAATGCTAGACATCTGTTCATTGATCAACATAGCATTCATCCGGGTCTTCACCCCCTGGAAGACAACGGAAGGGGTTTTCCAAGCTTGAGCTATAGCACGTTTGGCCGAAATAAATAGGTAGGATGCCAATTTCTGCTGAGACCTAGACAGGCCCAAAATTGCAGGAGGGGCACCTTTGCATCCCTTCCGACCGTAATAAGAAACAGCGTTTGCAGCAAACCAAAAACCCTACACCAGAAGCCTATCAATCATGGGCACGACCATCAAATGTGCAAGACGTCCCCACGTAGACCACAGTTCTGGAAACACCTATCTCCGCCAGTCGGATTAAAGTGAGTAGTCTGAGCCGGGACCCAGTACCACCGCAGGAGAGCTTTGTAGGCTGCCTCAAGAGTGACTGTATTGAATGAACATTTCACCACTATCCCCCAGGCCCTATGCCAATCCTCTGCTGCAATCGAGAAACCCAGATCTCGTTACCATTGAGAGACATAAGACAGGGGTGGTGAGGAGCACCTACTGTTAAGAGAGGCATAAATTGCAGAAATGAGACCAGGGGACCCTGGGGAATGCTGATAGACGTGTTCAAAGGGCAATTTGTGGTAAGGATATGTAGAGGTATGATGGAGGGATAGGACCCAGTGGCGCAATTGCAAATACCGATAATATTCCCGTGGCGGAACCCCCCTTGATTCCCATGAGACTCCCATGATGGAAACGTATGAGCGCTCAGAAAATCATGTACAAGATGTCCACCAAGAGAAAGAAGGGGGATGTTCTAGGCCTGGTGGAAATAAAGGATTATGCATAATCAGCAAAAGAGGTAGAAATGATGATATCAAATTAACTGAATATTTAACAGAATCCCAGGTTTGTAAACTGTGAAGAATGATAGGGCTCAAATCCGGAGGGTGCAAGGAAAGTGGAGCACAGTTGGGTAATTCCAAGAGTACCCATAACGGGATATCTGTCGTGGCATGAAGCATAGACAACTGGGAAATCTGAGCTTCCAAGTAGTATAGAGAAACATGTGGAACTCCCAAACCTCCCTGTATTTATGAGTATACAGAGTGGCTCTAGGCATTCTGGGACGTTTATGAGCCCAAATAAAATGGAGAATCCAGCTTTGCAGTACACGAAGAAAAGACGCAGGGATCTGAATAGGGAGAGTGCGGAAAAAGTACATGATCTTCGGCTAGTCATCTTTTTCACAATTGTTTTGACATGCTGTCACCAGTGCTGTACAGTACTAACTGCTGACAATATGTTAAACAAAAAAACAAAATTAAATACATTTTTTATTCCATTTTTAAACATTTTTTACTATTTTCTTCTTTATATATTTTCACCAGAGTAGTTCAGTGTCACTGTATATATATATACATACATGATCCAGCCTGCACATGCTGCTTCCCACAGTAAATGTTCTGTAGGGTTCTCAAGTGGTTAAGGAGTTAATTTTAAAGGTTAGGCTAATGGTTACATGTTTGGGTTAGGTTAATTTTAAAGATTAATTTTAGGTTATAGCGTGAGGGCTAAAGCTGAACTTCACGTGCTTCCTGGAAGTTCCACTGATTTTCCTCTTCTCCCTCTCCTCTGTGTGTATTGGATTCTTTTTTTTCTGTGAGCGAGTACAGTGTATTGACAGATATCTGCTCCCACTTCCACTCAGATGGAAGTTCACACCTTCTCACCACCGTCGCAACCTCCTAGGACACATCACAAGTCCCAGTAGGCTGCAGGACCATTCACAGAGTGAAGTGCAGCACTTGCATGCACAGTGGCGGCTGGCTGTGAAGCCGCAGGGTGTAATAGCCTTCCTGCCACAGTCAACCTGGTAGCACTGGGGACCTGAAGACCAGTGAAGAACCGGCCCAAGTGAAGACAGCATTGGTTCCCTGGGCTGGTGTTTTTATTAAAAATCAGCAGTTACAGTATTTGTAGCTGCTGTCTGTTTTTTTTAAAGTGAAGTTCCTACTTGAAGCTTGCTTGGCTGTACTTCTCCTATGGATCAGTAGAGTGCACTTCGTTCTGTACTCTTGTGACCCATTTTCAGCTGACAGCGGGCTAAAGCCCGCTGCCGGCTGACATCAGAGCACTTTAAGTGTTAGGAGTAGGTAATGTGTTAAGGATTACATTTAAGAGTAGGGGGAAGATAAGTATAGGGTCATGTATGGGGTCACAATACATTCTACAGATTGGTGACGCGTGTGGAACAAGGAAACCTTCAATGAAATGTACCTTTGTTTTCAGAAAACAAAAGCTTTATACCAACATGTACCCTTCCAGCTTATCAGTGTCAGAAACTAATGTACCGGTCATAATGGAATCTGCCAGATTTGCCTTATTACTAGTCTGTGGCTAAACATGGGAGTAAAGCATATGTTGGGAAGGGCTCAGTTATCGGGTTGTCTATGTTCAAATGCTCTTTTTGAGTTTCTGTATAAATAAGTCTTTAATCTAAACCCACATTTTTATATTTGTCAAGTATACAGTATGAAATATTGTATAGTGCCTGAAGTGTAAAAAAAATTTAAAACCACCCCTACCTACCACCTACTAATGCAGCAATGATTGACTAGACCTATTCTGACACTGGGGAACGTTCTCTTTTCTGAGATACCTCTAGATCTATGCCTAGATATACCTTTGTCCTTCACCAAGGCTTGCTCCTTTGGAACTTGTATCCGCATATTACCCGGTTGACTGTCTTGATTCGCACCATGGCTTCAACTATAAGCTAATATTTCTATTGTGACGCGTTTCACATGTTGAAAGCCACCTACCGGCAAGAATATACTCCCCCTTTTTTCCGCTTTACCATACCATAAGCCCTTCCCTCCCCTCCCTACCTCTCCCCCCCCCCCCTTTTTTTTTTCTTCTTCTTTCTCTCTCTCTATCTTTCTTCCTTCTCCCTTTCTATATACTTACGTTATCACCAAGTTACTCTACTTAATAACTACCCCTCTTTTTACCTGATCTTTAGCTCTCGCCTGTGTTCTACTCTTGTCTTCGTACCATAACCAATACAGAATGCTGTATCTCAAACAGACGTATTACGCTCCATAACACTTACACTTCCAATTCTTGGACACGTGAAACGGATCTAAGGCTTCCATAGATGCTGTTCATATTCGATATCACACACTTCACACTTCCCTGACAGAAAATCCTGCTCAACGGTCAAAAGACAATATATCTCCTAACTCATTTCTTATTTGTGGTACATTTCCTGGATTGTAATATTATGTTGACAAAATGTTTTACAACATTATGTTTTATATTGCCTGTTATGCTTTGACCCGTCTGCGACACGGGAGTCGACATACAGTAATCTGTCCGATTTTGGATTCACGTCTGTATATGTATTGTTATGCCTGATTTCTTCTAATAAAAATCTTTTTTGGAAAAAAAAAATTAACACAAAAGCAGAGCTAATGTGGAAAATGCAAAAATATATCAACAAATGTGATTTAGTAGTTTATTCATTGGTGTGCTGTTGTAGATTACTGCAGTTCGTATCCTGTACTTTGCTTTACTAAATAATCCCAACAGTGTAAAGTTCTAAAGTTATATATTTATATACTAAAAAAAGATTACTATGTTTGGGGAGACTCAAAGCCATAATAAAATCATTCAGTTACATAAATGTATTCCTATGAGACTTATCAAGCAACAAAGACTGCATTATTCTAAATGTACATGGAAAAACCTCATCCTCGGCAGTCTTTTGGTTTTAAATACTTTGATTTCCTCAAAGCTTTAGAGAATTCTTTGCTGCTTTTATCCCATGAAACTTAAACATATGAAAATACAATTACACGTCTCATTATAAGGAATTATATGCATTGACTTTGACTTCCTAGCTTTAAAAGATTGCCTCTATCATTGGAGATATCTGGAAAGTACCAAAGAAATACAGTACTGAGCCAGAAATATGTATTTTCCACAAATTAGCTGAAATGTACTTTAGATTGAAGGTTTGATGAACGAACCAGGAGGCAAAATAACAGGGTTTTTTACTTGGAGATGTGGATTCTGTTTATTTGGTGAGGACAAATGTTGAACGGTATAACATTACTTCCTTACAGAAAGGTTTACAACTAAACAGATACACAAATATATACATGCAAATACAAGATGAAAAGCAGATTCTGCCATACAACAACATTGTAAATTCTACAGTATACACAGAATTAATATTTAAATGAATTAATATTACACATTAATAATGAAATTAATATTTAAAGGCAATGTTCCTCAACTGCCATCTTCAAGAAACATTAGTAATTATGTTTTGCTCTCCTCCAAATGCTGCAAATCTTTAAAGAGCAATACTACTCCTGAGCACTCCACCTTCAGAAGAGTGTTGGAACGTGTTAAATGCAGGTCTGATGGAAAAAAACGATTCACAATATAAACATTACAAATGATTTGTATGCTTTTGATGCAAAACATGCTGATGTTAAACTTTGTTCACTTATAATATAAAATGTATTCTGTATTCATGACATAACTCTTTTTTCTCCTAAAATGTTATATATGTGCTAAATTGTGATGTGCTTTTACATAGTTTTTTCAAACCCGATACTGCAAAAGGGGTGATAAACCTCATTTTGAAAGAAGTGGAGACTCTTCTTAAAAAAGCAAGTAGAGATATTTTCATCATTTTATTTGATTTATAAATATTAAAATTGTCTCAATATGAAAGATATTTTCTCTACTGTCTACTACTGTCAATTGGTGTCAAACTGTTTCTCCAGGAAAAAGTTTTGGATGGAGAGGGAAAGGTTAGACCCTCTATCAAATTTTTAATCCTTCTGTACTCTATCCAAAATGTAAAAAATAAAAACATTTTATGGTGTAGAAATAGGAAGAGATACCCTGACCGCCGCACACTTTGCCCAGCATGGGGGCATGGTTTGGATGAATCAAGCTGAGGCTACTTTTAGCTGCTGTCCACCCAGACCCGGTGAGGTGTGCGGTGGTCAGAGTATCTTTTCCTATTTCTACAGTGTGCTTTGGGTCTGGAGAAACCTTTCCCCAACCTGCACCCTCATTAGTCAGCAGGATTCAATTCATCGGATCTTCTTAGCCTGAAAGGAGGCCACTAAACATTGTGGGTCACAGTAAAAAAAATTTCACAATATTTTAGCTGTACATAAACCTGAGAATATACTTTAGTCTGGTCTTCCACTGTTCAGTGTATAACGCAGAAGCAGCACACAATGTAGAAAATATCTCCACAGAATAATGAAAGAACTTGATGAAACTGGAAAAGGGTTACAATTTCTGTATCTTTTTTTTTCTAAAGATTGTGGTCTTATAAGGTTGCCATTTGCAGTGCTGAGTGAACAAACAAAATGTAACTCTTAAGTGACTGGACCATTTTTTTCATTAAAAGTAAAAAAAGAGACTAAGTTAATAAATACATCTAGCCTCTAAATCATGTATGCGTCTAAAACTCATAGAAACTGAGATACCAAAACTATATATAGGTTACGCACAGGGGCGGACTGACCATTTGGAAACTCAGGCACTGCCCGAGGGCCCAGGTCAGTAAGGGGCCCCATGAGATGCCCCTGGTACCTTTTTCATAGGCTTTTATGAGTTTGGGCAAGGACACAGGGGCCCCATGATCCCCTATTGCCCGGGGGCCCCATGAGTTGTCAGTCCGCCCCTGGTTACGCATACAAATCCTTTGCAGTTGATCAGTTAAGAGTTACACATAAATAGAGGTCCTAAAAATCATTCTTCTATGGTTTTGAGTTACCTAATATGACTAGTGTAATACGTGTTATATTGTATGTCGTATTGTACATACATGCCCAATCATTCAAACTACATATACAACTTTGAGTTTTATTTCAAAACATTTTACTTTATTTTATTTAACTTTATTACTCATATATGGGGCTTGACATGTGTGGCATGACAGCACACGGAAAGTGACAGGTGCTTTTTGTGGAGACAGGAGGGATCTAAGTTTATCCTGATGCCTCTTTTGCCAATGCACATTGTGGACAGAGGACCGCAGCTCACCTGGCATCTCTGCACTGAAGCTCTGGACCAACCTTTTGACTTTCCTTGGCCACATTGGAAGAAGAGGAATTTTCTTGGGCCAGAAATACAAAACACACTAACAATAAGGATAGTAGAAGAGCAGAAAAAGTCAAGCAGATCACAATTTAACGATCACTAATATAGATAATGTAAATCTGAGTGATAAAACTTGATTGTATTGTAATATTTTTTATTTCAGCAGTAAAAGAGGGCAATGTAAAATTAGTACGAAATGTAACACTGTTTTTGATAAACTAACGCACCGTTTGATGGATGTAGTAGAAATTCTTAATGAATTCTAAAGGTGCTCATCAAATATTTTGGTTCTAATTTTTCCCTTTGTGTGATTGATCCTTGAAAATAGTTGTTCACAAATATAGGTGCTGCCGAAATCTGATGACATAAGGCATGATTGTGAAGAGTGGGACATTTTTCTTTGGGAAGATAAAACTTATAAAAGTCCAGTAAAGAGACACTGTCAAATTTTTCTTATGTCACATGAATCATTAAATATAGTAATGTTTTACTTTGGGACTATAGATCATTTTCACAGTTAGGTCTCCACACTAGTAATCCAAAAGTACTGTATATTTCAGTTTACCAGTCCATAGATGTCATGATTGCATTCATTTTCTCCAGGCTCTTTTCTCTTTATTTTCACCTGGTAATTCCTCAAATAACTCAATTCCTGTTCCTGAGTAACAACGCTCATTCATTCGCTGTATTTACAGAGGGAGCCATGGTTGCCACCCAGGCTAGATTTGTCTTCTTCCCTTTATCTCTTGAAAGGTTGGAGCATTAGTAAGTTACAGAAGGAAGATAAGACTGCTTAGGATTTCAGTTCAGCTCCCAGGAAGTGACAAGGTCACTGCAAGATTAACATATATTTTCTGTATTTGCTGAAAATTTTCATAACCTGAGAGATTAAAGTGTTATTAAACCCAGGACCCTGCATTCACTATATCTGGTCTCCCACAGTACAAAGAACATGGAAATGCAGTAATTTTAGTAAATATAAACTACTAAATACCTTTTCTCACCAGCAGTTTATAGCAGTCTTGTGACTTCTATCAGTGTCTAGCAGAGCACTGGCTAAAGCTTGTAGAATGAGTTTTCATTCTCCCCTATGAGGCTGCTGGACCCTTGACCTTCTGTCTGGACAGTGCTGATTGGCCCTGTGCTAATCACATGCCTCCCCCCCAAAAAAAACCCCTCTCTAGCAATACACACTTAACTGAGCATGTGCAGTTAGCCCCCAAACTTCTGTTCTATCAGGAGACATTTTGGGGACTGTGGAAGAAGGGGAAGATCGGAGAAGTCAGGATCAAACATCCTTTTTACACAATGCAGAGGATTAACCCCTTAGGTTCCACAGTGAGTATAACAAGCATGCTTTACTGCATATACAGACTGATTTTACTGTTGTGGGTTTAGTAACACTTTAAAACTAACACAGCAACCAAATCTAAAGATTGGTAAACTGCAGTATATTTTTTTTGTCTTTGGGTTTAAATATACTTATATATAGTTACATATACTTATAATATATTTATTCATTTCATTATTCAAAAGTTGCCTATGGGGTTACACTGAACGCAATTCCAATTTTCTTCAAAGCAAAATATACATAAAAACCTCCAAAACATAATTTGCAACCGATGCCTTTTAAGGGCTATGCTTGCTCATTCATTTCCTTTTAAACAATATGATTGCCCAGTTGATTTGTTTTGCTTACAGTCGGGTTGGTGAGATATAAGTATTTATTACTTTTTTAGCAAATCACTCTAAATGAAGCAATGCATCTATAACGAGGTTTATCTTTGGTTACCACCCTCCTAATGGTGTGAATTTACACTCTCCTATTTAACATGTTTGCACACTTTTGCTGTAATTGCAGTACGCTCCATTACTTCTATCAGCACAACATAGCTGAATGTTTCATTTTGCCAATGAGCCAAACAGGTTGTATTTTTTAACAGATGTTGAAATGTTACTCTAATTGGCTGTGCAGTCCATGGAGAAATGAAATAATTTGTTGCAGTAATACAGTCTATGGTGCGATTGTGAAATTTGTAAAAGGAGGTCAGCATTTTTCACCCACAAAAAACGCCAAGTCTAAATATATGATGATTGTTCAAATACATCTGAGGCATTGAGATCTGCTGGCATTCAAGCAGAACATGGAATGTGTTTGGGTAATGCAATTAGTTTTTACATTCATGCCTGCAGAATGCTGCTGAAATAAAGTTTGTTTTACCGAAGTGGATATGATGATTAATAGGTCAAGTGATGTAGAGTATTGTTTTCATTTGCTTTTCATGCTTTCTCAGTAAATAGGAATAAACTGTCAGGCAGCATGTAGTTAAAACAAATATCACTGTATAATGATGATCTCCACTAGTTTTACAAAATTAATTATTATAGAGCTATGCACAAATATTTTACCTATATTTTTATTTTAAATTGAATGTGTTGTTATACACGGTAAGGGTACACTTTGCTTTAAACCAGACTTTCTCAAAAATTTTTAACACAGAAGAACTGTTTAAATAACTGTCCACCAGGGGCTTAGCTACAGGGGTCACAATTGCTACCCGGCCCCATGCTGCAGGGCACCTGTGTGGCCCCCTGTACACCTGGATAGGAGGAGCGGCGGGGGCAACTGCATATAGAGGAACCGATCTCTCCATGTTCCTCTTGCAGCTGCTGAATGCCTGCAAGAGGGAGAAGAGGAGAAGGAGGCATTCAGCAGCTGTAGGAGGAATATGAAGAGATTGATTCTTTTGTATGCAGCCACTCCTCTTACATTGCTTTGAGCTGAAAGAGTTAATGCTGACAGTCCCCCCCTCCTTCCCGTAAGGACCAGAAGAGGAGAGAGAGCATCTTCTGCTCCTCCTCCTCCCACCCCTCCCTCTGCTTCTGTATCTGCCCCGCCCACACTGCATGAGCAGGAAGTTTGAAGCCCAGGCTGAAGAGGAAAGGTGCAGCCTGTCGATTCATCCATGCTGCATTGTGAGTGAAGTTCCCCCTCCATTCTCACTCCTACATCCCAGTGAATTTTGAAATGTAAGAGGGATCCTTCCCTTCCTTCCTTCCTTCCTTCCTTCCTTCCTTCCTTTCTTTCCTTTTTTCTTTGCTTTCTTTCCTTCCTTTCCTTCCGTCCATCCTCTCTTTCCTTATTTTTTTTCCTTCTTTTCTTCTTTCCTTCCCTTGCCTTCTTTTTTTTCTTTTCTTTTCTTTTCTATTCTTTCTTTCTTATCTTCTTTCTTTTCTTTCATTTCCTTTCTTTCCTTTCTCTTTCCTTCTTTCCTCCCTTCCTTCCTTTTTAGACCCCTGATATCTCACCTAAGCCCTCCACCGGGGCTCCTAAAAAATTGTAAAAAAAAGTATCTAAAAAAAAAATAAATGAAAACTACTAACACCAATGGTGGAACTACCAGGGTCACAAAAATCGAAATTGTGACTGGGCCCTGGCATTCCACCACTGGGCTCAGAGGGAATGGCCCTGGCCGGGGGTCAGGGGGGGCCTTCATGGTTTCTTGCAGTGGGGCTCTGAAGGTCCTAGTTATGCCACTGCTGTCTGCTATCAGGTAACCCCTGCTAAAAATTACTATATACAGAGCTCATGATAAAATAGTGTGATGGATCCTTACACTTGTGGTCATTGGGAAGAATTCCCCTTCCTAACAGATAGCTAAAAAGATCATTGGTGTCAGTGGGAACTAATCTGAGAGGCAAAAATTGGTCATTGCTCAAGAAACTCCTAGCAACCTCTGTAAGGTTCCATGGAATCCTGGTTGAGAAACCCTGCTTTAAACTGTTGATGGCTGTTTTGATATATATAACCTATATGTAACAATTACTTAGTTTGTATTTTGTATTATGTTAAACAGAGACTGAGAAGAAAGTTTTTTTTAACAGGTATATCCTAAAAACTAAAGAATTCCACAAATGTTTAGCATTAAGGTGTTTGTTCATTTTCCAGTAAAAGTTTCTATGTATTCAAGTGTAGCACTATCCCCTTAGGAGTTGCTGGATTGTTTTTGGGTTCCCTGTGGGTCTGGACCCGACTCTCAAAGCTCAACCCCTGCTGACACCATAGTACACTCTTAACTGAAATGAATCACCACCAGAAAATGAACTCACACACAGATTGAAGTAAACTCAGTTAGAGGTTTATAGTAATCTTTAATATGGCTTGGTTACACAGCATAAACAGAATTGGAATGTGCCAAATCAATTATCATTTGTGTCACTTTGAACTTAAGGAGAAGTCAACACTTATCACAAAATCTCATTTAGTAATAGCAGGCCTGTTTTTCAGAGACTAACTCAATACCTTCGACCTGAGATGGTCTTACAGTCCCCAGTGAGCAACTAGGACTATCAAACAGGTAGACTAGCTCACTTTAGGCCCTCAGGACCTGATGGCAAGGGCATGCAATAAGGAAAATAGCTCTTTACCCCAAAACAACCAATGTTCTTTAAAGGCAAGGAAGAGTCTTCTGCGTGTGTGATGGGGCCCAGTTGGTGCACAGTGAAGGGAAGGGTGGACTGTGACTCTCTGAAGAACAGTGTAATAGAGAGAGGGAAGAATAACACTCCCCCTGTCAGCAGCAGTTTTACAGATGCAATGTTCCTTTAACCTCCCTGGCGGTATGATTATTTCAGATTTTTGGTGCTGAAAGCGGTACCATTTTTTTGCATGGAAATATGTATTTTTTTTATTGTAGGCTGTAATTTTTAGGAAAAACTCACTGAAATCTGTCCAAACAAGAGTCTAGTAAACATCCCGGGTATGATAAAATTTGAAACACAAAATCATAAATTATAATTTAATAAATAATCATAAAAATAATATAAAAATAATAAAAAATTTAATTCAATAATATAATCAAACCAAAAACACTGAAATGTGAAATAGAGCGCCAAGTTCGCACATTGCTGAGCTCAGTCGCAAAATCGTTTTCAGTGTCTGATGACGAATTTCCCCACAAATCATTATCACTCAATTCTGAAAGTGGTTCTGATTTACTATCGCTGTTCTCTAGCTGATCTAAACCGCTTTTGACCTAAAGGGACACTTTTTGGACGCCATGGACATTTCTCAGTTTCCAGGCAGAAAGAATAGACAAAATGCAGGCAGGGCACAGGACAAAGCACTAGGGACAATATGTATGTGAAATAGGTTGAAACAGCAATGTTTTACTGTGTAAAATGTAAAAAAAAAAAAATGACATTTTTTAAAATTTTTAAATTTCCCGCCGGCGGCGGCGGCGGCGCCCGTACGTCCCGACGTCACAGGGACAGGACACAGAAGCCGGATGCCGGCATCGGCCGGAGGAGATGGCCGGGGACGCTGCAGGGGACACATCGTGGGAGCGCAGGGTAAGGTAAGTGAAGAACACTTGCCGGAGCAGTGCCGCAGGGTAAGCCCGAGTGTAGCTCGGGGTTACCGCTTTTGGTACTGAAATGTTACCCCGAGCTACACTCGGGAATACCGCCAGGGAGGTTAAGGCAGTTGTCACTAGCGAATCTAAATCAACAAGTAGCCAATTTGGTAAAAGTGGTTGTTGGCACAGAGCAACTCTTCTTTAGGGTACAAGACTTTTGGCACAATAGAGAAAAGGCCTCCTTAGCAGATTGAATTGTTGAGGATGGTGACACAACAGTGGTTCGGCTTGTGGAGCGACTGTCCTGTTATCAGTTCTGATGATAGGGCTGTGCTAAGTGTAGTCAGACAATGGCGGCTAAATGAACTAGGCTGCAACTTCTAATAACTATATGCAATGTGCAGAAAAGTAGCAAAAATAGAGCAGGCGTCAGTGTTCCCTGTCCTTGATAATGCTTGGGACTCTCTCACCCTAGGGATGGCGTCTGGCAAACTCTCTTTTGATAAGACCTCTTATCACGTACCTGGTGATGGAGGCCAATGGAGAGAGGGCTTCCCTTGCGGCTAAGTTCCGGACTCCCCTGAGAGTGGGACAGCAGGAGTCTGGCCCAAAGTTGCACAGGTCGCTTGTAGGAGTGCTGGTTGATGGTCCACTCAGAAGCACAGCTGGTGCACAGAGATAGGTCTGCAGACAGGAGGCGCCTGTTCGTAGTATGCAACCCCTTCCAGGATTTGGATGTTTACTGGATAGTCGATGCAAGCCAAGGTCAGGTACCAGGTGGGAATCAGAGCAGTCGTAGTCAGATGGGATATCCGAGGTCATTCACAGAGGAGCGAGAGGGAGAGAGTATCCGTAAGCCAAGCCGAGGTCAGAGCAGTGGTAATTCAGAGTAGACAGGTCCAGGAGCAAGCCGAGTCGGTAACAGGTAATCACAGGAAACAGGAACAGGGCACGGGGAGCTAGAGATCATCCAGCAACCAGAGGAAGTGATGAGCCTCCTTATAAAGGCCGTCTGGCACCAGACTGAGGCTGATGTGTCCTTCTACGGCCATGTAGAGTATTGGCAGAAACGCCAGATCTTCCAGAACTCATGCCATGGACAGGACCCTGACACCTCTACACACTGTCCGGTCCCACCTGCAGCGTTCCATCTGGTCACTTGTTAGCAGATTAACTTTTACCACGATTGTCAGGGATCGCGGCTCCAGGTTCAGCGACCGTGGCCCCTCTCCCGGCGCATGCGCACTGGTGGCAGATCACGCCGGGACACAGGCACTAGGTCCCGGCGAGCCGCGGCTGACAGGACGCCGCGCATGTGCAGTAGGAGCCGCGGGCGCGCCTCAGGCATCCAATGACAGCCGGGTGCGCGTCCTGGCCGGCCAATGACAGTGCAGGGCGCACTATTTAAAGATGCCCTGCACTGTCACAGCTTGCCGCAAGGTCTATCTGTGATCCTGAGTTCCTGTACCTGTTTAAGTGACCCTGATTGACCCTGACTACGCTGCCTTCTCCTGTGATTTGACCTGGATTGCCCTGACTACGCTGCCTGCTCCTGTGATTTGAGCCGGATTGCCCTGACTACTCTGCCTTCTCCTACTCTGACCCCCGGCTTGTCTGACCATTCTGCGGACTGACTTACCCTGCTGACCCTGCGTGTGACCTGACTACTCTTCGCCTGCCGATTCGGTACCCCGCTCACACCCACGAGACCACGACCCATGACCACCCTGCTAGGTCCGCCATCCTCTTCACATCTGGCTCTCCCGGTACCTGCATACGTCCCCGGAGGCTTCCTCTGCCGTTGGTGGGCCTGCTCGGAGGTCGTGACCTGGCCCAGGTCTGTTACAAGTCCATCCCCACCATCTGGGGCCCTGGTGAAAGCACAGACCGGGCTTAGACTCCACGCTCTGGGTAGGTCTATCAGTTGGCAGCCTGAGGCACCACCTGGTGGATCCTAACAACGATGCTGCAAAGTCAGCAGTCAGCGAACTCTCCTTGCAGCCTCTCTTTCTCCCTTTCCACAGCCTGGTCTGGAACACATACAGTCTGTGCACTGTTCTCTGCAGATCTCTCCCCTCTTACTTCCTGTCTCCTCTCCTGGGCTTTTATATGTATTCGCCCCTGCCCGCACGACAGCTCCTCTGAGAAATGTATCACAACTAAAACCAGGATGCTGGAATGACACTAGAAGCTGTAATGGAGCAGGAGCACTACATGCTCCTGACACTCACATTTTTATAGTGAGATGAGGTGGTACTAGAATACTACTTCAGTGCCATGTTTACTGCCATGCCCCAGGTTTTAACTGATGACAAAGCTGCTCCCTAAAAATATATATACATTTTTCAATGAAACTTTACAATTTAAAAGCATAATTGACAAAGACACTGAGAAATTAGCAAATTCACCAAAAGTGGCCTTCAATTTCACCATGCTTAGCATTGCTCAGGAAAGTTAGCTATAAATAAAGGTATAGCTAGGATCATGCAGTTCCCTTGACTATGGAATCATGGCACTGTGTGATATGTCTTTTGTTGTTAAACCAAATTATTTCACAGATTATTTACCAACAAAGCCATATGATCACCATATCAGAGTTGACATGGTAATCATTGGTGTTTATGATAAAAAAGGGAAGTGATAGTCCACTGATATGGCAATTACCTGGTTTGGGCCAGAGTTATGGTTAGCATTGGGGCTAGCACTAGGGTTAGCGTTACCATTAATGTTAGGGTTTTTATCAGGGTTGCTATTGGGATTAGGATTGCCATTGTCTGGCAAAGGAAAAAGTCCAGAATAATTAAAAGGATCTTTTCTAAAGATCAGGAGTCATATAAACCCTTAAAATCAACCAAAAACCACCTTAGTTTTGCTTGCCTTTAGCAACTGATATTCTCATATATGGTCTGCTTAGGAGGATTATGTCATATTTTTCCATATCATTAAAAAGCATGCCAGTTTTGTCTTTCACAGCTGTAGTTTATCTTTTTACATTTATATCTTGAGACACCACCTCCTCAGGTATCTTGTAGGTTTTTTTTTTAACTTTGTTGCTCTTTATCGGCTTCTGTTTTCTACCAAATATTCACATAACCTTTATTTTCTTAATTTACAGAGAACCTTTCCAACAGCAATCAGTCTTATCCAATTAGCAGTTGCCAACCTCTGCTGAGGTTAAAGTGGCCATTGACATGAATTCAAATTCACCTGATGTGCCTTGCATTCTGGTTCAGAAGTCTTTGAGGAAAAAAGAGCATGTTAGTTTGATCACTATTGTTTCCACTCTGATAAACTTCTAATAGAAATTTTTAGCCTGGAAAGAATACCTGAATTAGCTGCCCCATTGTGTAGTCATGCTTGTGACTGAAGCAATCAGAGCTCTACCACAAATATTCATCTTATGTGTCAACTCCAAATCTGTTATAGAAATCAAAGTTTATCTTTTAGAGCAGGGATGTAAAACTCTATTACATCGCAGGCCACATTAGCAGTATGGATGCCTTCAAGGGGGCCAGTTGTACCTGGGTGTGCCATGAACAGTGCTGGGTTCAGTAGTGCATTACATACAGAGTGCAGAGTTCTGGATTCCATTCTGTGCAGAGTGCAGAGTTCAGAAGTGTGCTACGGACAGAGTGCAGGGTTCAGGGGTGTGCTATGTACAGAGTGCAGAGTTCAGTGGTGCACTACATACAGAAATGACTGTGGATATCCTCCTGCGCTTGTAACGGAAGCCGCAAAACCTCAATATACAGTGGGGCAAAAAAGTATTTGTTATGTTGGTTCCAGCTCTCTGCAGGTCATTCACTAGGTCCCCCGTGTGGTCCTGGGATTTTTGCTCACTGTTCTTGTGATCATTTTGACCCCACGGGGTAAGATCTTGCGTGGAGCCCCAGATTGAGGGAGATTATCAGTGGTCTTGTATGTCTTCCATTTTCTAATTATTGCTCCCACAGTTGATTTGTTCACACCAAGCTGCTTGCCTATTGCAGATTCAGTCTTCCCAGCCTGGTGCAGGTCTACAATTTTGTTTCTGGTGTCCTTCGACAGCTCTTTGGTCTTCACCATAGTGGAGTTTGGAGTGTGACTGTTTGAGGTTGTGAACAGGTGTCTTTTATACTGATAACAAGTTCAAGCAGGTGCCATTGATACAGGTAATGAGTGCAGGACATAGGAGCCTCTTAAAGAAGAAGGTACAGGTCTGTGAGAGCCAGAAATCTTTCTTGTTTGTAGGTGACCAAATACTTATTTTCCACCATAATTTGCAAATAAATTCTTTCCAAATCAGCCAATGTGATTGGATTTTTTTTCTCATTTTGTCTCTCATCCCCATCTCAACCCCATAGAAAACCTTTGGAGGGAGTTGAAAGTCCGTGTTGCCCAGCGACAGCCCCAAAACATCACTGCTCTAGAGGAGATCTGCATGGAGGATGGGCCAACATACCAGCAACAGTGTGTGCCAACCTTGTGAAGACTTCCAGGAAACGTCTGACCTCTGTCATTGCCAACAAAGGATATATAACAAAGTATTGAGATGAACTGTTCATATTGACCAAATACTTATTTTCCACCATAATTTGCAAATAATTTTTTTCCAAATCAGCCAATGTGATTGTCTGGATTTGTTTTCTCATTTTGTCTCTCATAGTTGAGGTCTTGCTATGATGCCAATTACAGGCCTCTCTCATCTTTTTAAGTGTGAGAACTTGCACAATTGGTGGCTGACTAAATACTTTTTTGCCCCACTGTAGCTGCTGCCACTCAACTTACACCAATAAGTATGAATACAAGATTACTGTGAATAGTGAAGTATAAATCAATTCTATCTAATATGTAACAATAGTGCTATATAGTGCTAGCTGTGCCAACACATTAGTGCTCAGTGAAAAAATCTTGCAAACAAATAAATGTCTTAATCAACAAATATAAGTGAAACATAACATTACAATTGTGACAAAATCCAAATAATTGTGATAGTGGTTCTTTAAAAAAGAAAAAGCATCCCGTGCTGTTTGACAATAACTCTTAGGGACACACTGTGTATGAACAAATGAAAGGACAATCAAAAATATATCTGTGTTTTTTGAAACATAAAGTCCATGCAAGTGAAACTGTGCTGACGTGATCTTCACTCCAGTGAAAAAGAAAAAATCCTCAAATGGCAGCAATGCCTGCTCACCTCCACACACTGACCCGCGCAGGGCCAAAGGGCTACAATTAACAATACCAGATCCTCTCCACTCCACTCCTCTCCTCATCACAGGGACCATGGGATTGAATAAAGACCTCTGCCCAGCACACCTTATCCACTCCACCTCCACTCAAGGTCACATATATGGGATATAAAGCAAGAAACCTTCCATAGTGCAGTATTCTTTTAATAGAATATAGACAAAGCTTGGTATTGCACTCACATGTATTTCCCAGTAACAATCGCCTGTCACCATATCCTATGGGTGTACTGCATGGTTTACTGGGTGTAGCAATATGGCCGCTGCCGGAAGTGCGTCACCTCATACCGGAAATGGCGTATGCCAGATTCCAGATTCCGCCCACAGGCCTTGTGTTTGACATATGTGTTTTAGAGCATACAGGATAATACAGTTACATGAGAAAACATTCTATTTTTCTATTTCCAGGCACTGACTACATGAAAATGGTAAAAGTAGGATGGCAAAAACCTGGAACTGGCATGTCTGCACATGGTGGTGAAGACATTGTCTGAGTTTATGTAATCAACTATAGATTAAAGAAAAAGAATGTGTTAATATATTAGTTTATTCTAGCTACTCAGGTATTTTTATTTACTTATACCTTTTTTTTACTATGAAGTTTATTGCATACTGAATACATACTCATTTTAAATCAGTGGAATAACATTGACGGGAGCAGCTGCAGGATGGCAGCTGTAGGCTTTAGAGCACATCTTCAATGTGATATCAGCTAGTTCTAGTAGGTTGTCAGTAGACATGTGCAGAGGGAAAAATTTGGTTTGTTTTGGATAAATTTGTTATGTTACTAATTTTGTTTCGTGGATTCAATCGGAATTAATTTAGTTTAGTTTCATTGATTCATTTTCTAACAATTTCAAATTTTCAGACCGATCCAAATTCCCCACTAACAGCTGAATGTAAAAAAAAGAATTGCTGGCAATGAATAAATAAGAAAAAAAAACAGCATTAGCCCCCCCTACCCCAAAGTACTCCCCCATGTTGAGGGCATGTGTCCTGGTATGGTTCACCCCCCCACCTTGACCTGCTACATGCTAGGGAAAATATTCTGGTATGGATTTTGGGAGGGACCCCATCAGGGGCAGACTGACCATTTGGAAACTCGGGCACTGCCCGAGGGCCCGGGTTCAGTAGGGGGCCCATGAGATGCCCCTGGTACCTTTTTCATAGGCTTTTTTGAGTTTGGGCAAATACACAGGGGCCCCATGATCCCCTATTGCCTGGGGGCCCCATGAGTTGTCAGTCCGCCCCTGGACCCCATACCATTTGAAAAAAAAAAATTGCTGTGTGGTTCTCCATAAAATCCTTATCAGACTCAAAAGGCCTGGTAAGGATTGGAGGGGGGGGGGGGGGGAACCTGCTGTTTTTTTTACTTTTTTTAATGTTATTCTGAATAAACAATGCTAAAAATACAAAATGCCGGAAGCTAATTGATCCATTGACGCAATATTGGACCAATTTGTTTTCAGAATTTCGAAATTCCTTTTGTATCTTCGGCATTCCTTTTGTACATTCAAAATATCGGGTTGTTAAAGAGTGGGCGGCCTCCGGTGTCCTTAACAACAATGGCTCATCTGCTATCAGCGGGATTCCCTGCTGATAGCAGAATGTGAAAACAACAATACCGCTTTAGAAGATTAAAATATACAGTCCGGGGGTTCCCCCCAATCGTTACCAAGCCCTTCGAATCTGGTATGGATTTTAAGGGATCCGCATGCCAAAATTTTCGGATTGGATGTCGGCGGGTGTAAACGGGCAGGCGGACCCGACTGGAACATACACGTGAAAGGGGCCTAAGGCTGGTGTTGTAAATCAAGCTCATAGTCACTTTTAGAAATACACATTTGTAACAGCAGGCATATGGACCTATAATCCATAAATGAAGGACTGTTTGTTCTGGCACACTGCTACCTATACAGATACCAATATGTATGCTATTGAACATACTCTTTAACCACTTCCCATCCACCCTATAGCAGAAGTACTGCTACAGGGCGGTGATTGCCGAGCATCTCTGTCAGGGGGAAGAACTGTTTGTAAACAAAACAGTTCTCTCCCCTGTCAGCTCGTGCACACTGCTTTGGATGGCTGTGCATATCACAGCCATGCAAAGCAGTGTGCTTACAGTGAAGCACACAAACAGCACATAGTAAAACACACACAGCACACAGTTAACCCTTTGATCACCCCACATGTTAACCCCTTCCTGCCCAGTGCCATTAATACAGTGTCATTGCTTTTTATTAGCACTGATCACTGTATTGGTGTCACTGGGGATATAAGTGACACCAAGTCAGTTCCCCCCAGTGACAGAATGCCCGCCGCAGTCCCACAATCCTGCTATAAGTCACTGATCACCGCCATTACTAGTAAAAATAAAACATAAAAAAATCCCAGTATATATACCGCCATTTGTAAACACTATAATCTTCCCGTAAACCAATTAACACTAGTGAAACTTATCTGCTAATGCCAAAAACAAAGAGTATTCTGTATTGACGCATTGTTCGATCACAGCAAGTCCTTAGTGCTATGTTGTCATGCCTGCGGATTCAGCAGTGGGTGAGGGTGCCTGGCCCAAAAGTGATAACTACATGGAAATACTGTTCAGGTGTGAAGTATTGAGAAATTTGGAATTATTTAATTAATTAATTAATTTATATAACGCCGTCAATTTACGCAGCGCTTTACATATATATTGTACATTCACATCAGTCCCTGCCCTCAAGGGGTGTACAATCTAAGGTCCCTAACTCACATTCATACATACAGACACTATGGCCAATTTAGACAGGATCCAATTAACCTATCAGCACGTTTTTGGAATTCAGGTCTTCTCCAGGATCCCACAAGAAGTTTCAATGGGTCTGTATGTATAAAACATTAGCACTGTGAATTTCTCAGTATTTGTTCAAAAGTCATACATAATACCCCCAATTGTTTGTAATGTCTGTAATGTTTCTGTATTGCCATTTGCAAAGTGAATATAAACATTACCTAACATTTGATCCCAAGAGAAAACAGCTGTATTGCGGTTCTAAACTCCAAAAGTATTTTTACTTTAGTGCTTTCTCTGAATTAAGGTAAAATACCTTCTAATACCTGTTCCCCCCTCCCTATATACTTACTTAAAGTGGTTCTAACCCTCAGAGATGAAATATGAACAAAGCATATGCCTCCATAGTGTGTACTTGTCTAAATGTAGAGCATTGTATCTGTCATTTCTGTCTGCTGCTTCAATGCTCTGTTATTAGCATGAATCACTTCTTACACGATTTCTTGACACCAAGAGAAAAATGGTGACAGAAGAGGGAGCTCCAGCACACCACCTGTGATTGACAGCCTCAGCTCTGTTCCTGTGTGCTGTGTTAAGGGGGTGTGTCCCTTCCTTCCAATCAGCTATCATAGCTCTCCTTGCAAAGCTCTTCAGTGTGTAACTTCAGCTCCCTCCCTGTTTTCTGAAAGCTCAGGCAAGCTGTATAGAATATGGACTTTGAACAGCTGTAGAGGAGAGAAGACTGCAGATAAACAGGTACAGCTTATGTAAAAGGATTTGTTTAATTTCTGTGTATCACCTATGGTTTGTCATGTCACTGGGTATATGTAAGGATTTACAACAAACTTCTTACAAGTTCTCTTATGATCCAGCACTGTCTCTGTCTACAGCAGTGTTCCTCTCTCTTCCTGGTGTCACAGGAGACTGTGAAAGTAGTAGGAGCCACAGGCTCCTGCTGCTCCCAGTCAAATCTTATGAGGAGGGATCAGGGGGGCATGGCTGAGTGGCACAGTATGTGTTTATGGATGCATACAGCTCAGCTTGGGAGTGCGCCCGCAGAGGTGCCCTTCAGTTCACGGCTTGCTGGCACAGGGGTACTGGGCCACCCTGTGTAATACTATTGCAATGAAGAGGTAGGTATAACTTCTTTTTTATTTTAAAAATAAATTTTAGGTTACAGCTAGCTGAAAAAGGCTTTATTTCAGGAATATCATCAGCAATTAATTAAATAGTAGGTACTCTTGGTAATGACAAGGTCCTTCACATGTTACACAGTGGTGTATCTACGTTTTGTGCTGCCCTAGGCAACACAAAAATTGGCCGCTTAACACCCCCCCTCTTTCCGCGGAAAGAGCCTGACACCGACCAACACCCCCCTCCCCCCTGCAGAGAGAGCCTGACATTGACAAACAACACCTCTGCCCCTGCACACCCAAGAGAGCTTTCCACTACCACTGCCCCCATGCAGCTTTTCACTACCACCACGCCCCCCCCCTCCTCGAGAGAGAGAAGGCACTCACCTTCACAGCGCTGGACATCCCCAGGAATGAGAGTTGGGCTCTGCATACAACATCAAGCAGCCCGCAGCCCCTGCCGGATCCCACCTGGACTCCATGCTGCGTGTGTCCCTTCTTCCTTCCCTTCTTCCGGGGGGTGGTGCTGCCCCCCTGAAAAAGTAACGCCCTAGGTAAATGCCTTGTTTGCCTTGTGGTAAATACATCCCTGATGTTACTGTAGTAATAAAAACAATCTCTATGCACCCAATTCTTTCAGTCTAAGACCAATCATTACTTTCTTTTGCTTGTCTAAAGTAGCAGACTGGAGTAATGTATGACTACTTATCTTTATAATACAGTTGGACTAATATTACAGTAGACTCCTATTCTGAAAAAAGACATGATTATTGAACACAACTAAGAACTTGTTTACAGCAGACTTTTGAAAAATGATTTAATGAATGTGCATTAGTACACATTTCTAAATACTGAAATACCTAAATAAATACCGTACTAACAATTGTTAATCATGGTCCCATTTGCCTTAAGGGAAAAAAATACTTTTTGTCCAGACAAACCCTTGACCTGACAATTCTATAAATCCTTGGCTTAATTTACTGCTGCCTATTTTTTATAATAAGTAGTAAATAACCTGTTTAATTTTGTTTTCTTAAGAAATAAATTCTTATTTTTTTAAATAAGAATTTACAGGAAAATAGTTTTTCAGGCACTTACTAAAGATGGTCAGCATTATTTGGACAGCTGTAAGTCTGAAAGAAGGTGCATTGCCAACTATGTTGTTGACAGGGGTATTGAATTGTTGTACACATCAGTCAGGCCCATTCATATGTCTATGTGCATTACAGTGCATTGCTAATAGCACAGATGGCATGTGCTTAAAATGACTGGAAAGGCGGTAAAGTGCAAGTTGTTTCAGGCCTGTGTGCACATGCTAAGTATCTTTCAGTTGAACCTGCTTCATGAAAATGTTAGCAATCCAATGACGTTATTTTGCAGGCACAAGGATACACAACATATGCACTTGTGAAAAGTGTACACTAAGTTCAGAATGAATAGCACTTCAGTGCACAAAGCGCATAATGTGTGTTATCGTGTGTTGCTGTAACGTGTGCTATGGCACTCACTTCTGCAGCACAACAGTGTAAATACAGCCTAAAGTTTTTACTTATTACTAACAAGTAGTTAAAGAAGAATTCCCCTAACCAATGGTGGTTAGAGGAAAGAATGCCCCCCTTTCATGGTGGTCAGTGGGAAGAATACCTTCTTTCCAGCAGTGGTCAGAATTCCACCCTTACAGTCAGCTAAAGAGATCTGCCAAGTTTATTTATTAATTACAGGTATTTATATAGCACCATCAATTTACACAACAATATATATTTATATAGTAGATCCACATCAGTCCCTGACCCTCAACGGATAAACATTCTAAAGTCTCTAACTTACATTCATATATACACACACATAATAGGGCCAATTTAGACAGGATCTTAGTATTGCCAGGTGGCTAACCATTTAGCCACTTTGCTGCCCTAGTTGCATTGGAAATACAGTTGCAAGGAAAAGTATGTGAACCCCTTGGGATTACGTGGAGTTTTGCATGAATTGGGCATAAAATGTGCTCTGAACGTCATCTAAGTCACAACAATAGAAGAACACAGTCTGCTGAACATAATACTACACAAACATTAGATGTTGCCATGGTTTAATTGCACATAACATGTAAACATTCACAGTGCAGGGAGGAAAAAGTATGTGAACCTTTGGACTTAATAACTGGTTGACTCTCCTTTGGCAGCAATAACCTCAACCAAACGTTTCCTGTAGTTGCAGATCAGACCTGCACAACGATCTGGAGTAATTTTGGACCACTCCTCTTCACAAAACTGTTTCAGTGTAGCAATATTCTTGGGATGTCTAGTGTGAATTGCTCTCTTAAGGTCATGCCACAGCATTTCAATCAGGTTGAGGTCAGGACTCTAACTGGGCCACTCCAGAAGGCGTATTCTGTGCTGTTGCAGCCATTGTTTTGTTGAATTACTTGTATGCTTTGGGTCATTGTCCTGTTGCATCACCCATCCTCTGCGGAGCTTCAGTGTGCGGACAGATGGTCATACGTTTTCCTGCAAAATGTCTTGATAAACTCTGGAATTCATTTTCCCATCAATGACAACAATCCGTCCAGGCCTTGAGGCAGCAAAGTAGCCCCAAACCATGATGCTCCCTCCGCCATGTTTTACAGTGGGGTGAGGTTTTGATGTTGGTGTGCTGTGCCTTTTTTTCTCCACACATAGTGTTGTGTGTTCTTCCCAAACAACTCAATCTTGGTTTCATTTGTCCACAGTATATTTTGCCAGTAGTGCTGTGGAACATCCAGGTGCTCTTTGCAAACTTCAAATGTGCTGCAATATTCTTTTTGGACAGCAATGGCTTCCTCCGTGGTGTCCTCCCATTACTCCATTCTTGTTTAATGTTTTCCTTATTGTAGATGTGTCAACAAAAATGTTAGCATTTGCCAGAGATTTCTGTAGGTCTTTAGCTGACACTCTGGGATTCTTCTTTACCTCATGCAGCATTCTGCGCTGTGCTCTTGCAGTCATTTTTGCAGGACAACCACGCCTAGGGAGAGTGGCAACAGTGCTAAACTTTCTCCATTTGTAGACAGTCTGTCTTACCGTGGACACATGAACATCAAGGCTTTTGGAGATACTTTTGTAACCCTTTCCAGCTTCATGCAAGTCAACAATTCTTGATCGTAGGTCTTCTGAGAGCTCTTTTCTGCGAGGCATGGTTCACATCAGACAGTGCTTCTTGAAACCAGTAAACCCAAAACAGGCGTGTGTTTTTTAAGGGCAGGACAGCTGTCAGCAACACATCCAATATCATCACACTGATTGGAGTCAAGGTTGGCTCACTCCTGGCTCCAATTAGCTCTGGGAGAAGTCATTAAGCTAGGGCCTCACATACTTTTTCCTCCCTGCACTGTGAATGTTTACATGTTATGTGCAATTAAACCATGGCAACATCTAATGTTTGTGTAGTATTATGTTCAGCAGACTGTGTTCTTCTATTGTTGTGACTTAGATGACGTTCAGAGCACATTTTATGCCCAATTCATGCAAAACTCCACGTAATCCCAAGGGGTTCACATACTTTTTCTTGCAACTGTATACAGGCACCATCAGGCAGGAGGTCAGTCAGCCACAACTCAAGGAACCCCTAGCAACCTCTGGAGGAACTGGAAACCTGGTTGAGAATGGTTGATGCAGACCTTTTTTTTTTACTTGAAACCCATTTGAGACCAGACCTAGGTCCTTACATGTTTAGAAATTGTTAGAAGTGCTAAGTTGCTCCAATGGCTTGCTCAACTTCAACCAACCATGGTTTAAAAAAACAGAATTCAGGGCATACATGCACTGCACTTCCCTGCCAATTTCCTCCATCACTGATGCCAGTGATTACACGTTTGTATCTAGAGCTTGTTAATGAATAGTTACATAGACATGTGGTTGTTTCTCATTCTAAACATATCCTTAAACTAATAAAACATATCCTCTAAACATATTCTATGAGCACCTTTAAATATGTAGCCAATCTTTTGTGAAGTAAAAAAAACATGTTTATAAAAGCCATTATCTAGGTAGCAGAAAATTTGGCACTTCAACACTCGAAAGCATTTGATAAAAGTGAAATATGTTTGGTGATTTTAGTTTTTCATGTTCCAATAGTGAAATAAAGTACCTTTTGTCTGAAAAGTAGATACAAAAATACCCACGAGATTGGTCTTCAAGTACTGTTTTCAAGTATCCTTTGTACCATACCTGTCTAAAATTGATTGTCCATAGTTTCTAACAGTTAAATTTCAATTTCTATGACATTACAAATCTAATGTATGTTTTACTTCAAAGTTCTTGTGCTTGAATACATTTTTATAGCACATTATAATTGTAGTTGGCTACAAAAAGATATCATTCATCAGACATTTTTTTTCTACCATTTGGTTTGAAAATAGTCATGGCTTTTTTTGTCCTTGGTTGAACTCTATATAATGAATGATTGCTCTGAAATAGTTGCAGGGCCTCTTCACTGCAAGTGAATCAAGCAGGGACTTTCCAAACAAGTACAGAAATTATTATTGTTATTCAGGTTTTATATAGTGCCAACAGTTTGCGCAGCGCTTTACAATCTAAAGCAGTGGTTCTCAACCTGTGGGTCGCGACCCTTTCACAGAGGTCCTCTAAGACCATCAGAAAACACATATTTCCGATGTGTAAAGAGCAGCTACTGTGTAGAAAGCAGCTGCTGTGTTGAAAGCAGCTACTCTGTTAAAAGCAGCTACTGTGTTGAAAGCAGCAGTATTGGAGGTAAAACGACACTCATGAATTATAATTACTGGGTGAATAATTTTATGGCTGGGGGTCACCACAACATGAGGAACTGTATTAAAGGGTCACGGCATTAGGAAGGTTGAGAACCACTGATCTAAAGGAAGACAGTACAGTTACAATACAATAAAATACAAGAGGGTTAAGAGGGTCCTACTCATAAGAGCTTACAATCTAATCGGGTGGGGCAAGTGGTACAAAAGGTAATAACTGTAGGGGAGGAGCTGATGGAATAGCTAAACGTTCAGTCGTTAGTTGGAGGGTTGATAGGCTTCCCTGAAGAGATGAGTGTTCAGAAATCATCTAAAGGTGGCCAGAGTAGGAGATGGAGGTAGAGAGGTGGAGATGGAGGTAGAGAGGTAGACAGATCCAGAGAATGGGAAAAGCTCTGGAGAAATATACAACTATCTAGACTAGAACTAGTAAAGTAAAAAACTAAGTTAGTACATACTCTATATAGCAATGCATAAACTCAGAACAGACTTACCTGGTAGCAGCCCCCTACTCCTTTAAGGTGCAAAAATACACCAGAAGCCTACACATCACTTTTCAAGGCAACTGAAAACTACCAGTGTGTGTCTGCACCAAATATAAATAAAAGGTGCAATCAGTCAAATAAGCCAATGTTTTGGGACTATGCAGGGACCTTTCCTCAAGATGATCTATGTCACCTTTTCGTCACTATGTCGCTTGGTTGAAGGGACCCTGCCTAGCCCTGAAATGTTGGCTTAATTGACTGATGTGACTTTGCACTAATAAAAGTGTATATATTTGCAATGGAGTGCTGATGACATCTCATTGTTCTTTCTGTAGTTGTACACCATTTTCTGCTGATTGCTGCATGTCTGTGTTTTTGCCATGTCTAAATAGAAAATCTAGGTATTAATAGCATATATCCACTGACTTCACTTTTTTCAACATTTGCTGTTTTCAGGTGGCTAATAATTGCTTTAATCGACAACTCATCAGTGATTCTTATAAATGACAAGACATGCTGAAACCCACTCTCTAGTTACTAAGCACATTTGCCAGCATTTGATTCTCTGATTTTAATCTTAAATCTTTTATATATGTAGGCGGTGCTGGGAAACTTCATAAGTGTACTGAAAATCGAGGCATGCTGACAAATAAAAACAGCAACTCCCCTAGGTTCCATACCACGAAGTCCCTTTTACTTTGTCATATAATCTTTGGATCGTGTATGTAAGTTAACCCTTGTATTATATATATTTCTATACAGCTTGCAATGCAAGTTGCAAGGCGAGTTTATTGGGAAAACGTATTGACTCTTCCATGCAAAACATTATTATTCTGTACCATAGAATATCAAACTTCAGCAAGCAATAGAATCCAAATAATAGATATACTAATTTGCTTTCTGATTATGCAAAACGAAAATCACTCTCATGTGGATTTGTTAGAAGAGAAATTCTAATTATCAGACATAGAATAACAGTAAATGCTTCATAGCGTTGTACTGTACTATACTAGCAATATGAAACTAGCACAGACTTTGGTGTATATTCATCTGCATCACAGTGCAGATGTCACTGCACATCACATGTAATCCCCACTTACTTTTATGGAACTGTGAGCCTCCAGGGATGAAAACGCACTCCTGATGCAAAGTGATAATTGATATGAAGCAGATGTAAATCACACTCTCTCCCAAGTGCTCTTTTAATTCCACTGTGATAGCTGTTTTTGGCCGCCCATATGTATGAATATTGGAAAACTGTTACTTTCAGAGAAATAGAGTAATTTTCAGTAGTTTAAATAGATGTAATTACAGTTTAAAATGTGTAAAGAAATACAGTGTGTAAAAGTCATTCAGGAGCTGCGCTCATCTTATTTATGTTTAAAATATCCATTAGGCAAGTTTGACAAAGGATTCTAACAGTCCTAAACTATTTAAAAAAATTTCTGTTACATTTATATTCAAGATAATCACACAAAAATACATAAATAATGAACAGATAAATAAATTCAATAATGTACTTCTTTATTTAGGAAAGCTCAGTAGAAGACCAACAAATTATTCTGCTGATGTATAGGTTTTTGTTTAGATAATTGCTCTTGCTTATGATTGCTGGTGCACATGACAAGTGTTTAATAATGCACAGAATATCTCCAGATGGTATGTATCTGGTAATTAGGGATGAACTGAATGTACCTGGATTCTGTTTGAGGTGGGTTCTGCAAGTTTTACTGAAGTTCGGGTGCAGAATCTGAACCCCATTAAACTCAATGGAAGCCCAATGTTAAAACAACAGTAGCAGCCATTTTCTAGGCTAATAGAAAGGGGATTGTCAAACAAATGGCATGAAGAGCTGGGCATTGCCCTGGGGAACGTTGTGCCAATATGAAAAAAAAAGTAAAAATATCAATCTGGCAGTGAGCAGTGCTTTTTATAATGCCTAAAGTAAAGCATTAAGCAGTGCAAGATTCATTTAAATAACATGCCTGTGTACCCTAACCCTGCCTGTGAAGTGGCACATCTGTATGATGTATACAACCTACTATGGCAAAACTGACATTTACAAAGAAAATGTTCTTTAAATTGATAAATGAAAGCTTCCTGATACATCTGTTTGTAAACAAATGGTCAGGGATTTTCTTCATATAAACCAGATCCTTATCTTGGATGAGGGTCTGGTATAGGTGTTAAAGGATAAGTTCACCTTTTCTAATATGTTACATGTTACACCCGTATTCCAGGCACATACTACCCACCACCATACATTCCATACCCTTCTACTGCACCTACTACCCAAAGCCATACACTATGTACCCCTCTACTGCACATACTATTCCCCGTCATACACTCCGTACCCTTCTACTGCACATACTACCCACCGCCATACACTCCGCACTCCTCTCCTGCACATACTGCTCACTGCTACACTCCATACCTGTATATTGCACATACTACTCACCGCCTTGCATTCCGCACTCTTCTCCCTGCACATACTACCCACTGCCATACACTCTGCACTCCTCTCATTGCACATACTATCCACCGCCATACAGTCCACACTCCTCTCCCTGCACATACTACCCACCACCATACACTCCATACCCTATTACTGCACATACTACCCACCACCATACACTCCATACCCTATTACTGCACATACTACCCACCACCATACACTCCATACCCTATTACTGCACATACTACCCACCACCATACACTCCATACCCTTTTACTGCACATACTACCCACCAATATACACTCTGTACCCTTCTAGTGCACATACTATCCCCCATCATACACTTCGTACCCCTCTAATGCACATACTAGCCACCGCCATACACTCCACACTCCTCTTCCTGCACATACTACCCACCACCATACACTCCATACCCTTCTACTGCACATACTACCCACCAACATACACTCTTTACCCTTCTAGTGCACATACTATCCCCCACCATACACTCCGTACCCCTCTACTGCACATACTACCCACCACCATACACTCCGCACTCCTCTTTCTGTACATACTACCCACCACCATACACTCCATACCCTTCTACTGCACATACTTCCCACCGCCATATACTCTGTACCCTTCTACTGCACATACTATCCCCCATCATACACTCCGTACCCCTCTACTTCACATACTACCCACCGCCATACACTCCGCACTCCTCTACTACACATACTGCCCACCACTATACACTCCATACCCCTCTACTGCACATACTACCTACCGTCATACACTCTTTACCCTTCTAGTGCACATACTGCCCACCTCCATACACACCACAATCCTCTGCTGCACACACTTCCCACCGCCATACACTCCGCACTGTACATTCCCTATTTAACATTACCACATTCTCCACTATGTAACTCATCTCACACTCTATATATTCACACCCCTTGTAAGCCACACTCAATATTTAGCACAATTTGAACCATGCCCACTTTTCACTGCAGCGCGGTTTGCGCACCGCATTTTTTCCCTCAATACTTAGGGCCCACTTTTGATCTTGCACACTGGCCCACTGAATCTAATGATATGTACTTGGCTTTGAGACGTCTCAGTAAGAAAGTTGCATCGTTATGCAGTTACATATACAGTTGCAAGAAAAAGTATGTGAACCCCTTGGGATTACGTGGAGTTTTGCATGCATTGGGCATAAAATGTGCTCTGAACATCATCTAAGTCACAACAATAGAAGAACACAGTCTGCTGAACATAATACTACACAAACATTAGATGTTGAAAAGTGGTTTAATTGCACATAACATGTAAACATTCACAGTGCAGGGAGGAAAAAGTATGTGAACCTTTGGACTTAATAACTGGTTGGCCCTCCTTTGGCAGCAATAACCTCAACCAAACGTTTCCTGTAGTTGCAGATCAGACCTGCACAACGATCTGGAGTCATTTTGGACCACTCCTTTTCACAAAACTGTTTCAGTATAGCAATATTCTTGGGATGTCTGGTGTGAATCGCTCTCCTAAGGTCATGCCACAGCATTTCAATCGGGTTGAGGTCAGGACTCTGACTGGGCCACTCCAGAAGGCGTATTCTGTGCTGTTGCAGCCATTGTTTTGTTGAATTACTTGTATGCTTTGGGTCATTGTCCTGTTGCATCACCCATCCTCTGCGGAGCTTCATTTGGCGGACAGATGGTCGCACGTTTTCCTGCAAAATGTCTTGATAAACTCTGGAATTCATTTTCCCATCAATGACAACAATCCGTCCAGGCCCTGAGGCAGCAAAGCAGCCCCAAACGATGATGCTCCCTCCGCCATGTTTTACAGTGGGGATGAGGTTTTGATGTTGGTGTGCTGTGCCTTTTTTTCTCCACACATAGTGTTGTGTGTTCTTCCCAAACAAATCAATCTTGGTTTCATCTGTCCACAGTATATTTTGCCAGTAGTGCTGTGGAACATCCAGGTGCTCTTTTGCAAACTTCAAACGTGCTGCAATATTCTTTTTGGACAGCAATGGCTTCCTCTGTGGTGTCCTCCCATGTACTCCATTCTTGTTTAATGTTTTCCTTATTGTAGATGTGTCAACAAAAATGTTAACATGTGCCAGAGATTTCTGTAGGTCTTTAGCTGACACTCTGGGATTCTTCTTTACCTCATGCAGCATTCTGCACTGTGCTCTTGCAGTCATTTTTACAGGACGACCACGCCTAGGGAGAGTAGCAACAGTGCTAAACTTTCTCCATTTGTAGACAGTCTGTCTTACCGTGGACACATGAACATCAAGGCTTTTGGAGATACTTTTGTAACCCTTTCCAGCTTCATGCAAGTCAACAATTCTTGATCGTAGGTCTTCTGAGAGCTCTTTTCTGCGAGGCATGGTTCACATCAGACAGTGCTTCTTGAAACCAGTAAACCCAAAACAGGTGTGTGTTTTTTAAGGGCAGGACAGCTGTCAGCAACACATCCAATATCATCACACTGATTGGAGTCAAGGTTGGCTGACTCCTGGCTCCAATTAGCTCTGGGAGAAGTCATTAAGCTAGGGCCTCACATACTTTTTCCTCCCTGCACTGTGAATGTTTACATGTTATGTGCAATTAAACCATGGCAACATCTAATGTTTGTGTAGTATTATGTTCAGCAGACTGTGTTCTTCTATTGTTGTGACTTAGATGACGTTCAGAGCACATTTTATGCCCAATTCATGCAAAACTCCACGTAATCCCAAGGGGTTCACATACTTTTTCTTGCAACTGTATTTCTCCCATGAGGAGTGCACTTCTGTCATTATCTCTCCTGTGATTAGCTGCACTTTGGGAATCTAAATTTAGAGAATTGTGAAAATAGTAAAACTCCCCCCCCCCCACCACCACCACACCACCAACAGTTCCACCTCCCCACACGCACCAGGCAAACCTAATGCCATCAAAAAAAGACTGCAGAGGTACTGCAGGGCTTAAAGAGAGAGCCAGGGTGTGGTGGTAACTATTAGGATACAGGACTAGGAATTAGTGATATACTACTACAAAACTCACTGTCAACACAAGATTTTATGTCCAATTTAATATCCTAAAATCCCTTTTCTGGTATTGAACTATATATATGAAAATCACACAAACTAATAATTTCTTCCTGCACGCTCGGTTTACATTAAAGCGGTATTAGCCCAAAACAAAAAATTGTGATATACTGCAGCTTTAGCAATCATTAGATATGGTGGCTCCGTTAGGTTTCTTTTTTTACTCTGTTTTCACCTAGTGATTTGGCCCTTAACATACCTCCTGTGCCTACACTCTGCATGAAGGAACAAACGAGAGACCTTTGGATAGCAGCATTGTCAGTTCGGGGGGAGGAGATGAACTAGCAGATTTAGTTATACTAACAAAGTGAAACCAAATTCTAGCTCATAATTTTTTAAGCTGTTATAGCAACAGTTTTTTTTTTCTTTTGGGATAAATGTTTTAAATAAATACATAAAAATAAATTATTGTAAGCACCCCTGTCACTGGTAAAGTTCACGGATTACGGGGCACAAATTACTTGCCTTGTCCCGGACACTGACAACCTATGCTACACCACTGCACATACACACAGTCTGCAAGAGCCCTCTTTAGCACCCACAATCTGCTGATCATGGGTGCAATGCTTTACAGGCTCCCAAAAAAAAAAAAAAAAGCACACAGCAACTCCCTGTGATAGCAAACAAGTTTAAAACAAATAAGGTCGACCAATGGTCTCTCACCATTTTTCTTTTGGCCGAAAAATCGGACGATTAACGACTCATCTATGGCCTGTATTAAAATGGATCCATTGTGGATCACTCTTCAAAGAGTGAAACAGGTGTAAAGGAGCCCAAGAGCTATAGAAAAACAAAAGTACATGAAAACAAAACACCAGTAGAAAGTAAAGAAGTAAAAGCATCAATCCCCCCATTTTAAAAGAGTACTGCAGACATTAAAGCAAAACTAAGTACTACCCCCATTTATGAGTTGCAAAGAGATTTTGGGTCCCCCTATAGTCCTGCACAGCCAGGCGGCACACATTTCCACATTATTATGGTCTTTTGTTGCAGATTCCATATTATCACCTTCCCCATTAATATACTATTAACATACTTTATTGTCTACTATTATTTTAATTCCTTCTGGGGCTTGATATTGTCTGAATAACTTCTGGAGCAGGACTTTCTTCCTACTGTAAGCCATCATTAACGTCCAAATGGAGACAAAAACTTGTGTCAAGTAGCTTGATTGCTCATCTAGCTTCACATGCCAGAATCCCTTTTTCTTGGCTTTATTCAGGGGTTGGGGCCCATGCATATCCCTAATTTGCCTGATGGTTTCTTTACAATCACCAACTATTTATCCATTCTGTGCTTTTATCTATATGAGCCTATAATAGAACTGGTCTGTAGATCCAGTCAGCCTTGTTGGTAATCTAATGGGCTCTATTGTCAAGTTTGTTTCACGTTTGTATGTGCCTTCCAGGCACCCATCACCTTCAAATAAGTCTGCATAATGTACTTCTATAGTCTGTAAATCCAAATTGCCATCTGTCTTTTGCTCTGAAGTTTTAGTTTTCTGGGAGACATTAAAAGACAGAATGTTGTGAGACTGTACTTTTATCAAGTCCATAGACTGACCTGTTTTCAATCCCTAAAGTGGAATATGATCACCATTGTTTACCACAGTAAATTCAAGTCTGTAACTTGTTTTTATCACAAGTTTCTTAACTGCAGTCTGCAAGTATCCATTGTTTCATAATAATTTTATTGTACATGATAAATACTTGATTTATAGGCTAAACGATTACTTTAATTAGTGTATTTGGGAAAACAGCAGATTTTTCCCCAATCTAGCTGAAACTTATTGAGTCTCTCTTACAGAAAATGATGCAAAAAGCTGTTTTGTATCATTAGGTACCTGTTGTGTTACTAGTTTGGCATTCCCTGCTGCTGGCTGTAGTTGTAACCACAATATGTCTTTGGCACCATGAAAGTGTATTTTGTGTCATTGGGTTTTCTTGCCTGTCCTGCTATTTGATGTTTGCCTACATTGAACTGCAAAATGATCCCACTTGCTTCAGATTCTGCATATCAGACCATATGCTAGGCATCTCTCATGTCTTTGTTCATTGTGCATATGTGATCTTTAACAAATACTGTATGCACATTAGAGAAAAAAAGGCTTAATCTTAACCAAGATAAGATGAGAACAAGAGGGGGCTTTTGAGGTGTATATATGTTTGTTTAAATCAAACAATGAATTTACAAACTTACTTTTTATTTCAAAAAAATATACTTTATACATGGTACTCCATCGGGAGACGAGCTGGCACTCTACACCCAACTACAGCATACTGGAACCCCTGGTTAAACTGGAATGGTTATCCATGTGCAAGGGTGAATAGACCTCTTATTCAAACATACAAGGAACTATTGTTTTCCAGCTTTCCCTGTGTGCCCCTGTTCTCCCATGCAGTCCAATGTGGGGATGTTTTTAAACCAGCATGTAGAGTCACAAAGAATATTCATGTAAATTTATTTTCCTGCTTGAAGAAGTAGAATCTTTCTCCCCTTGCCTAGGACAGGAAACAAACTGCTGAAGCTTGATACACATGAAAAAAAGCTTGTATAACACGTGTAACATGCCTGTAAAATGCCCAAAAAAGCATCAAAATTACCAGGAATACACTCTATTCAAGTGTGAATGCAAGTAATGGAACAGTTCTATTTTACATTTCTCATCACTGGGTGCTACTGTAAAATCCATATGAAAAGTGAACTCTTCCATGTTTAAGACAGATTATAGGAACAAGCATCAAATCTTCATGGGGTCTGTGAAGGTTCTCATTTGTACAGGTCATGGACTATCTAGTAGTAGTTAGCCACACTCAACTGGACTTGTTATGTAATGTCTGGAACTAAAGAAGTGGCTTGGATAGGCTAAAAAACATCTACAACAGAATATTTACAGTTGAATGTAACTTCTACTAGATATAGTCTTCCAGTGGCGTTTCAGTTCACTCTCCATGGTTTCTTTATGTTGACAGTGACGCTGTACTTACAGTTTCCATAGCTCTGTCTTTAACTGTAGGCTTTACTATCTCTCTCAGTGATTTTAGCTGGTCACTTTGTTTCTCCCTTGTGCCACCCTGTCTAGGTAGTTACTCTTGCTTATGATTGCCGATACATATGGTAGTACATAAAACAACTGTTTGGAAAATGCGCAGAGTATCTCCATAAGACATGTATCTTAAAATTAACAAAATACTAACAAGTTTTACATACACCCTTGGTATCACAGTAGTGGGACACCATGTGCTGAATTACAATGTAATATATTGCTACAGTGTTATAGCACAAATAGGACCAACAACATGTAGAAGCATTCTGCTTATTTGTTTAACAAAAGCGTTGCCTAGTAATTTCCCATTATCCAGCTTGAACTTCTAGACACATCAATGGGGTATGGATACCTTACTTTTTCAGCAGAAGACCAGAAGATCACCCCTTAGACACTGTCTCAAATTGCCCAATGAAAGGCTTGCCTGGTGGTCAGAAACACAGGGGTATGTTTATAAAGGACTGTAAAAAATCCACTGCATGATTAAAGTCACTCACTGGTCAGATGTATCCACACCTTCGCCTGATTTAGCCATTTTTCTTCCTCTTCAATAGCAAATCTAGGTCTTAGTATCATTAACCATATTTATACTATGGCCAATGTTACATTTGCAACACCTCAATTATTTGACTTTTATTTTCTTGAAAACTAGGTTTTTATTTAATCTCCTGAAGAGCTGATGCATTTGTCCCACTCCATCACATTGGTGCATTTTCATCTGCTAGACAGGCTGGTCACCTGATTTTGTTCTGTTGAATTTAGGCAATATTATAGGTTACCTTTCTGCCCATAGTCTGAAAATAGACAGGGAAGGGGCAGCGTTTCATTTCTCTGTTCTCATTTCCTGTTAGCATTTTTTGACAGCACATGTGCATGCATCACAACTAACTGGCTGCTAAAGCTGCCTCTCCAATACCTACTCTGAGTGCTGTACTATATAGGATTACTGTGGGGCAATACCAAATGAGATTCAGGTACTTGTATAAGTTGCATTTCTAGAGACACTATGAAATTACCCTTAAAGGGCAGTGTAGCAGTGCCTCTGCAAAGTGTCCTCAGAGCATCTCATACTCACCTTGACTGTGTTTTCTGGCTGCTTCACTGGAATCAGTGATGTTGGTGACCAAAGGGAGGTGTGACATCACTCAATCATGTGATAGACCTCATGCCTAGTTATTGACTGCTAGGTCTGTGTGCTTTCATGGAAGATGAGCTCACAGGTTCCACCATGACCCAAGGCTCTGGGTAGTGGTGCTCTCTGTGAAGGACGAGGGAGCAATGGAGGAGCATAGGTAAGGTAAGAGACACTTGCTTTTCCCTGCATGGGCAAGATGACAATATCTTATTTTAAAAGCATGCTATTCTTTTAGGTCTAGTTTACACTTGTGGTTGGGAGGTTATAAAAACATAATGCTTATCCGCATTTTTACTGCTTCTCTGCTGTTTCCTTAAACTGCAAGGGCAGTCATGTGGGCTATATACATGTTGTGGGTGGGATGCTGTGCATTGCAGTATGACATAGTGTACCCCCCACCCTGCGTTGCATTTGGCAGGCAGTAATGCCTGCTGAACATAATCCATTCAAGTGAATGGGACTGACCTGCAAATGCCCTGCAACTACACGCAATGCATGTGGATGGAGCATGGTGGTGTGGGTTTTTAGGGGTTAAAACAGGCAGTGAGGAGACAACATATCACCTCCTCACCACCTATCAAACACCCTCTGAAAAGCCCTTAACGAACTCATAAGTAAAGTATAGTGGGTTTTATTATGAGAGAAGTTAACAGCTAATAATGTACAGTGCACTCCACGTTACCTGCAGTTCATTTTGATCTTGTGTTGTAAAGATTAGCACTCTGGTGAGGAGATCAGTCCTTTTTTTCTTACATTTCAGACAAAGAGTTTATTGTAACCAGCCAACAAGATTATCTGTGTGGCTGCACGCTTATCATTCATAATATGTTACATTTTACTCCACTCCCTTCATGTTTCTTACCACACATAATGCTTCCTTTTTCATTTTACAACTGTACTAGATCAAAGTTGTAAGGGGACAGACATGAGCTCCAAGGTTAAATAATACTATGCTTAATAGATGAGTTTGATTGCATTGTCTTTGTCTCCATAATCTCAGCTGTGGATCATATTCTTGCTCATTAAATATACTACATTAATGCTTTCAATGGATCTCTAATATATAGCACAGTTGGCTTAGCAGAAATATTGCCATCTAGACTGACTGGATAAAAGAGGCCACTCAATGAAATGATTTTTCATGGTAAATTCACTATTCTGTAACACTTCTTTGGTGTCGGTTTTCATATATTGTATCACAATATGACCCCTTTCTTTTCATTCAACCACCAGATGCATGTCAGTGCATGTTTCTGTGTCTTTCCTTCATATGATTTCTCCCACCTCATTGAGTTTCAGTATCTTCGTGTTTCTGCCATATGCTTTACTGTCAATGGAGTGCAACTAGGATAAGTGAGAAACTTCTAAGGACAGATAGTCTTCAGAAGTTACTTATCCCTAATTCCACTCACCTCGTATGTCATAATTACCTATTTAGCTGTACATAAAAACTGCAAAATGTTTTGAGCCTACAGAGTATAGTGCTAGTATCATCTGATTGTGATTTTTTACAGGATCATCATATGAGGAGTACAAGTTACCTTCACAGGCTACTAATACCAGGCACAAATATGTACAGTATATGTTTCTACATCTGTACACTAATTGAGATAGCTTACATTCTGCATAGATAGACAGAGGCTAGGTATGAAACTAACTACAATTTATCTATTGATTTGTCTATTTATATTTATCGACTATGAAATGTCTTATGAAACTAACAGCAATCTATGCAGATTGCATGTAATTTCAATTGTTATAGAGATATAAAAACATAGTTGCTGGGTATTCATCTAAGGCAGCGGTTATCAACTTATGAGCTAAAGGAGGCCTGAAATGTGGCCCTTGATGTCACCAAAGGGTCACACATAGTGTTCAATATATGCAGTCCATGAGAGCACTGTCAGGAACTGCAGACCTAATAGAGGAAATGAGGGTCAGAGAGTGTGGACATGCTACATTTTTGGCTGGGGATGTGCTGCAAATGACAATACGAAACTGGGAGCATGTTAAATGAGGCTAGTAGAAATTAATACTACTACTTTAATCAGTGTTCCAACTGCAGATTTCTGAGGTCCAAGGTCTGCATATTCCCTGCCAAAGGGAAGCATGTGGCCCTTGGGCTGCAGATTGGGTCCCAAGGATCTAAAGGGTCTGACATTTTAAGCTAAAATATGTCCCATGTACTGACTGCAAATACATCGAATCACTAACCACTGTTCTTCACTCAGTATAGCTGACCAAATACAGTGCATCCAGAAAGTATTCACAGCGCTTAACTTTTGCCACATTTTGTTATGTTACAGCCTTATTCCAAAATGGATTAAATTCATTTTTTCCTCAACATTCTACAAACAATACCCCATAATGACAACGTGAAAGAAGTTAGTTTTGAAATCTTTGCAATTTATTAAAAATAAAAAGCGGAAAAAAAACACATGTACATAAGTATTCACAGCCTTTGCCATGACACTCAAAATTGAGCTCTGGTGCATCCTGTTCCCACTGATCATCCTTGAGATGTTTCCAAAACTTGATTGGAGTCCACCTGTGGCAAATTCAGTTGATTGGACATGATTAGGAAAGGCATAAACTTGTCTATATAAGGTCCCACAGTTAACAGTGCATCTCAGAGCACAAACCAAGCCATGAAGCCCAAGGCATTGGACCTCCGAGACAGGATTGTATCAAGGCACAGATCTGGGGAAGGGTACAGAAAAATGTCTGCAGCATTGAAGGTCCCAATGAGCACAGTGGCCTCCATCATCCGTAAATGGAAAAAGTTTGGAACCACCAGTAATCTTCCTAGAGCGGGCTGCCTGGCCAAAATGAGCAATCCGGCGAGAAGTGCCTTAGCCAGGGAGGAAACCAAGCAACCAATGGTCACTCTGAAAGAGCTCCAGCATTTCTCTGTGGAGAGAGGAGAACCTTCCCGAAGAACAACCATCTCTGCAGCACTCCACCAATCAGGCCTGTATGGTAGAGTGGCCAAACGGAAGCCGTTCCTCAGAAAAAGACAAAAGCAGCCCGACTGGAGTTTGCCAAAAGGCACCTGAGGAACTCTCAGACCATGAGAAACAAAACTCTCTGGTCTGATGAAACAAAGATTGAACTCTTTGGCCTGAATGCCAAGCATCATGTCTGGAGGAAACCAGGCACCGCTCACCACCTGGCCAATACCATCTGTACAGTGAAGCACGGTGGTGGCAGCATCATCTGTGGGGATGTTTTTCAGTGGCAGGAACTGGGAGACTAGTCAGGATCGAAGGAAAGATGAATGCAGCAATGTACAGAGACATCCTTGATGAAAACCTGTTCCAGAGCGCTCTGTACCTTAGACTGGGGTGATGGTTCATCTTTCAACAGGACAACGACCCTAAGCACACAGCCCACATAACAAAGGAGTGGCTACGGGCCAACTCTGAGAATGTCCTGGAGTGGCCCAGTCAGAGCCCAGACTTGAACTTGATTGAACATCTCTGGATGATCTGAAAATGGCTGTGCACCGACGCTCCCCACCTAACCCGATGGAGCTTGAGAGGTACTGAAAAGAAGAATGAGAGAAATTGCCCAAAAATAGGTGTGCCAAGCTTGTAGCATCATACTCAAAACGACTTGAGGCTGTAATTGGTGCTAAAGATGCGTCAACAAAATATTAAGCAAAGGCTGTGAATACGTATATACATGTGTTTTTTTTTTTTCTTCATTTTTAATAAAATGCAAAGATTTCAAAATGAACTTATTTCATGTTGTCATTATGGAGTATTTGTAGAATGTTGAGGAAAAAAATTAATTTAATACATTTTGGAATAAAGTTGTAACATAACAAAATGTGGCAAAATATAAGCACTGTGAATACTTTCTGGATGCACTGGATGCTACAGCCTATACAGCTACCTTTACATATGGGTAGCTCAAGAGGGCTATTCTTGCTCTGAGTGTGTGTATCTGAAAGCAAAAACAAGCAATGCGGGTTTATAATTGGTATATACAATCTTTTACCTTATGTATAAATATATTTATGTAAAATAAGGTGCATCGGTGACACTGGCATTCAAAGATCATCCTGAACAGCAGATACTTGCTTTCAGACTCTTTGGGGTTATTTACTAAAGACAAATAGGCTGTTCAGTTTGCAAGGAACTTCTAATTAGCTTAGTGAATTTGGTAAAAAGTCACTTTGCAAAGAATACCCAATCATGTGAATTAAAAAAAAAACTGTATTTTTACTTGCACCTGATTGGATGATGGAAGTCAACAGAGCTTCACCCCAGGGAAAATTCCTTTGCAAAGTGAACAGCATATTTGCGTTTGTAAATCAACCCCTATTTCTCTGATTGATACTTTCTAGGGCCTCTGTCTGAACAGAGCAGGTAGGGAAGGGGAAAGAGTGGAAGGTGTGTTTGGCTAAATTGCTTGTGTGTGTAAATTTGAGCTTGAGTTACTGTGCTCTGTAAACTACAGGTATTTTTCAGCAAAGCATGCAGTCTAGTATGGCAAATATTGTAAAAAGAGGTCTGGAATTCCACCTGTTATATGTAAGTACAAAATATTCATATGCAATATTTCATATTTACCTGACTTGATTGGGTAAGGGAAGTCACTTGCTTTTGTGGTCCTGATAATAATAAAGGAGGTAAACACATGTAAAAGCATTTAATTAAAATTCTCTTTAAATAGAATGACTTCAGGTTGTTGGATGGTGTTTTAACTTTCTTTCATATTTGAATACAGAGCCTCTTTTTGTTAAACTGCACCTGAGTGTGTTTCTGGATTCCCCCCTTTTCGAGTTACAAGTTACTGATGGTATTTTTATAGTTTCATACAGAATTATACAAATTAAAGTAACTTGGTGGTGGCTTCATGTGTACCTGCAGATGTGTGGCAACTAGACCTCTAATCTTATTGTGATGTCAGGCTTTATATTTATGACATTTTTGATGACTAGCGAAACTGAGGGTTCCGGAACATTCAATGGCCATCTCACCTGCATTTTTTGATTATAAATGGATTTGTTAGCTTTAAGTATATGTTAAATTCCAAATCCGGGCAAATGCTGTGCCTTCACTGCACGGGCTAACTGCTCATTATTGTCTAGGGCAGGGATATTGAATTACAAATCAAGGAGGTCCAGTCACTAAAATTTTCTTCTGGCCGAGGTCCAAATAGGGTGTGTCCATCAGCGTGCCCCCTTACATTATGTGTCGCTATCAGAGTGCAACTTTACATCATGTAATCCCATCACATCAGGTGTGCTCATCAGAGTGCTCCTTTACATCAGTTGTCCCCATCAGGATGCCCCTTTACATCAGGTATCCCCTTCATATTGCTACCTTACATCAGGTATTCCCGTCAGAGTGCCCCATTACACTCAAAGTACCCCTTTCTATCATATTTCCCCATCAGAGGGCTCCTTTACATCATATTCCCCATCAGAGTGCCCCTTAACATAACATGTGCCAACCAGAGTGCCCCTTAACATAAAATGTGCCCATCAGAGTGCCACTTAACATAAAACAAGGGGCATGCTGATGGGCACATTTTATGTTAAGGGGCACTCTGATAGGCACATGTTATGTTAAGGGCCACCCTGATGGGCACATTCTATGTTGTGCCCATCAGAGTGCCCCTTAACATAACATGTGCCCATCAGAGTGCTCCTGTAAGACTACACCCTACCTTGAGGCAGACAGGAGCTTGCCGGGATCCTTGCTGGACGCTTGTGCAGAGGCAGGGAGTGGGAGCCGGAGAGACAGTGAGCTGAAAGGGGCAGGGCGCACATGTGATGTCATTTTGGCATAACCACCACCCTGTTCAGCAGTGGATCTATCATGGCGGGCTGGCACCCTGGGTGGCAGCACTGCTGGGGCCATTCGCGGACCGCGGTCCGTCATTCAGTACCATTCCTCCCCACGCAAGACCAGTCCCTGTGGCTCCAGCCCCTCCCCCGTGGTCTAATGGTTTTGTACGGTGGACTGTTCCTCATGTCATTATGCCGAAAGACCTGCTCTCGATGTGAGGATGACAGAAACAGTCAACCACTGGATCGTAGGGGAGCACCATTTGCCGCTGGAATGGAGGATTGGGTGAGTATTCAGATTTTTCCTCTCCCCCTGGACAAAACAAGCAGTTAACCCATGCAGTGCGGGCACAGCCCCACAACATGGGAAAACTTTTTTTGCCCAAAGTTGGGATTTAACCTAACAATTAACTTCTCTCCCTTTTGGTCTGTTAAATATACAGCACAGTTGTAAACATTTTGTTATATCTGTTCCATAAGTGTAAAAAAATACTTATGGGACCTGCCACTAATCCAGTGCTGGGGTGTGCACTCTGCACTGTTATCTCAAGCAATGGTCTCAGAAAGTATGGGATTCCAGAACACTTTCCCCGTGTTATGGAGAAGATGGGGAGGTGTAATGTCGTCTTAACACATTTCCTGTCCTAGGGTGACCTAGCTGCTCATTTATATACACAGTACAGTGAGAAACTATTGTTAACTAGGAAAAGGAGTGTATTATTGGCAGGATCACCAAGTGAAAATAAAGGGTAAAACCTGAAGGAAGAAAACAAATTCAGTTCACTAGGAACCCATTTATTGGGTTTATATACTCTTTAATAAGTTAGCAGTGTTAATAGATCGGTACAACTACTGAATCTGTAGATCACAAAGCAGGTTTAATAGATTGAAAAGAGATTTGTAAAGCATATTTTGTCCTTCCTAATTCATTCCCATAGTTATATCTTTGTTCTTTCTTTTATTCTTGTCAATTTGAACCAGCATATGTTAGGATTTTTAGTTGATTCTTTACAATGCAAAAAAAAAGACCTGTTTACAGTTCAGGGATGAACAATGAACAGGTATAGCTAAAGTGATAGCAGAGGTGCATTCTTTACAACAGTCACAGTTTCCCTTAGGGCTTTTTTGTCCTTACAGAGATTTATGAGAACTCCTGACCTATGTAGTTGGAGAAATTATGCTTTCAAGGCTACAGGTTTGCATCATAGACTCAAACAGGTACTGGGAGAAACCTAGGAGCTGTTTTTCAAAAGTAGCACAAAGATGAAAATATTCTTTAACAATCGATCACTTGTAGACCTACAAGAATTGATTGATTGTCAGTCATATTTTTTAAGGAAAAGGTATGGCCACATTCTACTTAACAGCTGGCTAGCCTGCAAATAATGAAAAATAAATATATATATATATATATATATATATATATATATATATATATATATATATAAATATTGCTTTATATTCCCTCTGACTCAACCACTTTTTCCATGTGTCTTTCCATTGAAATGGCTCTTAATATTTCAACCGCCATTTGAAAGCAAGATTTCAATTGCCTTTATTATTTTATAAAAATAAAGTACCTTGAATATTGACATACATTTTCTTTATATGTATTTTAGCATCTCAGGAAACCTGCTCAATGGTAATAATTTCATAAACTTGAAAATAAGTGGGGTTTTCACTTTAAAAATCAGTTCATTTGATGGGAACTTGGCTTGGCTTGCTCATCAGCAACAGTTTCTTTAACTCTGCTGGAAGCTGTTTTGGTAAAATGATTCTTATTTATTTAGTTTCTCTTCACTTTTAGAACTCCATGACATAAGTAAACAAGAACAGCCGATTTTCATTAAAAGTTCCCCATAAATTGCTAGTAAAGCACTAAAATATACTTATTAACCAAATGTCTTACAACATATTGACTGTCTAATCCTTTACTATGCTTTGATAACGCTGCTGATAAACTGTGTTAAAGAAAAGGAAATAGTGTTCCTTTTCATGGTTTATGTAATAATCACAGTCATTTCAATAATTATCAGATAACATGTGGAACTATGAACTTTCCATAATGTGCAGGTAACAGTGCTGGTGTATATGACATAAGGGGGTTATTTACTAAAACTGAAGAGCTCAAAATCTCATAGAAACCAATCAGCTTCCAGGTTTTATTGCAAAAACTTAACTGAACAAGCTCAAGTTAGAAGCTGATTTGCTATCATGCACAGCTGTACAAGATTCTGAATACACCAGTTTTAGTAAATCTACCCCAAGGGGTATATTTATAATTTTTTAAACTCAGGAGTCACACAAAGTTTTCCCAAGATACACAACATTTTTTATTTGAATTTTAGGGAAAAAACAGTGCTTTGAAGATGGAAGAGGAGTGGTGGTCAAGTGTGGCCTTTGACATCACCAAATGGCCACACATGACAGCCAGTAAATGTAATGCTACAGAAAGCTGTCAGACACTGCCAATATGCCAGAGGAGATACTTAAAGACTACAGGCTTGCTATAAGAAATCACCGGAGACTGCAGACAAGCTGCAATATATGTTCAGAATTTATAAATATGCTATCGGAGTTGGAGACTGGGGACATGTGTCAGCAGACAGTCAAAACACACATGTGACTACTAAAGATCATTGCGATTAAATCCCCTTTACAATTCAGTTCTTTCACATTTTGTTTTCCCTACAACACTCTTAAAATAGACTTGTGCCACATTTAATATTTTAGAAATATACATACTTGTCTGCAGACTTGAATCCTGGTGATGGTAGACTAAGGGAACTGAGTGTATTCAAAAGGGTCTGACTCACCTCTCACTAAAAAAATCACATGAAATAACTTGGTTGTAAATTTGATGAAGAACATATTAAATAAGCATGAAAATTAACTGTGAAGCAAGTTCTTACAATATGGTGTAGAAGCAAGTAAATGTTTTGAAATTATCACGATTTGCAAGGGAATACATTTTGAATACCATTGCACTTAGATAAGCTCACATAGTATAAATGTCATCCAAAGCATCCAATGTATATTGGCACTTGTGGGTTTATGGGTAGACTTTAATAAATGGTATTGACCACAGTGTGGTCTCACTTCAGAAACTCTTCGAGCTTTAATACCTTTATTACAGCAAAGGTCTGAAGTCCTTCTAAAATGCACGCTCCTCCCATGGTTTTCCTTCATTATCCCCCTTTTTACCCCATCCCCCCTCTTTTTTTTCTCTTCCTTTCTTTCCCATCCCTTTACTACACCTGCGATCTTCTTTGTATAATTCACTTGTTAGTGAGATTTGCCGCATTGCATGCTAACCCAGTTATTATGTACCGTAGTTGAACTAGATTTTGCTGTTTAGCTTCACACATGGTACATATCTCCTAATTTTTACATTGGCTACATTTTTATGGCAATCCAGTGCTTCTGAAGACCTGCCGTTTCTAACAGGCTATCAGAATCTAGTAACAATTGTTTAATTATATTCTTTTCCTTCTTATTACTCTGTATTGTATCTTGCTTATCATATATGGGTGGTATAAATATAGATGACATGCCATTTATATTTGCACCGCAAACCTGTATTGTCTGCAACTACCTAATAAAGAAGAGATTAAGCATAAACAAACACAAATTGAACCCTAATCATCTGCATTCTAGTCATTTGGTGAGACACCATGTTTATTCCATGGTGATGGATTTTTAAAACATGTCAAACACATTAAAATGAAATACTTCCCTCCACCTTTTACAATAATTAAATAGGGTATATGGTATATGAAGCTCACTTTGACCATTATGGCAAAATTGCTTTCATACCATTATTTCCACAGATTATTATTATAATACAGGATTTATATAGCGCCAACAGTTTGCTCAGCGCTTTACAATATAACAGGAGACAATACAGCAACAATACAGTTCAATACAAAAGGGATAGGAGGGCCCTGCTCCTTGGAGCTTACAATCTATTAGTCAATATGTATTCACATGCCCCCATTATATTCATATAAGCTTTAAGCACTTTCCCAGGTTATTTCAATTGGATCCTATAGTTATTGATTGTTATGTATCAGTCTCACATATAACAATAGTGGTAATATGAATTGGTATTAAAGCTTGCAAGAAGAAATACAGAGATGGATCAAAGCCAAAAAGCGTTGCTTGATAGCATATGCATGCTTAAAGTTCACAGACAAAGATGTCACTACTGCTAATAGATATTTCAGTTCTTTGAAGTTCAGATAGTATCATAGTATAAAGCTTTGCAGCAATATTGGTAGTAAGCATTGGTATTAAAGCTTGCAGAAAAAGCCTGATAATAGATCAAATAATAGATCAAAGCCAAAAAGCATTGCTTAAAGTGTTTTTTTTCTACTTTAATGCAGTGTATGAATTAGGGTAACAAACCTCTGTAAACAGCCCCTCCCCAGCCCCCTTATACTTGAGCAATGATTGTCCCTTTCCTTTCTCATTAGACAGAGAGGCAGCAGCAGGAACCATTAGCTCCTTCTGCTGTCAATCACATCCAGCAAGGAAACAAGGCGGCGGGGTCATGTCAGCTCCATGTGTCAGTGGACATACAAAGCCAGCTCGAGAGCGAGCATTCACGAGTGCCCCCATAGTGAGTGGCTTGCTATGGGGGCACTCGGCAGAGGAGAGGGGCCAGGAGCGCTGGTGGGGGACCCGAGAAGAGGGGGATCAGGGTTGCTCTGTGCAAAATCATTGTACAAAGCAGGTAATTATAACATGTTTGTTATTTAAAAAAAACCCTAAACATTTACAATCACTTTAATTCAATTGCACTTGCATGCTCATAGGTCATCAACCAAAAACTTCCAATAATTGTTGTAGTTCATTAAGGCTGGAGTGATTTCACCATACATTATTCATGCATTATGCATCATGCATCAGCACCATCAAAATTCTGTCAAGTCTCTTCACAGGATTGCTTGTTTCATTGAAACAGGCTTTGCCCACCCTTTGAAGCAACTAGTGTCATGAAGTTGTACTTAGTCATCCAGTAGTATTAAGGACTCTTCCTCCAGACCCAGTTTCCCACGTGCTGTTCTGATATTTTTTCCGATAGCCGAAAGCCACCACTCAGGTCCACATCTGCTCCATTGGATGTGTGACCCATTCCGACGTAAATAAGTTTCACCAATAAGGTGTATCTGGTTTTGTCAGAACGCTGGGGGCTGGTCTTCTTCAGTAGTATTTCTCCACTAGAAATTAATATTAATATAGTTATTGCATAACCAAATACCATTACTCTCTAAGTTTCACTACAGGTACAAAATGTACATTAATTAGTAGGGGTGGAAGAGTCAAGGCACATAGGAAGATAAGGTTACATCCCACACTTATGCAATTTCAATCTAAATATGTATACATAATAAATTCTTCTGTGTATCTTTTTCTTTTTATGATTTGCGCTTCATGTAAACAAATAATCTAATTTAATCTATCTAAAAAAACCCTGAAAGTTTAACTTGGTATTTAGGCCCTTAGGGGCAAGGGTGTTTAATTTGTAAATTCATTATTTTTCTTTTTTTGGCAGTACTGTTTCATAATCTCCATTTCTTGTTGAAAAATTCAAGGCATGTATACATTTGACCTTCAATCCCTCCACCTTACGTTCATGAAAGGCAGCAAAGTGTTGTGCTAGGGGACACTCTTTTTCTTTATCTTTGATGTCACAAATGTGTTCACTAAATGGACTGTCAATTGCCGTTTGGTTTTACAACATAAAATTTGCTGCAAGGAAATTCCAGGCAGTAAATTAATCTCATAGTTGAGCAATTAATAAGTCCATGAATACAGTAATTCCAATATCCATCAGTGAACACCGCTTATCAATGAACAAATAGACAGAAGGAGCAAGGAAACATGCCCTTACTCCATGCAGGGCTGCCATCGGGGGGGCAGACCATGGAGGGGGCCTGGGCATCATGATGGCCCCGGCTGCTTAGGCCCCTACTTGCCAACAGTTTCTAGGATTCTGTGTCTATAGTTCAGTCCCAGTCTTTAACAGAAGCAGTCATTCCTTCTAATTACATACACTGCTGAGCAGTGTGTGTATTTAAAATATCCGAATATCTCCCCAGCAGTCTCCTGCACACTGTACCCTCTGATGCTCCCCCTTTCCCCCAATCTCCAGTGCCGTGCTGAGAAATGCCAGAGCACAGCTACTGTTAACACTGTGAAAAGAGGGAGGTGAGCTGTGGTCTGAAGAAAGTTTGTGGAGATAAGCTGGTAGCATTTCATGTCAGGACACAGGACTGATTTATTTGCAGGACTGGAGACATTGACAAGGAGGGTTCGGGAAAGACAGGCAAGTATGTGGGGGAGGGGAGAGCCGGCTTTGCATTCCCCCCCATAGTACATATTTCTCAAGCAGGTACACATCACTGTAGTATAAGCATCCCTTAATCACTGTGTGTATGTCCAGATAATGTGAACTTGTTATGACCATTCCATTTAAAAACTTTGTATAATTAAAACTGTATTGTAAACTGCTCACATAAACTAAATATTTTATATACAAAATAATAGTCTTCAATAAACATAGCTGAGTGCAATGTTCACAGCTATTTGCTTGGTAGCACAATTGTATGATCACTGATTTTATAGAATAATTTATGTTTATGGATGATTGTTATTTTGTGTCTTCTCACAGTTAGGCTCAGTTCACACATACAGATGCAACCAAGCATGGAGTGCCATCAACAAGGGCACTGCTGCACTCCTGCTAAAGGGCAGCACATTTCTGTGCATGTTGCAAAAGCATGCATAGATGTGAACATAACCTTTATACTTTGTTAATGTGGTGAGTTTACACTTTTGATTGTACTGAGTTTAGATCAACACAGGGTTGGAATGGTTATAAATTAATTTCAAAATATCTGGACATACACACAGAGTGCTTGGGGGTTGCATATATATATATATATATACATATATATATATATATTTATTTATTTTTTTAACATATATACTTACACACTGCTTGCTTTCATTCCCTCTACACTCCTCCTTTGTACACACTTCCTACTGTCCTATCCTCCACACTCCTGTCCTGTACATAATGCCCACTGTCATACCCTCTGCACTCCTGCCCTGTACATACAGTCTATGACAATGTTGCAGGATGTGGGCCTGTGCTGTGGCTGTCTTTTTACTGGATTGGTGATTGGGCTGTTTGTGACTGTCTCTTTGTTGGATTGGGCTCTTTGCTGAATATATGGGGATATCTCTTTGCTGGATTGGGCCATCTCTTTGCTGAAATATGGGGATGTCTCTTTGCTGATTATATGGGGAAGTCTCTTTGCTGGATTAGGCCATCTCTTTGCTGGATTAGGATGTCTCTTTGCTAAATATATGGGTATGTGTCTTTGCTGAATATATGGGGTTGCCTATTTGCTGGATGGAGATGTCTCTTTGCTGAATATACCGGAATGTCTCTTTTCTGAATATATGGGGATGAGTCTTTGCTGGATTGGGCCATCTCTTTGCTGGATTGGGATGTCTCTTTGCTGAATATATGTGGATGTCTCTTTTCTGAATATATGGGGATGTCTCTTTGCTATATTGGGCTATATCTTTGCTGAATATATGGGGATATGTTGAAAGCACTGATGAATTGGAATACACTTTTCATTTTCATATATTGAGTTGTGTATTAAGTGTTAAAATACAAGTGGGTGCACTGAAGGATTTGGTGGGATAGTCAGTGGGTGGATTCAGTGGGATGGCCATTTGGCAGGCTCAGGGAAATGTTGGTGGTCAGGCCCTGGGGGGCCCAGACTTAAAGCTGTTTAAGGGGCCCCAAAATGTTTGATGGCTGACCTGACTCTATGGGTAAGATGTCATCCATGTTTTCTTAAACTTCCTTATATACTGAGACTTAATTTATGTATCACCCAAATTCTCTGCTCTACATGCTGTCATTGTGGATAGGAGCCAGCTATATTAGCTAATATAGAGCACCTTGTGAGCACATTGCTTCTCTAATTGTTTTCCACTGTGCATCATATTCAGCAACAATGTTACTGGTTCTTTATTTCCTTTCACTTTCCCTTTTCCTTTCAATAGATCTCTTCTATTGCTAACTAAAGCTCTCCTATACCGTAGGTTCTTTTAATCTGATTATGTGAATAACCTCTCTCTTTAAAGCGGTCATACATAGTCTTCACTTAAATTGTAAAGTCCACAGGAACTGCCCTATTGGTATCCCATTATTAAGGGACCTAGGGTAGTGGCTATCGGCGTTTAGTAACATATTTGCTGCAGTTTCTTTTTTATGTATTTGAGTAATTTCATTGCCACTCGCCTTAATAATCCACAAATCTAAGAAGGGTCTCTGCTTTTTGTGCACCATATTGGTCAATCTGTTGTAATTATTTTGGTTTGAAACAACTACAAATTTTCTAGCTCCTTCTCAGAACTATTCCATACAACCAATATGTCATCAATGTATCTCAGTCAGAGCCACCTGGCTGAGGTACAATAGCAGACTCTACACTTTTTTTCCTACCAGTACCCTAGGTAACGGCACACACAGGATAGGTCCTATAGTTCCCCCACTGAGGTACCCTCTGTAACGATTATGCGCAATAGAGACGTGAAAGTTGTACGCGAAAGCCATCTTGTTAAGGTCTCAGCAATTTTGTTTTTCATGAACAATCATCTTTCACCCCTCCTCCTGAAATGGAATTTGTAGCTGGAAGTTGTAATGGACTTCAAAAGAGCCTCTTATTGTAAATAAAACACAAATAGAGGCCAGCTCCAGATCTGTAAACCACTAATTAGGCTTGACAGGATGTCTATTTTGCAAAGACGCTTTCTTCTGCCTTATCATAAAACAATAACTCAGTCAGCCATCGCACATGACCTGTTAGGTCATTAGAGCTTAGGAATGCAGAGCGTGCCATGAAAGTCTCTTTCACATGTAACCATTTCACATACAGTTCATAACATCCAACATGAACTGGGCTCATTAATATTAGGTATATATTTGGATAGATCATTTTGTGCCAAGCCAAACAAGGACCTACATGAGTATGTTAGCACATGGGAAAGGGAAGAAAGCAGTTTCTTCCCTCCTGGGTGACAAAGGTACACTGTGTTTGGTATCCCTGGGTTTGAAATATAATTCTGAATATTAATCTGCCAGTTGCTAGAATACCATCTGCGCATACTGGAAGTTATTAATATTAGTATGAAATTGTAGTTGAGACTTGGTCATAAACTTTGTGACCTCCTAGAACCCATCGCCCAAACCAGGTGATTAGTCAGTTGTTCTCAGGTGACACCCCTTTAATAGAGAAAAACAAAACAGAGGGCACACCGGCCTTGTGCATTACCTTTTTTTTTTGTTTTTCTCTATTAATACTTTTGGACTCCCCGGTTCTTTGAGGGCAGCAAGGCGTGCATATTCCAAGACATTCGTTGTGTGATCCCTATGACATAGAGTCCATCCCTAAGCGCAGGAGTATTTGGGTTTTCCACTTTGATATCCTTTTAATATCATAGAAAAGGACTGACAGGCCTGGTGAAGGAAGCTCTCGTTTAACATCAATCAAGAAACATCTTAACGGACTTGAGAGCCAAGGCAATTGGATTTTTATTTCTATGTTGCTTTATTGTTCCCTTTATGTCTTTGTAACATTTTTTCTGTAAATATTTTAAGTGCACCATTTTGACCTTTTTAGTAATAAACCCTATTTTTAAAAGTGTTGAAACTGTCTTTAAAGCTTTTAATGCAAACTAAAGAATCCTTGTCTCTTTAAGAGTGCTACTGTATGTAATAAACATCTGAATATCCCAGTCTGTGGTGCAGTGTGTGTTGCAGATGCTTATGCTAATATCATAGTGTTATTGCTAGGATTTGTGAGTTTCCTCCTTTTATGTAAAAAGGCGGTGGTGGCGGTGTCAAGGGTTAATTGCATAATTAACCTAACCTAGTAACAATCGCTCTCAGGCTGCTGGCACATAGATTGTGGTCCTGCAAGTTGGAAAATATTTGTGCAGGGTGCAGCTGAGAGTGGCATTGTTATGCAAGTGACAGCATGGTGCGAGATTGGCTGATTCACGAGTTGGTGAGAAGGGCAGGGTTGGGCGTGTGTTCCGTCACACCCTCTATTTGATGATAATATGATCCAAGGAACTGGAAGGAATTATTAATCAAAGCAAATTTAATCATATCTAGGAGGAACTCATTTTGGGATCCCATCTTTGAAAAATGTAGTTCAAGAAAGTATGCAACTGCCAGTAGACCACATACATGTGGAATAGATGTACAGTATATAGGCTTTCTACATGAATTCCTACTAACAGGTGTTCATCTTTCACTCTAATTCCATCAGTCTTCAACAAGACATCTCTTGTGTCCTTCACATACAATTTTAAGCATGGGACCAATAGAGAATCAATGTATTTTCCTACCCTCTTCAAGAGGCCCGTCACCGTCATACTTTCGACTTCCCTGGTGGGTTATCCATACTTTTGTGTAACTATGGAATGAAAGAAAAGACAGAAACATTGTACTTCCATATCTTTAGTTATTCAAACTCCCTTTTACTCAATAGTCCCTTCTTCCTAGCCAGTGACAATTTGAAATTGTCTTTTGACATCTTTCTCAAACTGATCTTCACTAAGGAGTACAATGTTCCCACCTTTATATATATATAAGTTCATATCCTTATAAACTGTAAACTCATCCAATGCTCTAGCTGGGAAAAAGGATGTTCTTCCAAGACGAAGTTTGATAAATGAATCACTTTCATATCCTCATTATTGATGGAATGCAAATTCTCTGGTTGTTTTATGTTTTCTGTCTGCATGTTCTCCCTTTGTGACCTCCTGATCCTTTTGCTTTTTCTAAATATTTTCATTTCTGAGCCTCCTTTCTGTCTGTCTTGGTAGATCTTGACTTCTCTTGCCTTGAATTCCCCTCTTTGTCAATTCAAATTTTTTTCTAAAAAAATTACCAATTTTGTTGGTATCTTATTGTCTGTGTGGAAGTTCTCTCTCCTTCAGTTTCTTTGCCTGAGGTGACTTCCTCCCCTTCTATTTGTCAAATAGAAAACTTCCCATATCTCCCCTTGCATGCAAATGCAATTTAGTTAAGCACTGTTTTTTGGCTTTTAATACCGATGCTTACTACCACTATTGCTGCAAAGCTTTATACTATGAGATTATCTGAACTTCAGAGAATTGAAATATTTATTGGCAGTAATTATATATTTCTCAGTGACCTGTGAGCATGCTTATGCTGTCAAGCAATGCTTTTTGACTTGGATCCATCTCTGTATTTCTTCTTGCAAGCTTTAATACCATTGCATATTACCACTATTGCTGCAAACGTTATATGTTATACTTAAAAGTGAAACATACCAATCAATGACTATAGGATCCAATTGTGACAACCTGTGAAAGTGTTTAGCTCTTATAGGAATACAAAATAGGTGTATGAACACAAATTTACTAATGTATTAGTACATCTGTGAAGTTATTGGTATGGAGGCTGTTATAGTCAATGAGCTACATATATACCCTCTGTGTGGTCTGGACATGGTTTAAACTGTGTGGCTGATGGACAGTGTTGTTTAATTTTATTATTGTAAAAGGTGGAGGGAAGTATTTCATTTTTATGCAGTATGTTGGATGTGAAGCTTTGGCATGGAGTGAGTTTGCAGTACTAGTAAGGTTTTATGTGTATTGTAATAAACAGTGTGGTTTTGTACATGACATTTGGCCTCTGAATAAATGGCTACTGTTAGGATTGCAGTTTCTATGCTGCAGCTATGTTTGGTTAAGTAGTATACTGTTTGAACCATAGAGATCACACAATAAATTAGTGTTTGCAGCAAACCTATTATTATCCTTTAATTGTTTTAGTTTATATTTTTGCTTTTTAAAACATGGCTGCAAGACCTCACAGGAACTACTGGTAGTGTCATAGATGACATCAGACCATGTTTTCTTTAAATATATTGCAGAGGCACTCTATTGTTCTTAATTTACTCTTGTTGAACCATTGTATTAGATAATTTTATCATTTATTGTCTCAAATCAATAAATATCTGCTTATTTCATCTAGCTAATAACCTACACATAGGGGTCGGTGTACAAAATGTTTGTGACAAACATCCACACAATCAAGACAAACATTGACATACTTCTTCTATTTTGAGTGGTTCCTATATTATCAACACCATCTAGTGACCACAATATGTTTTTGTTTCGGAAATGTGGTAATTCTGGAAAAAAAATGCATTATGGCCATTAGGCAGCCACACTATTTATATTACAGCAAATATGGCAATTTCCATCCTGATTGTACAAATGTTTGTCATATTCCCTGTTATACATAAAGTGTTGCTCTTTAATTTTAATGTATACTGGCTCTCACGGTGCACCCCCACCCCCCTTTGCCTGCTGTCCCTCTGCCATATCTCTTCACCTCTCCCTCCCCCCTTGCAGATTCCTTGCATCCTGTGTGCTGTCCCTCTGATGCAGATTCCTCATGTCCTGTCACAGCCTACTTCAAAGGCTGTGCAGGATGGGAGGAAGCGGCCCCTGTGGTGTGGGTTGCACCTCTCCCGGCAATGGCGCTGGAGAGTAGCGACTCCTCACCAGCAGACCCTGGCGCAGGCCGCCGGGGTGTCTCCGCGTGTCCCCCCAGCGGGCTCAACACGGGCACAAGGCTTCCCGCGTTCTGCGCCCGCCGGAAGGTGGCGCTCCCAAAAGCACGGCCAGAGTCAGGGGACGTGCCTTGTTGCCCCAGCAACATGATGCTGGGCCGGCCGTTGCTGAGGCAACCGGGAAGTGTCCTGCTCTGGTTTAAGAAGAGCGGAGCAGGACCCAGCTGGCTGTTGGTCTCCTGAGGGTCCCTGTCTGCTGATCGCTGTGTCCCTGGGAAGCTGCCCCCTGCCTGCTGACCACTGTGTCCCTAGAAGGGTGAGCACAATGAGGATCCCTGTCTGGTGATTGCTGTGTCCCTGGGAAGCTGCCCCCTGCCTGCTGTGTCCCTAGAAGGGTGAGCACCGTGAGGGTCCCTGTCTGCTGATTACTGTATCCCTGGGAAGCTGCCCCCTGCCTGCTGACTGCTGTGTCCCTAGAAGGGTGAGCACCATCAGGGTCCCTGTCTGCTGATCGTTGTGTCCCTGGGAAGCTGCCCCCTGCCTGCTGACCGCTGTGTCCCTATAAGGGTGAGCACTGTGAGGGTCCCTGTCTTTTGATAGCTATGTCCCTGGGGAGCTGCCTGTCAGGGATCCTACCGTGGTAGCCTCTAGCGCTCCACAGACCGGATTCCCCCAAGGCGCGGAATCTAAGCCCCTACTTGCTTGTTCACCAGGGCCCCTGATGGTGGGGATGGACTTGGAGCAGACCGAGACCAGGTCGCGGCCCCTGGATTCACCCAGCTGTGGTAGAAGCACCGTTGGAGGTGTATAGCAGGTGAGAGTCTGATGTGAGGAGGTCACAAGAGCAGCGTCGGGCAGGCCGGGTTGGTAACAGTGGTGGCGGCGTGGTACAAAATCAGCGGTCAGAGGAATAAACAGGTCACAAGCCGGGCTCGTTAACAGGAGATCAGAACGTGCAGGGTTAAGCAGGAGAATGGTCAGACAAGCCAGGGATCAGAGCAGGAGACAGACAGCAAATCAGGGTCAGGCAAAGTCGGCAACAAGACAATCTACTAATCAGGAACTTCAGGAAACAGGTAAGACCATACGGCAATTCAATGCAGTCCTAACCTGTTTTAAATAGGGCGCCCAGCGCCCTGATTGGTGCCGTGCTCACGCCCTCGATTGCGAGTGCGCATGCATGAGCGCCGCTGCAATCGTGGGTGCCCCGGTCCCAATGCTCGCATGCTAGTGTGGCCGGGCACACCGCGCATGCGCAGACCCGAGCGCGATCGTGGCAACCACTGGGGTCCCTGACACTGCCCCTGCCTGCTGACCACTGTGTCCCTAGAAAGCTGAACACCGTGAGGGTACCTGTCTGCTGATCGCTGTGTCCCTGGGAAGCTGCCCCCTGTCTGCTGAAGCTGCCTGCTGCTGAGTGTCTGCAAGCCACCTATCGTAAGTGTCCCTGGAAGCAGCTTGCTGCTGAGTGTCTGCAAGCTGCGTATCGTGAGTGTCCCTGGAAGCCGCATGCTGCTGAGCGTCTGCAAGCCACCTATTGTGAGTGTCCCTGGAAGCCACCTACCGTGAGTGTCCCTGGAAGCCACCTGCCGTGAGTGTCCCTAAAACCGCATGTTGCGGAGTGCCCTGAACTGCCCCTATTGTGTGCCCAGATTACCCTTGCCTGAACTGCCCCTATTGTGTGCCCAGATTGCCCTTGCCTGAACTGCCCCTTCTGTGTGCCCAGATTACCCTTGCCTGAACTGCCCCTATTGTGTGCCCAGATTACCCTTGCCTGAACTGCCCCTATTGTGTGCCCAGATTACCCTTGCCTGAACTGCCCCTATTGTGTGCCCGGATTATTGCTGCTCGAACTGCCCCTATTGTGTGCCAGGACTAATACTTGCTCGGACTGCCTATTGCATGTCTGGAATATCAAAATAAAACAGGGTGCAGCGCTAAAAATAATCCGCTAGATCAAGTTTAGATATATTCATAAATGATATAAAAAGCGATACGATAAATTGCATAAAATAAGTGACAAAGTGCTGATAAAAATGTCACTAAATAGTGACTAGTAATGTGAATGAGTGTTACACACTAAAGCAAATATAGTCCATAGTGTAGGTGCAAATGAGATCCCAAAAGATCTTTAAAAATCCAGTGGCTGGATCCGTGGATGAGGTGATATAGTATGTAAAGATTGCGCACTCACCAGATACGCAATCTCAATGTGCATATAAAGTTAGTAACCACAGGACATCAAGGATCCTATATGGGTTTGGTCAGATCTGGTCAGATACCCCTCACTGCTTGGAAGTGCTGCCACACTTGGAAAAGGCTGCTCTGTGGATGTAGATGGCTCCCAAAAGGAGCTCAAAAAACAGAGGAGGCCAAATAGTGTAGTATCCTTAAGATAAGGAGTGTTTATTCCAAGTAAACATATAGTAAAAGCCAAGAGAAGAACTGACCCATGTAAATGTATAAGATGGCTGCCAGGGCCCTCGTGGCGCCGGTCGGCGTGACGTCACACTGCTGTAGCCCCTCCCTACACGCCGACCGGCACCACGAGGGCCCCGGCAGCCATCTTATACATTTACATGGGTCAGTACTTCTCTTGGCTTTTACTATATGTTTACTTGGAATAAACACTCCTTATTTTAAGGATACTACACTATTTGGCCTCTGTTTTTTGAGCTCCTTTTGGGAGCCATCTACATCCACAGAGCAGCCTTTTCCAAGTGTGGCAGCACTTCCAAGCAGTGAGGGGTATCTGACCAGATCTGACCAAACCCATATAGGATCCTTGATGTCCTGTGGTTACCAACTTTATATGCGCATTGAGATTTCGTATCTGCTGAGTGCACAATCTTTACATACTATATCACCTCATCCACGGATCCAGCCACTGGATTTTTGAAGATCTTTTGGGATCTCATTTGCACCTACACTATGGACTATATTTGCTTTAGTGTATAACACACATTCACGTTACTAGTCACTATTTAGTGACATTTTTATCAGCACTTTGACACTTATTTTATGCAATTTATTGTATCGCTTTTTATATCATGTATGAATATATCTAAACTTAGTGTGATCTAGCGGTTTATTTTTATCGCTGCACCGTTTTATTTTGATTACCTGGAAGGTTTTATATGGTGCCTTTTGGTGTTCAGCTGCTGGCTTCATCTTCAATTTTATTATTTGGATTTAGCGCTCACTCACTTTGTTGTTTTAATGTCTGGAATATCGTAGCTACCTGGACTGCCCCCTCTGAGTGCTCGGGCCAACGCTACCTGAATCGCCCTAGCATGGGCCGGATTATAACTGTTTGGACTCCTCCCCCCTCTTCCCCCTTTTTTGGGTACCCGGACACTACCTTCTTACCCGGATTAAGTGCCTTCCATAGTTCAATAAAGCTTTGTGTGTTTACCATCTTCTTTGTGTGTTCTGTGCCACCTACACTTCCGTCACACCAGCAGTAGTGCATTATTATTTTTTTCCATTATTCTTTATTAGTTTTCATGACACCATACATGCAAGGAAAGATAATGCATTAAATCTTGATAGTCAATGTTCCAAGGAAGTTAGTTCAATCTAAGTGTATTAGATTTTCATAAAATACAGAACAATGTAAAAGCAAACATAGCTTAAGAAACAACAAAGGAAAAGGAGTGTAAGAGAAAACTGACATTACAATACAAAGAAATGACATAATATGGGAGACTCAGACCCACATAGTAGCCAAGTATAGTTGATCAAAGGAGCACTAATGAATGGACAATGCTTACAGGGATGTTAGTCTATGTAAAGGTAGGCTGTACTAGGGAAAATAACTGACATTTAGCATAATAAAGGAAATATAGTGTAAATAAATGTTGACTCAAGTGAAAGAGGAGAAAGCGGAGGGATAGAGAAAGACACTGCAGGAAAAGGGGTGAGAGAAAGGAGTGACCTACAAGGCAGAAAAAAGGGGGAAACAAAGTGGAAAGAAGAATGTGAAGGGAGCAAGCAAAAAAAAGGAGGGGTGGGGGAAATGTGTTTTGAATGATGTCCAAAAATTATTGGGATTCATTAAAAAACACCTTCCAAACAGCCCACATACTGTATGTGTGTACTGCTCCTGGGTATGTTCTTCCTGAGCTAAGAACAACTCTGTACACCCAATGTGACCTAGTTTGATGGTCCATTCCAGTAGGGAGGGAGCCTGTTGCGACCACTAATGATGTGGTATAATTGCACAGGATGCAGTGAGAAAATGTCTGAGAACACCCTTCTTGACTTTTCTAAGAGAGCCAGGAGTTCAGCAGTTCCATGAGAGGAGAATTAGGGACAACACTATCAGATAGATCTTAAGGATATTTTCCCAAACAGCATTGACAGGGCACATATACCAGCGTGAAAGTATTTTAAAGCTGGTCTTGTAAGCCCTGCTGGCAAGGGATGAATGGTGATTTAAAATGTGTAAAGATTTTATCCAATTCTTCTGGAGGATGGGAGGCACCGAATTCTGCAGCTCACTTTTTGAGCTAATAAGGTAGGCCAAGATGTACACAGGTCAAAAGGATAATGTAAATGGAACAGAGAGCATTGAAAGGGGAAGAGTCTTAGTGTCAAGGTCAGGGGTCAGACTTGGAGACAAGGAGCTATAGCAGTAGAGAAGCTCCCACCCACCAGCTGCATAAGAACACAAGGAGATCACCCTGACGGGTGATGCGGGCTTGCCCAAGGTGTGGGGTCTGACAACTAACCTGTATTCATCAGAGCTCATGATGGTGGAGATGGGTTTTGGTGGTTTCTAGTACCAGGTCACAGGAGGTGAGCAAGTGTAGAGTAGCAGATATAGCAGGTAGGGGTCAAACAGAAGCATAGTCAGTAAAAAAATCATGGTCAGAAACAGGTGGTTGCAGGTGCAGGTTAGGATCAAGCAGAAGCATAGTCAAGAACAAGCCAAAGGTTGATAATGAATGGTTGCACGTTGGGATCAAGTGGAAACATAGTCGAGGACCAAGCCAAAGGTCACTAACAAATGGTAGTGGAGATAAGGACAGCTGCAGGTACAAAAGGAAGTAGGATATCACCTGGAGAGAGCACAATTATGTGGCAATCAGGAAGTGCAAAAGCAAGAGAGGAGCAAAGAGTTCAAGGTTCACTAGAAATAAGGTACAAGGCAAAATTCTTCAAGGAATCAGGCAGAATGCTGTCCAGCATCTCAGGTGGCTCAGAAAGAAGAGCCACTACCAGACAAAGCAGAGGTCATGGGATTCCAGTCCTTACACTCGGAGTAGAAGGCTCTCAAACAGCGTCAGGTCCATACACAAGTTTGTTCTATTCAGAAACAAAGCAAGTTGTTGATATGCCAACCACTGTGGAGCTGGAGGATTTCAGGCCAAGATGGAGTGCAAAAGTGGTAGGGGGGCCAGAGTGCAAAATCAGTGGTTGGTTGCAATGGGGCAACTTCACTGAGAATAAGAGAAACATTTTTTTTAAAGAAGCAGTTATATTCAGAGGGCAAAATGTGTTGTAACACTTGTTACTGAGTCTTGAATGCTAGTGTGAGATCATGGAGCATGAAGATAACGTCTCCATATTTCCTGAGCTGCCTACTTCTTGTGAGTTAGTTATTTAGAGAAGTATAGGGTCAGCGAAGAGAGCTGAAATATTTCATTCAGAACATCTTTACCTAAATTATGGAATAGACCCTGTGTGGTTCATTTACTAACACTGGAGTGTGCAACATCTTGTGCAGCTCTGCATACAAACCACTCAGCTTCCAGTTTTTGTTGTCAAAGTTTAATTGAATAAGCTGAAGTTAGACGCTGATTGGCTATCATGCAGTGCTGCACCGTATTTTGCACCCTCCAGTGTTAGAAAATCAACCCCTGTGCTTCCTTTGTGGAAGTGCTCACCCTGGTGAGTATGTCACCTATTAAACCCATGTTGGGTATCTTTGTTGAGCTGGGCAGGTCAGCAAAATGTAATACCAAAGCTGAATATATGATATCAAAGCTGATGAAACCATTTTAATAAAATAACACTATTCTTATTATTACTGTTGTACACAATTCATCATTTTCACTTTTTGCAATATGCAATCTTCAGATCAAAGGGGCTCCTTAAATGTGCTCTCATAGAAGAATGCATCAACTGTGTTTAATATATCAACTGTTTCCCTTTGTAATGGACATGGCAGCTCTGATCTTCCACACTAATCACTCATTGAGTGTTACATCTTTGGGATGCCAGTGGCTTACATTAACTCATACCAACACCACTCAGATGAATGTTATTTGTGAGACTTCCAGTTACAGCACTTGTGTCAGCGTTACTGCACATGCTTGATTATTACGGAGTGACTTACCTATTGATAGATGAAGAAGTGCTGATGTATCATGTGTGCAAGATAAAACAGAACTGTCATGCATGTATTATGTTATGTAATTTATATTTTATAGTATAGAATATGTATAAATTCCACACTCAGTAGATTTATTTTATCATTCATTATATGAATGTATGAACTGTTTGATATCATCATTTCATATTTTGAATATTTTTTTTTAATTTCCAAAAAGTTAAAGATAACAGAACAATTTATTGATAAATGTAGCAATGGAAATTGTCTAAAAAATATCAGTTAGTGCTTGTTGGATAAATATTTAACAAAACTGTTCACCAATGTGGAAACCAAATAGAAATAATTTAGTAAAATGAACAAGGTTAATTAAAATAGCTGTAATTAAAATAAGTTAGAGAAATTCTCGACTTGTTAAAAAATTATTATAACATACAGAATTGCTATAAAAGCCATTTTATAATGTATTTGAAATTTTATATTTAAATCTGCAGTCTTTGTAATTTTTTACAACCGTCAGAAAATTCAATGCAATATGACAACATGGCAATATGTCAACACCAACAGTGTTCAGAATGCCCCCAGAAATGTCATCTCCTGTTTCTGTGATTGTCTGACTGATTTTCTTAGATAGCTGCACTAAGCACAAACAGCTCTTACTTCAGAACCGGAATTTGCAACAAAGTTTAGTAAAATCCTTGTAAAATCATTATTTTTTTTTCCTCAGTAAAAGAGTTATACTTTAAAATATGTCAAATCAAATATTAAGTAAGTGAGGGTAATCAATAATAGTGAGGGTAAGACTTTTTTTTGGAGAGGGGTTGCATGCTTAGTGTAAGTATACTTTGTTATATTTACTCCTAATATTTTTCTCCACATGAAAACCAAGCTGTCAATTAAAAGTGATAGTGACCAGGGTTGGGTCAAACCATAACACTACCAATAACACTGTTTTTGGGGAAAAACGAGGCTTTTTGTAATGTCACCTTGCATTATTTTTTTTATTTTTTATAGTAACTACAGACAAAAATATGTAAGCAAACTTTTCTGGTTTTTTAGTTTGACTATTTTAAGTTTTACAGTTGCAAGAAAAAGTATGTGAACCCCTTGGGATTACGTGGAGTTTTGCATGAATTGGGCATAAAATGTGCTCTGAACGTCATCTAAGTCACAACAATAGAAGAACACAGTCTGCTGAACATAATACTACACAAACATTAGATGTTGCCATGGTTTAATTGCACATAACATGTAAACATTCACAGTGCAGGGAGGAAAAAGTATGTGAGGCCCTAGCTTAATGACTTCTCCCAGAGCCAATTGGAGCCAGGAGTGAGCCAACCTTGCCTCCAATCAGTGTGATGATATTGGATGTGTTGCTGACAGCTGTCCTGCCCTTAATAAACACACACCTGTTTTGGGTTTACTGGTTTCAAGAAGCACTGTCTGATGTGAACCATGCCTCGCAGAAAAGAGCTCTCAGAAGACCTACGATCAAGAATTGTTGACTTGCATGAAGCTGGAAAGGGTTACAAAAGTATCTCCAAAAGCCTTGGTGTTCATGTGTCCACAGTAAGACAGACTGTCTACAAATGGAGAAAGTTTAGCACTGTTGCTACTCTCCCTAGGTGTGGTCGTCCTGTAAAAATGACTGCAAGAGCATAGCGCAGAATGCTGCATGAGGTAAAGAAGAATCCCAGAGTGTCAGCTAAAGACCTACAGAAATCTCTGGCACATGCTAACATTTTTGTTGACACATCTACAATAAGGAAAACATTAAACAAGAATGGAGTACATGGGAGGACACCACGGAGGAAGCCATTGCTGTCCAAAAAGAATATTGCAGCACGTTTGAAGTTTGCAAAAGAGCACCTGGATGTTCCACAGCACTACTGGCAAAATATACTGTGGACAGATGAAACCAAGATTGAGTTGTTTGGGAAGAACATACAACACTATGTGTGGAGAAAAAAAGGCCCAGCACACCAACATCAAAACCTCATCCCCACTGTGAAACATGGCGGAGGGAGCATCATGGTTTGGGGCTGCTTTGCTGCCTCAGGGCCTGGACGGATTGTTGTCATTGATGGGAAAATGAATTCCAGAGTTTATCAAGACATTTTGCAGGAAAACGTACAACCATCTGTCCACCAACTGAAGCTCCGCAGAGGATGGGTGAGGCAACAGGACAATGACCCAAAGCATACAAGTCATTCAACAAAACAATGGCTGCAACAGCACAGAATACGCCTTCTGGAGTGGCCCAGTCAGAGTCCTGACCTCAACCCGATTGAAATGCTGTGGCATGACCTTAAGAGAGCGATTCACACCAGACATCCCAAGAATATTGCTACACTGAAACAGTTTTGTGAAGAGGAGTGGTCCAAAATGACTCCAGATCGTTGTGCAGGTCTGATCTGCAACTACAGGAAATGTTTGGATGAGGTTATTGCTGCCAAAGGAGGGTCAACCAGTTATTAAGTCCAAAGGTTCACATACTTTTTCCTCCCTGCACTGTGAATGTTTACATGTTATGTGCAATTAAACCATGGCAACATCTAATGTTTGTGTAGTATTATGTTCAGCAGACTGTGTTCTTCTATTGTTGTGACTTAGATGACGTTCAGAGCACATTTTATGCCCAATACATGCAAAACTCCACGTAATCCCAAGGGGTTCACATACTTTTTCTTGCAACTGTAAAACAACTAGGGGGCATATTCAAACAGCAGTCAATAAATTGTGTGAATATTCAATTAAATTATTCAATCACGTGAAAAAAACAAATTCATGTTTACAAATTTCATTACTGGATAATTGAGATTTAATAACATTTACACAATGTATTCTCTTTAGTAAATCAGCCCAAATGTGACATTCACTGTAGGTGATGCTTGCTAGTGCAAATGTTTTAAAGTACAGTGATTTATGGTCATGTCTGGTAAATGCCACATTCATTGCTTTATAAATACTCCCCCAAATACGCCCCCTAAAGTTACTGTACATAAACATGCACATTTCATTCTATGATTTTTTTTGGTACAAAACATGGCAAACTGTTTTACAAATGAATAAAGACTTTTAAAAGTATTTTTTCAATTTTTTAATTCAATGCTTCAAAACTTCCTCCTGTATTGAATTGTATTGTAACTGTACTGTCTGCCCCTGTGTTGTAAAGCACTGCGCAAACTGTTGGCGCTATATAATCCTGTATAATAATAAAGTAATCAACAAAAGTGAATTCAGGGTTAATAAAGTGTTAAATAGGGACACATTTTACTATTTTTTTAAATACATGTAGGGTTGCACATAAACTTACTACAATAGCAGCAAAATAATAAAAGAAAACAATGAACATAAAAATTGCCTGTATAAATTAGTGAGAACTCTAGTGGCCATGCTTTGCTGCCGATTGTCATTCTCTAAAACAGAGAGTAAGCTTTGATATGTTGTACTTAATGTATGATGTACACCTGCTGAATATCAGAGCTTTGATTGCGCACTCAAATGTTGGCAAGTATGATCATATTGGGACTAAAACATACACAACTGTATTAGCAATATTAGCAAACTGATCTTGTTACACTACCTTCAAAGAATTTAAAGAGCAGAAAATGACATGTGGGACACATAAAAGGAAAGCGTATCCAAAACATATTAAAACAACATTAAAACAAGAGAACAAATACATTTTATGGGTTAGTGAAAAGAAAGAGAAAGTGTGGAAATGTAGCTAAGTTAGCCAAGAGATTTCAAAATTAAACATGTTTGATAAATAAGCTTTGCAAATGAACCTTTACTAATGCAGACATTTTACAGTTTAAAGCATGGCCTATAAACAATGATGTCATGATGGAATGAAGGGGCCCATTTTGTCCTTGAGAGTGGTTTAGAATGCCAAATAGGAGAATGTTTCTACATGTGAAACCTACATGATATTTGTACAATACAGTGTGCTGTTTTGACAATGAATTCAATCTACAGACACATGTCCTTATGGGGAAGACAATAGCTATTCTGCATTAGCATGAGCAGTGGTAAAATGGAGGTAGATTAGATTATACCATTTATATAAATTATATAATCATTATGTAAGTGGATTTATGATAAGTTATATACTAATATTGAGAAATATTAAAGTATATCTATGACCACAGCATATACTTTAAATTTATAACATCAGCATTGTAATAGGAATACAGACAATAGTTACCAATATCCTTTCATGTTGTTCTGCCTGTCTACTGGACATCTCTTTCTGCAACTTTCTAGATTCCCTGCATGCTTTACAGCTTCTCTTCTGCTTATTCCTTTGATTTACTTTCAAATATAAAGGACTACTTATCCCATGATACCTTACTACCTGCAGGGTGTTATTCTTGTACTGACTCCACCTCCTGAAATCTTTATCATCACTTCTGCAGTTCAGAAGGCAGGCACTTTGAAATGTGTTGCACAAAAGTTCCTACTCACTGGGCATAGTGAACTTGTGTCACAGGATTCTTCACAAAGTAAGTCTAACTTCAAGACTGTTCACATTAATAGGAATTAGTTATAAATAATTGAAATCCAATGTTGAAATTAATATAAGATTTTACATTTTGCCCATAGTTACACTTTAAATCAAAGCTATGTTATTTATAAAATATTTTCAACTTATAACATATACATGTCTTATTTCCTTTAATTAATTCTTTAAATTTATATCCAACTAAGTATAACAGAAATAAAAAAAAGTAAATGTAAACAATAGGCATTTAATAGCATAAATTTTAATTATATAAATTACAATATCACATTTATTGCTCCCCTCTGTTGGCTTACTTAGATATCCAACCTATGAAGTTAATCACTCAACTATTATGTACAAATGGTCAAAACATTTTGTAATCTTTTGTAAACAATTATCAAAATCACATTAACAAAAAAATGGCTTTGATACATTCTCCTTGTCTGTCTGTCCACCTGTGAAGTGATTGATGTGGCAAGTCTCTGGGTGGAGACCAGACCTGATTTAAGACAGCCAAGCCTGCAGTCTCATGCTTGTGATATTGTGCTTGTAATCACATTCAGGCAGTATGGGAAGACTGTCCTAGCTAAAGGTTCCATGTATACAAGGTTTGACTCCAACAAAATTAAGACGTTTATTCTGGAAATCAAATGGTGAAGGGTCTATTTTAAAAGGCCTTTTCCAAATTGTTCAAATAATCTTTAATGTTTTTTAAATAAGTGGTTTTGACCAATGTGTGCATAAGAATAAAAGTAGTTTTGATACTTTTTACATAATGGATGGTTGGCTCCATAAGCCGACAGAGGGGAGTAATAACTGTATTACTGTATATAAGATAGGAGTAGATCCATCCAAGAGTTATTAACATATAATAAGCTAGTTCCCGCATTCATTCCCCTCACCTCTTGCTGATAATTCTATTAACAAATTACCATCTAAATGCTTTTGTTAAGTCTTCAATGCTTCATATGTTCAAAAAGACTTGAAGACCTGCAATATACATACAGTATATGGCAGCCTAGTGGCTAAGTGGTTAGCACTTCTGTCTGGCAGTACTAGGGTTGTCATTTAAATTCCAATCATGGCACTACATGCCTGGAGTTTGCATGTTCTCCCTGTGCCTGCATAAGCTTCATCTGGGTATACCGGTTTCCTCCTACACTCCAAAAATATGCTGGTAGGTCGGTTGTTCCAAATATGTATATGAATGTGAGTTTAGGACCTTAGATTGTAAGTTCTTTGAGGGCAAGGACTGATGAAAATGTATATGTAAAGTGCTAATATTTTCAGTGCTATATACAGTAAATACCTGAAATAAGTAAATGTACTCTCATACCATTGGCAGTAAGCCAACCTGAAAGACAATTAATATACAGTATTTATATAGCGCCAACAGTTCGCTCAGCGCTGTACATTACAATGGGGGACAATACATGAGACAGTACAATAACATTACAGTGCGATACACGAGGGGTTCGAGGGCCCTGCTCCTTGGAGCGTTACTTTAATAAAGGGATCCTTAATACTTTCCTTCACTATTTGCCCCCTAGCCAGTTCACAAGATGTGAATATTGGTTTCTAAATGCAGAACCACTGTTGTAATATGTATTGGTTTATACAGATATCATTATATAGTGGTATTGACTGCATATACGTTACCATTAGATATTGACTATTTTCTGGTGAAAAAGCCCAATTATAACTCTCTGAAGAAGCAGTTTCCAGTAAACATGTTAGACATGAAAAATAAGAAAAAGACTAATATCCTGCACCGTCATCTTCAGAATGACAACAATGGACCTATATCTGACTATGCTTTTGTAATTTAAAACAATGAATATATGATAAATATATGTATTGCTGAGATGTACTGATGACAATAAGGATAGTTGCACAAACCTAGCAGGCTTGTTTCTGAGTTGATTTTATAATTAATCAAAATGTCTTAATAGAGACAAAATGCTCTGAAAGAATAAGGAAAAAGGGATGATTTTATGTGATGTACACTACTTAATATAGATTTCCAAAAGATTCTCTATTCTAAAATTCTCTTTGTCTTTTGGGGGTTATTGAATATGTATATATTAGTCATTTTGCTGTGCAGAATGTTTCATATTATTTATTTTTAGCTACAAATTCATTTGGCCTAACTCATATTATAAACCTGAAGTCTAAGTCCAAGGTTTACTAATTTGTCATAGAATTTTCTTCATTTTGGTGTGCCATATTTATTACATATTACACTGTCACTTCCAAAAGCTCTTTTGTCAAACTGAATCAGTTTTAATAATCCACTTAATTATGGGGGTTTTGTCTGGACATATAATTGTGTAAACTATTGTCTTATTCTCAAGCACAACTCTAGCCTGCTTTAGTGGGTTATTAGATATGATTGATGGTAGATCACCAAAACATTTTAGTGGATTGAAAATCACAAAAGGCAGAAAGGTGACATTCAAGTATATAGGTGTGCTCCTAGTCTAGACCTGAAGATAAAACAAAATAATCTAACATATTGTTAATATGGAGTCAGGCTGATGATTGGGTAATTCTAAGGTAACAGAGTATTTTGCAAGATAAAGGATTGTTACTATAGAGCTTAATCACAATAATCATAAGATGTGATATAATTTTACCTTGAACAAAATTGGTGGGGTTTTTTTACATGTGTATTCTCATTATGTAATATATTCCTTGTGTCCAAGTCCTGCTCCAGGTAGAATCAACTGAATGTGTAATACCTGAAAAATATACTAAATATAGGATAAACAATTTGAATACAGAAAAACAGAATGAAGAATAGAGCAGTATATTCATTACTGGCAATAATACAGTATACAATGCTTAAAAAAGCAAAGTATGAGCATCAAATAAAGAAAGAGAAAAAATAGCCCTTGATTCAGCAAGCTTAAAATGTACTTTGTAAAATGGAAAACTTACAGCAACAGAAGAGTGTGATAAGGGTTTGTAAATTGAAGCTATGGTAATTTTATTTAAAAGTCTTCATAACTTCTTTGGGAGATGACAAGTGGTATTACAGGGTACCTCAAGCATGCAAGTCTCTGGCTTGTTTCAATCTGTTGATGTTATATGATCATATGAAGAATTAACTTTCATTACAGTAATGCTTTGCAAGACATCCAAAAGCAAAAAACAAAACTATTTACACAACACTAGTAAAAAAAAAAGTTTTTTTTTAATATTTTTATATATTGATCCAGTTGCTTTTGAACCTGCTGAGAGCTAAAACATAATGGGGTTGATTTGCTAAAGGAAAACCAACTGTACACTGTACAAGGGAATTTTTACCAGAGCTTAATGAATGAAGTGAAACTATGCTGATGTCCATCATTAAACCTTTTGCAAGCAAAAATGATGTTTTTTCTTTTTTCCTTGAACATGTTTGCGTAACAAACTGAAATTTCAGCACATTCACTCAGTTCTGGGGCAAATTCCTATCAAAAGTATAACTTCCCTTGTAAAGTTAACAGCCTAAATGCTTTTAGTAAATCAACCCCAAGCATCAAGTTTCATTCTACCATTTACTCCAAATGAACCTCCATCTTTTGCAGTATGCCTGCATGTTGGTGGATTCGTTGTATGAGATACTGTGCAGTCTTTGATAAGCCAGCTTCCCTCTGCATTTTGAAAACCTTGACAGCTGCCAGTGAGTGACAATATGCTTTTTTACTACATAAACCATAGAAATCTCTTGTTGTTGGAGAGAGGAGGATATATGGAGAGGATAAATATATAACAAAATTCTATATTCAAGCAAAAAATGTGAATTTATATAAAGCTGCTAGCACCACAATGTATCAAATTCCGCAAAGTGATGCACAAACAAACTGTTTCACGCTACACTATATATGACTATGTAAGTAAAATAAATAATAATTTAAAAGAAGCATAAATCTCAAAGTGTCTTATAATAAATATATAATCTAAAATATAGTACATCGAGGTATATATACTGATGCAACATAAATTAACCATGCAGAAAGGCCATATAAATATATTTTAAATGACATGCAAACGGTGCAGAAAAACCTTTCTGTGCTAATTTTTGATAAAGTGCATAAAGTAGTGCAGAATTGTGTGCAACCACAGACACCTCCAAGTGGACACAAGCTCACCTTGATAGGTGGACCTTAATATTATTAAAGGGTTTTAAAAGGTGTTTATCCTACAGCTGGGGTATGCATCTCTAAATTCCCGAGACTGCAGAGAAGAGATGACCAGGGTCAGTTTAAATACTGCACATTATAAGGACGAATTATGTAATTTATCTTGAGTTTATTTTATGCTCACTTTACAAATTGTATGTTTTGGAAATATTTGTGTTAAGAGCAACATTCTATAAATTCTAATATGCCATTAAAGTAACTTAGATCCCATTAAAGTGCCTCAACCACACTGCACTTAGCTCCACTTACAGTATTATTTAATAGTCAATATGTTTACTGCATACAACAACGTCTCCACCTTCAAACCAACCTTCCTTGATGCATTTCACCACCTCTAGCTTGCTCACAAATAATTCGGTAAGAGGAGCCAAGTGGAGTGTGGCTGATGTTCTTTCATATTTTTAATGGAGACGGACTGTGGTGGCTGGCACCCTGATTGTGCATGTATAAGAGAGGCGAGTCTTCAATGGAGCTATGGATCTGTGTATGTCTCAACTCTGGAATTGTGCTGGATGTGAAGATCTCTTTCTGGATTTGCTCAGCAACATAGAGAAGATTCTGTGAATGGATTCTTGAAAAGTTAAAGGACAACTGTACCTATGTTACAGCTTGTCCTTTAAAGGCATGTCCTCACCCCCCATGGGCAAAGCTTGTCTGGTCCATTACATCTTTCTGTTCCAGAACTGTTCACTATGTTGCCTTGTTGAAAGTCATAAAGCTGTCTTTTTTTCCAAAAGCATCTCAGCCTGGTCCTCTCCATCCTGCAAATGCACACTGGGGCCCCATTCATTGTTTTGGCAGAGAGCTGTACTCTGACATACTGCTTAAGGTCAGAGAAAAGTCCAGGGTTGAGCCACACTATAAAGATCACTAAATGAGGATAGAGGTGAATATTGGACCAGGTGGACTTCACTCAGTTGGAGCATGTCTAAAAAGAAAAATTGCATCAAATATATTTTTCTTTAGGTATAGAGTCTTATTTTAAATATTCTTTTTTTAAAGCGGGACAGTAGTATGCTAGATTATAATAATCTATAGACAGTAATTGCAACACCATTTACTGTACTAATTTATGGCTAAAACATAGCATCTAAACTGATAAATTATAACTTTTTATTAACAAAACTGTCAGTTTTTATTTGTTTTTACTTGTGTTATAAAATTCTTCCATCATCAGTTCCACCTCAGATCTTGATTTTCATGAATTACATGGATGAATTCTTAACTTTTATTTTTTTTTACACCTTTTCCTATATTTTGAAGAACAGGTAGACAACAGATCGTTCGAAAAGAAAAGTAGCTACTGGATTTCTATTCCAGTATTAAAGCTGAGAAGGTGAGTACTCATATATGAAAACTGTAGTCATAAAATTATAATGCTGTGCATTAAAAAAACACACATTTTGTTTCAGAAAGGGTTTGCATTTTTTAAGTGGAAAACAGTAAAGTTAATGGCATACATACATAGGACAAAATAAATGGAAAACACTCATAAATTAATTTCCAAGACCTGGTACTAAGTAGGGCTACTTTTTCCTGGAAGGCTGCCAACAGACCTTCTGTAAGTGTTGAACAGGCTAGAAATCTATGCTACAACCTGTACTCTTGAACTTCCCCAAAAAAATGATTAGTAAATAAAAGTTATCTGGTTTGGTAAAATGTTCTATTTTTTTTTTTGTTCTCTAGACTACTAAAATTCTTATTTTCTGTTCACATGTTTTAGTTTGCATGTCTGGAATTCCCAGCTTTATAGACATCTGGGAAAACAGCTGGCAAACTTGGCAAATCCCTCAAGAAACAAGAAGTTGCAAAATTGACTTGACTTGCTGTCTCTTTCATTTATAGTTTTTCACTTCTATTCAAAGCTGCATAAAGTGGGATCCATGTTACCTAAGTTTTTAAACCAGTAAACCTAATTCTAGGATCCTTGAGTGATGTCAATTCATCTCTGACTTTCAGTAGCTTTTTGTTTTCAATTAAACCTGTTGAATGGTGTTCTGGTAAAAGTGATATAGGTTGGCACCATACACTTATGCAACAAATGGGTAGCTTGGTATGCATTACTTATGTCCATTAGGTAAAACATAAAGACAGACAACAAGGCATCCTTCATGCATAAAAAAAAACCTTATACCCCTCAATACATAACAATAAAATGCATTGAGATACACAGGAGTGAAGTAGCTTATCAAGCCTGTAGAGAAGACCTGATAGCCTTCCATGACCAGTGGAGACTCTGGTGTCCATTTATGAACCAGCGGTAATAGATCGCTGCTCAGTTCTCCGGCATTCTCGGAGAACACAGTTCTCCTGTGAATGCAGTTTATGAAGCAGTTCTCCGAACGAAGGGAGAACAGTCTCCAAACGCTGGAGAACGGTCTACAAACTCTGGAAAACGGCTCATTTTACTATAATCTTGTGAGATTACAGTAAAAGATCAGTTTACTAAGCAGAGGTAAATTATCTCTGCTTAGTTTGCGGTCCCTCCGATTCTCCAACTCTGGGCTGGAGAATCTGGAGGGAGAACACAGATCTCCAGAGAAGGGCTGAACATATTCTCCTGGGTGTCATAAACTGTGAATGACCAGAGAATAGCTGTGATCCTCTGAATCGCAGCTATTCTGTGTGTCATAAAAGGACACCTCTGTGTGGAAAGGCAACTATCCTGCATCTTTTCAAGGTGGGAAATAATCAGACCTAAGGAAGGAAGACTAGCAGGCTTGGGGCTGACTCACACTTCTAAGTTGCAGGGAGGCAGTGGCGTTACCATGGCTATGCATTTTCGGGGCTCATGTTCTTTATCAAGTCAGAGAATCACAGTAGCTGAGGGGATCTGTTTATAGCAGCCAGAATATGAGTGGGTAGTTTCACATTAGTATGAATAGAAAGGAGAGTACTGGAGAAATCTCAAAACATTTGCATTTCATGTATACAAAATTATGAACAATATCACCGAATCATAAAATGCAGAGCTAATTATATTGCAGCTTACCAATTATTAGATGTGATGCCTGTATTAGTTTTTCTTTTTGGCTTTCTTCCCCTTATTTTCACTTGCTGATATGGCCAGTAAGTCAGTTGTTTTTCAAAAGAACAAGCTGTCTTGCAGATGTTGCAGGTAGAGGGTTGAGACAAATCATGTAACACTGACAAGGGTGCCTACAATGATCAGCTGTTATTTATTTATGTAAAACCTTTATCCAGAAAAGAAAAGAACTGTTGCTGTAACTGCCTAAAAAGTGTTAACTAGAGTTTGGCTACAATTTTGTTAGTTTACTTAAATCTGCTAATATATCTAACACTGCCATCCCTTCAGGTTGACAATGCTATGCTCCAAAGGTGTCTTTCATTTAGTAGATGTGTTACTGGCCAGCTCGCCAGGTGAAAAGGTAACAAAAAAAGCATGTATCGCAGATCTGTAACTGGTCTGGCTGTTTGATCCCAGGTTCCATTCTCTGATAGGCACACATCGGCCAGGCACATGGTATTACCGAACCACTCAAGTCATAAACCAGGTTGTGCATGGATTTTTTTTTTACAGAACTTGGATAGAGTGAGGGTGAGCCTAGGGATACTCCAATAACTCCAAAACCTGCAGTAGATAACACTTTATCTGAACTAATATGTCAGGGTGAAGGCACCCTCTTTGAAGTGTAGACAAAGAGGTACTAAACAGGGACTCAGCAACAGGAATATAGTCCTGAGTGTACTGGCAGTACAGTAAATCTCCCAAAAGAGGCCAAGGAAAGTCTCTAAATTGAGAAGTCTGGTACTCACAGTGTCCTGAATACTTTGTAGCCACCTATATTATCAGTCAATTTCTGTTCTCCAGCTGCTTGTATCCTGGGTCCTTAGGAAAATTTTCTGCAAAGGCTTCAGAAGAGTAGAACAGAAGTTCCCCAGCCAAACTGAAGCAAGGACCAAATAAAAGATTCTTCCAGCTGCAGGTGGATTTATGCCCCCACAGGTCACCCACGACCCTGACCAAGGATTGGCTGGAGAAGCATTAATATGCAGGCTGGGATATGTGTTCTTCAACCCAGCTCCCTGGGATACAAGGGAGAAGTAACTGAGCCCACACCAGCAGAGCCCAGACCAGAACTAAGCAAAGAACTATTGATTTACTGACTACAGGGAGGCCAAAAACAAAATGTAACTGCTTGTAGCCTAATAGGGCTCTACAAAAAGAAAACAAATGCAGACACATCTGAGGATTGGTAAGCTACAATGCGTTACATTTTTGGTTTTGGGGTTAATACCGCTTTAAGCACATTATACAAAGCATGGAAACAGCATACTAAAACTATACACCACTGAAAATTTACACCAGTAATATTCTGAAACATCCTAAGTACTTTCTTCCTCATTCACATTGATGTGACATTGCCCACTCACATTCTGGCTGCTATTAATAGATCATATCATAGTTTTTAATGTGCATAGGCTGTTGTGTCTTGTTTGCTGTCTTTATGTTTTATTAGGTACTGTTCATAGATCTTCCCTGTCCAGCTGTGAAAAGGTTTGCGTAACTAGTATATTTTAAGATCTGATAAGACTGGACATATCACAATTTTACTTCCTATTACTTGGAAACTTTGATGTGCAAGTTGCAACTGTCTTCTTTTCATTGTATGCCCGCTTAGTGCATGTGTCCAGGGGCACTTTGAGGACACACAATCATCGAAAATAGATCAATACGTACAAGATACCAGCAAATAATCTGTTACATTGTACCATGTGAAAAATAAATGTTTATTATAGTGTCTGGTGAATGCTTAGGTAAGGTTTGTTTCATCTACATTTTCTGCCCACAGAAAGTTTCAGAGAGAAGAGATTCATAGGGCTCCTTCAGGAGAACCTGCGTGTATCAGTCCTAAGTATATGATGAACAAAGTTTACATTTATATTACAAATGACTAACTGAAATACTTATGTAAAGCAGCAGTCTCCAAAATGGGGCCTGGGAGCTGGATGTGGCTCTTTGCTTGTCTTTATCTGACCCTTGGGGCACTATTCCTCCCACTGATACCAACAATAAGGGTTAATTCCTTCCACTGACACCAATGATAAGGAACTAGTCCTTCCACTGGCACCAATAATGGGGCACTATCCCATCCACTGACACCATTGACGGGGCACTATCCTTCCACTGATACCAACAATAGGGCACTATTCCTCCAACTGACACCAATGATGGGGCATGAGTCCTCCCAATGATACCAACAATAGGGTATTATTCCTCCAACTGACACCAGTGATGGGACACTATGGGTTGATTTACAAAAACTGGAAAGTGCAAACTTTGATGCAGCTCTGCATAGAAACCAATCAATGTCCATGATTTTTTTTGTTATGCCTAAGCTTAATTGAACAAACTGAAGTTATGAAGTTAGAAGCTGATTGTGGCTACCATGCACAGCTGCACCAGATTTTGCACTCTCCAGTAATAGTAAATCAGTCCTCCTATTGACACCAGCAATACAATGGCCTGCTTTTTTTACTTGTAAAATGGAGTTGTCATGTATTATAATTATTATTATACAGGATTTATATAGCGCCAGCAGTTTGCTCAGCGCTCTAAAAATATGTATAGTAAATATTGTGGTGTCCAGCAAAACGCAAATCGCAGTATCAGCCCTTCATTATAAATTCGCTCCTAAATGAATCTTGCAGTGACAATGTTAAGCTTTGATTTTAATATCATGTTCATTTGAACTCTTGAATTGTACCGTTGTCTTTATCCCCACTTGAAAGATTTCACAATGGTCACTACGACAAATAGTGAAATTGAATCACCCAAAAGCTACAGGAAAAACTATTAAACGGCTTGAAGGATTTCACAATGGTCACTAAGACAAACAGTGAAGTTGGATCACACCAAAGCTACCGGCATAAAAACCTGACAGAGGTCTTAACCCTTCTTGCACTCTCACCAAAACTATTGAAAGACTTGAAAGAGTTCACAATGGTCTCTAAGACAAATAGTGAAGTTGAATCACCCCAAAGCTACAGGAATAAAAACCTGACAGAGGTTTTAACCCCTCTTGCACTTTCACCAAAACTATTAAAAGACGTTCTGGTTGGAGCTCTGTTTTATATCCAATACACACCTTATTAAAACAGTATTGAACACCCAAAGGAAACATTATATTGCAGCTTATGAATTCTCAGATGTGATGGCTGTACTAGTTTCATTTTTAGGCTTTCTTTCTTCAATTTTCATCTGGTGATCCAGCCAGTAATTCTGATTTTTTTTTTCAAGCTCGCTTGAAGTTACAGGATCAATTTACCACTGGCAGGGGTTCTTAAAATGATCAGCTTTTATTTATTTATGTAAAACCTGTATCCCAAAAGGGAAAATACGGTTTGCTGTAATGGATTATAAAAGTGGTAACCTGGATTCAGCTTCAGTTTGTTAGTGTATTTAAATCTGCTTCCCCAGACTGACAATGCTGCTGTCTTCTGTGGCCCCTGGGCACTGTAATACAGGAGGTAAATTACTGGCCAGATCACATGGGGAATACATATGGAAAAAAGCCTAAAAAATGAATGCAGTCACCACATATAATGATTGGTAAGCTGCAGTATATTGCATTTTGGGTTTAACGTCCCTGGCGGTAAGATTATTTCAGATTTTTGGTGCTGAAAGCGGTACCATTATATTGCATGGAAATTTGGCGTTTTATATTGTAGGCCTGTAATTCTTAGGAATAACTCACTGAAATCTGTCCGAACAAGAGTCTAGTAAACATCCCGGGTATGATAAAACTTGAAACATGAAATCATAAATTATAATTGAATAAATAATCATAAAAAATAATAATATAATAATAATAAATGTAATTCAATAATATAATCAAACAAAAACACTGAAATTTTAAATAGAGCGCCAAGTTCGCACATCACTGAGCAAAGTCGCAAAATCGTTTTCAGTGTCTGATGACAAATTTCCCCACAAATCATTATCACTCAATTCTGCAAGTGGTTCTGATTTACTATCGCTGTTCTCTAGCTGGTCTAAAACCGCTTTTGACCTAAAGGGACTCTTTTTGGACGCCATGGACATTTCTCAGTTTTCAGGCAGAAAGAACAGTAAAAATGCAGGCAGGGCACAAGACAAAGCACTCGGGACAAAATGTATGTGAAATGGTTTGATACAGGAATGTTTTACTTTGTGATTTTAGTGATTTTTGTGAGTCACTTTTTGTCATTTACAAATTTCCCGCCGTTCCGTCCCCATACGCTCCGACGCTCGCAGAGGATGAAACCCAGATGACAGATGCCGGCCTCCGCCGGATTACATTGCCGGGGACACTGCAGGAGGGACATCACGGGAGTGCAGGACAAGGTAAGTGACCAAGGGATCCCGGAGCAGCGCCGCATGGTAAGCCCGAGTGTAGCTTGGGGTTACCGCTTGTGGTACTGAAACTTTACCCCGAGCTACACTCGGGAATACTGCCAGGGAGGTTAACCTTCCTGGCGGTAATCCCGAGTGTGACTTGGGGTTAATTTCAGTACCAAAAGCGGTAACCCCGAGCAACCCCCGGATTACACTGCAAGGATCCCTCAAGCCTTACCTTGTCCTGAGATCCCACAAGGTCCTCCCGCTTTGTCCCCCCGGCCATGTCCGCCAGCCGATGCCAACATCCATCTTGTGAGTTCCGTTCCCTGCGAGCATCGAGAAGTACAGGGGGTGGAACCGGCAGGAGATTCAAAAAAGTTAAAATTTGACATACACACAATACATTGTAATCTCTTAGTATTACATTACTGTATCAAACCATTTCACCTAAAATTTGTCCCTAGTGCTTTGTCCTGTGCCCTGCCTACACATTTACCGTTCTTTCTGCCTGGAAACTGAGAAATGTCCATAGCATCCAAAACTGTCCATTTAGGTCAAAACCGGTTTTAGACCAGCTAGAGAACAGCCATAGTAAATTAGAACTACTTGCAGAATTGAGTGATAATGATTCGTGGGGGAAATTCGTCATCAGACACTGAAAACGATTCTGCGACTGTGCTCAGTGATGTGCGAACTTGGTGTTCTATTTCAAATTTCAGTGTTTTTGGTTTGATTACATTATTGAATTAAATTTATTATTATTATATTATTATTTTTTATAATTATTTATATTATAATTTATTATTTTGTGTTTCAAACTTTATCATACCCGGGTTGTTTACTAGACTCTTGTTTGGACAGATTTAAGTGAGTTATTCCTAAGAATTACAGGCCCACAATATAAAACAACAAATTTCCATGCAAAACAATGTACCGCTTTGACATTCAAAAATATTGATTAGTTAGACCTCCAGGGAGGTTAATACAGCTCTAAGCTCTGCACCCTTTTATACAAGGCAGATATGAGAATCTGAAATAGCATAGTACCGCTTATAATAATGTTCTGGGTGACAGTGACCCTGACATGACTTGGTTAAAATAAAAGTGACTTGTAGCCAGTTCACTGTCCCTGAGTGAAAAAGCGCACTTTGAAAATGGCGTTCTGTTTTTCTGATTTCTAGCTTATAACATCACACTTGTGGTTTGTAGTCTGAAGCAGTTTAGTCAAAAAAGCTCAATAAATACAGCACAATGCCTTAAACAGGAAACCATTGGAGGCATGTATCTTATGTATCATTCATAGATAATACAATTGTGGTCTTGACTAACTGAACTGTGGGAAAACCACCTACTATAAAATGCCATTTCCAGATAAAGGCCTTAGAATGAAAAGTTCCTCCTTCTTTACTTCAGCAAGCTGCCTTACCCTGTGATGTACTATGCTTTCTTTTCTTTCCTCTTCACCCCTAACAAAGCCAACTTTGTATATTGTGGCTTTTTGCACTTGCATGGGCTTGTTCATGTAAGTTCAAAATAACAAGCGAATCCCTGGCTGCGGCTTTAAAACACATTGTATTCCATGTTTAACATAAATGGCATTAATCCTTTTACTCTTGTTGTGACTGTCTACAAACTACAGACATATTGTCACATTCGTGAGAAATGTTTTATAGTTGTCTGATGACTGTTACAGTGACCCTTCCCACCTCCTCACTCATGCTAATCATTATTTCTCAAAGCAGCTTAAAATGTAATTCTTAATCAAATATATTGCTTGTTGGAAAGGAAGAAGAGAGGAAGCATTTGAGCCCTTTGGCTATATTTACCCATTGCAGAACAAATATTAGTTGGATTCCCAACAACAAAAAGATTTTGTAGCGTTGCTGAGTTTATTTAGGTTTCCGGTTAATTATACCTTAGGGAATCTCGAGACGTTTTGTAAAATATGACCTAAAAACAACAAAAATAAAATAGAGTTGTCTGCTTAAAGAAGAACTAAACTCACTGATTTACCTGGTAAAAGGTTACATGCCTTTGATGATACCTGTCACAGCTGCCAGTGTGCCAGCCTGCTCATGTCATGAAAATAAAGAAAAAAAAAAAGATCTACACCAAAACCAGCAGGAAATCTGTGGACACCAAACATAGCAAATGACCTCCACTAAAGTTTATAGGAGCTCAATCTTGCTATTTTTCTGGCCTTTTTTTTTTAAAGCCAATTTGCAAACCTTTGGTTTAGGGACATGAGTATTTGGGCACTACCCTGGAGGACATGTGCCGATCAAAAACAATATTTTTGAAAAATAACATTAAGCCAGGAGTGAATATTTAATGCAGCTTAAAGGACAGCATTGACAACACAATTCCTTCAAATAACAAATGCTTAGGGGATGTCTTAACCCTCCAGAGGATTTACCCCCCTTCGTGACCAGGCCATTTTTTGTGACATGGCACTGTGTTACTTTAATTGACAATTGCACAATTATGTAATGTTGCACCCAAATGAAATTTATGGGGGGTTTTCCCCACAAATAGGGCTTTCTTTCGGTGGTATTTGTTCACCTGTGCATTCTTTATTTTTTTGCACTATAAACAAAAAAAAGACCAACAATTTGGAAAAAAGAAAACAATATTTTTGACTTTTTGCTATAAAAAATATCCAGTAAAAAAATGTAAGAAATCTAAATTTGTCACAAATTTAGGCCAAAATGTATTCTGCTAGAGGTCTTTGTTTAAAAAATCCAAAATTAATTGGTTCACGTGAAAGTTATAGTGTCTACAAATAACAGTATATATGCTGGAATTTTTGTTTGTATTTTTTTTATACTAGTCAGCAACTTATAGTGGGACTGCGGTGGGCATTCTGACAGTGGGTGGGAACTGACTAACTGCCACTGAGATCCCAATGACACTAATAAAAAGCACTGACACTGTACTAATGGCACTGGGCAGGAAGGGGTTAACATCTGGAGCGATCTAAGGGTTAACTGACTGCTGTGTACTGTTTTACAACATGTGCTGTTTGTGTTTTACTTGGGAAACATGCTGCTGTGTATTTCTCTGCTGTGCACCCCCTACCCAGAAATGTAAATTAGGTATATATACGTGAGTTTGCGCAGCCTTTCTACCCTGTAGCAGTATTTCTGCTATAGGGTGGCTGGCAACTGGTTAAAGCTGCAAGAGAACTTGCACATGATGTACTTCTGTAAAAGTACTAAGGTGTGTAAAAAGTGGTGTGGGGACACTTTCAATAATCCACACCAGACCCTTATTCACTGGATAAGGGTCTGCTATAGATTTTGAGGGGGACCTCATGCAACAAAAATGGCATGGGTCCCCTAAGAAAATCATAATTTTTTTATCTTTGATAAGGATTTGGTATGAATTTTGAGGACAAGCAAAAAACATACAAACAAAAAAGCAATGGATCCCTCTAACAATTCATGTTAGACCCTTTTTTGAGGCAGGAAAGGGGAAACAGCAAGCATAGGGCCTTCCTTCCTGAAAAATACCAGACCACAAGCCACAGATTTCAACATTGGGAACATACCTTGCAGAGCTACACAGAGGCACCATACACAGTGTCCTCCCCAATGCACAGTCTGACTGTGATTCAAGAGGGATAGCAGCAGCACACAGTCACTGGGATCTCACACACTGGTCTGTGTTCACAAGTGTGTCTGGATTGTTGGATGCATCCTTCCAATATCATCCAGACATTTCTCCAGTGAACTCTTCAGACCAGATCCCCAAAAGAAATCCCTCAGCCAGCTCCAGACAAGTTCAGTAGAATAGCCCCCCCACCCCCCACCCTTTCTGCAGCTAGCACAGATGGGACCTTGATGAGCAGTAAAAAAGCATAGATCGACTGCCCAGAAGGGCAGAATCCCTCCAGACTGGGATCTTTGCCTCCTGGTCAAGAACAGGGCAGCTCCAGGCTTCAGATTATTTATACTTGCTCCAAGCCACCATCCGAATACAGTCCCCCAGGGATTGGCTGCAATTGGAGACAGCAAAAATATTCAGCTGCTGATTTGCTTCATCCAGCCCACCACTTTCCAGAACTGTCCAGAAGGCAGGGGGAAGCACTCAAACCCACTGCCAGTGAAACTCAGAGCAGACCAAAGCAATCACAAGCAGCTCCACGGATTAGATGAGAGCTAACAATAATAAATTTACCTTGCAAGGAGGAAAAGTGTTGCCGTAGGTGGTTCCAATGGACCTTCTGTACCTACACTAGTGAATATGGGTCTGTTGTGCACTCTGGGGAGTGAGACATCCTTTTCCCTCTTCAGTCCCTTGCCCCCCCTTCCTCTTCTTTCCCCCGACCCCCTTCCTTTTCAGGGTTGATTTCTTTATTCTTTCTGTGAACCTTCTTGTGCAGTGTTATTTTTTAAAAATACAGATGGTGTGGCAGCACCCAAATATTGCAGAGTTCCCCTTTAAGCTTTAAGGTTTCTAAAGCTTCTGTTTTCAGATCTAAGCTATCAGTTCAGTTTCTCCCCCTCATTTCCTGTGGACAGTCTGTCTCAGTTTAGCAGCTGACACCCTGAACTTTCAGTTGGTGATCGTTCCACAAAATGTAAAAACCACAAGACTATATCCTATGTACTGCTTAGACTATGTGTCAAAGGTATAACAAGCAAAGAGGAAATATATCACTGTGACGTAATTGTTGGTATATACATATATGCTGTTACAACTTACTTAGCTTGTTGGCACGAGTTGCTTGCTAGGTCACTCAGCGCTGATTATTAAACAACTTGTTTTCCTCAACTTCGTGTCCGGAGTTTTCCTGGTATTCCCAAAGTTGCTACTACAATGGGATTCTTATTTTCTATGTCTTGTTATCTCAGTTTTATTCCTGATGATAGCTTTTCAACTTTTTGAACAAGAAGATTTTTACATAGCAGAGTATGGTGTTTCACTGTGGAAATTGATTATGATGAAACTTGTGCCTGCTCCTTAAGCATTCCTGTTTGTATGTAAAGCCTCTTAAATAAAGAATGTTAAAAGAAAAAAATTAATTTACTTAATCAAGTACATATCTGGAAGGCGCTACAATTAAAGTGATTATTTGGTACATTCATGAGGGTTAAAATGATGGAGAATTTGCGTTTTGTATTATGTAAGTTGCATTTTTGTAAGATCTTTACCAATCATATCATATCATAATAGGTAGTTAGAAAGCATAAGTATATAGTTCTCACAGACTACATATTGTGTGACATAACTGATAAGCATTCTTAGACAGAAGAACAACGTACGTTTCAACATCTTCTGGTACAAAATTTGTACTTTATAGCTTTTCTTGATTTGTTGCCTCCCTCATATCTATCTATATTTAGACAAACCAATCCTACTTTTACACAAGCTTCTGTGTGCCAAGTGTGTCAAAGTGCAAGAATAGTAACCCAGGACAACCAATAGGATTTTTTTTTAATCTATTCAGTTATATCATTCTGCTATTTAGCTTCCAAAGACATACTGTATATGGGATAAAGAGGTTAAAGTGAAACTAAACAATGCCCTAAGGCTCCTTTCACACTGGTGCACTTTTTCCACACTGTTCCAGGGCAACAAAAACGCATAAAAACTACAGTATTCCCAATTATAGCCTATGTAATTGTTCACACTGCAGGCATGCTGCACATTGAAAAGTCATGCATGCTGTATTTTGATGCAGTTTTTCAAAAGTGCACCAAAAAGACACTTTTCAATTAAAGTCAAGAGGAACACATCAAAGGTGTGAAAAGGCCCTTTAGCTGTACAAAAGTGTATCAAAAGTGCATCAGTGTGAAAGGGTCCAAAAAATGCATACCAGATCCTTAGAATATAGATTTTAAGGAGAATCCTAACACAGGAAAAAAAAAAAAAGTATGCATTCTCCCCTCCTAGAAATGCATGCCAGACCCTTAATCTGACCATGTAACCTGGATGGCCAGAAAATGAGGAGAGGAGAATGCTTGCCCCTCTCCTCTTGAACCATGCAAGGCCTTGTGCCCTCAACATGGGGGGTGCCCTGTCAGCGGGGACCCCTCTGGCAAAACACCTTGTTCACATATTAATAAGGACAAATGCATCTTCCTCACAATCCTGGTCCAGTGGTTTGGTTGGTCTGTGGCAGGGGGCTTAAAGGAATCTGGAATCCCCCTTAAAAATGGCTCCAAGATACTGCCCCCCACATATGAATGAGTAAAAGGTACATAGTATTGATTATTCATTCACAAAAAAGTCCTTTATAAAAAAAAAAAATAAAAAGTCCCAATACGTCCTGCATTGTTCCACAATGCCCACAGCCCACTGAATCACTGCAATTAAAATCCTGACAGATCTGGCGCACTTGACCAATCCCTATGATACTGCTCCCCCAATGACAGTTCCCTGGGCTCCTGCTATATAAAGGAAGGGTTGAGGATAGTTGTGACATGATCAACCAATTATGTCTAGGTAAGCAATATGTTGGTGACAGCAGCTGTTGTTAGGGAAGCAGCGGGCACTATCACCCATTGCTTCCATAGGAAGTATTGACAGTGGGAAAGCTGTTATATATAGAAGTGGTAGAAATACTGCTTATTTATATAATGCTCTGCTCCCTCCAAACGGGCTCAAACGGGCAAAAGTTCATCCCAAACTAAGGTTTGGAGGAAACCATCAACTTAACCCTAATGTACATCTCCTCTTTCAGGAACAAAGGCTTGTTTCTATGAAAATGAAAGCTTTTGTAACACGTGTGTGAGAACAGTCAAATATGATTATTTTTCCATTTTCCATTCAATTTCCATTGTTTAACCAAATAATGTTATTTTTCATTCCATTTCCATTTTTTTTAAGTCTTGTAATTTAGCAAAGACAGAAATATTGTATATCCTAGAAAGGGTGTAACAATGTTACACAAAATACAGTTTCAGAAAAGAAACCAATATTACCAATTCTTGGAATTTTTAGCATAAGTGAACATTCATTTTTACCAAGGTCAGTGTCCAATAAGCACGTTTATATTGAAGATAGATTGAGATATCAAAAAAGGTAGGGGAAAGGGTACTGTGTATTTAAAAAGCCTAGCAAAGTTTGTGTCCAGAACTATTAGTCAAAGCCACTTCAGCACCAGGTCAATTCTGACATTCCTCACCTACTGTACATATAAAAAGCAAAATTTTTTTCTTTTTTGGGAAAATTACTTAGAACCCCCAAACATTATATTTTGTAAGCAGAGGCCCTAGAGAATAAAATGGCGGGTGTTGCAATTTTTTATGTCACACAGTATTTATGCAGAAGTTTTTCAAACACAATTTGTTTGGAAAAAATACACTTTATTGAATTTTAATGCACAAAAACACAATCTAATATGCAATTGTTTGGTGAAATATAAAAAATATTAAGTTACACTGAGTAAAAAGATACCTAACATGTCATGGTTTAACCACCTGTTTTTTTAGGAGGCAATCAGCTTTTATGTAAAAGCCATCCTAATGGTTAATTACCTGCTGGATTGCTTTTACAGGCTGCTGCCAATGCCTCCTCCCACTGCCATTCGGTGCCTCTCTGGGCTTACCTGTCTCACCAAACTGAAGCTGGCGCATCCAATGGCTTACCAAAGAGCTGATCAGTGACCAGAACATCCCCAATCATCTCTATGGTATATGAAACCAGAAACAACAAGTATTTTGTCACTTCCTGTTTCGACCGGTTATTTACCAGCCATTACAAGGAAAGCTTTGCATTGAACTGATCTGAGTTTGATCTGAAGCTTTCAAAGGCAAAGAGATCTGGGGGTCTAAGAGAGTAAAGAGGACCTGTCACTGCCTATTGCTATTACAAGGGATGTTTACATTTCTTGTGATAATAAAAGTGCTAAAAAAATGTAAAGGGACAGTGTAGAAATGAAAAAAATTAATAAAATAAATATTGTTTTTTTTATAGCACCCCATGCTCATGGGCAAAGGAGAATGCATATGTAGTTCGCACGTGCATATGTAAACAGTGTTCGCACCACACATGAGGTGTCCCTGCGAAACATTATAGCAAGACCAATAATTCTAGCACTAGACCTCCTGAGTAAGTCTAAACTGGTAACCTGGAAAGACTTTTAAAGCATTACCTATGGAGAGTTTTAAGTATTAAACAAAAAAAATTGGCAACCACCCCAACCTATAACTGTCCTTTGCAGCAAAGTGCATAAGAAAGAGCAATGCATATCATAAAAAAAGTATTTCCCAGCACACTTATCAACTAGCCTGCAAAACAACCAAAATGGCTCTGTCTAATAGTTTACGTTAAAAACAGAGGGTTTTGTCTGCACACATTTGCAAATATATGCATAAGCTGCAGTGCCCACATCAAGGGACCTCTGTATATACTGCAGTCCTAACTCTAAATTTCCAGAGCCTCCATAGTAGGAGTACATATAAGTATGGATATATTAAAGGCAGGTATGCCTGGAGGGAGCCCATATCTCCTTAAAGGCATAGAGACGCACATGGCGCCCAGCAAGAGTGCAACGGCAGCCAAAGCATCCAGTGCATCCCCGCACCCAATTTGCCCAACTGTACAAAAAATTGGCAAGATTTTTAGGTAACACAGTTTGTCACCATACCATTTAAATGTGAACAAAAAGTGTCAGAATTGGCATGGTCTTAAAGTGGTTAAAATTGCACACGCTCCTGAAATGGTGATAAAATACTGTATATTAAATTATCCATAGGAGACGCTTTAAAAGCCTTTACAGGTTACCAGTTTAGAGTTACACAGGAGGTCTGGTGCTGGAATTATTAGTTTCACTATAACTTTAGCGGCAATACCTCATATGTGTGGTGCAAACACCGTTTACATATGCTTGCATGACCTACGTATGTGTTTGTTTTGGTTGAACACAAGGGGACTAGGGCACTTTATTTTTTTTGTATTATTTATTTTATTTACATTTTTTTATTTTTACACGGTTTCTTTATTTTTTTTAAAATCACTTTTATGGCTATCACAAGGGATGAACAAGTCCTTTTTATGCAGACATCTGGGGTCTAATAGACCCCATATTTCTCATCTGCCCTTCAAAGAATAAGATCAAACCCAGAAGGTGGCAGAAGGCTGTGGGGGGGCGATCCCGTTCTGATGCTTGTAAAAGCGATCCAACAGCTAATTAGCCATTAGGATCACTTTTACATTAAAGCCCATGGCCAGCTAAAAAAAAAAAAAAAAGATACTAGTATGATGTCTGTAGCTGCATTCATCATTCCATTAGAACCCCTTCAACCTGGCGATGCACGGGTACGTCGCAGAAGCTGAAGTGGTTAAGAAGCCTAGAAAAGTTTGTGTCCAGAAATAATTGGCGAATGGATGCTTCACACAAAATGGAAGATAAAGTCTCATAAAAAGAGGGAAGCCTTAAGTCCATTATGTCTATGATCTCTAACTACATAAAGTCATAATTTCCACATCACCTCTCAACAACCAGTCAGTAATCTCAAGCAGCAGATTTGACATTTAAAAATCGTCAGTATAGCTTTTGGGATTAGTGAAAAAAAAAACTTTATGACCAGATGAAGGATATTTTAAATAATTAGTATGACCAGTGTCTTAGTTTGGATTAGTTTGTTATAGTAATTTATATAGTTTACAAAACTTTGATGCAAACAAAGAAGAAGCAATCTTGTTAAATCTCTACCAAACATAAGAAAAAAATATTCTGACTTAAAGTGTTACTAAACCCAGGACCCTGTATTCACTATATCTGGTCTCCCACAGTACACAGAACATTGAAGTGCATATATTTTAGTAAATATAAACTGCTAAATACCTTTTCTCATCAGCAGTTTGCGCAGTCTTGTGACTTCTATCAGTGTCCAGCAGAGCACTGGTTGAAGCTTGTAAGAGGATTTTTCTTTCTGCTCTAGGAGGATGCAGAACCCCTGACCTCTGTCTGGACAGCACTTATTGGCCGTGTGCTGATGCACTCGCTCAAGAAAAAAAAACTCTCCAGCAATACACACCAAACTGAGCATGTGCAGCTTGCTCCAAGTCTCTGTTCTATCAGCAGATGGATTCGGGACAGTAGAAGAAGGGGAGGATCAGAGAAGACAGGATCAAAAATCTTATTTTACACAATGCGGAGGATTAAACCCTTAGGTTCCATGGTGAGTATAATGAGCATTCTTTACTGCATATACAGACTGATTTTACTGTTGTGGGTTTAGTAACACTTCAAAGTATTTTACGTCTTGTGAGCTGCTATGGGTTCATTACTAGACTAGCTGCCAGCACCAAACACACTCTCATGTAAATGAACAACATTATTTTTTATTATTGAAAAAGATTCTTACTGTATTTAGGCCTTTGGATGAAATGTTTATTATGTGATTTGCGGCTATGGAATATTAATTATACCATTACAAAGTATAACATTATATGGACCTATAGTAACATTCATAAAACATTTTCCAATGCTGCTATTTGTAAAATTTTCAAGTGAAACTAAACTTACCTTCACTCCAGTGATCCCATCTCTTGCCAGCACTGGCATCCATTGCTACGGCCATCGCTATTGGTCGGCATGGGATGACATACAAGCACACAGAGACCAGGCCAGCAGCTGAACTTTAGTTCTGCTTTAGATTCACATTTACTCTCATATATAAGTAAAGTGCTCATCTGAGCAACAGCACACTTCCTTTAAAGTGTTTGTATATGACAAAAAATATAGAATAACAGTCTATAGAGTAGGGAACAGGAGGCAGGGATGGATTAGAACCCCTGTGAATTTTTAATTGTTGTCTATGTCCCGGCTAAAGTAGATTTTCCCTTTCCATTTGTCTTGGTGACCATTGTTACAGTGACAGAAGGGGGTGGAAAAGCCAACATTTTAGAAGGGAAATCCTTCCTGTGGGGACACTTGATGGTGTGGAAACTTTCTAGAAGAAAATTCCTCTGAATGCAGAGCCCTTGGTTTAACAGTACTCTACCCAATGGCTAAAAAGAGCTCTGCCCAATTGCCAGTATTACTAATACCACGATTCTCTTTTATGATTCTCTTTTCCTTCACCTTATGTTGCTCTATACATTACTTCATCTTTTTGAAATGTTCTACATAGTTTAGGCTATGTTTTCCTTAGTAAAACACCACATGTATATTATTGCATATAATATAGCATTTCATTCTTTGCTTGTTGCTTTGATGGTTCAAAATAAATCAAGATCATTTTTAGGTTCATACTCATAAACCTCATTTTCCACAGAGTGAAAGACACAAATGCAAGTTTTCTCTATGTTTAATTCCAATATCAGCACTTACTGAAATGTTGGTGATTGCTATGTTCAAGGTACCCAGTGATGAGCACTGATGCTTATATTCACAGTAAAGGGCATCCTCCTCTATAAAGTACCCATTGCACACAAGCTACTAAGCGTATGATCACAGATGTGTTGGCAGATGCCAAAGCAAAGGTTTTGTATTATCAAGAAAAGGATTAAGTACTTAAAGTACAGCTCTATCTTTATAACAGGCTGGAACCATCTGGCCTCATGTCCTTCTATAGATATGCCCCACTATTTACTTCAGTTGACCCATGGTCCTCCTGAAGTGGCCGTGGCCTACACCAGCTTGGGCAGCTCCAGTCTTTCTCATTGAGTCAGTGGCCCACAATGAATTGTGCATAAGCAGCCATTTTTCCATAAGACTTAAATAGAAGCCATCTACGTGTAAGCTTTCATGTGGATTGCTTCTCCATTATGTCCAATTCCTTTGGATGTTAGTTGGCAGTGGCCTGTCAACTCAGTATAGACTAGAGTTACCTAAGCTATTGTGGGCCGTAGTTACTGCAGGAGGTCATTTCCACATATGAGGTAACTTTTGGGGATATCTATAACATGGGGAGGGTTAGGGGTAAAGCTGGACTCAACTTGTTATAAAGGTGTAAATCAGGCATCACTAAATTGCGGACCACAGTCCAAATCTGGACTGAATCAATATCCCATCGGGATCACCGTAATCCGGCTATTTTTGGAACTGTTCTGTCCAGCAGCTTTCAACGTCACTGCTGTTGTTCTCTAAGAGCCAATGGCGGAAGGTAGGACAGCTCTGGATGGAGGGCAGGGGCCACCCAAGTTAACAAGCAGGTGATTGGTTGCTAGGATTTAGAACGGTCTTAGCAACCAATCACCAGCTTGCAGCTCCTGCCCTATATCCCAGGGCAGCTGTTCCTCCCACTTTCTGACCTGTCTGTGTCAGGTAAGATGGGGGGAGCTATGGGAGGGGGGTTCAGGACAGCAGTGTGGGAAGGAGCTGAGAACATTAATGGGGGATGAGGACAGAAATGGTGGGGAGCTTAGGACATTAATTGGAGACTGAGGACAGTAATGGGAGGGGAGCTGAGGACAGTAATGGGAGGGGAGCTGAGAACAGTAATGGGGTGGAGCTGAGGAAAGTAATGGGGGTGCTGGAACAGTAATGGGGGGGTCTGAGAACTACAATGGGGGAGAGCTGAGGACATTAATGGGAGGCTGAGTACAGTAATGGGATGAATTGAGAACATTAATTGGAGGCTGAGGACAGTAATGGGAGGGGAGCTGAGGACAGTAATGGGGGGGTGCTGAGCTCAGTAATTATTATTATTATTATACAGGATTTATATAGCGCCAACAGTTTGCTCAGCACTTTGCAATATAACGGGAGACAATACAGCAACAATACAGTTCAATACAAGAAGGATAGAAGGGCCCTGCTCTTTGGAGCTTACAATCTAGGAGGGAGGGGCTAGTGGTACAAAAGTTAGTAACTGTGGGGGATGGACTGGTTGGAAGAGTAGAAGATTCCAGTATTAGCTGAGGGCAGGATAGGCTTCCCTGAAGAGATAGGTTTTCAGAGATTGCCTAAAAGTGAGCAGAGTAGGCAATTGTCTGATAAATTGGGGTAGAGAGTTCCAGAGGATGGGGCAAGTCCTGGAGACGAGCATGGGAGGAGGAGACAAGGGAGCTAGAGAGCAGGAGGTCTTGCGAGGAGCGGAGAGTATGGTTTGGGTGATATTTAGAGACAAGATCAGTGATGTAATTTGGGGCAGAGTTATAAATGGCTTTATATGTTATTGTTAATGTTTTCAATTTTATCCATTGGGCAATGGGAAGCCAGTGGAGGGATTGGCAGAGAGGGGTGACAGATACAGAACGGTTAGTAAGGTGGGTAAGTCTGGCAGCAGCATTCATGAAAGACTGAAGAAGGGATAGCCTGCGATGAGGTAGGCCAATGAGGAGGGAGTTACAATAGTCAAGGCGAGATATAACAAGGGAGTGAATAAGTTGCTTAGTGGTTTCCGTGGTTAGGAACTTGGAGATAGTGTGGAGGTGAAGTCTACAAGATTTGGACAGTGAATGGATTTGGGACTGAAAGGACAGATGGGAGTCTAGGATTACACCTAGTACCCTGGCATGAGGGGAGGGACTGATGATTGTGTTATTGATCTTGATGGAGAAGTCAGGGGAGGGGGCACGGGCTGGGGGGAATACTAAGAGCTCTGTTTTGGAAAGATTGAGTTTGAGGAAGTGGAGTGACATCCATGCCGATATGTCACTTAGTAGGTAAGTAATGTGAGAGTAGACTGAAGGGGTGAGGTGAGGGGTAGAAAGATAGATTTGTGTGTCATCAGCATAGAGATGATACTTAAAGCCATGGGAGTTTATCAAGTGACCAAGGGAGGAGGTGTAGATGGAGAAGAGAAGGGGTCCAAGGACAGAACCTTGAGGGACCCCTACAGAAAGAGGGAGTGAAGAGGAGGAGGCAACGTTATAGGTACTCAGGGTGCCGTGATGTGGCTCTGTGGCTTACGTATGTATTTGCAAATGTGTGCTAACTAAACCCCTGTTTTTAAACGCATGTACTTAGACAGGTTAATTTGGTTTTTGATAGTTGGCTAACTGGCTGGCAGTTTGAACCGGCTTTCCTATCCCTCTCTTTTGATAAGTTATACTTATCCATGTTCCTTGCCGACAATAGCCATTATTAGACTGGGGTTGGCTGGCAAGTTAAACTGGATAGTCCTATTTTTTACTTTGTGACGCCTTCCATGTTCACTGTTTAAAAAGCCAGTTATAGACCTGGGTAGGTGACCAGTTTTTTCTTTTTCTTCTTTGAACGTTATAGGTAACGCTGAAGGAGCGCTGTGATAGGTAGGAGGAGAACCAGGAGAGAGCAGAATCTCTGAGGCCAAGAGAGTGGAGTTTTTTGAGGAGGAGGGGATGGTCAACCGTATCAAAAGCTGCAGAGAGGTCAAGTAGTAAGAGTATGGAGTAGGGGCCATTGGTTTTAGCTGTTAGTAGATCATTAGTGAGTTTTAGTAGGGCAGTTTCAGTGGAGTGGAGTGAGCGAAAGCCAGACAGTAGAGGGTCAAGAAGGTTGTTGTCAGTTAGGTAGGAGCTCAGGCGATTGTAGATTAAGCGTTCTAGGAGTTTAGAGGCAAATAGCAGCAGTTGTTCAGGTTGGTGGGGTCCAGGGAGGGCTTTTTAAGTATGAGAGTGATGTGTGCATGCTTTAGAGGGGAGGGGAAGGCACCAGTAGAGAGGGAAAGATTGAAGATGTGAGTGAGGGCTCTTCCATAGGATGGAAGAAGAGGGTGTCCATAGTAATTGTGAGGGGACAGGATCCAGGGGGCAGGTGGTGAGGTGGTGAGATGGGCTTCTGAGAAAACCTCAGTGACCTCTTCAGTAGTAGCAAGGTCAAAAGAGGAAAGTGTTGAGGGAGGTTTAGTATAAGGTATGCTAAGTGGGATGGATGTCTGTGCAATGGCGATGCCCCTACGAATTGCGTCAGTCTTGTTTTTGAAATGATTTGCAATCTCGTGAGCAGTGAGTGAGGTACTGGGTGGAGGTGTAGAAAGTAGAGAGTTAAAAGTAGGAAGAGACAACGAGGACTGGATGACAAGGTATTAATAAGAGTGACAAAGTAGGCTTGTTTGGCAGCATGAAGGGAGGAATTATATGTTAAGAAAGCAGATTTATAGAAGGTGAATGCTTGCTGAGATTTGGTTTTACGCCACAATCGCTCCAGCACACGGCTATGTCATTTAAGATTTCTGGTGTCGTCAATCTGCCAAGGTTGTAATGGTCGGGGTCTGATGCTTTGTGTTGTTAGAGGAGCAAGTGAGTCTAATGTGGATGACATGAACTGTTGTAGACAGTAGTGGCCAGGTCAGGGCAGGACAGGGGAGAGATTCTGTCATAGAGTTGGTCAGTTGCAGAGTGGAAAGGAGCAGGGTTCAAGTTGTGAAGGTTTCTGCGGGTAACTGTTTGCAGCTTGGAGGGATAGGTGTTTGAAGACGAGGACACTGTAAAGTTGATGAGATTGTGATCAGAGAGAGGAAAGGAGGTGTTTGTGAGGTTGTTGGGAGTGTAAAGATGGGAGAAAACAAGGTCTAATGTATTCCCATCAGAGTGAGTGGAGGACTGTATACACTGTGCTAATGCAAAACATGAGGTTATGTTGAAGAGTTGGGATGTAGCCGGGTTGTTGACATTAATAGGGATGTTAAAATCTCAGAGAATGATAGTGGGTAGTTCAGAGGAGAGCAAGTAGGGTAGCCAGGCGGAGAAATCATCAAGAAAGTGGGACACCGGTCCAGGAGGCCGATAGATCACTGCAATCCTCAGAGAAATGGGAGAAAACAGCCGGATGCAATGAGTCTCGAAAGAAGAGAAGGATAGAGAGGGAGGGTTAGGGAGGACTTGAAAGGTGCTCAGTGGGGATAGAAGCAAACCAACTCCACCACCTTTCCGACCACTGGGTCTGGGTGAGTGGGTCCAGATGTGGCCTCCATAGGAAATTGCTGTGGGAGAAGAAGAATCTGCTGCTTGAAGCCAGATTTCTGTAATTGCTAGTGGGTTAAGGGAGTGGGAGACAAAAAGGTCATGGACAGAGGTGAGCTTATTCCAGACAGAGCGGGCATTCCAAAGCGCACGTGAAAAAGGGAGGGTGGTTTTTGGGAGCACGGGGACTGATATTAAGGGGATTGCGGCTATTCCCGGAAGAAAGAGGATGCCTGGTGTGGGGGTGAGATACTGGAGGACCAGGGTTTGGGGAGATATCCCCAGAGGTTAGGAGAAGGAGGAGGGTAAGGAAAGTAAGATGGGAACGGGATGTACACGAGTGCACATGCCTTCCAGTCCTGGTGTTTGGGTCAGCAGGTGAGTGAAGTATCAGCAGGAGGTGATGAGAGCAGTAGTAGGGAGATGGTAGCAGTGAGGGTGAGATGTACAAGTATTGGGGTGGAGCAGAGGGGTAAAGAAGTGAGATTTTGGGAACGCAGGATAGTAATATGTAAAGGAGGAGTATAGGGGACATATTAAAAGGTACACAGAGTGGGACTCAGACTTGTAAGACATGTTTCCCAGGGTGTTTGCTTGCAGTCTGTCCAGCGTGCTGTAGAGTTTCGTGCTGTTGTTGCATCTTCCTGCTGCTTGCGTTACCCTGCTTTAGTTCAACTGCTGTGTTCAACTGCTTCTTAGCACTCCATCAAAAACAGCACTCACGCAGAAAACAGCACCCCATCTGTGACTATGCCCCCCGATCTGTGATCACCCCCCATGAGCTGATCTAAATTTATAGGGAGATGGTCAAATGAGCACTCTTCCCCGCCCTAATTAGGAACTGATAAGGGTCGAATGAATAGGGGGGGATGTTTCTCAAACACAGACCAGACACAGGCCACAGTCATAAAAAGAGTGCAGCAAGAAGTGAGAACTAATCAACGTAGACAAAAATATATATTCACTATTTGTTCTGAAATTAACAGGAGTCTATGCGTTGTTGGAGTTTAGAGTGGAGAGAGCAAATAGCAGCAATTTACCCAGAGATAGAAGGAGTCTATGCATTGTTGCAGTTTAGAGTGGAGAGAGTAGATAGCAGCAATTTACCCAGAGATAGCAGGAGCCTATACATTGTTGCAGTTTAGAGTGGAGAGAGCAGATAGCAGCAATTTACCTATGAAAAGCAGATTAGCCATGATTAGACTGCTGTGTTCAACTGCTTCTTAGCACTCCATCAAAAACAGCACTCACGCAGAAAACAGCACCCCATCTGTGACTATGCCCCCCGATCTGTGATCTGTAATGGGGGGTGCTGTGGACAGTGATGAGGAGGGTTCTGGGGACAGTAATATGAGGGTCTGAGGACAGTAATGGGGGGTCTGAGAACTGTAATGGGGGGTGCTAAGATCAGTAATGGGGGGTCTGAGGACAATAATGGGAGGGTCTGAGAACAGTAATGGGGGGGATGTGAGGACAGTAACAGGGGGGCTGCGTAGGATAGTAATGGGGGGTCTGAGGACAGTAATGGTGGGGGGCCTGAGGGTTTTAATGGGATGTCTGATGACTTTAAGGGGGTGCTGAGTACAGTACTGAGGGGTGCTGAGGACTGTAATGGGGGTGCTGAGGAATTTAATGTAGGGGTCTGAGGACTGTAATGTGAGGGGGGATGAGGACAGTAATGAGATGTCTGAGGACAGTAATGTGAGGGGGAAGCAGACAGGGAGATTTTGATGTGAAGGGGAGGGACTGTGATGTGAAGGTGGTAAAGTAAGAAGGGGGATGTAAGAACAGGATTGTAATATGAGGTTTCGGTTCAGATCTGTGTATGCGCATTTGCCATCTCACAGGCAGGGTAGTCCAAACATTTTATTGGGCTGCCCTACCCACAAGAAACGCAGGGAAAGAAGTCTCAACCCTTTTTGTTTTTTAAATCGCATTACGCCAAGTTGCATGGTGCTGCAGCACCACGTGATTTAGCATGCACGAAAATATGGCATAGGTGCTGATGTGTGGGAGTGTCATTAAGAACGACACCCTGGAACATCTGAAGTGCATTTCTCTGTGGGGCAGGACACTGTTTGGATTTGGACCTCTGCTGGAAAAAAACGTTTTACTAACTGGACCTCTGTTAATTTTAATTCAAAATCTCTGGTGTAAATAATTATTGGTAACTTCTATATATGTAGCCCTTTTGTTACTGGGTTAGGTAATATCTGTTTTTTTCTGGCTACAATTTCTTTTTGCACCTAAGTAAACTAGGAAACTGATCCTCTGCAAAGGTGTTGAGCTTGGTTTGTACTGCAAATGGGACCCCCAACTGAGACTACCTTTTTCCTGCCTAGTTACACTTACTCAGATCCCTCACAAAGAAGAGATGCAGTCCCTGGATGTTTTTTCCAAGGCTCTATCATAGTGTGAAAAGGTGGAATCCCCAAATGCAAGGAACTCCCAAATGCATGGTACCTATTGCTTCTAAGGTTGACAGTCCCTTGATGGAGCTCAGACATCACATGCACACCAGTTTCCCATTAAACAAAGGATCTTGTGTATGCTCTGTACCAGATCTCTGATTTCTACAACCAGACCAGTAAATGTCCCACGCTGGAACAATATGGGTGAGGGCTTCCCAGATCAAACAATTTCTCTTACCCTGCGCTCCAGCCCTGCACGCTAGACACAAGCTTCAGCCTATAGACACAGAGATTGGCCAGCTAACAAACATACCTATGTCACACTTCTAGCACAGCAACCTGGAGCTCACACAACAGGTTCTGACATGCAATGTAGAAACCCACATGGAAGAAAATATATTTGAAATATATTTTTTAAAAAAATGTTCTTCTCAAATATATTGCCATATATTTGAAATGCTACAATTTTGGCCAGATTCAATATATATATATATATATATATATATATATATATATATATATATATATATATATACACACTGCATGTTGAAATGTGTTTTATTACAAAATATAAGAAAGATGTTTTTAAGAATATATTTCAAATTATACTGTATGTCTTTAAAAATACAAATCTACATTTTTGGAATGCATTTACAAATATATGTAAACATATTTGTTCAAATGACTTTTTTATATATTAAAAAAATCTGAAGAATACATTTTAAAAAATATATTTTTAAAAATATGTTTTTAAATATATTCTTCAGATTCGTTTTACCATATAAAAAAAAAAGTAATTTAACATATATTTGTAAATGCATTCTAGAAATGTAGATTTGTATTTTTAAAGACATACAGTATATTTGAAATGTATTCTTAAAAACATCTTTCTTTTCATATATTTTAAAATAAAAACAAATTTCAACATGCAGTGTATATATATATATATATATATATATATATATATAATATATATTTATTAAAATATATTTTGAAATATATTGAATATAGCCAACATTGTAGCATTTCAAATGTCAATATATTTGGGAAGAATATTTTTAAAATATATTTCAAATATATTTTTCTTCCATATGGGAAGCTCTGTAGGAAACAGTACAATGTATACAATGTTTAACAGAATCAAGGGGTAAATTTATACATTTTCACAGCAAAACAGGAGGGGTGAGCCTCATCAGTTTGTTCATTGATTCCTCCCATCTGCTGCTTTAAATTTGCACTACAACAAGAGAATCGTAGAATCAAAGTCTTGACCATTTTGTGATGCAAGTACCAAGATAAATCTATTGCTTTACAAAACTATTGCAGTAAGTTGCCCAAGTGTACTGACACAGGGGTCACAAGAACACACAAAACTGTCAGGAATACTTTGATAAATGAGAAGCAGCCTTTTTTTGTACTAATCGCATGTCTTATTATGTTAGTAAATTGCTAAATAAACCTGTCATAGTGTCTTACATAAATTTAAAGGAGAAGTACAGCCAAAGCTCTTTTGGCTGTACTTCTGTGGATCACAGGAATGGAGTTTGTTCTGCACTCCTGTGACTAGGGGCGGACTAACAACTCATGGGGCCCCTGGGCAGTAGGGGATCATGGGGCCCCTGTCCTTACCCAAACTCACAAAAGCCTATGAAAAAGGTACCAGGGGCATCTCATGGGGCCCCCTACTGACCCTGGGCAGTCGGGCAGTGCCCAAGTTTCCAAATGCTCAGTCCGCCCCTGCCTGTGACCCATTTTCAGCTAACAGTGGGCTGTCAGCTGACATCATTCTGCTGGTCCATGCTGGGGAAAGATCCTGACTTTAAAGTCAGGATCCACCCGAGTCTGGAACGGCACCTGGCTCAGCCTCTTGGCGATGAGTGTGAGCCAATCACTCCCTCCCCTTCCACAGCCTAACGCTCCAGTAAATGCACGTGACTGACAGACACTTCTCTCTGCTCAGAGCGTCTGTGATCGCTGAGTTCTCACACTTAGAGCCAGGGGGGACAGATGCAACATCGGAACAATGCTGCATTCACCTAGGTAAGTATGGAAAAAAACAAACTTCCATACTTCTCTTTTAAATTCTGCATAAGAAACCACAACCTACTTGTGAATGTGATCTTTCCTGTGTACCTAGGGGCACAATAAGTGAACAAAATAAAGTACATAACAATGTGAACAATACTTTGATTCTAAAACCGTGGTTGAAAATGATTTTCACTATTCATCACCAGTATTTCTATTCAGTACTAACACATGCATAACTTACGCTTTCTTACTATTTTTATCTGCACTGCAATCCTTTAAATACTTTGGAAACAGCTTAGAGGAAGAACTATATAGTAGCTGTGTCCTTTCTTTCTGTCAGTAATACATTTTGTAAGGGCGTTTATATAGCTGCAGTTAATAACTTCTGTTTTCAAAGACCACATATGGGCAGGTTCTACATGGTAGCACTCAACTTCAAACCTTTCCAAATGATATCTATTAGTAAGTAATGGAAAACCTGGTTTGTTTATAGTCCAAATGTGTGCATCACCAAAGTCATGAAACTTCCGAAGCATGAAAAATATACAATATGGAGACGGTCTACTAATATTTCAGTTTTAGAGACGTTTACATATATACACATGCATTTTATTTAGGTATTGCAATATATTACCTTTTTGGCATAAGGAGGAATACATAATTACCAAATCATAACACAGGAATGGAACAAACACCCTATCATTTGGTTTTCAAACACAACTTGAAACATTTTACTTCTCTGTTTTTATTGCTGCTCCATGTGTTCTTTGTAAAGTCTTTTACTATCCCCTGCTGGGCTACGCATACTCTGGGTTGTCTACTTTTATGATCCTTGCCAAATATTTTAAAGCAGCTAATGGATCCTGACCAAGACTCAACAAAATGACTGATTTTTACCTTTCAGGAAAGAACTATAGGCCAGAAACTTGTCATTTGGTTCTGTGTTCCCTCAATGTTTTACCTTTTACACATAATTGATAATATAATATTTGGCATTAACACATGCTATTCTGTTAGCATCAGCATGATTCAAAAATCCAGTCTACTCTATATTCTAGTTGAAGTGGATTCAAAATTGAAGCTCCTCTGCAGACCAGTATTTAGGTTGTCTTTCTATCTCACACTTGATGTTAGGACAGATTTCTATAAGTCCTCAAGGGACACTTTTATTGTGGCACCCTATATTTATGGGGAATTATGCGCCCAATAGATAAGATCATTTTTGGAATATTCCTGCAATGGAATATTAAAGTGTTGAGTGCAGATTTAATTTTAGATGATTTTAGATGGAGAAAGGAAGAGTTAGAACCCCTGTAATGTTTGTATTGCTGTCTGGGTCCCCACTGGTGAGATCTTCCCCTCTATTTCTCCTGGTGGCCATTGTCCTTGAGACAGAAAGAGAAAATAAATCCAAAATGTTACAGTTGTCACCAAACCAACAAGTGAGGTCAAATCTTTTAATGAGGACAAATGTTTTGGTGACAACTAAGTGAAGAATTGCCCTGATCCTTTCTTCCCTATACTACCCAAAACAAAGAATAAACGTTTTGGCTATACATACACCGTATTTCCTGCTTGTTTTGTTGGTGCAAACTTGCGCAAGAAAAATATTGTTAGATATAAAACCAAAAGAAGGCAAAATGGTGTAACAGCCTGTTCATGATGACATTATAGTTCACATATAAATATTATTTGCCAGGTTGCTATGGTCATTTAACTAATGTTCAATGACATGTAACTTACAGTACAGGCTGAAAGAAAGCGTGTATTGTACAGCCTATGCTGATGCCAAAAATGCTAAAGAAGAGAAATAATTCTTGCTTCTCTGTGGCACACTGGGTCCTAATTTTGAACCTTCAAGAGGTATGAATTGTCAGCTCAAGACTCGACATCAGATGCCTGGCCCCCCACTTTGTTCTGCGGCTCCTCTTGCCAGCTACTACATCACTGTAGGACACAGTTGTAATATAGTGGATGGCAGGAGGAACAACAGCATAAACTAGGGGGCAAAATGATCTGACACATCTAGCAATGTGTAGGCTGCTGAAGATTTTTCAGTCTGGATAGCTCTAGAAGAGAGCAAAGTTAGGATATGTTATTGGTCTTCTATGGCAAGGGCCATTTTAAAATGTATTTTCAAGGGACAAAGTTGCTTTAAGGGTATCACTGATTTAAGTTTAATGGAAAAATGCAGGTCAACGTACCCAAAATGCAGCACACAGGACTATCTCAGCATTAGTAGCAAATGCGTGACAAGATATTTGGTGTGAACAAGACATCTTCAGTGAATTACTCTATAGCTACCATATGTGTTACAAACACTCAATATCCATTGGAATCTGGGTGGAAAAACATTACTCTATTCTCAGCTTTCCCTGTAGAGAATTTTTTTTACATTATGTTCTTCTTTGTACTTGATGATTAAGGCGGTATCACATTTTGTTTATATACACAAGCAAAACCATAATAGAGTTATTCATTGTTCAGAGCCATATGCGTTACTCAGAAATACAACTTATAATCATTTTGATTCATTTAAAAAAACACAACATGGTTTATTTCCAGTGACTCATGCCCAAAATCATAGAGTGTTTAATAGGAAAACTGGTTTATCTATACACCCCTTCCATGGTTAAAATACAATTTAGGCATTGTGGTAAGAAATTGGATGTGGAATGGATACAGAGATGTGAGATGCTGTCTACTCAATAGGATAAACTGACAGTCAGCAGTCGGTAAGTTAATTTACTACTATGAAATCGGAAATCTATGCAAGCTGAAATTTTAATACAACATAAATTTGGAAGGACTCATTGTTTAAAATGTCTCCTGTAGGTTTTACAATTCAGTGGTCATTGTAGATGCATGTTCAGTTGGAGCACAGAAAAGGAAACTAATGTAAAGTATTCTGTTTCAGCCCAGTTTTCTACATGGTGCTCTCACTGAACAGGACTATGCATTTTTCCCATGTAAACTAGTGAAAAACTAGCTCAACGATGTTAGTATGTGAAAATAGTGCATATATCACTGTCAACATGTTGTGCCTCTGGACCCTCACATGATCTGAGAAGCCCAGTGCAGCCCGATGAGACCAATAGTGGCTACAACTCTTTCAACCACAATAATAATGCCAATCTGATCAAATATACAAAATCCCATGCTACATGCAATTAAAAACCTTTAGAACTGGTGCTATTCGTGAAAGGTATGTACCCCTTTAATGGTTTAATGCCAATCTAATGTCTAAATGGCTATCCCAGTATACCCTAGAATCTTTGGAAAGAAAAACACTAAAATACTCAAAAGAACATGCTCCTTTGCATGCTCGATAATAGCCTTGATTTTGCAGCAATAATATGATAATGTTGATCCATTGGGCTCCTCTGCGTCCTTTGTGTTCTTGTAGGTTCTACATAAAAAGATTAATCTATAGCTTCTATACTTAAAGTATTGTAATAGTACTGTCTCCCTTATATTGTAAAGCGCTGCGCAAACTGTTGGTGCTATATAAATCCTGTATAATAATAATAATAATAATAGCTGTATCATTCTATATTAGCCAGAAGGTTTTGTGGGCATGATTTGTTTAAGGAGCAGAAATAGATGACAGTCATAACATTCTTATTTTTTATTTGACTGGCCAGAGATCACCTATGAATGTTAAAGTGTACATCCAGTGAAAACATGTATTTTTAGTTTTGGACAGACAAGACGTTAGATACCCTTTTCCACTCAGTACAAGACAAAAAAAAGGTTTGGCTGGATATAAATTATAAGCAGAAGGACTGAAGGTAGGGGTGATTTTTCTGAGAGCAGTCACAAGCATCTCTGTAGCCAGGGGCGGACTGACAACTCATGGGGCCCCTGGGCAATAGGGGATCATGGGGCCCCTGTGTCCTTGCCAAAACTCAAAAAAGCCTATGAAAAAGGTACCAGGGGCATCTCATGGGGCTCCCTACTGACCCCGGGCCCTCGGGCAGTGCCAGAGTTTCCAAATGGTCAGTCCGCCCCTGTCTGTAGCACAAACAACATGTCATCTCTTTTTTTTTCATGTCCGTGACTATGGACTGTACAGTCCAGAGCAAACACCCTAGACAAAACATGAGCTTTAAGACAGCCCTGTTCCTCTTTCTTTGGTTAAAGTCAGGAAATCCTTGCTATGAATAGTGATGGGTAATAATTGGACCTTTAGAAATCACAAACGGTTCTGAAATATAATGTTAATTTCCAGCTTTACCTCATACTGTAGAATAATTAATATAGAATTGTGAAAAGGCCAATTTATGAATGTTACCTAAACTAACCTGCAATATAAATTCTTGCCTACTAAGATTTTGGCTAGATAAGAAATGGACTTATTTATATATGCCACACAAAAAGTACAAACTCTTGCTCACTGTTTAAGTACTGTAACATGAAACATATTAGATCAAATTGGTTTTGACTGCTAGAACACACAGAAATCCCTCTGGTCTTCTTGGTTTCACAAACTAGGCATACTTCTCATATGTTCTGTAGAATGTACAAGAACAGAAACTTTCAATTGGCAGGGCTTACAATTCTAAAAAAATGATCAATTTGTTTCTTTTCTATTAAAAATAAAATATTGCAAATAATGTGGGACATGGAGTGTCACTGCAACACATGATATATACTAGAGTCCTGCAGTGGATAGGTATCGTGGAAGTGTGGATAGATGAGTACACAATGGGGTGGGCTATCAGGAGGCACTGTCACTTTGTTCTGAGGGGGCAGGTGATGGTGCTCCTCAATCTCACTTATCTTTCTTCTACCTTGGGAAGCAGTCAGTCTTATGCCTCACAATTCATTATTTCATTTGTTACCTGTCAGCTCATCAGGTGTCACATGTGGGGAAAACATAAAACCTAGATCTTGGACTGTTATATAATAAAATCCAAACTTTTTTTCCAAAATCAATCACTCCATAGACTTGGGGAGCTCATGCTCACCACTGATAATATAGAGAGTCCATACCAGTCCACAAACTGGTCCTGTTGACATATCGTTGACCTATACACTCCTTTTTGAGGAGGGATTAAAGGGCCTAACCAGGAACATTGTTCAGAGTCTCTCTGTCCACCTAATTCAGCTCCAAACTAGACTGAAGGCTTTTTTGACTTCTGTTCTGTTGTAACGACTGATACTCATTTGGTTTCTCTATGTTCTGGGTTCTGTCACTGTACTGTACTGCCAAAGCTTTCTGAATATGTGGTGACCTGTGTTTGTGACCTGTTAGTTTAACTTCTATAGTTGGGAAGATACTGGAGAGTTTAATAAAAGACCACATAGATGAGTCCTTGCTAGAAAAAAATATTTTAAGCAACAGACAGCATGGATTCATGAAAGACAGAAGTTGTCAAACAAATCTGATTTCTTTTTATGAGGGGGTGAGCAAAACCTTAAACAGAAGGGTGGCGGTGGGCACGGTATACTTGGATTTTGCAAAAGTGTTTCACACAGTTCCCCACACATGGCTAATATGTAAGGTAAAGTCTATAGGCTTGGAAAAATCTGTATGTAAATGGATAGAAAACTGGCTAAAAGATTGTATTAAGAGAGTAGTGGTTAATGATTCATACTCTGAATGGTCAAGGGTTGTCAGTGGTGTACCCCAGGGTTCAGTGTCGGGACCCTTACTTTTTAATATATTTTTAACGATATAGGATCTGGGATTAAAAATCCCATTTCAGTCTTTGCAGATGACACCAAGCTGTGCAGTGGAATAACGTCCTTAGAGGATGTCTCCACCTTACAAGCCGACCTCAATGCACTGTTTAATTGGGCAACTGTGTAGCAAATGAGGTTTAATATTGATAAATGTAAGGTTATGCACTTGAGGGCTAAGAATATGCATGCATCATACATACTAGGGGGAGTACAACTGGGGGAATCAATGGTGGAGAAGGATCTGGGAGTTCTGGTAGATCACAAGCTTAATAAAGCGAGCAAAATCCTCTTCTTTTAAATGAAGTAAGACCTCATCTGGAATATGCAGCTCAATGTTGGCACCAATTCACAAAAAGAACATTGGGGAACTGGAGAAAGTACAGAGAAGGGCAACCAAACTGATAAGAGGCATGGAGTAGCTCAGCTATGAGGAAAGATTAGAGGAACTGAATTTATTCTCTCTTGAGAAGAGGAGATTAAGGGGGGATATGATCAACATGTATAAATACATCAGTGGTTCATATAGTGAACTCGGTGTAGAGTTATTCATCCTGAGGTCATCACAGAGGACAAGGGGGCACTCTTTACATCTGGAGGAAAATACATTTAATCTCCAAACACGGAAAGGTTTCTTCACAGTAAGAGCTGTGAAAATGTGGAATAGACTCCCTCAAGAGTTGGTTCTGGCCAGCTCAGTGGATTGCTTTGAAAAAAGGTCTGGATTCTTTCTTGGATACACAGAATATAACTGGATACTAACATTTATAGGTAAAGTTGATCCAGGGAATATCCGATTGCCTCTCAGGGGATCAGGAATGAATTTGTTCCCCTGCAGGAGCAAATTGGATCATGCTTTGCTGGGTTTTTTTCCTTCCTCTGGATCAACTGTGGGTGTAGGATTATAACTTTTTTTTTTTAATGGTTGAACTGGGTGGACTTTTATCTTTTGTCAGTCAGACTAACTATGTAACTATATCTCATCCAATCTGAATGGGAGGAACTTTTTCATTACAGCAGTTATAGGTAACTTATATCATTTTTCTGCTATTTGCATAGGTATTTGTCTGGGCCTTGCTGTCACTGCAAAAGAATGAACCCTATGTCTGTGATCAAACAAGCCAGACACTGGCTCGAGTTCCAGTGGTATAGCAGGGTTTAGCGTGACTGCTTCGGTCTGCATCTTCACCATTCCACAGTCCATCTCACAGACCGCTACAACAAGAGCCACCCCATCCGGCTATGGCATTACTGGCACGTTTATTAACTACTTTGGCTACTGGTTTCCTGGTCACCACATCACTGGCATGAAACTGCCATCTCTGGGCAAGTAAAAAGTCTACTCTGGATGACTTTTAGAGATAATTTCATATTGGTACGTTATGGTTCTATCAGACGGCAGTATTTTTATGGATGGTGTTGCACATGGAGACATATTGGTTTATAATGAAATAACTATGTGTTTTTAACGGACTAACTGTGTCATTGGATTAAAGCTTTATCTCATATTAATTACCGTGAGATTGCAATTTACAGAAGTACCCCCAAGCACCTTTGATCTGGATTTTTGGACTAAGCCTTTGAATCAGTATACTCTTATCCACCCTAGATAATCTCCTGTCTGGATGTTCTAGTATTTCACCTAACTATTGATCAACTGCCTACCACTAGCCCCAGTCTATAACTTTGAATAACAATACTCTGTCAAAATCTTGCCACCCTCAACTATTGCCTGCTGAATTTCTTCTGCTATCGATTGGTACTTTACCTCGGTCTGCAGATGCAGCTGAGTGATACAGTCTAGTCTATCCAAGCAGAGCTGGATTAGCCTACAGTCCTACTCTTTCCACTCCAAACCTAGAAATCTAGTGCAGGGGATTACAGGAGGCCAGTATCAAGAGAGATTCTTGCCAGCTGCATGCAAAAATATGTTTGAAGTGTAATTGCACCTTTGTTGTAGTTACACTTTCATTGTATTCCCCCCTCCCCATCATGGCTCCCAGTCTAGAACCCACCTGTTCCTGATACAGTCAGATATAAATGACTAGATCATACAGCTGCTTGTCAATATGTTTTTGGCTGTGCCCGTGCACATGTTCTGCACTGTCAATGGATTCCTATGGGGCAAGTACAATTTCCAAAGGAATAAATGGCTCCACAGGAATAAATTGGTGTGCAGTTTGATAAGTGGCTTTGCAATCTTGTGATATCTTGCTGGTTCCGGGGCAGGTTAGTGTTGCACTGGGAGGACGGCTGGAGATGTGGAGGACTACGGTGTAAGTATGCAACCTGCAATTGCATCTATATTTTTTTAATGAATTATTAGATGAATTTCATGTATGGAAGTGTTCTCTGTTTGGCAAGGTGTAGATTGTGACATCAACCATCCCGCCTGTCCACCTCATCTAATTAAAGAATGCTTTGCATACATTAAGAAAAATGTAAAGTGTTCTGTGAACCCCCCCTCACCATGCCAAGTGAGCAACCCCCTGTGGCTAGTATGCAGCAAGGCAGCTACTTGACATGGGACCTGAAAGAAAGCAGCAACCATTGTGCTAGTGGTGGCTACTACAGTGATTCTTTGCCCCCACAGCTATCTCACAGGTATAGAATATACATACTTACAATGGTCCAAGGTAAGCAGTGTAACTAGGCAATAAAATCCATACACAGAATTCAACTTCAAATATTGTCTGTTATACGATTTTCTAGGTGCCTGAGCATTATATATTCTATACCCTTGTAATATTTTAATTTTGATGTGTACAGGTCCTTTGCAAGGCATTACCTAAGTAACACTAAGGCTAGGTTCACATAGATGCAGGGCAATTTCCCTGCCGATTTCAGTGCAATTTCAAGATGTTCAGTGATTCAAGTATGATTCTGATGCGAATTGGCAGCAATTTGCCAGTATTCTCAGTCAATCTCTCTCTCTCCCTGTATCTCTCCCATGGACCAGGAATGGGAGATAAGCAATAAAGCAAAGACTTGCAGAAAAGGTACTGGAATCATAGTTACATAGGTGTCCTTTTATGACACAGAGAATAGCTGCGATTCAGAGGATCGCAGCTATTCTCTGGTCATTCACAGTTTATAACACTCAGGAAAACATGTTCAGCCCTTCACTGGAGATCTGTGTTCTCCCTCCAGATTCTGCAGCCCAGAGCTGGAGAATCGGAGGGACCGCAAACTAAGCAGAGATAATGTACCTCTGTTTAGTAAACTGATCTTTTACTGTAATCTCACGAGATTATAGTAAAATCAGCCATTTTCCAGCGTTTGGAGACCGTTCTCCCTTCGTTTGGAGAACTGATCTACATATGCTTCATAAACGGCATTCACAGGAGAGTTGTGTTCTCCGAGAATGCCGGAGAACTGAGCAGCGATCTATTACTGCTGGTTCATAAACGGACACCATAGTTAGTCTGGCTGAAGAAAGACAAAAGTCCATCCAGTTCAACCAAAGAAAAAAAAAAAAAAAGGGGGTATAATCCTATACCCACAGCTGATCCAGATGAAGGCAAAAAAACCCAGCAAAGCATGATCCAATTTGCTCCTACAGGGGAAAAAAATCCTTCCTGATCCCCCGAGAGGCAATCTGATATTCCCTGGATCAACTTTACCTATAAATGTTAGTATCCAGTTATATTCTGTGTATCCAAGAAAGACTGCAGGTCTTTTTAAAGCAATCCACTGAGCTGGCCAGAATCAACTCTTGAAGGAAAATTCCACATTTTCACAGCTCTCACTGTGAAGAAACGTTTCGGTGTTTGGAAATTAAATTTCTTTTCCTCCAGACGTAAAGAGTGCACCTTATCCTCTGTGATGGTGTAGTTATTCACCTTTAGGTCGAGTTCACTATATGAACCCCTGATGTACAGTATAAAAAGTGTGATGACCTCAGGGTGAATAGCTCTACAACGAGTTAACTATATGAACCATTGATGTATTTATACATGTTGATCATATCCCCCCTTAATCTCCTCTTCTCAAGAGAGAATAAATTCAGTTCCTCTAATCTTTCCTCATAGCTGAGCTCCTCCATGCCTCTTATCAGTTTGGTTGCCCTTCTCTGTACTTTCTCCAGTTCCCCAATGTTCTTTTTGTGAATTAGTTCCCAAAACTGAACTGTCTTAGGACAGATAAGCGAAATCAATTCAAGTCTATGTAACTCCCAATCGCGCCACACTGCACTAAACTCGCACATGACCTTTTTTAAAATCGCATCGGAATTGCACTTCATATATGTGAACGGCCTCCATAGAAACTAATTTTATTTCACTTGTCATGCGATGCCATGCATTTTAGAACACATCAGAAGCTGCAGCAGTGTGAACCAGGGCTAAGACAGCAAACTGAATAACATGTCACACATTACTTTTAGTGAACCACTTGTGAACTGCCTGTACCTTCATCAAACAGCACCATAGGGGATAATAACATTTTATCTACTGCATAATGAAAAATTACATAAAGATGTGCTAACTACATCCAGTGTTTCTGCTTTCCACTCTGTGTTTGCTACTGGCACATATGTTCCATGGTAAATTCCATGGCAGAAATACTGTCTCTATGACTCCATATTTGATTTATGAATACATCTGTTCCCTTTTTTTCATGTCACATAGCCTATCTTCACAGACAGCTAAGTGCAGAAAATCCAAAAACACTATGACTAAACCCCATAACATTATACATTCTATAACAATTCACTGTGCGTCTTATCTGTTTGTTGTGGTTTATTGGAGAATCTCAGAAAGCAACTCAAATCCCGCAGATAAGCGTGCTGCAGGTATCTGACAAAGAGATGCTTTGATACTGTTTATTTAATTCATCATGTCTGTTAATATAAAGATTGTGCTTTTTTGAGTTATTTAATGTTCCTCTTGGGACTGAAAGACATGATTAAATGTCTGGATCCTTTGAAATGCTTTTTTGGCCGTGTCCTTCATTGTTATCATACAAAACCAAAGTCTGCTTTAGTTAAAGAGCACACTTTAAAAATAAATGTAAGACATATGTCTGGACAGGAGCGTGTATACCATGCACCTCACATAATTTATAGTGTAATGACTAAACTTTGTTGAAATGGGCGAAAGTGTGGGATACCACTTAGGCAAAAAGTCAAGCTGATTTTCCAGAATTTTCCTACAAAGTGGCGTGACTAGAGTTTTCTGAAGTTCTGTGTAAATTTGGGACCTTCTATGTGATTTAAATGAGTTGGCTCCAGTGGCACGATAAATCACAGGTCTACATCAGCTTTTGCAATCGCTTTGGCTTTTCTGTTTTAAAATTGAAAAGACCTGCTTTAAAATACATTCTAAAATACTCATTTCTACCAGTGTAGTATGTTATTTCTATTGTATGCTTTATATTATTGTTATTAGTTTACATAGTACAGTCACTTTTTTGTGCAGCACTTTTATCCAGAACACTAAGCCCAATTTTAATTTCTGCAGAAGAAAATATAATCATTACAAACAAGGAAAAAATTCTCAGCACACTTACCAGCTAGCCTGCAAAACAAACCAAATTGACCCTGTCATGTTAAAATCAGGGGCGGACTGACCATTTGAAAACTCGGGCACTGCCCGAGGGCCCAGGGTCAGTAGGGGGCCCCATGAGATGCCCCTGGTACCTTTTCATAGGCTTTTTTGAGTTTGGGCAAGGACACAGGGGCCTCATGATCCCCTATTGCCTGGGGGCCCCATGAGTTGTCAGCCCGCCCCTGGTTAAAACAGAAGGTTTTGTTGCACACATTTGCAAATATAGCTGCAGTGCGCATGTCAAGACTCCTGCGTTCCTAACTCTATAGTTTTGAGAATCTCCAAGTTGGAACATACTGTATATAGCAGTGGATTAATTAAGGGTAGGTTTGCCTAGAGGGAGCCCACTCCTCCTTAACCACTTGCCTACTGGGCACTTTTACCCCCTTCTTGCCCAGGCCAATTTTCAGCTTTCAGCGATGTTGCAGTTTGAATGACAATTCTGCAGTCATGCAGCACTGTACCCAAATAAAATTTTTATCATTTTTTTTCACACAGAGATTTCTTTTGGTGGTATTTAATCACCACTAGGTTTTTTATTTTTTTCATTATAAATGAAAAAAGAGCAAAAAATCTAAAAAAAAAAAAAGTTTTTCTTTGTTTCTATTATAAAATTTAGCAAACAGGTAAATGATCTCCTTCACTGATATGCGTTGATGAGGCTGCACTGATAGGCAGCACTGATGGGCACTGATAAGCAACACTGATGAGCACTGGTGAGGTGGCACTGATATGCAGCATAGATGGGCACTGATAGGCAGCACTGATAGGCTGCACTGATGAGCTGGCACTTATGAGGTGGCACTGATGATGCTGCACTGATATGCAACAATGATGGGCACCGATAGGCGGCACTGATGGGCACTGATAGGCAGTACTGATGGGCACTGATGGGTGGCACTGACTGATGGCACTGACTGACGGCACTGCTGGGCACTGACGGGTGGCACTGATGTGCAGCACTGATGGGTGACACTGATGGGGGCACTGCTGGGCACTGGTGGGTGGCACTGCTGGGCACAGGTGGGTGGAACTACTAGGCACTGATGGACACATGTGGGTGGCACTGATGGGTACAGGTGGGTGGCACTTCTGGGCACTTGTGGGCAGTACTGCTGGGCACAGGTGGGTGGCAATGGTGGGTGGCACTGCTGGGCACTGATCATGAGTGCCCTGATGGTTGGTGCTGATCTGTCCTCTGACAATTGCAGGTTATTGGCAGTACTTTCCTCACGCTGTGACAGCATGAGGACAGTGCTGCCGATACCTGGCAACTGTATTTACTTTGTGATCAGCTGTGTCATTGAACACAACTGATCACGTGGTAAAAGGCCATTGTGATTGGTCCTTTACCTTGTCATGTAATTAGCTGTGTCCATAGGACACAGCAATCACAGACAGCGCCGGGTGCGCGCCTCTGGGGGCATGCAGGGGGGGGATGGGGCGAGTTCTGGTAGGACGCGTCATATGACGCCCTCCCAGAACTGGACAACCGTGCTGTAGCCGTCATTCGGCTATAGCCCAGTTGTCAAGTGGTTAAAGTCGCATGGACCCAGCAATAGCACAGTGGCAGCTGAAGGTATCAAATGTGTCCCCACACCAAATCAGCAAACAAGCTATACAAAACTATGGAAACTACCCCACGTTATAACCAGCCTTTGCAGTAAGATGCACATGGAAGGGCAACGCACATCACAAATATCATCATAAAATATAATGTGCCCATTGCACACAGTCAGATTAATATTACTGGAAGCAAATGAATCTGCAGTGGCAGCATGCTGGATTGTGGCAGGGCACCAGCATACCACTAGAAAACATACAAACTTCATACATTACACTTTGCTGCTCATTTATCTACAAATAAAAAGCTTCTAAAGCTTTTAACATCAATGGTAAATTAAATATGCCACAGTACGTGCAATAACGTGTGTGAAAACCTGTGTTTTAACACACATTTCCAAAATTCATGATATTGTGCTGTATACAGTATGTGCATTGCGGTGTGTTTCCATTCATTCTTAAGGGCATTCCAACACAAATAATTCCATGCCCTATACAACATACAGATATGAGTGTTCTGTGCATTGTGGTGAACTGCAAGCAACTCATGAAATGCACAAACATCATACTTTCCAATTAGGCACCATTTTCTTGGCTACTGAGTTGCTCCAGTGCATAATAGAATGGAAGGTGGGTTGCCAAAGCTCTTTAAAGTTTGAGACACTGGTAGCAGAGTGTGGCCTGAACTTGCACAGTGAGGTACATCCATGTATCCTGAAGTTCTAATGTTACATTTTTTTTTTTTTAAAGTTTGCTTTAAGCTACAAGGAAAGACATTGAGTCATGGCCAGAAATAGCAAACATGTGCGTCCCAAACTAGGTTCTTCATTGGGGCTATACAAAGAATTGGTCAATAAGAGAAGAACACTACGTGTAAGTTATGGCATCAGAGGGCACTTGCTATGCAGTAAGGGTGTTATTTTAGTATTTCATCCGTTGATAGGTATATTTTAAACAGTAACATGCTTTTGTAAGCAGCAAATGCTTTTGGATTTTCATGTTTCCTAGAAATGCATAAAAGACTGCAGTGCATATCCCCTTTAGCTGTTATTGTTACATTCATCTTTCCCATAATACATTCAGTTTGATTTATTTTACTGCTTTAGTAAAAAGAGATACGGTGTGTATGAGTCTTACTGTTAATACTGGATTCATCAAGATACTAACATGGTGAGCTGTACTAGCTGTCTATAAGATCACAGCTGAACAACAGCTATGTCCTGGCTGCTCATCTGATGCTAAACTGGATGCATAAAGTCATTCGGCAGCTTTCATTGGATAGGGAAAATCCCTGTTAAATGGAATGCTAAAGCTTTGGAACAATGCTTACTTCTGGCTGATACCAGTCATTCATTGTGTACAAGTTCTAAGACACATCTTTCTCTGGTGGCTTTGATCTACCCTGAAGCCTGAATCAAAGTGAGCGCTATCATTTGACTTCAGTGGTTAACATGGACATACATATTTCAGATGCCAAAACATGGTATAACTGTTGCTATGTACTCTCCTACATTCATGGACCCAAACTAAAAATACAATCTATAGAACTAATTAAGCTCAAATGTCAAATGTTAATGAGGAATTCAGAGAACTACAGACGAGAATATATGGAACTGGAGCAATCTTTATAGTGCTTTTCTTTGGTTCATTTTCAACATTTAATTGCACATGACGCATCATTCCACCTGTTAATATACATCATGTGAAGTATATTCATAGTTGTAATCCTTTTTTTGTGTTTGACATCTCGAGTCAATAAAGACACAGGGAGCATGCTTGCTACGTCTAATGTACTGATGAACACTTAAGAGAAATTGTTTGGGCATTCCGTCGTGGGTACTGGCTGCAAGAATACAATAGCCAATAGGGAAGATTCCTCCATCCGTGCTGTTTACCATTTGTAGCACTACCCCCTCAGGAGCTGTTGAGTATTTTGGGTTCCCCATTCACTTCTGAATCCTGGCTGGAGCACAACCCCTGCTGACACCACCTTGGCCAGCTATCACCATGGCTATAACACACACAATAATCACACAGTTTTTGATGCACAGAAAATCAGTCTGTTTTAAAGTCAGATTAACAGAAATAGACACACAAAGAACCAATGACTGATGTGCGCAAAAGTGAACCACACAGCAGAAATAAACAACAAAGTACAGCACAGTGCCACTTTAGATAGACCCAACCGTCCTGCAGGACTGAGAGTTTGGCATTAGTTTTCACACTGAGAAGTTTTCTCTAAGTAAACAAAGGAGCAGAGAAGCAGAAATTATGGTCTAGCTCACTCCCGGAGACTAGTAGCAGAGTCTAAGGCTGGCCATACATTATACAATCTTCTTCTACAATTTTCCTTTAGATTTAACAAAAAGGATATAATATGAGGTCAAACCTAAACACTTTCAGTTGTATCCAATTAGGCAGGCCTTTTCACTACATAGTTGAAGGTAAATCTAAAGGAAATTGTACAGAAAATTGTATAATGTATGGAAGCCTTACTCTATGGTAATTCTGGGAATGTAATGTCTCATGCAGAACCAGTCATTGAACATGAATAGCATTTCTTCTGCCAGCTTGCTGAGATTCTTACGTTGTTGCCAAATAATGATGTTGACTCTTTGGGCGAGTAAAACTGGGGATGTCACTTTAATGACATGACATAATTGCAGAGGTTGTGTAAGTTGGGAAGGGGTGGGAGCAGAATTTAGCTGATGTGTGTCCCTTTAAATGGACAACTAGGTTGGTGAAACTAGTTTCTTCTTTAAACAGGGTATGCCTGAAGTGGAATGCATGCAAAGCTCCTACCCGACATAGAAACGGAAACATTGTACTGGAAGTTCTGCACACAGTGTAGCAAGAAATAGATGGATAGGCTGCAGCAGTGGTGTATTTAGGTTTTGTGCTGCCCTAGGCAACACAAAAATTGTCTGCCCCCACGGACATTGACCAACACCCCTCTTCCCCCTCCCACAGAGAGAGCCTGATATTGACCAACAACACCCCTGCCCCCCACCCAGGAGAGCCTTCCACTACCCCCCCTCCAGCGATAGAGAGAAATACACTCATCTTCGGACATCCCCGGGAACAAAAGTCAAGCTGTACATACATATCAAGGAGCCCGCAGCCTCTCTTGGATCCCACATGGTTCCTATGGCGTGCGTGTCCCTTCTTTTATCCCTTTCTCTGGGGGAAGGTGCTGCCCCCCTGAAAAATTCTGCCCTAGGCAAATGCCATGTTTGCCTTGTGGTAATTATGTCCCTGGGCTGCATCACTGGAGGGGTTATGGAGGGCACAGAGCCTTAAGCTTAAATAACTGGCAACAACAAAACACTTGAATATGTGGTGCAGTGCGAGTTAAGAACTATCTCACCCAGTCCGTCAATGTAGCAGCCGATGCGATGACCTCGTGGTTGGGGGGGCCCTTTTTTTCTGTTCTCCTGTCCTGGATGTAGTGTTGATGGTGGTAACCTGGGCCACCTGCCTGCGGAATGCACTCTCCTGCCTGTCAAGGGGATCAGTGATCTGGGCTCTCCAGCATAACTCAATCCGGCCTGAACCCTCCTGGAACCACACTGCCAACTCCCACATGCCCTCCTCTCCCCCCCCCCCAAAGGTTCCCAGGCTTTCTTTTTTATAGAGTGAAGACATTCTGCTTGCAGCATACAAGTCCCAACATTCTTAGCTCTGCTATACTAGATCCTGTGCCAGCTGAACTGCAGAGCACTGCCATCTTGTGGCCATTTAACAATTTGCAATCAGTAACAATGCAGTGTGTTACATATTAATAAAAATATTTGATATATTTTTCTCATTCAGTCCACGGGCTAAACAAAATAAATCTTTTAGTGTCTGGCCGGCTTAAAACCATAAACCCCAACATACTACTATACACATTAGCCTGTTCTGCAGCCTGCTACTGGTACCTGGTGGTACACTAGTGACTAAAATTGTGGAAACCTTTTGAAAAATTTGAATTTTTTCAGTTTAACGTAAAACATGCTTAAACCCATCATGGTATTCATAACAGTATTGTAAATATAATATACAATTTGTTATATAATATATTTTATATCTACAACTTTTCAACCAAAAAGGGTTTTATTAAACAAAAACAAGCACAGCATTTTTGATTTGTAGGGACAGAATTGATAGAATGTCAAACTGACTAATAAAAGATACTGTTTAACTAATCAGTGGGATTTTGGATTACCTACTTGTAGACAGGTTGATTCCTTCTTGAGACTATAAATAGGGCTTAAATAAAACTGAAAACTAGCAAAAACAGTGTTGTCCTGCTACCATTTGAAAACATTGAGTTAATTTTTGTTTTTTAGTTGCATTTATTTTTCATGATATCTTTCAAGACTGTTGAACAGATTAAACTCCAAAGAAATAAACCAAAACAATTGTGGAGAAGACATGTTTTGTGGGCCAAAGAATATCTGCACCGGAGAGCTGAAGATTGGGCTAAGCAAATTTGGAGCAAGTATACTAAAATATAAATTTTTGAAAGTGAGGGTGCAAAATATGTTCATCAAAGGGTTGGTGAAAACCTTCCAGAGTGTACAACATCAAAAATGATATATCTTATGAGCATTATTGTCTTAGATTGTTTATGTAGCAGGGGCGGACTGACAACTCATGGGGCCCCCGGGCAATAGGGGATCATGGGGCCCTGTGTCCTTGCCCACACTCAAAAAAGCCTATGAAAAAGGTACCACGGACATCTCATGGGGCCCCCTACTGACCCCAGGCCCTCGGGCAGTGCCCGAGTTTCAAAATGGTCAGTCCGCCCCTGTTATGTAGCCATTCGGCTGGCTGTATTCGGCTAGTAGATGGGATGCTGGCTGCCTAAAATACATACAGTATATATATATAAAAAAATATTATATATATATATATATAAAACTATAGTATATATTATACTGTGTATATATAATAATATAACCAAAACTGTATCTTGGTTATTTCTCTACAGTTCACGGGAATTTCATTTCAAGCAAGCTTTAAACGGCCATGTATAGACAATTTAGCTGCCATATGAATATTTTAACAAATATTTTATAAACCTGAAAGTTTGTTACTCACAATTCAAGAACATAAAAACCATAAGTTGCGCTCCTTCTTTGAATATTAAATCAATACATATTTCCAAAAACTTGTGAAAAAAGAAAATCATGTGAAATCAAAATGTCATCCCGTGCTCATCATACAAAAAATATATATTATAAATATAATATAAAATACATCTTATACTCATTAAGGAAGTCACCTGGAATTATTGATTTGATTCACTGGGAAAAGTCACAAAATTGTTGGTGAGATAAAAGTGGTTTTTACACTATTTAAATGTGAGTGCAACTGGTACTTAAATAAAGCACTGTGTTTTAAAAAGATAAAGCACTATTTTTGGCAATTTTCTTTCCACTGAGGGCACTTGCCAAGGAAAGGAAAGCAGGAGATAAGTAGTATAAGAGTAAGATTACAGCAGGAGTAGGAGACGGGAAGCAGCCTGAGAGGGACCACTCTTCATATGGTGCAACAAACATCAGTCCCATTGAGTGGACAAAAAACGTTATTAGCCTGTTACAGGCTAATCTGGAGGTGAGCGCACATCTTATACTCATTAAGGAAATCACCTGGAATTATTGATTTGAATCACTGGGAAAAGTCACATATATTTTTCATAGAAGACTGATTAATTTTTATATTTTTTATATTACATATTTTTTTGTATGATGAGCACGGGATGACATTTTGATTTCACATGATTTTCACAAGTTTAATAATATTGCTTTTTTTATATATTTATTGGAAATATGTATTGATTTAATATTCAAAAAAGGAGCGCAACATATTGTTTTTATTTTTTTGAATTATTTGCACATTTAAAGAGGATGTGTTGTATGTTTGCGATCCTGTAATAGCAGTAAGTGGCTCGCAAGTTACATCTTTGTTTTTATTTGAATGTTACTCACAATTATTTGCACCTATGACAACAAGAACATTCAAACCTCAGCTTGTCCTGGGGAAAAAAAAATTGTGATGAGTCATAAAAATGAATATAGACAGACCAGTTCTTTCCCCAAGCAAGCTCAACCAGGGGACACTGGGGGGGGGGGAACGGGCATACTGTATTTAGGTTCTGCAGTCTTGCTAGCATTCTCTTCAGTCTGTATGCACCGTAAAGAAGAAATTGAGACACAAAAAATTAAATACAGTGTATATATATATATATATATATATATATATATATCTCATCTAAATACATATAAATATATTCCTCAATAGCCAGAAAGGATATAAATCCACTTTGTGTGCACAAAAAACCCAAATAATACCTTGTAAAAGTAGCAGTGACATCATCCCTATGCAGCACATAGACTGTGCTGAGAGCAGACCTGTGGGAGGGGCCGCTACAGGTTTCATGCAGAAAAGTGCAGGAGGGGCGGGGACAAGACCAGTCACCCTACACAAGGAGAGCAGGAGTGGTCTTTTTTACAGAGACAAAGTTTCACAGTGGATTATTGCACAGCAGACCTAGAAGAAATACACAAAGCACACCAAGATTTAGGAAAGAATGCACATCATTCTTGTATCTGGACAATATTTGCTCATTCCGAGCTTTAAAAGAAAGATAAAAAACACAACTGCACAATGATGTCTCTGAACACAGGTAATGTGATTTCACTACACCTAGCCACTAACGCCAAATATACCGCTGTCATTATGTCATTTACAGCAACAACTGCTGCCAGACCAAAGTGCATCATCAGAGGCTCTATGAGTAAGGTGGCCTTTTTTCTGTGTTATGGAATTAAAGACACACTGGCAGTGTCCTTGTGTGAATATTGTGATATTTAGAAACCAGATGCTGATTAGTATTTCTAAATAAACAAAACATGATTACAAGCTTTGTTTGGGTAAACCATACCAGTCTGAAGGTTATGCATGTTGTGGCATAAAATTACATCTTTTAATCCATCAGAAGAGTGTGAAAGACAATCCGGTGATATACCCAGGAGACAATACAAAATACTAAACATACTTGAAATGATATTTTGTGGCAAAAGTTCAGTATAAGTCATTGCTTACGGTTTTTTTCCTTTCCAAAAACAAAGCTTTTTTTTCCTAAACTAGTGATTTCAGTGGTAGACATCGTCATTCATCATAGATGTTTCATAGATGAATAGTGAATGGTCACAACATGCAGTCACTGGCCACTTTATTAGGTACACCTGTTCAATTGCTTGGTAACACAAATTGTCAGTCAATCATGCAATCACATTTCAACAACTCAATGCATTTAGGCATCTAAACATGGTGAAGACAACTTGCTGAAGTTCAAACCGAGCATCAGAATAGTTCTTAGTGCCAGACAGGCTGGTCTGAGTATTTCAAAAACTGCTGATCTACTGGGATTTTCATGCACAACCATCTCTATGGTTTACAGAGAATGGTCTGAAAAAGAGAAAATATCCAGTAAACTGCAATTTTGTGGACAAAAATGACTTGTTGATGTCAGAGGACCAGAGGTGTATCTGCCGCAAGGCAAACACGGCGTTTGCCTAGGGCGGCAGTTTTCAGGAGGCAGCACCGCCCCAAGGCAGAAGGGACAAGGGACCAGGGCTTGGCAGGTCGGGACAGCTCGACATGGTTCGGGCGGGAGGCAGGCTCAGGCGGAAGGCAGGGTTTAGGCAGGTGGGCGGGCTCAGCAAGCCTTGAGCAGGGAAGGTGGGCTCGGCTTAGGCCATCCTGAATTAATTGCAAGCCGGCTGTCTTACCCTCTCTGTGCCTTCCCAGAGCGCTTATTCCCTGCTGCACCCACTGACATCGTTAACATCTGGCAGGAAGCCTAGGCCCGGACTGAACATCGCAGCTATGCTCCGCCCACCCGGCCTCTCTGCAGCCAGTCGGCCATCTATTCCATTTACTGCATAGAGCCAGAAGGCGGAGCCTAGAGGTCAGCCGACCATGAAGAGGGGGTGCAGGAGAGGAGACCATCGCTGCATGTCAGGTATCAGTGCAGCCACAGACACCAGGGACCCCAGATAAGTACTTCTTTACTTGTCAAATAGAGTCTCCCTCTCTCCCCCCCCTCTCTCTTCTTCCCCCCTCTCCCCCCCTCTCTCTCCCCCCTCTCTCTCTTCCCCCCTCCCCCCCTCTCTCTTCCCCCCTCCCCCTCCCCCCTCCTCTCTTCTCTCTCTCTCCCCCCCTCTCTTCTTCCCTCTCTCTCTCTTCCCCTCTCTCTCTTCTCCCCCCTCTCTCCCCCCATCTTCTCTCTCTATCTCTCTCTGTCTTCCCCCTCTCTTTCCCCCTCTCTCTCTTACCCCCATATCTCTCTCTTCCCCCTTATCTCTCTCTTCCCCCCTTTCTCTCTTCTCCCCCCTCTCTCCCCCTGTCTCTCTCTCTTCCCCCTCTCTCTTTTCCCCCTTCTCTCTCTCTCTTCTGTCTTCTCTCTCTCTTCCCCCCTCTCTCTCTTCCCCCTCTCTTCTTTCCCCCCCTCTCTCTTCTCCCCCCCTCTCTCTCTCTTCCCCCTATCTCTCTCTTCCCCCCCTCTTTTCCTTTCTCTCTCTTCTCCTCTTTCTCTCTCTCCCCTCTCTCTCTCTCTCTCTCTCTCATTTTGCACAAGATAAAAGTAATCTGGGAGCTAACAAGCCGCTGGATTACTTTTACAGGCAGCGGAAGGGCGTCCCTCCCCCTCCTGCCACCGACGCCTTTACCAGGCTCTACCATGCAGTCCCAATGCAAACTATCAGAATGATCTGTGTCTGATCGCATGCATTGGGAGGCCAGAGACGAGATTTGGGGTCTAATAGACCCTAGATCTCTCCATAAACAGGAACTGTCATGGCCCATGCTATCACAAGGGATGTTGTTCATCCCTTGTAATAGAAATAAAGTTGATAAAAAAAAAAAGTTAAAAGTACAGTGTACAAAAAAAATTGAAATAAAGAAATAATAAAATAGCAAAAAAAAATTAAAGCACCCCTGTTCCCATGCTTACACACACATAGGTCCCTTACACATATGTAAATGAAGATCGTACCACACATATGAGGTACTACCATGAATGTCAGAGGGAGAGTAAAAATTCTAGCACCAGACCTCCTGTGTAACTCTAAACTGGTAACTTATAAAGATTTTTAAAATGTTGCCTATGGAGATTTTTAGGTACCATAATTTGGCACCAAGTGGTATACCGTGGCTGGCGTAGGACAAATTCAGACTGTGGGGGGCGCCCAATTTTAGTCTTGGGGGGGGCGCCCAATTTTAATCTTGCCCAGGGCAGCACAAAACCAAAACACATCACTGCAGAGGACAGGGGAGGATGGGAAGACTGGTTACTGCAACATTCAGATGGTAGGGACAGAATTTGACATGAACAACATAACAGCATAGATCCATCCTGCCTATCAATGGTTCAGGCTGGTGGTGGTGGTATAATGATGTGAGGAATATTTTCTTGACACTAGCAAGGCATACCTAATACATTTGCCTGGGAATGTATATTTATTACAACAAACTATATTAAAGAAAGCACATAAAAAAGACAGTGTCAAATATGTCCAAGATAAAATCATATTATGTACATCTTGAAGGAAACCTGTTATGAGAGAGCAATTGTGGCTAATCTTCCTTACATGCTTGTGAAAATGCTAGATTACTGGCTGTAATGCTGAATCTCTGGCTATAATGCTGGCAGTTGATGTCCACAATCCAGGAATTCATCCCAGGGCACAAACTGCCATAAATGTTAGTAGCACTCGTGCACCGTTTATTCTTCCATCCGCGGCATCTGTCAGACTCTCATAGAGTTTCACAGGCTGATGGCAGCAAGGCTGGATGGTTCACCTGTGCCCTCCTCCTGTACCTAAAGGATGAAGTCTCATCATTATTACTAAATAACCATTGTTCACGAGACATTAGGTGTATCAAATGCCTACAATGTTGGAGGGGAGAAGGTGCAATCAAAAATAATAGCTATACTACATTCGGTATACCAAATACAATCACAATAGTTTTCTATTTCACCCCTGGAGTTTGTGTGCATCAGGTGTTCAAGCTGACCAGCTACTGTTCTATTTCATTGCTTGTGTACAAGATAGGGTAGATCATTCTGTGCTTGTATAAGAATGTGCTGACCATCAATATAAGGAGGCACTTTACAAATGATCACCAATGTAAGAGGTCACAACACTACTGATCACCAATTTAAGGGGACATATGTCTATTGACAGCCATCATAGAGGGAGGGGGACCGATACACTGATCTTCAATGTAAGATGGCATGTGTCCACTAACCACCAATTTAAGGGATTACTTCTCCACTGACCACTAATTTAAGGAGGTAAATCTCCACTGACCTCCAATACTACAGGCCCTTCTCAATTGGCCACCAATTTAAGAGGACACTACACTAAGCAATTAATTTAAGGCAGCACTTCTTCAGTTTACGGAGGCATTTTCTCACAGACGTCCATTGTAAGGAGACTCTATATTTTGCACAATCTAAAAGGAGCCCTGGTCCACTGAACACCAGTGTAAGGGGGCACTTCACCACTGACCACCAATATAAGCATCAATCTTACTGTCAATGACAGCCTATATAAAAGGGCTTTATTCCTGCCACTGACCACCAATGTATGGGACCATTTTGTACCATCCATCAATGTAAGTATTTCTTTGCTAAAGATGTAAGATGACACTAAACCATCTATATTGGGAACTAATTAAGGGAGGGGACACTTTACTATTGACCACAAGGGATATTATTTATGTCACTGACCACAAAAAGGTAGTCTTACTGACAATTATCACCAATGTAAAGAGGTGCATGTCCATTAACCACCAATGTAAAGGGGCTTTTCTCTTCTCACCACTTAATAGAAAGGTAATTTCTATACTGACCACCAATGTAAGGGGGCAGTTCTCCACTGACCGATGGTGTAAGAAAGTATGGGGGTTATTTACTAAAACTGGAAAGTGCAAAATCTGGTGCAACTCTGCATAGAAACCAATCATCTTCCAGATTTTATTTCCAAAGCCTAATTCAAAAAGCTGAAGTTAGAAGCTGATTAGCTACCATGCGCAGCGGTACCATATTCTGAGTGCCTCAATTTTAGTAAGTTTACCCCCAGATTTTCCCTTGACCACCAAGTAGAAGGACATTAAAATATTTACGGTCTATATTTGTTTCCTTGACATTGCTATTATATATTTCATTTCATGATAACTATTGAAAATTACTTTGTCTTATAGAATATGGAATATATAGAATATGGAGTGTTAGTTATAATACAAGTGATAAATAAGGACAAATGAATGTAAAATACGATATGAAGCTAGTAAGTGATCCACTAATCTCTTAATATGAAGGTTGTTTTATTGAGCTTTGAATTTAAGAAAAATACATAATTCTGTACCCTGAGGTAAAAATTTAATACACAGATTTTTTTTTGTCTTAGAAGTCAATAACATACAGACTGTACAGAACAAAAGAAGGAGTGAGTATGTTTCTTCATTGTGTCATTTCAGCCCTATGTACACATTATGGGTTTAATACTAAAATAAGATGAACACATTTATGTCTGTTACAACAAAGTCATTCAATTAAACATGAATACTAAAGTTTAGATAGATAAAAATAAAGTAAATACTCACTGAAACTAGATGGTATTTCTCTAATGTTATGTGATATGAATAAATCCTTTGTATACTGTACAGACTACATTCTATGTCACTGTTTTTATGTATGTGCTTTTTTGAAAACACAATAAGATCATATAAAAAAATAAAGTCTTTTAAGCTGCTGTACTAATAATATATAGGATACTGTATACAAAAGTACTGGTTGGGAAACTGAACAAAATGTTAGTGACTGACTAAGTTAAAGCTCAGAGCTTCTGTTCTTATTAAAAACTCAGAGCAGAGTGAAAAAGTAGACCACTAGGTAGTGGCCATTGGCTCCTGATGGTAGCTTATGCCCATTCTGGTGCCTTCAAGCACCTTTGATGAAACTGTAATTGATTTTTATGTGCACTGGTATTCTCTGGATCAAGAGCATATGACAAACAGAAGCCCATGACTTCAGCCTTGTTTAGAGCTAAGCCCCATCTATCCTAAAGGTGCAGTTCAATGTGTAATCCTATGGGACGCTGAAGCTCTGCCATTGATCTGTTGGTTTGTGAGAGGTGGGACATGGGACAGGCTTTTGCTCTAAGACAGACCAAAGCAGAAGTCAGCTATATAGCATTTCCCCAGAATCCAGAGGTGACCATAAAAGGTCAGCCTGGGACAGCACAGCCAGGGGTAGCATTTGCAACTATCATCATGGATAAAGTATTGATCTTGGGTTAAGTATTGAGCATTGCACTTCGGCTCTGCGTCATCTGAATAACTCTTCTCTCTCCCATCACAGGTAAATGTCTGTGAGCAATATCCATCTGTAATATCGCCCATGCCATCTATGAATACTAATTCACCCCGCACTGCTACAAGGTAAGTGTATGCGAGCAATATCCATCTGTAATATCACCCATGTCATGTATGAATGCTAATTCACCCCACACTGCTATATGGTAATCTATACCGATTTTAAAATCCACCTCTAACTGAAGCTGATTCATAACTATCAATGTTCTTATTGGTCATTCTTTCTGCTTCAAAAATCTTTAACTCTGGTCCATATTACTGTGGTGTTTATTTTGCTCTTATTGTTTAACCCAAATTTATGAGCTGATCCTAATCTTTACAACTCTGCCCTTCTGCTCTCTTGTTGTCTCTTGTAGTCCTCCTTTGGTGTGAGAAGTTTGCCCTGCTAGCCATGTGTCTCTGCTATGCATTCCTAATTGATTAATTGGCAATACCCCCACCCAACTCAGTATAAACGTAGGCCTTCCTTAGGGGAGGCACAGCCAGGGGCAGCACAGCCAGGGGTAGCATTGGCAACAATCATCATGGATAAAGTATTGATCTTGGATTAAGTATTGAGCACTGCACTTCGGCTCTGCACTTCAGCGAATGCACAAAGCAAAAAGCAGACAACTTCAAATACTAATCAGCCTACAGGTGACCTTTTCCCCCATCCAGCTCTTTCAGCTCTTATCCGGTCTGTTTCATCTCACCACTCTGTAACACGCACTTCCTACTCCTTCTCAGAGTTGTGTCCTCACTCTTCAAACTCTCTCTCCTTCACCCCTCTTCTCCACCTCACAGCTTATATATATCACCTTCACTCCTTTCTTCACCTTACTACTGTACTCATCAACTCCTACTAGTTCTGAACCCTCACACTAATTAAACCTCCAGGACACTGGAACCTATATAAGTCATACTCCCATATTACCTCCCTCACCCTTCTGCTTCTCCTAACATCTGGAGACATTTCCCCAAATCCTGGGCTGCCATCTTTTTCCTTTGATAAACACACCCGGCACCCTCTATCCTCCAACAGCAGCCAATGCACACAATCTAGTTTCTATTCCTGTTCTTGATAAAACCAGTCTCCCCTTTTCCTGTGCCCTCTGGAATGCCCGCTCTGTCTGTAACAAACTCACCTCTGCCCATGACCTTTTATATCACAAACTCCTTTAACTTGCTTGCAATAACGGAAACCTGGCTTCATGAATATGACTTTCCCTCTCCTGCTGACCTCTCTCATGGTGGTCTCCTCTGGACTCACTCTCCCAGGCCTAGTGGACAGAAAGGAGGTGGAGTTGGAATCCTCCTATCCCCTCAAAGCACTTTTCAGGTCCCTCATTCACCTCCCTCTCTGTCCCTCTCCTCATTTGAAGTTCGCTGTATTCGTGTTCTCTCCAGTTTCTTTAAGAATTGCTGTGATCTATCGGCCTCCTGGACTGGTATCAAGCTTCCTTGATGACTTTTCTGCCTGGCTGCCTTACATTCTCTCTTCTGAAATTCCCACTATCATTCTTGGTGACTTCAACATCCCTTTTAATCTTAACACTCCTGCTACCTCTAAACTTCTAAGCCTAACCACTTCTTTTAACCTAAAACAATGGACACATGCTTCTACTCAAACGAATGTTAACTGCCTCGACCTTGTATTCTCCGACCTTGCAACTTCTCCAACTTTCCTTTTCCTTTCTCTGATCACTCCCTTATTAGCTTCACTCTCTCCCTGGCTTCCTCCTCTTTGTCTTCCAACTACCAAAAAGTTACCCATAGAAACCTTCATTATCTTAACCCTTCTCTTCTTTTTTTGGCAACAGATTGTCTCTATGATAAAATCTCAGCCCTGTTCTGCCCCAACCTGGTCACTTCTGTCTACAATAGTTCACTGTCATCCACCCTGGACACATTGTCCCCCCTCACTACACACAGATTTAGGCCCGACTGCTACAGCCCTGGCAAACAAACAATATCAGATGCCTCAAAAAATTTAGCCATGCTCTTGAGCATTTATGGCTTAAGACTAAGACCCAGCAAGACTTCGACCAATATAAATCTGCCCTTAAAAAATACAATTCTTGTCTCCACACTGCCAAACAGACCTATTTTAGCATTCTCATTAACACCCTCTCACTCAATCCCCGTCAACTCTTTTCTACCTTTAACTCTCTACTTCGTCCTTCTTTACCTCCACCCATTAGCTCACTCACTGCACAGGAGATAATCACATCAAAATTAAGATTGATACAACTCGTGATGATATCTCCACTGTACAGATATCTCCCTCACCCTACACTCCTTTTCCAATTGCACAATCTATACTTCCCTTGTTTAACCCAACTAATATAGAGGAGGTTGGTAAACTGTTTTCTAAAGCCCACCTAACCACCTGCCCCCTGGACCCTGTTCCCTCACAAATATTACGTTCACCCTGTGGCTCTATCCTTCATTCTTTAACTCATATCTTCAATCTCTCCCTTTCTACTGGCATCTTCCCCAACTCTCCAAAACATGCTCTAGTCACCCCCATACTTAAAAATGCCTCACTTGATCCCACCAATCCTAGCAACCTAAGACCCATCTCCTTACTCCATTTTGCCTCCAAACTCCTTGAACATCTAGTCTACAACTGGCTGAGCTGCCACCTTATTGAGAATAACCTTCCCGATCCCCTTCAGTCTGGATTTCTCCCACAACACTCCACAGAAACTGCTCTCCTAAAACTCACAAACAAATTACTAACCGCTAAAACCAATGGTCACTATTCTGTACTCTTGCTCTTGGACCTCTCCACTGCCTTTGACACAGTTGACCACCCCCTCTTCCTCAAAAAACTCTATTTACTTGGTCTCCGTGACTGTACTCTCCGTTGGTTCAAATCTTACCTATCTCACCGCACCTTCAGTGTCACTTACAACTCTACTTCCTCCTTTCCTACTCCTCTTACAGTCGGGGTCTCCCAAGGTTCTGTCCTTGGACCTCTCTTATTCTCGATCTACACTTCTTCTTTGGGTCAGCTGATAGCTTCCCATGATTTCCAATACCATTTCTATGCGGATGACACACAAATCTCTCTCTCTACTCCTCAGCTCACCCCATTAGTTTCCTCACGTATCACCGATTTACTGACAGATATATCAGACTGGATGTCACACCACTTCCTAAAACTCAATATATCCAAAACTGAGCTCATAATATTTCCTCCCCCACGTGCCTCTTCCCCTGATTTCTCAGTCAGGATCAATAGCACCACTATCAACCAATCTCTGCCTGCCAGGGTGCTAGGTGTAACCCTGGATTCTGAACTATCCTTTCAGGCCCACATCCAATCTCTGTCCAAATCATGCCACCTCAACCTCTGCAACATCTCCAGAATACTCCCCCTTTTAACCAATGATACCACACAGTTCACTCCCTGGTTATCTCTCGCCTCGACTTCTGCAACTACCTCCTCAATGGCTTACCTTTACATAGGCTATCCCCCCTCCAGTCCATCATGAATACTGTTGCCAAGCTCATCCACTTTGCCAGCCATTCAGTGTCTGCTACCCCTCTCTGCCAATCCCTCCACTGGCTTCCACTCACCCAGCGAATAAAATTCAAAATACTAATAACAACTTACAAAGCCATCCACAACTCTGCCCCCAGCTACATCACCAACCTGGTCTCAAAATATCAACCAAACCGCTCTCATCGATCCTCCCAAGACCTTCTGCTCTCTAGTTCCTGTGTCACCTCCTCCCATGCTTGCCTCCAGAACTTCTCCCGAGCTTCTCCCATTCTATTAAACTTCCTACCCCAATCTGTCCATCTGTCTCCTAATCTATCCACCTTCAGATGATCCCTGAAAACCTTTCTCTTTAAAGAAGCCTATCCTGCTTCTACATAGTAAACCATCATTTATTTCCTCCATCCCCCCACAGCTATTACCTTTTGTATCACTCAACCCTTCCTCCTAGATTGTAAGCTCTAATGAGCAGGGCCCTTTGTTTCCTTTTGTATCAAATTGTATTGTAACTGTAATGTCTACCTTCATTTTGTAAAGCGCTGTGCAAATGGTTGGTGCTATATAAATTTTGTATAATATAAATCCTGTATAATAATAATAAAAAGGTACCTACATATTGATCATAGTATTGAATACAGCAATGACAGTACAATATACTACAATATTAAAGCAGTAAAAACTCAAAACGAAACGGGGGGATAGAAGGGTGGGCAGGGGATGAAAGTAATTTCTCTGTACAATGATGTAGGACTAGCTCATGCAGATATATTGGAAAGTTATTAGAACACCATTTTAGAATCATATTTTATAATCATATAATATCACCATATTAGAACACCATTTTATTTGATTCTGACTTACTCTTAGCTTCAATACCCCTGGCAAAAAAGAATCCTCCAAAAGATAGAGAGCTCACTTACTCTAACATGTGACATACCTCACAAGAATTTAGCAAAGGCAGTAGTACACCACTCATGCCTGCCCCATATGTCCCTGAGCAGAATCCAGTGAGGGCAGAATCCACTAAGATGGCCGCAAGACCTTCATGAGGCTCCAGTGGCGTGACTTCATGGCCTCATACACTCCTTGTGATAACGTGCGTGCGCACGAAACGTGTCAAGGAGGAGCCGCAAGCCGTGACATCATGCCGCCGGAGCCTCACGAAGGTCCAGAAGCATCTTAGTGAGTGGCTGTTCAGCCACATTAATTTTATGCTGTGATTTTTTTGCTGTATTCCACGTGGAAGATTTATCCAACACTTTTTTACCTAATAAATTGGAAATATTATTACACTATGAGCACCTTCCTTTTTGGCTCTGTTTTGAGCGAATGATTCCCAGGACCCCAGTGGAATTGTGGTTGCAGAGAAGTCTCATATCCAGAGGAGGGATCCTTTTCCCACGCTGTCTGTCTGGTCCATTTAAAGGGGGCTTCCTGCAGATTCTTGTTCAACATATTGCACTTTCATTATACGCATCTGGCGAGTACGCATTTTTATCAATCTTCTGCACGGATAAAGCCACATGGAATAATTTGACACCACCTGTGCAACAGGACCTGTTTGCAACACTGTATGCTGACCCGATTGTGTCATGCCTTCACTACCTTATGAACACTCTTTGCTTTAAGACTTTCACAGTTGCACTTACTTTATTGTTCCAATCATTGCACTTCATCCACTTATATTTGCTATCACTAATATCAATTATTGATTTATTATTATCATCATCACCAATAATTATTATTATTTATTTAATATTTTTTCAGTTTTGCACTGTGTCATTTTTTTGCGCTGCACTGGTTTCTGTTTGTATTATATGTAAGGTCTAGTGTAACTTTTTACTGCAATTGCGGCTGCTTTAATTGGATACCTGATCGCTCGCTGTTTCTTTGTCAGAAATTTCTTACTGCTCAAGGCACCCCTATGTAACTATGTAACCCTGCCTGAAGAAGGAGAATTGACCAACAGAATCACCATGTATTTATGTATAAAAATATGTATCAAGCTGAAGAAAGCTTAGTATAGTTAGTAATGACTAACAAAGATGTATGCACTTATGTGCCAGATTAGAGACCAAAGTTTTTTGACCAACTTTATGACTTTTAAGACTAATATGTAAAACTATGGCCAAAGTTACACCAGTGACATACACAAGTTTTTTTATTAAAAGTGGAGAATGCAAAATCCAGTGCAACGTAGAATCCAATCAGCTTTCCAGGTTTTATTGCCAAAGCTTAATTGAACAAGCTGAAGTTAGAAGCTGATTGGCTACCATGCACAGCTGCTCCAGATTTTGGCACTCTCATAGTACATCTGTACTGTCTCAGCTGATCACATTTTATATTTATTTGGATCTCTGATAAAGATAAAGGTGATAGAATATGAAACTGATTTTCTTTTGTAATAATCTAAATTATAAATGATTACATGAACACTTTTCACGTCCAAGAAAAGAAAGAATAACTACCCTAGCTTATGTATATTGCTAACGATCCATGCATGTACTCTAGCTAAGAAATAAACTTTTGGTAGTCTGGACAAAAATAACACAGCAAATTTTATATTTTGGAGAATAATGTTTGCATACATCAAGCATCTCAAAATGATTTATGGCTTTTCTTACTTTTTTCTAAGGTTTGTAATAAAAATGCTAAAATGCAACCCACAAAGAAATATAAACACTATCATGCTCGAGGTAATATAATAATGTTAAAATACCCATATCGTTGGCTTGAAACAAATGTACTATCTGCCAAAACAAATTTATTGTTATTTTTAAAAGGAGTGTTTTCAAGTGAAATTTCACAACCACAATCTGTGATGTTTTCATCATGGCTTGTTAAAAAGGAAAAGTTATTTTGTGACAGACAGGAATATTCTTTGAACTATTTTCAGTTTGCACTGGTGAACTATGCTAATCTTCACATCTGATGCCCAAATCTGGAAAATGCTCAGATTCCATTTAGAGTTATATATTACAGTAATGTGCATGGTCCCACATATAAGGTGTCTGTTGTGGTGCAATGTATTTTAAAAAAATAATGCATTTCCAATTTTTGGGGTATTTAAGTGCACTGCTATACCATTCAAAATGGGCTGTCTTAACAGACTGCACCAAAATACATGGGTATTTATTTTAAAAATCTGCTCTGCGAATGTAGCAACATTTGCACAAATGCCTCATATAATACTTGTGGAATGTGAATCATCAGCTCCATCTAGTGCCATAAAGCAGTATTTTGCTAATTGTCATATTTCAGGAAAATATGCATTATGGCCATTAGATGGAGCTGAAGATTATAGGAAATACTATTTTTTTGGGTTTTTAAACTCATTTTTTTATTATTTTGTAGCTGTGGAAGGTGTTTTAGATAACAGAAAAAAGAGTCAAAATGGCAACCTGAAAATTTTAAAGAGAAAGTGCATCATTTTTTAAGCATTTTTCTTGTATTTTGGTGTACAGTCATGGCCAAAAATATTGGCACCCCTGCAATTCTGTCAGATAATGCAGCACTTTGTCCAGAAAATTGTTGCAATTACAAAAGTTTTGGCATTCTCATATTTATTTCTTTTGTTTGTCTTGGTATACGACAAAAAAGTGGAGAAACAAAAAGCCAAATCTGACACATTCCACTCAAAAGTCCAAAAATGGACTGGACAAAATTATTGGCACCTTCTCAAAACTGTAAGAAATAATTGCATTCCAAGTTTGTGATGCTCCTGTAATTTGTAATTAAACTCACCTGTATCAATTAACAGGTGCTGTCAATATAGAAATCACACCGGCAACCAGTTAAAATGATGAAACATTGACTTAAGCTTTCTGTTGTGTGTCTCTGTGTGCCAAATGGAGCATGGAAAAGAGAAAGAACAGCAAAGAATTGTCTGAGAATTTGAGAACAAAAATTGTGGAATAGCCTGGTTTATAAATCCATCTCCAGAGATCTTAATGTTCCTGTGCCCACAGTGTGCAACATTGTCAAGAGGTTTACAGCCTATGGCACTGTAGCTAATCTCCCTGGACATGGATGCAAGAGAAAAATTGATCATAGATTGCAACAAACGATTGTTCGAATGGTGGAAAAAGGACCTTGATCAACTTCCAGAGCAATTCAAGGTGACCTTCAGGCAAAGGGTAGAACTGTGTCAGCTAGCACTATACTTTGCCATCTAAATGAAAAAGGACATTATGGTAGGAGAACCAGGAGGACACGACTGCTGACACAGAAACATAAACCAGATTGGAGTTTGTAAAAACTTACCTGAGTAAGCCAAAATCCTTTTGGGAGAATGTGCTGTGGACAGATGAAACAAAATAACAGCTTTTTGGCAAAGCCCATCATTCTGCTGTTTTCAGAAAAAGTGATGATGCCTTTAAAGAAAAGAATACAGTCCCTACAGTCAAACATGATGGAGGTTCACTGATGTTTTGGGGTTGCTTTGCTGCTTCAGGCACTGGATGTCTTGACTGTGTGCATGACATTATGAAATCTGAAGACTACCAAAGAATTCTGGGGTGCAGTGTAGGGTCCAGTGTCAGAAAGTTGGGTCTCCATCAGAGGTCATGGGTCTTATAGCAGAACAATGACCCAAAGCACACATCAAAAAGCACCCAGAAATGGTTTCAGACAAAAAGCTTGAGAGTACTAAACTGGCCAGCAATGAGTCCAGATCTCAATCCCATAGAGCACCTGTGGAGAGATCTTAAAACAGCAGTTGGGAAAAGGAATCCTTCCAATCTAAGAGATCTGGAGCAGTTGGCGAAAGAAGAATGGTCCAAAATTCCAGTAGAGAGGAGTAAGAAGCTCACTGATGGTTACAGGAAGCAATTGATTTCAGTTATTTTTTCCACAGAGTATGCTACCAAATGTTACTTTGAGGGTGCCAATAATTTTGTCCAGTCCATTTTTGGGGTTTTGCATGGAATGTGTCAGATTTGGCTTTTGTTTCTTCACTTTTTTTGTGTCATACTAATACAAACATATGAAATAAACAAGAGAATGCCAAAACATTTGTAATTGCAACAATTTTCTGATCTAATTTGTGCATTCTCTTGACAGAAATGCAGGAGTGCCAATATTTTTGGCCACGACTGTATGTTACTGTCATTTGTGATTGGCTATCACAGTTATGATTAGTCAATGTTTACGCCACTCTGTGTTTTTTCTTCTTAGGGTCAGTGAATTTTAGGTAGGATTAAAAAAACATTTTTAATTTAGCATTAATATCAGTTAGCGTCAGTGGGGGAGATTGACTAAACATGGAGCGTGCAAACTCTGGTGCAGCTCTGCATAGAAACCAATCAGCTTCCAGGGTTTATCTTCAAAGGGTAATTGAACAAGCTGAAGTTAGAAGCTGATTGGGTACCATGCACAGCTGCACCAGTTTTAGTAAATCTCCACCTGAGCATTTTAGGTAGGATAGAAAAAAACAAAATGTGAAGTATTGTTTCTGGTCCTTACTATGTGTACCAGCATAAAATAACATACACGTATGTGATATCACTGAGATCATCAGGAGCAGAAAATATATTTTGATTGTTCTCTGGTGATAGGGTTTAGTAATAGCAAGATATATGCAGATAAATGTAATTTTTTTTAATGATCTGTGCCAGTTTTCCTTTGATAATAGAAAAATCAGGAGATATTCATTACCATTTAACACCAACTGAAGGCCCTAACTGTGCGCATGTGTTAAGATTTGTTTTACCCTCCATCATGAAGGTGTTAAATATACATAATTTAAAGTGGTTCTAAGGGCTCAAGATTTTTTACCTTCACGTATTCTATGCATAAAGGTAGAAACCTTTTGTGTGCAGCAGTGCCCCCAGCCCCCTCAATACTTACCTGAGCCTCATCGCGATCCAGCAATGTGCATGACAGACTCAGCTATCCCGGGTCTCTGCCTCCTCATTGGCTGAGACAGTAATTGGCTGAGCCATTGGCTCCTGCTGCTGTCAGTCACAGCCAGTCAGCCAAAGAGGAGAGAGATGGGGTTGGACCAAGCCACAGCTCTGTGTGTGAATGGACACACGGAGCAGCAGGTGTCCCCATAGTAAGCTGCTTGCTGTAGGGGCACCCGACAGGAGGGAGGGGCCAGGAGAGCCTGTGAGAGCCTGTGAGGGACCCAAGAAGAGGAGGATACAGGCTACTCTGTGCAAAACTACTGCGATAAGTATAGCATGTTTGTTATTCCCCCCCCCAAAAAAATGAATCTTTAGAATCGCTTTAACTGATTTTTTTTTAACACATCACACATGCTATTTCTTTGTGTTATTTCGTCTGTATTTTGGTGTACTTGTTTGTTTTTTAAACGTTTTTTAGACAATAGACAAATATCAAAGTGAAAATTTTCAGGGGACAGCAAGTTTTCCTTTTTTTTGTGCAAATTTACGTTATATATTAGAAACCACAAATAACGGTAAATTACACCAAAATAAATCTCTAAAGGGACACTTCACACTAGAATGCATGCATTTTTGCATGTTCCCTCACACTGCAGCTTTGACAGTCCATTCATTTCAATGAGCTGTCAAACACACTGGAAGTCGCACCATCCCAAACCGCATGGTACTGGGGTACAATGCTGTTTGGTGGCCACAAACGCACTGCCTTTGCTAGATGCATTACCAAATAATGGCACCCGAGCACATCTAGAAAGGGCTGCCTGTTCATGTACACTGTGGTAAACATGCCTTTCCAGCACCCTGTTCTGATGTGAACGGCCCTAAAGATGGTATTCGTACAGCTTTATAACATACTATATTGTTCTAAAAAACCCAAATAACAAACTAGACTCAAAACAAACAATGGAACACTTAGTATGGGACTGTGGGGGGATTCTCACGCTACTATGGTGTAATTCCGATATGTAAGAAAAATATATTTTAAAAATATTCTTCCCAAATATATTGACATATATTTGAAATGCTACAATTTTGGCCATATTCAATATATTTCAATAAATATATATATATATATATATATATATATATATATATAATCTCCTAGATTGTAAGCTCCAAGGAGCAGGGGCCTCCTATTCCTCTTGTATTGAACTGTATTGTTGCTGTATTGTCTCCCGTTATATTGTAAAGCGCTGAGCAAACTGTTGGCGCTATATAAATCCTGTATAATAATAATATATATATACTGCATGTTGAAATGCGTATTTATTACAAAATATATGAAACATATTTTTAAAAATAAATTTCAAATATACTTTATGTCTTTAAAAATACAAATCTACATTTTGGAATGAAAAATCTAAAGAATATATTTTAAAAAATATATATAATTTTAAATATATTCTTCAGATTTTTTTTAACATATAAAAAAGTAATTTTAACACATATTTTAACATATTTGTAAATGCATTCCAAAAATGTAGATTTGTATTTTTAAAGACATACAGTATATTTGAAATGTATTTTTAAAAATATTTTTGATATATCCTGTAATAACGCATTTCAGCATGTGTGCGTGTATCTATATTATTATTATTATACAGGATTTATATAGCGCCAACAGTTTGCTCAGCGCTTTACAATATAACGTGAGACAATACAGCAACAATACAGTTCAATACAAGAGGGGTAGGAGGGCCCTGCTCCTTGGAGCTTACAATCTAGATGTGTGTGATTATATATATTCATGAAAATATATTGAATATGGCCAAAATTGTAGCATTTCAAATATATGTCAATATATTTGGGAAGAGTATTTTTAAAATATATATATATATATATATATATTCATATATATATATATTCATGGAATTATAATGAATATGGCCAAAATTGTAACATTTAAAATTTATGTCAATATATTTGGGAAGAATATTTTTAAAATATATTTCAAATATATTTTTCTTCCATGTGGGTTAGCTTGCCAAGAAATCCTTTAAAGGGGATAAAAGTAATTATCAAACAATTTCACCGTTCATATCAATGGAATTTGAAATGAAAACATTTCCAACAAATTCAGACTTTAGAAATTAGGATCAAATTTGAGCTCAATCAAATTTCAGTGTTGATAGCTAGCTCTAGCTCAGAGAACACTGGCTGAATTTACTGTAAGCTCTGGTTTGTGTGAATTGATTTACTTATGTCTAACAATGATCTCGTCTTAGTTGTGGCATATTCACTTTTATTCTAAGCGTAAGTATTTATTTTGTGTCAATCTGTTTTTCCTAGGATGTAGATCAACATGGCTTTGGCACAAGTATATTTCCTGTTTTTACAATTTAAATACAGTCTATAGAAAAAGTCTTTATATTTTAAAAGCTGCTTGTTAATGTCTTCTGAAATGTTTAGCAATAGCACTGATTCCAAATTGTATGCCTTGTGCAACTGGGCCAAATGTAGTTTGCTCACCTGCTAGAGCCATTCTTAAGAAAAAAACACACCCTAGAGCAGATTGGCAGGAAGAGGTAAAAATAACAATACATTATAGTTTTCCTTATTGAACTTCTAAGTATGTTTGGCACCCCCTAGTGGAGAAAAAGGAAAATGCACATGCATAAATTAGTTTTAGAAATCTGTATTGTGCAGTGGGGTTTTTTTTTGCAAATCATCTATAGAATGCCAATAATTCATGATATTGTTCTGTGTACTATGTGACTACAGTCTTACAAAAAGGCTGAGTAAAGGTAGGGCTCATTCATACCATAGTGAACTGCAGTAATGCAATGTACCACAAATCACATCATGCATTGTGGATGGCTGCAGTGCACTGTATTATTATTATTATTATTATTATTATTATTATTATAATACAGGATTTACAGTTGTGTTCAAAATAATAGCAGTCAGACATCACTAACCTGATCAATCACTGTTTTTGGTAGAAATGATATTTCTACATGGCAAATAATTTACTAGCAGGTGTAGTAAAGTAATAGAAATCCAACAGACCCAACAGTCATGACATGCATGCTGCTGATTCTGTGTGATTGAATCACTAATTGAAAGGGGCATGTTCAAAATAATAGTAGTGTGGAATTCTATTAGTGAGGTCATTCATTCTTTGAAAAACAGGTGGCCATTATTGCCCTTATTTAAGGAAGGAAGGCAGCAAATGTTGTACATGCTGGTTACAGTGCATTTCTCTCTGAAATTCTGAGGAAAATGGGTCGTTCCAGACATCGTTCAGAAGAACAGCGTACCTTGATTAAAAAGTTGATTGGAGAGGGGAAAACATATAAAGAAGTGCAGAAAATGATAGGCTGCTCAGCTAAAATGATCGCAAATGCTTTAAATGGCAACCAAAACCTGAAAGACGTGGAAGAAAGCAAAAAACTACCATTGGAATGGATAGAAAAATAGTGAAAATGGCAAGGACTCAGCCAACAATCAGCTCCAGGAAGATCAAAGAAGGTCTAAAGTTACCTATGAGTACTGTTACAATTAGAAGACGCCTAAGTGAAGCCAAGCTATCTGCAAGAAGCCCCCGCAAAGACCCACTGTTGAAAAAGACATGTGCTGAAGAGGTTACAATTTGCCAAAGAGCACATTGACTGGCCTAAAGAGAAATGGCGCAACATTTTGTGGACTGATGAAAGTAAGATTGTTCTTTTTGGGTCTAGTGGCCGGAGACAGTTTGTCAGACGACCCCCAAACACTGAATTCAAGCCACAGTACACTGTGAAGACAGTGAAGCATGGTTGCGCAAGCATCATGATATGGGGATGTTTCTCATACTACGGTGTTGGGCCTATTTATCGCATACCAGGGATCATGGATCAGTTTGAATACATCAGAATACTTGAAGAGGTCATGCAGCCTTATGCTGAAGAGGAAATGCCCTTGAAATGGGTGTTCCAACAAGACAACGACCCCAAACACACCAGTAAACGTGCAACATCTTGGTTCCAGACCAACAAGATTGACGTTATGGAGTGGCCAACCCAATCCCCGGATCTTAATCCAATAGAAAACTTGTGGGGTGATATCAAAAATGCAGTTTCTGAGGCAAAACCAAGAAATAGAGAAGAACTGTGGAATGTAGTCCAATCATCCTGGGCTGGAATACCTGTTCACAGGTGCCAGAAGTTGGTTGACTCCATGCAACACAGATGTACAGCAGTTCTCAGAAACAGTGCTTATACAACTAAATATTAATTAAGTGATTCAAAGGAAAGCAAAATCTTCAAACATTTTTCAGTTTATATAGTGAATGTTTGATTGTAAAGAAGAATACAAACACTGGTATTTTTTTGAACAGTCTAATATTCACTTTTCTTCAATTTTTTAGAGGAACAACACAAATTTGATATATTTTTCCTCATGTTTTGATTTGGAATAGAATGTGTAGTGTTCACAATGCATTTGTGTGTATGGAAATAAAAGCTATTAGAAGGATTTTCAGCTTTATTCACTTTTTTCAACACACTGCTATTATTTTGAACACAACTGTATATAGCGCCAATAGTTTTCTCAGCGCTTTACAATATAAAGGGAGACAATACAGCAACAATACAGTTGATTACAAGAGGGTTAGGAGGTCCCTACTCCTTGAAGCTTACAATCTATTCTTATATTTGTGTGAAAAAGAAGAAAATCCTGCGCTAAGCCCAATACCACATGTAATGAAAAACAACAAATTAATATATAAAAATAAATATAAAGTGAACTGCTGCTACTACCTTCCTGAATACCAGAATGGTGCGTGGAGATGGATTGACACCACGGCTGATTTGTCTTTTTTGCTGCTCTCTTTGTACTCAACCAAATGTAATTTCAATATCTGAGCCATAATAAACTTCTGTTTTTAATGGGGTTGCACTATGAAGTTTTTCTTGTCTAAACCCTTCTATATATTATTGCAGAGAGCGGTTTGAAATGGTTAAGCCGGTTCCTGGTGTGAGCATGAAATCATCCATTCATCCTCTGTGGATTTGTCAGTAAGAGTGGCAGCGTGGAGGTTGGACACTATCTGCCCATTTGATCTCTATAGCTTGAGATCAATTTGGTTCGGTAAGAGGCTTGTCTGTTTTTTCTGAGGAGCACCTTTGAACACAGCTGCACGTTTTTGGAAGATAAATTAAGCATGCAGCACTTTTTCTTCACATTGGATTGGGGACTTTACATATACATACGTTCATTTTTGCACTGCATATTATTTATTAATTGATGGTATATACAGTATCTCACAGAAGTGAGTACACCCCTCACATTTTTGTAAATAATTTATTATATCTTTTCATGTGACAACACTGAAGAAATGGCACTTTGCTACAATGTAAGTAGGTGCCCTGACGTGTGCGTTTCCATTCTTACATACGTATATGTGGGGGTGGGGAAGCCTAAAATATTTTTGGGGGGATGTTATGTGCTTTGGTGTAACATTTTTTTTACTTAACTTTTTTTCATCACATAGGGGACACAAATGTCCTATGTGATGATTTTTAGTTGTCAGGTTCTCTTTATTGAGACATGCAGGGTCTAAAAGACCCTGCATGTCTCCATTTGGTCTCTACTCGCTCCATTGCAATACATTGCTTCTCGGCTGTGCTAGCCATGAAAGTGACAGTGAAGAAAGAAGGAAGAAGGGGAGGAGAGCCTACGTTTGTCCGCTCTTCTCTCTCCCCTCCACCCGCCAGCACCCACCATGGTGTTCCCCGGGCCCGCAGTTAGGCAAGTGGTACCTGGATACATGGTGGGAGCATACGTGCGGGTGGGGGGGGGCACCAGTACCGGGGGCTGTGAAAGTGATCAGGCAGCAGCACAGCCATCCAACTGCTTCCACCCGACAGGCAGGAGTCTGCCAGTCAGTATTATATACAATCTCGGTGACTGCAACCACCAAATTGTGTATAAACACTCCCCCCACCCACTATAATGTCGGTCTGTATGATGTACAGACCTGGTGGCGAAAGGGTTAAAGAAGAATACTAGGTATGGGCATTCTATACATACTTACATCAATCGAGCTTTGAGCAATGTAACCATGCATATACCATACCTGTGGGATCTCCTCGAGAAGCTGGAAATCACTGCAGTAGGCACAGCTACTCCAGTGATCTCCACTAGTTTCCAGGGGTACATCTATTTCCCCGATTTACAGCCATGCATGCATAATCAAATAGAACTTCAGTAAAGAATATACTACCTCATTCATATGACTGGTTAACTGTTGCTTGCGCACTAAAATGTACTTATTCATATATAAACACACATTTACACTGCACAACTATGAATGTATGGGTTGAGAATGAGGACATAAGTAAACCAAAGTGATTAATTAGAGTTTGCTATCCATCAGTGTAGAGGGATTAGTAGAATGATAGATGACTGCTGATTACTTGCTGCACAATTGTTCTCTTCCTTACATATTTACATGCTTTTCAACAACTTGTATCTGGAAAAGAGGGAAAAGGAAAGAGACAGAGAGAGAAAGAGAATGCTAAAGGGGAACTAAGCCAGGAAAAAAACAACAAATTGCTAGAAGGTAGAGTATTTTGATGTTTGAAATACTCAGTAAGCTAATTGGAAATTCAGCACAATGAGGCAGCACAGTGTCTTAGTGGTTAGTACCTCTGCCTGGCAGCACTGGGGTCTTCAGTCCAAATCCCAACCATGACACTACCTGCATGGAGTTTCCATGTCCTCCCTGTGCCTGTGTGAGTTTCCTCTGGGTACTCCAGTTTTCTCCACACTCCAAAGACATGCTTGTAGGTTTATTGGCTCCTATCTACTGTAAATTGGCCCTAGTATGTTGATGTATGAATGTGAGATAGGGACCTTAAATTGTAAATGCCTCAAGGCAGGGATTGATGTAAATGTACAATATATATATGTAAAGCGCTGCATAAATTATCAACACTATATAACTACCTGCAATAAATATTAATTCACTTTGCAAAGTAGACATGCTCTGCACTTCTAGGGCTTGCTTACACTAGCATTAACCCTCTGAAGAGAAATACACAGTGGATCAGAGGGAGTTTGACAGGAGGTGAGGAAGCATTATATTGCCCCCTTGCTGCTTGTTTTAACCACTTACATGTGGTTACAGGGTGACCCCTTTCAGGTGAATGGATTGCACTTGGAGGGCTTTATTGTCTGCAGATAGCAATGGGGGTTATACTCTTCCCACGCTGCAATGCTAAGCATTTCATCCATGGCATGTGTACACCCCCATCCTCTGTTTTTGCAGCTTAAGGAGAACTGATTGGGGTGGGAGGGGGGTGTATTAAAAAGGGGTATCAAACTAGTAAATCAACTCCATTGTCTTCTAATTGGCTACAATGCAGTACTAGGTGATAGCAATCAGCTTTTATTTAACTGTAATCAGTTGGGTGGATTTGCTAAAGAAATAGAGACTGTTCACTTAGTAAATATTTACTTTTGAAAGTGTATGGTTATTGTTTTTTGTCAAAATTTTTTGGAAAATGTAGGAAAGAGAATGAAAACGTATTGTGTTATTTCAGCATTGTCCACTTGCAGCAGGGCAATGACTCTAAGCAATGGAGTAAAATCACCACAGACCAGCTTAAGAAAAAGAGAACACACCTTTTGTAGTGGCCTAGTCAGAGACCAGACCTTAACCCCATAGAGATGCTGTGGAATGACCTCAAGAGAGCTGTTCACACCAAACATCCCACAAATATGTCTGAAATAAAGCAGTTTTGTAAAAGAGAATGGTCAAAATTTCCTCCTGAATGTTGTGCAGGTCTGATCCAGAGCTCCCAAAAGCTTGCAAAAGAGGCTTGACCAGCTATTAACTCCAATGGTTCACTTACCTTTTCCTCCAGCACTGTGAATGTTTAATGGATGTGTTCAATAAAGACACAATATGGTAGAATTATTTGTGGGTTATCAGCTTAAGCACATTGTGTTTGTCTATTGTTCTGACTTAGATGAGGATCAGATCACATATTACGGTAAAAACCAATTCATTCCAAGGGGTTCACATACTTTTTCCTCATATATTGAATATTGAATTTTATTCATATATTGAATATATAAAGTGTTTATTTCTAACTCTGCCAAATATTCAACATGCACAGTATATACCAGGATATTCCATTTTTAGAATCCCATGACTGGTATCACACATAAAATATATACAGTAAATATCATCATAAATCATAAATAAACATCATCATGGTGATTTTTCACATGTCCTTTCATTACAGGTATCATATAGATGTAGATATAGATATACATAATAAAACCACTGTCTTGCATATCTACAGCAGTGTTTTTCAACCTTTTTTCAGTTAAAGCACCCTTTAAAATGATGGACAGTCGCGAGGCACCCTTTAAAATTATAGATAGTCCCGAGGCACCTCATTCTAAAATGTGAAAAACTGTTCTGATAGTTGTATATAATGCAGCATCATCCACACATGTAGGACACCCAACATTAGAGGTGGTTTATTTTTCCAAAGCAAATACACTTTTGCACACTAGTACTGAGTAGTATTCCAATGTTTCTCTTCTCCCTCAGTTTTTCTCCAGGCTTGTTCCACCCGCTGGCTTGTATACAAGTTTGGGCAATTTTTAGACATTTTGCCAAGGCAGCCCTGTAGAAACCTCAAGGCACCCCAGGGCGCCTGGGCACTCTGGTTGAAAAAGTCTGATCCACAGTATATTGCCCATACACATAATATGATTGTTGGCAAAATGTAATTCTAGGCTCCTTCTCTTTAAAATGCAATTCTGCCAAAATCCAAGATGTCCGGGAAAGGTGACAGTGACAGAGGATGCAGGAAACGAAGAGAGCGATGAACCCATGTGAACTACAAACCATTTATGTTCTACTGCTCTTTCTCTATATCAATTATCATACTTTTTTGTGTTGGGTGAATTAAACAAAGTAATGGGGGACCATTTTTGAGATATCTACCCTGGGTCTACCAGTGTCCTAATGGCCCTGTCTGCAATGTATATAGGTACCTAATGACTGGCAGATCTTAGAGTAAGGAGTGTTCTATTATATTGGAATCTTCCTTCTTCCCTCCCGCCTTCCCCATAAACATTAAAATGCATGTTTAGGTAATCGGAGCATACATGATTATGTAAATATCTTTCACAAAAAAAAAAAGATTGCACCAACATGACTGACTCTTCTCTTAGTTTTTTTCTTTATTGTTATCTGCACTACTTTCTAATATAAATAGAGAGGGCTCTTTTCTCTCTGCCGGGTATGTGCTAAATGTCATTTAGTAACAATCTCTATTGTGCACATTAGTCAGGCATTGAAGTCTGTGGAGTTAATCTAATCCAGTTAAATTATCTGTCTAGACTTAAATGTTAATAACCTTTGTAGGCAATATTAAACGTTAATGTGTTACTAACTTCCTTAAAACAAATGTTCAATTGTATTCTGCAATTTATAATCACTCACAGTTATGCAAAATTGTCCAGGGAGGCAGAAGATCATAAGAGTGCTGCAACTTGAGATGCCGTTTTCTATACAGGAAAAATAAAACATGCAAACCCATGTTAAACATGTTAAAATTACAAGCCAACAAGGATCCTAAAACATCCTTTCATCTCCTAAAACATAAAACTGCCATTATTACAGTTGTGCATAATAGTTATTCTACAATGTAAATAGTGGGCTAAAATGTGCCTACCTAATTGCAGAAAATGTGTTTTCTTCCTATGGTTTGCCCTATAAGGTACATTGAATGTTTTGGATGTTCACAGAGCATATGGATACAGATGGACTTATTTACTAAAGGAGTTAAAAATCTTCACACAATAAACTGCATGCATATTAATTTTTAATAGTTCAATTAGGTGCAGATGAAATACTTAAAGAGGAATTTGTTTTCACACGATTGGATAAATAGAGTGGTTGTTCACAGAATTTATTGTGTGAAGATTTTGAATGTTTTTTTTAACTAAATTGGCCTCCGAAACTCCATTTATGGATACCAGCTATGATTGGGTTGTAGAACGTTCTTTGGCTTTTTGCAAGCAGTGGGTACAAAATTGCCTCCCACACCAATCAGAGGAATATGTATGTGATATAACAACTGCTCCAAGTAGGTCTACATATAGTCTGCCCAGTGGAACCCATGCACTGCTCCAGACTTGCTCCCAACCTTGACAACATCAAAAGAGAAAAGTTTGTCCATTAAAAACATATTCATTTTACTCCAAATTAGCACAGTATGCAAGATAAAGCTCTTGGGTATTTTCCGATGTACATAATGCTTTGTCAAAAAGTATGTATCATAGAATCCCACCAGGGTCAGCATTGAACCACATAAGACCAGCCAAAGACAATGGAAAATTTGTGCCTATTGTGACTAGTGACTATCTCTTAATAGTCAGCAGTGGAAAAGAGAAATCTCATATCATCTTTACTGCTACCTTGCCAGTCAACATATATAATAACAGTCAATAGAAAAAAAAGGGTTACTGGATTTTAGGTTTCTGTTTCCTATTGTAATGGACAAAATTCAATCAGTGGGTGGTGCTGCCTATTCTGAAAGATAGAAGGAGCCAGGTGAAGAATTGTCAGCCAAACAGGCTTGAGTCTGATCAGATGCAGGTGCTTTTTGAGTATTCCAACAATTCTGACCAGCTGTCAGCAGCTCCAAGAGATTCATCCATTTGTCCTATTTAACATGGACAGAAGAATCTGTCAGACTTCTTTTATTCCGCCTATAGGAGTTGAAGTGTACAGCAAGCTTTGGGCACCATTTTTTGCTAAGTTAAAAATTGTACCAGCATGCAAATATTATTGCATCAAAGACTTAGTAATATTTGGTATTGCACATAGGCTTACATGTTTTATATGCCATTGCTGCTTTTATTTGCAATTCAGTTCTGAGAATGGCAATGGCATGTAGAAGTACTCCCTTCTGTAACTCCATACCACATACTACAATTTCAAAGTTGGTATCAGAGTTCCAATTTGGCTGACAACCAGGCAGATAGGCTGGCAGGCTCATGGTTCCTATAGTTTCTTAGACCAGTTAACAAAACAATCCCACCACACCAAACTGTACTTTACATGCATTTAGGGATTTTTTTTATGTAAGGACAACTGTGATCCCATCTAAAAAAAAAAATTCTGACATTGGTCAGAATATTACAAATATGCTATCTATACGGCCATCTCTGATCTTACCTAATGAAAACATGCAGCTAATGAAGTCAAAGAGGAAGCTAGAACTTTTGATCCTGCAAAGTTCAGCCTAGTTTTCTCCCAGAATAATTGTTTTCCTTTAAAGCATGTTGGTGGAAAAAATATACACTTTCCTTAAGTAAGTAAGCATATGAAAACCCTAACTGTATTATCTTCAGATTCATATGCTTTTCCATGCTGTGCCATAAAAGCTAAATAAAGTTAAGGATAAGTTCATGGACAAGCTGTTAGTTTTAAGTAAAACAGTTTCAACACTTGCTTATACTTGTCAGCTATTTCTGGAAAAAGAAAATCACTACATACAGTATAATGTATGCCACCGGGAAGCTGGATGTGTAAGCCTCCTAGAGAGATCTTGTATGATAAGTTCAATGAGCTAGAATCCTTCCCAAGTGAACATTATAAGCATTCTTTCAAAATAGTGGTCTGGCCCCACACGATTCAAGCAGAGTCTTGCCAGGACATTTGAAAATAATTTTTCATACACTCAGTTGTAGAATTATTAACATGAAGTTGCACACACGTCGATCTTTCTGGTAAATTGAAGAGTAAAAGAACGCTTGTTGAAAGCACCATTAAGATTCTTTTAGAGGAAAATAAACAAAAATTTTAGCCATTAAAGATAGGCAATGTGTTAATTAATACCATCCTAAAGAATTTTTAATAACAGTTCAAAAATCATGCTATATTTTGTCATCAGCAATGTCAGTGTAATGTTCACATAACCCTCTGAGTTAGATCAATTCCACGTGGGAATGTTATGCTATGAGAAAATTATTGTTAGATGAAATAACAAACACAGTTAAAATAGTTCATATAGCTTTGGTGGATTGACTCCCTTGCCTGCTATACCTGTTTGGTATTCTAGGCCAGCCTTTCTCAACCAAGGTGCCCAGGTACCCTGGGGTGCCTTGAGGTTTCTTCAGGGGTGTCTTGGCAAAATATCTAAAAATTGCCCAAAACTTGTATGCAAGCCAGCGGATAGGACAAGCCTGCCTTTTAGTTACACAAAGTCACAGGTTTTCATTGTGCACCACTACGACCTACTAGCCGCCGGCGTCCTGACAACCAATGACATAAGTCGATAAGGAGGATGTCAGCTGCCTGCTCAGCATCCTAGTTTGACCCTCCCCTGCCCCTCTCCATCAATGCTGGGGGCACATTAGCTCAGTGATGGAGAAAAACTGAGGGAGAAGAGAAACATTGGAATACTAGTCAGTACCAATGTGCAATGGTGTATTTGTTTTAGTAGAATAAATCACCTCTAATGTTGGGTGTCCTCTGTTTGTGGATGTTGCTCCATTATATAAAACTATTAGAACAGTTTTTAACATTTTAGAATGGGGTGCCTCAAGACTGTCCATAATTTTAAAGGGTGCCTCGGGACTGTCCATAATTTTTAATGGTGCCTTGGCTGAAAAAAGGTTGAGAAACACTGATCTAGGCTGTGGCTATCACAGCAGATAGCCTGGACTGGTAGAATGATAATCATATGACATGTATAAAATGCTCCAGAATTTAAAGTGTTTCTAAACCCATGACCCTACATTCACTATATCTGGTCTCCCACAGTACACAGAACATGGAAGTGCAATTATTTTAGTAAATATAAACTCCTAAATACCTTTTCTCATCAGCAGTTAGAGCAGTCTTGTGACTTCTATCTGTGTCCAGCCCACCACTAGCTAAAGCTTGTAGGAGGAGTTTTTCTTTCTGCTCTAGGAGGATGGAAATCCCCTGACCTCTCTCTGGACAGTGCTGATTGGTGCTGTGCTAATCACATGCACTATCCCAAGAAAAAAAAAAACCTCTCTAGCAATACACACCAAACTGAGCATGTGCATGTCTATGGATCAGTCTGGAGATAAGAGGTGGTCACTTGAAAAAGGGGAGGAACAGAGAAGAAAGGATCAAACAGCCTTTTTACACAATGCAAAAGATAAACCTCTTAGGTTCCACAGTGAGTATAACAAGCATGCTTTACTGCATATACAGACTGATTTTACTGTTGTGGGTTTAGTAACACTTTAATGGTATCTGATGACAATTGCCATTAGAACAAGTATTAAGTGAAAATCTTAATTGGTACACAGAAAGATGTATACTCCCAACAGAGGCTCTAGCCCATCACACTATGCCCAATATTAATTACATAAAATGTTATTGTAGTGCAATATTGCAATAGAGTTATGATCCTTAAAAACTGATGAAGAATTCAATAAAAAATTGAAAATCTAAGAAATACTACTTCATAGATAACACTTCTATAATAAACTCTGCCCACCTGTCTGCATCCTGACAGTAAATGCCCATGAACACTAGACATCCATAATAACTAGATTTATGTTTCCAGACACTGGTCCTTGCAATGAGGGACCATTAACCAACTCACTACAGAAAAAAACCCCAAAAAGGATATAGCACCTCAAAGGCTATTCAGCAATATAAATTTATTAAGAAGGTAAAAAATGTACAACACATAGCATATAATCATACAATGCACGTACCCTGTTCCTATCCACCCCTCCCGACAATCCACCCCCCACCCCGATCACCCCCACCGCAATCCCACACAACCCCAACCCTCTCTCCCAGGGCAACCCTAGTACCCCCACAACCCCCCCTCCCTAAAACAGAGCACCTAAAGCTAATCCCCTACCCCTCCCTATAATCCCTAAAATCCCCCTATCCTGTGAGAGTGGAAAAAATCCCCCAGATGTCCCTCTGAAGCAGTGCCTATATTGTAAATGTAGTATATATGGGCATATATAAATTCGGCTGTATGGGAAAGTTCCAAATGTGAGCGCTGAGTATCATTTCACAGCAAGAGGGGAGAGCAACAAAAGGGCAACCAAATGTTCTCCAAATGTGTATTGTGCAGTTTGTAGCTGATGTAGGTATGCCACTAAGCTCTATCTCCTCAGTCCATATTCAAAACCTTCATGCTGGTCATATGACAGGCACAATCCAGGTCCAACCTACAAATGACAGGCAGCTGATTGACTCTGTATGCCTATAAACCAGCACAATGAAAAGGTAAAGTGAAACAATCTCACCATGTGGAGACAGCAGATGTCCATACATTAACCAACCCAACTGAAACCACAAAATTACATTAATGACCCTTGGTCATCTGGGTCAGCTGCTCTTTATTGCATTTATCCTTTTGGGGTCCATTTCCCTCCACCAGTATTTTTGCAAAACAACAAATGTACCTGGAATTTATTGCCTGATACAACAGCTTACTCTGGCTCCTTGGGTATAACTGACATGCTACTTACTGTTTTCCCTGAGAAGCACCAACACCTTATAGCAACTTTACCTGCAGTTTTCTTTAGCTTTTAAATGTCAGAGGACAACCAATGATGCAAATGCCTTGTGAAAAAAAACTGGTGAGAAGCAAGGAATGCTTTAAAAATGTTTATCTAATATGTTGCTTGTTAAAAAATGGGAAATTGGTGGCCATTTAAAAGAAGATTAGAAACTGTAAAGCAGAATTACACCAATTCCATAAACAGTGAAGAGAAAGGCAAAAGATGGAAAACATAAACTAAAAAAAGAAAAATGAGAACATCATGCCCATAGGAATGCCCCCTTCTGCTTTACCTAATGCCTCAGCGGGTCATTTGATTGATCTAAGGTCCTGGATTTTGCATGATGCCCCTTCCCGAACCATGCCAAGCCACATTAACATGGGGATAGAACCTTACCAGGGGACTCCGAGGGGCAGAGCACTTTGTCCCCAAGTTGATACAGACAAGGGCCTTTTCCTCACAACACTGGTGTAGCTAGGTCCTTGGCTATAAACAGAGAGTGATTTTGATTTAGGACCATGTTCTGCAGTGCTCTATGTGCTCCTAATGGTCTTCAAGTGAATGGGTTAAAGCTACCTCACCTTCATCCATCAGTGGGAGCTGACAAACAGAAGGAGCTCAAGAGACTTGATGGTTGGCAGCAATGAATCATGGGAGATGAAGTTTTGGAAAGAAACTTTACTATGGTAGTCTATGGAGCATTGGACTACAATTCTCAATGTGAGCTTGGTATAATCTGAGAGAAAGTTGTATTTTCCCAGGCTGAATACTAAGGAACTTTCTCTTTGCTGCAAGAAGACCAAGGTGTGCACATTGCTGTTCCTGTTGCACATGAACCTCCCATAAACCTTCAGCTGTGTGCTGAGGACAGGAGTAGCTCCAGATACAGATGTGAATATTAATAGTATATAAATTAAAGAGTATATAAATAAATATATAAAGTTCATTCAATTCCAAAAAATGCATGATCCAACACCATATGATATAGATCCGTGCTTCACGTGAATTTCATACATTATAGTGCCACCTCAGTGTTCTCAGAACTCTCACTTCCAATTAATATTGTACTGCGTGAATGTTAAAATAACTTCACTGTTGGTCTTTATCTCCTCCAACCACTACAGTCTGTCCACTCTTCCTCTCCTTTAGTGGATGTTAGGATAGCTTTAAGGATTCCACCATTTAGATGGTATTAGTTACCAATGCCCCATCTCCAGCATTCATCGGACTTTACTGGTACTGTACACATGTGCACCTCAGTAAAAACTTGGCCCCAATGCTACCTAGCTGAAGAACTAGGGTTAAAGACTACCAACTCAGATAGCTTTGCTTATTGTCCACATTAAGAAGTACCTCTTTAGGAAGTTTTACATTTCACCACTGACATTTATATAGAGTGTACTCTAAAGTGGATATAACCTACTGTTTACAGAGGAGTTATCACAGTATTTATTTTCATTGCTGTTACTGTTTTCTAATGCCATTACTTATTGTGTTTTTGATGGATTGCCAGGTTTACTCTAATTTAGCTGCATAGAACTCCATTCTTTGCTGCTATAGCACAGTGAACATAATGTCTAGTGAACTGTGATTTGCCTAATCCTTTATTTACTAATTTATATACATACTACTACTTATTGCAACCTGCCACTAAGCAGTCTGATGTTTGTTTTTTTATACTGAACCTTAGTTGTGTGCAGGGTATCTATATTTTTGCTCCCCAGGGGCGGACTGACAGCTCATGGGGCCCCCGGGCAATAGGGGATCATGGGGCCCCTGTGTCCTTGCCAAAACTCAAAAAAGCCTATGAAAAAGGTACCAGGGGCATCTCATGGGGCCCCCTACTGACCCCGGGCCCTCGGGCAGTGCCCGAGTTTCCAAATGGTCAGTCCGCCCCTGGTTCTCCCAGTAGCAGTGCAGTATCATTTGCTTAGCCTGGTGTGTCAGTAGGGCTGTGGTTGTTCTCAGAATGGAGGCAGTAGAACAGAGAACCCTATCATGGTGGTTGTGGAGATCTACAGGTAGTCGAATCTGAATGCCTCACTAAACATAAGAGTCACCAGATACTGCTCTCCCCATCTGAATGAGTTAAAGGATAAGTTCACCTTTTAACGAAAAATAATAAATGCTAATTTTTGTGCAGGTAAAAACTATGCTTTCATTATTTTTTGTTTCTGGAGCCTATAAAGCATTGCGCCAGAGATCAGTAGATCATTGGTGCCATTCAGGTCCCCTGCAGACCTGTCAGTGTATCTGTCTGCCCTGTGGCAAGCAGATACTTACTGACACAAAGACTGCTGTAACTTGAAGTGTTTTCATTCACGAAGTACCGTAAATCCATTGTTCAAGTCGTCCAGCAATACAAATCCTCAATCACGCTGGTAAGGTCCTTGATGTTCACAGAAGTCAGCAAGTGTCACTGGATAGGAGAGGTGATAACAGACATGGTGGATTCCATGTGCAATATCAATACTTTTGCAAATCACAGCACAATTGGGTGGAGTTAGCGGTGATGTTTTTTTTTTTCCCAGTAAGAACTTGTCAAAAACTGTTGTGATTCTATTCACATTTTACACTTTTGAGGAATGGGTAAGGGTATGTACCCCATACTCATTCACAAGGGGGTGAGATCTGGGGGCTCCCTTGTTAAAGGGGGATTCCAGATTCTGATAAGTCACCCCCCGCAGACCCCCACAACCACAGCCAAAGGTTGTGGGGAAGAGGCCCTTGTCCCCATCAACATGCAAGTACAATACATGCCTAAATATGCCTTTACTATAATTTTCTGTAATCCTCTGCCCACTTGGATTGGGTGACTGGACGCTTGCTGACAGGATAAGATCGATAGATACTGATGTGCTATTACTCCTCTATGGTTCAATCACAGCCTTTGGTAGGTCTAAGACCAAGCTCTATTGTTTACCTCTGTTAGAAATTCTGTATACAGCCCTATAGAACCAGGGGCGTATTTGCCGCGAGGCAAACAAGGCGTTTGCCTAGGGTGGCACTTTTTAGGGGGGGCAGCGCGGTGCCACTGCCCCCCCCTTTCAACCGAAGTAACATTTAGTACAGGGGCGGCAGGGGGCTGCTGTGTCTTACCTGGCTCCGGTCCCAGTCCCACGACGATCCAGTCCAGGAAGCGCTGCTGGAGGAGGGTTAGAGAGGTCCACAGGTCCGGTGCCTGGGCACGATGTGTGGGCGGGATGACACCCTCTGCAAGCTCCGCCTCCTCACCGGTGATTGGGCGCCAGAACTGTAGCTCAGGAAAGTAACACAGGCGGCCAATCACCGGCGAGGAGGCGGAGCCGAGCAGCAGCGCGGACATCGAATGAGGGAGCGGCCATCTCGGAGTGAATGAAGGAGGACAGCTGATCGCCAGGTAAGTGTGTCATGCAGATGGTGCTGCTGCAACCAGGTATGCTGGCTGCAGCAGCACCTAGGCTGGAGCAGGGGTCAGCAAGTTAGCTGTCATTGGTGTCAGTGGGAGGAATAGTGCCCCATCATTGGTGTCAGTGGGAGGAATAGTGCCCCATCATTGGTGTCAGTGGGAGGAATAGTGCCCCATCATTGGTGTCAGTGGGAGGAATAGTGCCCCATCATTGGTGTAAGTGGGATGAATAGTGCCCCATCATTAGTGTCAGTGGGAGGAATAGTGCCCTGTCATTAGTATCAGTGGGAGGAATAGCTCCCCATCGTTGTCAGTGGGCGGAGCTCCAATAGGAAGAGGTGGAGCCTAAAGAGGAAGGGGTGGAGTTTGCAGATGAAAGGGTGGGACAAATTTAGATGGGGTGCCCGATTTTAGTCTTGCCTAGGGCAGCACAAAATCAAAATACACCACTGTATAGAACTACAGCGCTACCCCCAAAGAAGCCGCTTGAATGTTTTCCACAGGCTCCCTTTGCTTTTTCTTGCAGCCAGGCACAGTGCATTTCTTCAGCCAAATACACTCACACACACTTCCGCTTCTTGTCTTCAATAACCAGTCTAGGGGATGTTTTGTTTTTGGAGTTTATTGTAGAACTGGGGATAGGGATAGGTTATTGTAGTAGGATACTCCAAAATTAGAACTAGTCACACTGAGGACATCTGAACTTATCTCTCTGTTGAGCAATGCAGAAGTCCTGGCTAAGAGCAGGTAGTAAACTTCCTTGTGACATATAGCAGCAAGTCATTTTAGGAGTGAGCAAAGTCCTTTTAGCATAGTAGTAGTTACAGGGCTGAGCTCCTCAGGTATAAGCTATGTATGACAGACTACGACAGCCCAAAGGTAACGTAGCTGAGCAAAGTCCTTTGCAGTAGCAACACTTGGTCAAGCTCTTCAGAACACTAGCCAGTGTTCCCTTTTTTCAGACCCACACTGACTATCAAGCACCAGAGGGGTAGCAAAGAACACAGAGTCCCCAAGATCTCTCAGTGTCTGTTCTCACAAGTCCAAGGAAAAAATGGTTGCCTCCTTCCAATCTTCCAAACAACTCTCTTTAGTGATCCCAGACAGATCTTTGGCAGACAGCTCCACTCAGTCAGCTTACTGAAGAACCAGGGTCACTCTCTCTAACTTCAGGCCCTCAGGTCGACCTGCCTGAGGCCACATGGCAGCAAGTGCCAGAAGAGGCAGCCTGCCTCCAGCCTGGCTAGTGCAACCCACTCCCGGGAAAGACACTGAACCCTTGTGCTCTCAGAATATAAATACCACTCCCAGCATGCAATGGGACTTCCTTCCCCTGCAATTGGCCAGGGCTGTACCCATCTTCATGCTGTTCATCTGCCTAGCCCCTTACCATGTTCTGGAAGGCTTTCATAGCTTCCTGAAGGTGGGCGGAACTCAGACAAACTCCAAAAGCACCACAGCTGCATAAGGAAACCTAACTAATCAAACACAGCAATTAAATGAATGAAGTTGAATACCACACTGAATTTAACTGATAGCCTATCTGGTAAGCAGAGAAGCACAGCTATGCTTAACCTAACTATACACATCCTAGCACCTGACTAGGGGAGTGCTACGGAACAGGCAGTGCACAGTTCACATGTTGTCAGGAATGGATTCAGCACTGGTGGTGGGACTCTCCTGCCGTGTGGGCTGCAGTACCAGAGCTGACCAGTGGGTGCTCTCAGCACTGGTGGTGGGACTCTCCTGCCGTGTGGGCTGCAGTACCAGAGCTGACCAGCGGGTGCTCTCAGCACTGGTGGTGGGACTCTCCTGCCGTGTGGGCTGCAGTACCAGAGCTGACCAGCGGGTGCTCTTAGCAGCCAGAAGCTCACAATCAGCCAAACCTGGGGCTGATTACAGAAAGGTGTATATAAGGCATGACCAGGCCTGTGCTCTGGGCCTTGGTGTATGTTTCCCCATGAGCCCCTGTATCCTGTTCCTGTGAGAAGATACCTTGTTGCCGACCCTGCCTGATTCTGATTCCTGTTGACCGTCTCCTGTTCTGACTACTGGCTCATCCCTGACCATCCTTCTGCCTGATCCTCTGTACTGCGCTGTCCGTGAGTTACTGAACCCGGCTTGTGACCTTGACCATTCTCTGCCTGCTCCTTTGATACCTTGCTGCCCGCACGTTGCTGACTTGGCCCGTCTGACCACGCTCACTACTCTGCCATCCATCCATCCTGCACGGATCCAGCTGTTACCTGCACATACCTCTGGCGGATCCCTCTATCACTAGCAGGTGTACTCAGGGGCCGCGACCTGGTTCCTGTCTGCTCCAAGTCCATCCCCACCATCAGGGGCCCTGGTGAATAGACTGGGACTTAGACTCCGCGCCCTGGGGAATCCTGCCCTGAGGACCGCTAGAGGTACCACCAGGCAGTTGTTACAGAACCCTACGGCCGGCCCGACCATTCCACCTCTCCAGCCCTGACTACGCCTGTGTTCCTGCACCTCCTAAGATTAGTGGAAGGTTAGTTTGCTCACTGTGCGTTTATATATATATATATCTGGGTGGCTAATAATAACCTGTATTATACTATACCTGAAACCTGCATTTCCCTGTGTCAGTCCACACCTTTCTGGTCACTCCTTGATTCCTGACACATGTGCTTTTCTGTTCACTGCAACAGAGAAACAGGAAACTTTATTCAGAGAAAAGACATAGAATTTATCAGAGATACATCTACAAACTTATAAACACTGCCATCTACTGGTTGAAGAACATACCTCTACTGAATACTGATGTAGTTGTTGTACAAAATACATGAACACTGTATTCCAGTGACTGATTAAACATAATCAGAAATCTTGAATTAGTAAGACAGTCCGCATACACATAAATTTAGTCTGTGTATTTAGATGTGTTCCTCCAGTGCAACTTTAATGTACGAAGTAGTATCAAAACGTTTTGCGATTAGTTTTGTAGCACACCAACAGATGGCAGCACAATGCTGCATTTGTGAAACTGGGCAATCACTAGATCTCTGCAATGTTGTCACAGTGGTCTTTGATCTGGATCTTCATCTTCGAGAAGAGGGCATTTTCAAGGGTTGTGCTCATTGAAAGTCTTCCCAATTTCTTGTCGTCTTTGCATAATCGCCGTAAACTTACCGATTCACATCAAATGTCTCTGTGGCAGATTTGCCCAGTTTCACGCAGAATTTCACATTTGCTCTTTGTTCTAACTTGCTGTCTATTATGAAATAGCAGTTGTGGTAACACACATGCTCAGAATAGCACCAGTTGCACAGCTCCCAATGTACACAGGATGATGTATTTTGGCACACTGACTTATGAAGGTCAGTGCTCCCTGTGACTGTACGTGCAGCCTTGTGCTGCCATCTGTTGGCATGTTACAAAACCAGTCTTGAACCTTTTTAATACCACCTCGTATATAGACATGACATGCGCAAATCAGTTAACAGTGACAGCATTCTTTTCCTTCATAGAAAGACAACACGTGCCGTATTTAAAGTGTTAACCATGTGCTTCCACATTCCATGTTTCTAATGCTTAACAGAAAACACATGACATCTGAAATGTGTCAAGTGACTCTAGTTTTCTGGCAAGGTCCCAGTGGCAAAGTTTCCTTTTCTTTATAGCCAGATCTCGCCTTCTTTACCACTTCTAATTGAATGTTTTAGAGGCACATTAACTGTTAGGGACATTGTAGATTCTGTTGGCCATATTTTTCAAATCTGGTGTAATGCAACTGTAAAAATAAATTCTATGAAGGCATTTCGGAATGGAAATACTATTTATTTGTTATGGCTTAAGCTGTAATAAAAATAAGATGTCTGACATGTAGAAAGGAAGGAATAGCTTTCTCTGTCTGAGTTCATGTCATTTAAAGTCCCGGTAGAGAAGGAAGAGCATCTTCATTAATCACACTTTAGAATTAGTCTCATGTATCAAAGTTTAAAAGGTTGATTGGTGGCTTTAGGCAACACAGGCTTATTTATGGCTCAGCTTCAGCCAAAGCATTTCTTTTTAGTCTGGAATAGAGTGGGGAAAGAATAAGACCCGTGTCTACTTTGTTTTGTCGTTTGTGTTCTCCTTACAAAAATTTCTTGTTATTTTCTGTTTTTTGACAACAAAAGAAATAAGCAGAAATCTCCCCAGTACGGACAAAGATGACAATAAAAACACAATTTCTTGTAGAACGAGGAAAGTTTAGAACCTCTAAAATGTTACTGCCATCCATGCCCCGTGAAGATGTCCCCTCTTTTCTTGTCTAAGTCATAGACAGAACAAATATTGAAGAGAAATTTCCTCTATGAAACCACAGACAGCCTTTAAAACCTGCTTTCAACCTTCCCCACTCTGTATGAAGCTAACATTTTGACTGGAGCTGGCCTTTTAAGCAGACTTTTAAAGTTTCCTGCCCCTACCCTAAAATTATGAAATGACTGGGAAAAGGTTTTACTGCGTGCAAAGTTTGAATTTTTGAGACTCCAGCTAACAGAATAACAGCCACCACAGTCTGCAGAAAGTATGTAAAGAATTCAGTAATACTTTTGTAGGTGGTCTTATTAAATTTACAGACTCACTAAGACATTTTAACTTTATTTATACATATCTCCAATTCTTAGGAAACCAGGGAATGTTCCAGTTGCTCCAAGACCACTGAAAAATGCAAACATTGCTTGTCTGAATGAGCATGGTATACTAGCAGTTACATTGCACTCAAGATGTGCTATACTCAGGGCCGGTGTTTCCTCTAGGCAAACTAGGCATCCGCCTAGGGCACACTGCCACCAAGGGGCCCCTGGGCATAGCACAGACTAGCACCCTCTGTGTGAGACGCTGCCACATCATGAATGATCCTTCAGCTGAGAGAAGGGGCAGCAGAGGAGAGAAAGAAAGGACAGAGGAAGATGCTGGGTGTCTGGAGCCAGTGTAGCTGCTGATTGGCCAAACAATGTTTCTGCTAGTGTATGGCCAGCATTAGGCTATGGTAGGAAGTTTTGTGGGTTTCCAAGGTTTGCTAATTTTGTGGGTTTCCAACGTTTGCTAAGTTTGTGGTTAGTGAAGATCATGTTGATCCATCATGAATCTATTTAATTTTGGGGGTGCAATTTGGTCTTGCATGTGACTGAATCTTTCAGATAATTTTAGATAATTCCATGTCCATTTCAATCCTATGCATTGAGGAAGTTGAACTGAGTATATGCATGCAAGGTAAGTAGCAGGGACGTCTATTATTATTTTTTTGTATGATATGACTCGTGCTATGTATTGATCCTTCTAGTGTTCCTCTCAGACTCAGTCCCTTACTGCAAGCCGGCTGGCGGCTGCTGATCACTGGAGTTCTGAGTCTGACTCTGATGTCTTGTGTCTATGTGAGTGTGACCCGGCCAGACGGCCATCCATCACATGTGCAATGTATCAATGAGTGATGACATGATCATGATACCACAGCCTGCTCTTCTAGTGCCTGTTGGGCCTGCAGATCTGTGTCAGTGATGGTGGTGGTGTATTGTGTCAGATCTGTCACTGTGTGGGATTGCTCATTTCAGTTGCCTGCTGTCACAGTTAGAGATGAGCGAAGTATTCAAAAATTCGATTCGACTGATTCGGCGAATTCGTAGAAAAATTTCGATTAGAGTCGAATATATTCGCTGTGAATTTAACTTAAAAAAGGGTGTTTCTAGGCTTCAGAGAGACTTAATATTAGTGCTGAACACTTAATTTAAATGCCCTTGGAGTCTGCTGGGGAAGAGAAATAATACTGTCAGGCAGTATGACATGCAGATGAGTGCCGTCGATCTTAGAATCACCGCACACTTCACTCATTTGGCCAGTCACGGGGCCAAAACCAGAGTGTGGAGCCACAGTGTGGCGGTGGAGGCAGCAGCAATGGGAGGCCATACAGCACCCTATGACAAAAATGGAAACCACCAGCAGTGTGAGGAGACCTGAAAGTGGCACATGGCAGAGTGTGGCGATAGAGACAGCAGCAATGGGAGGCCGTACAGGGACCCATGACACACTCTGGACCTGGCAGCAGCATGAGGAGGCGGTACAGGGGCCCATGGCAGATTACGGGCCTGGCAGCAGCATGAGGAGTCGGTACGGGGGCCCATGGCAGATTACAGGCCTGGCAGCAGCAATGGGAGGCCGTACAGGGACCCATGACACAATCTGGACCTGGCAGCAGCATGGGGAGGCGGTACAGGGGCCCATGACAGATTACGGGCCTGGCAGCAGCATTTGGAGTCGGTACGGGGGCCCATGACACACTCTGGACCTGGCAGCAGCATGAGGAGGCGGTACAGGGGCGCATGACAGATTACGAGCCTGGCAGCAGCAACTTGGACAGGAGGACGTTCAGTTTCTGCACCGTCTGGTGCGTGCTCGCAAACTGTTGTCTCTTGGAAACGGATTCCAAGAAAGACTGCTGACGGAATCCGTGAAGAGGAGTAGCAGGAGAAGGAGCATCTGAACGAGCAGAATATGCCAACAAGCGACAACAGGGGCCCATGACAGATTACGGGCCTGGCAGCAGCATGAGGAGTTGGTACGGGGGCCCATGGCAGATTAGGGGCCTGGCAGCAGCTATGGGAGGCCCGTAATCTGCCAGCACCCTATGACAAAAAATGGAACCCACCAGCAGTGTGAGGAGACCTGAAAGTGGCACATGGCAGAGTGTGGCGATGGAGACAGCAGCAATGGGAGGCCGTACAGGGACCCATGAGAGACTCTGGACCTGGCAGCAGCATGAGGAGGCTGTATAGGGGCCCATGGCAGATTAGGGGCCTGGCAGCAGCTATGGGAGGCCCGTAATCTGCCAGCACCCTATGACAAAAAATGGAATACACCAGCAGTGTGAGGATACCTGAAAGTGGCACATGGCAGAGTGTGGCGATGGAGACAGCAGCAATGGGAGGCCGTACAGGGACCCATGAGAGACTCTGGACTTGGCAGCAGCATGAGGAGGCGGTATAGGGGCCCATGGCAGATTAGGGGCCTGGCAGCAGCTATGGGAGGCCCGTAATCTGCCAGCACCCTATGACAAAAAATGGAACACACCAGCAGTGTGAGGAGACCTGAAAGTGGCACATGTTTGGGGCATGATTCATGGCGGATTTAGTCAGTTGTGTCAGGAACTGGTGGTTTGAAATCCAGACTAATCCACGCCTGATTCATTTTCACAAACGTCAGTCTCTCCACACTTTGGGTGGACAGTCGTGTCCTCCGCGGAGTTGCAATACCTCCTGCCGCACTAAACACGCGCTCCGATGCCACGCTACTGGCCGGGCATGACAGCCTTTCAAGGGCAAATTCAGCTAGTTGGGGCCAAAGGTCAAGTTTCGTTGCCCAGTAGTCAAGGGGATTGTCTACCTCGGTTGGCAGGGTGCTGTCCAAGTAGGCCTAAGCCTGTTGTTTGAGGTCCTGCTCCAGGTCCACCTGATGCTGCTGCTGCTGCTGCTGCTGCTGCTGCGGCTGGTTAGTAGTTTCCTCACTGCGCTGGTGAAGAAAGCTACTCATCATCGACTGCAGACTGAGGCAGCCGCTGCTGGTGGAGCTGCCACTGCTCCTACCACCCCACCCCTCCCCTGCTGCCATGGCAGCGGAACGCGAGCGCACAGGGCCCACAGTGTCTGAGGATGGACGTTGGCGCAGACAGGCAGAGACCAGCTGACTACATAGGTGGTTTTTATAGTACGTTATTTTGGCCTCCCTCTCAGCAGGTGTGAAAAAGGCCACCATTTTTGAACGGTAGCGAGGGTCCAACAAGGTGGACAGCCAAAAGTCATCCCTCTGTCTGATGGTTATTATTCGGCTGTCGCTACGCAAGCAACCGAGCATGCTATGGGCCATTTGTGCCAAGGAATGCGAGGGACTCCCTGCCTCCATCTCCACAGCATACTGCCACGGTGCGTCTGGGTCCTCTGTCTCCTCCTCCTCCTCCTCTACCAGATGCTCCTGCTCCTCCACTCCTGTCCGCTGAGTGGAAAAACCACCCATTTCACTCAATAATTCCTGAGCACCAATGTCCTCCTCTACCTCCTCCTCTTCTTCCTGTCCTGCCCCCACAGGGGTCATGTGGCGTTGAGATCTGTGCGCCACGTCTACCGCACCCTGACCAGCCATTGTTAACAGCATTTGTTCCAGGACGTGCAACAGAGGAATGACGTCGTTCATCCCATAGTCCTGCCGACTCACGAATAGCGTGGCCTCCTCAAAGGGCCTGAGCAAGCGCAGGTGTCACGCATGAGCTGCCAATGGCTGACATCTAAGTTACACAGGGAGTACCTTTATCCGCTTTTAACATCAGGAAATCGGTGATGGCCTTTCGCTGTTCGTAAAGGCGGTCTAACATATGTAGGGTTGAATTCCACCTTGTTGCAACGTCACAGCATGAGGAGTCGGTACGGGGGCCCATGGCAGATTACGTGCCTGGCAGCAGCAATGGGAGGCCCGTAATCTGCCAGCACCCTATGTCAAAAAATTCAACACACCAGCAGTGTGAGGAGACCTGAAAGTGGCACATGGCAGAGTGTGGCTATGGAGACAGCAGCAATGGGAGGCCGTACAGGGACACATGACACACTCTGAACTTGGCAGCAGCATGAGGAGGCGGTATAGGGGCCCATGGCAGATTAGGGGCCTGGCAGCAGCAATGGGAGGCCCGTAATCTGCCAGCACCCTATGTCAAAAAATTCTACACACCAGCAGTGTGTGAGGAGACCTGAAAGTGGCACATGGCAGAGTGGGGCGATGGAGACAGCAGCAATGGGAGGCCGTACAGGGACACATGAGAGACTCTGGACCTGGCAGCAGCATGAGGAAGCGGTATATAGGGGCCTATGGCAGATTAGGGGCCTGGCAGCAGCTATAGGAGGCCCATAATCTGCCAGCACCCTATGTCAAAAAATTCAACACACCAGCAGTGTGAGGAGACCTGAAAGTGGCACATGGCATGAGACACTCTGGACCTGGCAGCAGCATGAGGAGGCGGTATATAGGGGCCCATGGCAGATTAGGGGCCTGGCAGCAGCTATGGGAGGCCCGTAATCTGCCAGCACCCTATGTCAAAAAATTCAACACACCAGCAGTGTGTGAGGAGACCTGAAAGTGGCACATGGCAGAGTGTGGCGATGGAGACAGCAGCAATGGGAGGCCGTACAGGGACCCATGACAGACTCTGGACCTGGCAGCAGCATGAGGAGGCGGTATATAGGGGCCTATGGCAGATTAGGGGCCTGGCAGCAGCTATGGGAGGCCCATAATCTGCCAGCACCCTATGTCAAAAAATTCTACACACCAGCAGTGTGTGAGGAGACCTGAAAGTGGCACATGGCAGAGTGTGGCGATGGAGACAGCAGCAATGGGAGGCCGTACAGGGACCCATGAGAGACTCTGGACCTGGCAGCAGCATGAGGAGGCGGTATATAGGGGCCCATGGCAGATTAGGGGCCTGGCAGCAGCTATGGGAGGCCCGTAATCTGCCAGCACCCTATGTCAAAAAATTCAACACACCAGCAGTGTGTGAGGAGACCTGAAAGTGGCACATGGCAGAGTGTGGCGATGGAGACAGCAGCAATGGGAGGCCGTACAGGGACCCATGACAGACTCTGGACCTGGCAGCAGCATGAGGAGGCGGTATATAGGGGCCCATGGCAGATTAGGGGCCTGGCAGCAGCAATGGGAGGCCCGTAATCTGCCAACACCCTATGTCAAAAAATTCTACACACCAGCAGTGTGTGAGGAGACCTGAAAGTGGCACATGGCAGAGTGTGGCGATGGAGACAGCAGCAATGGGAGGCCGTACAGGGACCCATGAGAGACTCTGGACCTGGCAGCAGCATGAGGAGGCGGTATATAGGGGCCTGGCAGCAGCTATGGGAGGCCCGTAATCTGCCAGCACCCTATGTCAAAAAATTCTACACACCAGCAGTGTGTGAGGAGACCTGAAAGTGGCACATGGCAGAGTGTGGCGATGGAGACAGCAGCAATGGGAGGCCGTACAGGGACCCATGACAGACTCTGGACCTGGCAGCAGCATGAGGAGGCGGTATATAGGGGCCTATGGCAGATTAGGGGCCTGGCAGCAGCTATGGAAGGCCCATAATCTGCCAGCACCCTATGTCAAAAAATTCTACACACCAGCAGTGTGTGAGGAGACCTGAAAGTGGCACATGGCAGAGTGTGGCGATGGAGACAGCAGCAATGGGAGGCCGTACAGGGACCCATGACAGACTCTGGACCTGGCAGCAGCATGAGGAGGCGGTATATAGGGGCCTATGGCAGATTAGGGGCCTGGCAGCAGCTATGGGAGGCCCATAATCTGCCAGCACCCTATGTCAAAAAATTCTACACACCAGCAGTGTGTGAGGAGACCTCAAAGTGGCACATGTTTGAGGCATGATTCATGGCGGATTTAGTCAGTTGTGTCAGGAACTGGTGGTTTGAAATCCAGACTAATCCACGCCTGATTCATTTTCACAAACGTGAGTCTCTCCACACTTTGGGTGGACAGTCGTGTCCTCCGGAGTTACAATACCTCCTGCCGCACTAAACACGCGCTCCGATGCCACGCTACTGGCCGGGCATGACAGCCTTTCAAGGGCAAATTCAGCTAGTTGGGGCCAAAGGTCAAGTTTCGTTGCCCAGTAGTCAAGGGGATTGTCTACCTCGGTTGGCAGGGTGCTGTCCAAGTAGGCCCAAGCCTGTTGTTTGAGGTCCTGCTCCAGGTCCACCTGATGCTGCTGCTGCTTCTGCGGCTGGTTAGTAGTTTCCTCACTGCGCTGGTGAAGAAAGCTACTAATCATCGACTGCAGACTGAGGCAGCCGCTGCTGGTGGAGCTGCCACTGCTCCTACCACCCCACCCCTCCCCTGCTGCCATGGCAGCGGAACGCGAGCGCACAGGGCCCACAGTGTCTGAGGATGGATGTTGGCGCACAAAGGCAGAGACCAACTGACTACATAGGTGGTTTTTATAGTACGTTATTTTGGCCTCCCTCTCAGCAGGTGTGAAAAAGGCCACCATTTTGGAACGGTAGCGAGGGTCCAACAAGGTGGACAGCCAAAAGTCATCCCTCTGTCTGATGGTTATTATTCGGCTGTCGCTACGCAAGCAACCGAGCATGCTATGGGCCATTTGTGCCAAGGAATGCGAGGGACTCCCTGCCTCCATCTCCACAGCATACTGCCACGGTGCGTCTGGGTCCTCTGTCTCCTCCTCCTCCTCCTCTACCAGATGCTCCTGCTCCTCCACTCCTGTCCGCTGAGTGGAAAAACCACCCATTTCACTCAATAATTCCTGAGCACAAATGTCCTCCTCTACCTCCTCCTCTTCTTCCTGTCCTGCCCCCACAGGGGTCATGTGGCGTTGAGATCTGTGCGCCACGTCTACCGCACCCTGACCAGCCATTGTTAACAGCATTTGTTCAAGGACGTGCAACAGAGGAATGACGTCGTTCATCCCATAGTCCTGCCGACTCACGAATAGCGTGGCCTCCTCAAAATGCCTGAGCAAGCGGCAGGTGTCACGCATGAGCTGCCAATGGCTGACATCGAAGTTACACAGGGGAGTACCTTTATCCGCTTGTAACATCAGGAAATCGGTGATGGCCTTTCGTTGTTCGTAAAGGCGGTCTAACATGTGTAGGGTTGAATTCCACCTTGTTGCAACGTCGCAGATCAGGCGATGCTGTGGAATTCCGTTCTGCCGCTGCAGCTCAAGGAGGGTGTGCTTTGCGGTGTAGGAATGGCTGAAATGCATGCAAAGTTTACGTGACATTTTAAGGATGTCTTGCAGTGGGATGGTGGATTTTAAGAACCGCTTGACAACCAGATTGAACACGTGAGCCATGCATGGCGCATGGCACAACCTTCCTTGACGCAGAGCAGACACCATGTTCTTTCCGTTGTCGGTCAACATGGTTCCGATTTTCAGTTTGCGCGGAGACAGCCATCTGTCGATTTCTCTGTTCATTACACTCAGAAGTTCCTCCCCTGTGTGACTACGTTCGCCAAGGCATACCAGGTGCAGAACAGCGTGACACCGTTGCGCCCTGCACATGTGATATGCCGGTCGGGTAATGGGACTTGGCATGGGGGTGGCGGCTGAGGACACGGCGGAAGAAGAGGTGGTAGAGGCGGACATCTTTGCCGGACCAAGGACGTGCAAACGTGGAGGCAAAAGCGGCGTGACCTGTCCAAGTTGCTGGTGCGGCTGTGACGGCACCACGTTCACCCAGTGGGCCGTAAATGACATGTACTGTCCCTGACCATAGTTACAGCTCCACACGTCGGCGCTGCCGTGCACTTTGGCAGAGACCGACATGCTCAAAGACTGGCCCACCATGTCTTCTACATGTGAATGCAGGGCTGGCACTGCCTTTTTGGCGAAGAAATGACGGCTTGGCACTCTCCACCGCGGCGCGGCACAAGCCATCATTTCTCTGAAAGGTGCTGAGTCCACCACTTGGAAAGGGAGGGACTGCAGCACCAGCAACTTGGACAGGAGGACGTTCAGCTTTTGCACCGTCGGGTGCGTGCTCGCAAACTGTTGTCTCTTGGAAACGGATTCCAAGAGACTGCTGACGGAATCCGTGAAGAGGAGTAGCAGGAGAAGGAGCATCTGAACGAGCGGAAGATGCCAACGAGCGACAACTCCCCTCAGCAGAGGTGTTGGAGCCTTGACTGGCTGATGGAGGGCGATTGACGTCGGGTGACGGAGCAAGTAACGGAGCGGGTGATGGAGCGGGGGCTGGGGCGGGCAGAACCGCCGTATCTTTATCACGGTTTTCCCAGGCCACCAAATGGCGACGCTGCATATGCTGCCGCAAAGCTGTAGTCCCAACATGGGCCCCCTGGCCACGCTTGACTTTCTGGCCACATAGTCGACATACGGCTACGTTTACTTCCTCGGGCGGCTTGACGAAAAATTGCCACACCGCCGAGTAGGAAACTTTGCCCCCGATACTCCTCACTGGCTGACTGCTGCTTCCTCCGTGCACACCGGCACCACTACTGGCCGTGGTGGTAGGCTGCAGTGGAGCTGGTGCTCTACTCCGTGGCCGTTTGGCTCCACTGACACTGCTGCGACCCTGCTGCTGTCTCCTGGGCAACCCACCGACTGTTTTGCTCGCTGCCAAGCTGCCACCCTCTTCTCCTGATGATGCGGAAGAAATTGCCTGATGACGACGAGGCTGCCAAGTGCGATCAACCTCCTCATCATCAAGTAGGGTCTCCGCCTCACTACTAGCCCCCTCGGCTGCGTCTGGGTCAGGAGACAGACCTGTCTCTAGACCGGCTACCGAGCCACTCTCCTCGCCACTACTTCTTCGCCTGGCTGCTGAAAAGGCGGATGTCTCCCCCCGTTCCTGACCGCCCTCTGTTAGCTCTTCCTCACTGTACAGTGGGGCTGAGCCCACAGCATGCGATACTTCGCTTGGTGAGGGAACACCAAAGGACAGGGGCAGGTAGAGGACACGTGATTTCAGTGGGCTTGGTCCCGGGCCATGCCAACTAACGGTTGTGTCTGACGTACCCACCGACCGTTGGCTGTAGGTGTCAGAGGTGACCTGGGAAGAGGAAGACGACCGAGCCAACCAATCGACGACGGCAGGGTTGTCGGTGGAGACACGACCGCTGGATGACACCGGGAGCACTGGCCTCTGGCTGCGAATAGTGCTGCCTCGACCCCTTCCTCTGCTGCCACGTCTGCTCGCTCCTGAAACATTGCCTCCTCTGCCACTCCTCTGCATGTTGTCTGACATACTCTTTAATTAAACGATTATGTGTCCCTGAGTAACAATTCTGTGTCCCTGAGTAACAATTCTGTGTCTGTGCGAGTAACAATTCTGTGGCCCTAAGTAACAGTTCTGTGGCCCTCAGTAACAATTCTGTGTCCCTGATTAACGTTTCTGTGGCCCTAAGTAACAGTTCTGTGGCCCTCAGTAACAGTTCTGTTTCCCTGAGTAACAATTCTGTGTCTGTGCGAGTAAGAATTCTGTGTCTGTGCGAGTAACAATTCTGTGGCCCTAAGTAACAGTTCTGTGGCCCTCAGTAACAGTTCTGTGGCCCTGAGTAACAATTCTGTGTCTGTGCGAGTAACAATTCTGTGTCTGTGCGAGTAACAATTCTGTCTGTGCGAGTAACAATTCTGTGGCCCTAAGTAACGGTTCTGTGGCCCTCAGTAACAGTTCTGTGTCCCTGTGTAACAATTCTGTGTCTGTGCGAGTAACAATTCTGTGGCCCTAAGTAACAGTTCTGTGGCCCTCAGTAACAGTTCTGTGTCTGTGCGAGTAACAATTCTGTGTCTGTGCGAGTAACAATTCTGTGTCTGTGCGAGTAACAATTCTGTGGCCTTCAGTAACAGTTCTGTGGCCTTCAGTAACAATTCTGTGTCTGTGCGAGTAACAATTCTGTGTCTGTGCGAGTAACAATTCTGTGGCCCTAAGTAAAGTTTCTGTGGCCCTAAGTAACAATTCTCTGGCACTCAGTAACAATTCTGTCTGTCCCTGAGTAAAAATTCTGTGGCCCTAAGTAAAGTTTCTGGGGCCCTGAGTAACAATTCTCTGGCACTCAGTAACAATTCTGTCTGTCCCTGAGTAACAATTCTCTGGCACTCAGTAACAATTCTGTCTGTCCCTGAGTAAAAATTCTGTGGCCCTAAGTAAAGTTTCTGTGGCCCTAAGTAACAATTCTCTGGCACTCAGTAACAATTCTGTCTGTCCCTGAGTAACAATTCTCTGGCACTCAGTAACAATTCTGTCTGTCCCTGAGTAAAAATTCTGTGGCCCTAATTAAAGTTTCTGTGGCCCTAAGTAACAATTCTCTGGCACTCAGTAACAATTCTGTCTGTCCCTGAGTAACAATTCTGTGGCCCTAATAACGTTTCTGTGGCCCTAAGTAACAATTCTCTGGCACTGAGTAACAATTCTGTCTGTCCCTGATTATGAATTCTGTGGCCCTAACTAGCGTTTCTTTGTCCCTAAATAACGATTCTGTGGCCCTCATTAACAAGTCTGTGTCCCTGAGTAATGGTTCTCTGTCCCTAAGTAACTTTTCTCTGTCCCCAATTATCGTTTCTGTGGCCCTAACTCTGTCCCTGTCCCTAGTACAGAGCGGTCTGCCTCTGTTCAATAACTGCAGGCAAATGAAGAATTCCAAAATGGCCGCTATTTATAGCTCGACCATTACACAGTGCTGACTGGCTGGCTGCTGATTGGCTGATGCGATCACATGTAGTTGAGGAATGCATTATGGGTCAGCGCGCCTTGTCTGCGCGCCTTCCCAGACATCCCCGCTCCGTCGCCGCACATGTCAGCCGCCATTTTCTGAAAAATTTCGATTCGCGCGTCCGAATTAGGCTATTTTTCGGATTCGGCACGAATCGAAATTTTTCCGATATTCGACTCGAATTCCACTTCGGATACTTCGATTCGCTCATCTCTAGTCACAGTGTTTTATCTCCCCCCCATTGCCTAGGGAATTCCAGCCTGGGATCTGTCAGAGTTTGGATCCATCATCCTCCTCTCACTGCAACTGTCAACCTGCCACTGCCAGCTACAGATACAGTCTGTCCGTGACACTGATTTTGTCTGTGCTGGTGTATCTTATGGCACCTATTTTTGCAAATTAAAATAAATTTTACAGTTTCATGTTTTGTTGATTTAATATTTTCTACTGTTTTTCAAAATGTTTAGTTGTGTGTGTGTGTGTGTCTAGCACTAGCCCTGGCTATACCTATTGTACCTGTTTTAAAGCTGAATATAGAGGTCAGAATTTGTAAATAACATAGTGACAGCAATAGCTCAAGGAAAGGTGTTTACTCAACCTGACATAGTCCCCTGTAGATGATATTCCTGAAAGTAATTGGACAATAAGTAATTACTTGAGAGGGACTTTTGTCACAACCAAGATGCAGTGCAGATAATAAAATACATGCAATACATCAACATTTCACATGTTCTATCCCTTTATAGGCCCTGCAAGTAAAGAAAAATACTTTTTGATCTGCCAGAAACGCAGAACTGCTGTGGACTGACATCACAGTGCCTTTCCTGAAATTCCAATTATGTCATCCCTGCTAAGTTGTCTTTTGCTAAACAATCACAACCCCCCCCCCCCCCCCCCACACACACACACACACACATAGACACGCTTCCTTAACGCTACAATATAGAGGAGACTGTTTTGTAGTTAAAGATAAGAACTGTAAGGGCTGTTTTGTTTTTTGTTTTTTTTTGTTGTTTTCTTTTAACAGATATAACGGATTTAATGGAGGTTTTTTTTCTAAAACGATTTATTTTGTTCTATGACATTTTTCTGAGATAAAAAATGTACTTTGGAAGAGATTAGGCATTCCTGACAAGTGCATTATGATTTAGAGCAGGGGTAGGTAACCTTTGAGAGGTGCAGATCTACCTGAACAACATGAAAGAGATCAAAGATTACCAGTGTCTGGCACTTTTCTTTTTTTTTTTTTTAATGAGGTGATTGTAGCCGTATTAGTGTATTTGCGACAGAAACAATTGAGTACTGTCCGTGATACTTTTTTTTAATGCACTAGCATACAATTTTGAGGGCAAGTGTCAGTAGGGCAGAGCTTGGTGTCAGTAGGACAGTGGATGGTGTCAGTCAGTAAAGCAGTGGATGGTGTCATTAGGGCAGTTGATGGTGTCAGTAAAGCAACTGTATCAGTATTTCAGTAGGGCACAGGATGATGTCAATAGAACAGAGGTTGGTGTCAGTAGGGCAGTAGATAGTGTCAGTAGTTAATTTTTATTATTTTATTATTTTTTACAATTTTATTGCTTTAGTATTTTTTACAATTATATTTTTGAACAATTTTTAGGAGCCCTGTTGGGGGGGCTTTGGTGAAATTTCAGGAGTCTAAACTGACCCTGTTGTCTCATGTTTGAGACAAAGAAAGGGACTGAGGACAGAAATCCCCCAGTCCCTTTCTCTGCAGCCACAGCTGCACTGAATAGTGAATGAATGGGAAATGCTCTGAGGCTTCCTGTTCAGTCACAAATTTACTCTGTTTATTCAGAAAAGGATGGGGCTGGTAAATTACACATTTACCAGCCCCTTCCCCTGTTCTCCATCCTGAAGCATCTCCTGCAGCAGTCAGCGGGAGAGGAGGGGAGCCGGCAATGCAGTGGTGGGGAGGGCAGACAACAGAAGAAAGAAGAATCTACAGAGGAGAGGAGGTGATGGCGGTAGCATTTAGTGGAACTGATTATCTGTATTTCCCCCCTTGCAGCAGCTGAATGCTGGCGGGAGAGGGAGCAGGAGAAGTGGGCGTTCAACTGCTGCAGGGGGGAAAATACAGCTGATAGGTTCCACTAAATGCTGCCCCCGCCACCCCTCATCTCCAGTTTGTAGCGTCGGCAATCAAGGGAAGTGATCTATCCATCACCTGACCATGATCGACCGGTAGATTGCGATCAATGGGTTATCAACCCCTGATTTAGAGAAACTATTGAACCTTACATATAAGGCCTCGTTGACAGCATATGTGCATAAAAACTGATGGAAAAAATGCATGTTGTTGTTAACACCATGTGCAGAGACATTTATTTTTTAAAGGCAAATTTGTCTTTATTACATTTTCAGCAAATTAACAAAACAAGGCATGAGAAATAATGAAAACAAGTACAAGTAGATGAACATAAAAAAAACACATCACAGATGTGGCAATGATCCATGTGGATGGGCGAAAATGATTCCATACAACAGAAAGATGGAAGGATCAGTAACATAGTAACACATATTACAGAGATATGAAAAAACAGAGTTTCAAGGGGGGCCTCCCCAGCAAGATGTATGAAACAAAATGAGATAGCTCCGTATAACCAAGAGTATAAACCCAAACTGAGAAAAAAGAGAAGAAAGTATAAAAAGAATAGAAAAAAGAGAAGTCAGTTGTAGAAATGGAGAAAGATGAGAAGAGGGTCGGGAGACGGGAACGGCAAAAAGCAGAACCAAGGCGGTCCTCCACTAGTATCTCACCGGGGTGATCCCGCTACCCACACCCGGACATGTATATTGGACATATTTTAATGTAGGTCTCTGCAAGGACATAAAGAAAAATAGTTTTCTCTGTGTCCTGTTCACACCAAATTGTTGATGTCATGCTTCTGCGCAGAACACTGTATACATTTTGTAGACTTCTGCACAGAAAAAGTACACACATGATACAACAGGGGTGGTGCGAACAGGGCACATATAGGCCAATGGTTTTTTTTGTGCCTTTGCAGAAACAGGTGCAGAAAAACTCATGTCCATGCACATGGTGTGAACGTGGCCTAAAGGTTCTTCATTTAACATTGCTGCTGTAGCAGGAGCAAAGACATTTCATAGCTATTTATACTTTTGCAACCAACCACAGGCCATGGTTGGGGCTATTTCAAAAGATTGCTCCTACACCCAACATAATCTCACAGGCATGCTCCTTGGACTTTGCTGTGCAATGGACATTTCCAATGCCAAGCATTCCCCAAACATCTGGTCTGAAAGGGTAAACTAACTCATATCACACATTACACAATTCTACATTCACTGGGTATAGCAACTAAAAGAACAAATAAGAGGGCTCTGATAGCCTGATTCCACCTCCCCTGTTGGTTCTGGTCCAGAGAAGGGTTTGCAGAGTAAGGTAGGCCATACACAGAGCAAATTTCTTTCCTGCAACCATGGGTTGACAAGGGAGTCTCTCCCACAGAGCCATTGTGTTCTCCCAGAGGGGAGGGGGGAGCCATCTATGCCAGGAGAAGACAATGATTATTGCTAGCAGTTGTAACAGTTGATAAATCAATCAACTTGGGTACATTCAGCTTGCCCATACTATATGTGGTTTGAATCCCAGCCGTTTCCTGTGAACTGGCTGAGATTTTCACTGTCTTATGGCCGGCATAAGTTAACCTGAAAAACATAGGTTACCATGCCTCTCATCTGGGCATAGTTTCTTTTATGTTCTATGAAAAACCCCTTACATTGCTTTGGAGCTAGAAGTACCAGCAAGCTAATCTCATTGAATCTCCTGATGATTCTTGTCTATGCTGACACACTTTCTTACTGGACTTCCCTTCTTCATATCTAATTCTTTTTGGCCACATTCTCTGAGCTTCACAATCTAGAAAGGATTCTTGTATAAACCAACATAATCTAAAAGACCACCAATCACACGTGAGATTGTAGAAAACAAGTGTCTTCTCCTTACATAAGAGCATGCTGTGAGTGTTGCAGGGACAACATCGTAGAGTTTTAATGCGATTTTAAAGTCTCCAAATGGTCCCTGGGGTGGCAAAACTGCTTTCCAATCTGTTGGTACCACAATTATTTTGGTTAAGAAGATATAGGAGGAGATTATTAAAAATGTGTTCATCTCTAATGTACAAACAAAGGTTGCATGTAAGGGGACAGAATAATCTTAAAGAAAGCCAAGAATTGTTCAATATAAAGTGCAAATGTCTTATCCAATAAATATGTGAGATTACAATCAACAGTTGCATAATATTTTTGCATAACTGACTTCTAACAATGCATCACAATTAAACTAAATATCTTTGCCAAATCAAGCTTCCTTTTCAAGAATGTTGGTATTGCCATGACCCTGCATGACACTGTCAAGTCTAATTCTGAATATTTGATGAAATTAACATTCAGCTCTGGTAAATAAAACAACTTCTCTGAATAACTCATTATTCTAAAAACTACTACTGTTACAATGCCACTAGGGCAAAGGCAAATATTGATTCAGATTTTCATCATTATAAATCCCAGATCATTTTAGCTTATAAATTAATGTAGCACCCTCCTAGGTAAGTGCTAGGATTAAATAGAATTAGTTATGTTATTGATAGGTACATTTAGTTGTCACTTTGTAATCAGAGTGGCTGTAAATATTTGTTAGGAAAAACCATAGTTAGCTCCCTTGTGTAAGGTATCTGATGGTGGAGCCTGAAGCGCTGGGGAAGGCCTCTCTTACAGCCCTGGCTCAGCAGTCCCTGGTAGGGTGACAGGAAACACCGTAGCACAGGGTGGCACGATTGCCTGATAAGTCTCTTGCTGGCTAGTGTTGGTGTGCGCCTAGAGTAGAGGAACCTCAGGACCAGACACAATCGTGGCAGGACTGGAACCACTGATGAACACAGGATAGTTGGTGTAGATGAGGATCAGGTGCAAGACAGGGACAGACGGTCCTGGTCAGCAACTAGCGAGCAGAGCGGGTTCAAGTGGCAGGCAGGAGAGTAGTCAGGAATCAGGCCAAGAACGTTAATATCAGACAGAAAGAGCAGAAGGAGCAGACAGAGACATAATCCAGAGATAAGCTAGGAGTCGGTACAGGCGGTGTTCAGACCAGGTTGGTAACAGAAGATCAACCAGTAACTGGTATCATGAACTGAGGAATGTAGTTGGCCAAACTGCACTGACAGACTGCACTAGTGCAGTTTAAATAGCCCTCCTGGCTCCAATGTGCACTCATGCTCATACATGTGCACATAATATAAATTAGAGCAGTGCTAAAATCGTATAAAAAAATCAAAACAACGTCAACGAAGTCTATGAATTGTGATTGTAGAAACTAGTAGGTACTGGTGGTGCTCCTTGGGAAATGATAGAAATGCGCACTCACCAGAAATAAATAGGGTATGAGCGTTGTATAAAAATCCCTGGACTGGCTGGATGGAATTGCCTGTTTACAGGAAATCTTCCACCTCTTGGTATGGTGCCTGGGTCTGAAAATAAGTACTCCTCTCAGGGAGTTTAGGGAAGGATGCCCATAGTGTAGTAGGTTGTCAAAAATAACTTTATTATAAACATTCAAAGATATCCAAATCACGATTAGAAGTTAAAATAGCATCCAGGTATAGTGTAAACTAACCCTGTCAATATTAAAGATGGCCACCGGGCCTCCACGTGGCTCCGGCGGCGTAGCGTCATGACGTCCGGGCTCCTCCTTACGCGTTACGTGCGCACGCACATCATCAGAGGAATGGAACCAAACTTCACCCAGGCACCATACCAAGAGGTGGAAGATTTTCTGTACACAGGCAGTTCCATCCAGCCAGCCCCTTTGAGGAAACCTCTGGTTACCTGGATCGTATTCTTCTTCACTGAGTCCTGTCAACACACGAAAGGGAGGATTGCCCAGGTTGACCAGACCCCTGACCATTTTTATACAATGCTCATACCCTATTTATTTCTGGTGAGTGCGCATTTCTATCATTTCCCAAGGAGCACCATAGACTTCATGGACGTTGTTTTGATTTTTTATATGATTTTAATTTATATTATTTGTTCTACTGCATATACTGGTTGCTTTGAGTGCCTAGCTGCTTTTAGGATTAAGCGCTCACTATATACTTTTCTGTTTGTTTCATACATGTGCACATGCTCCTGCTTGCGCACATGCACGCGCACCTGCAATCCAGCCACGGACAGAGTTCCTTAGATTCCTGTACCTGCGCACATGAATGTTCCTTTCCTGACAATTTTACTTGGTGAGTTGTGATCCTTAATTTAGGTCTACTCTGTGTAGTGAGCTGCTGCCAGTCTGCCTACCTTCCTCTGTATCCAGGAAACTTTAGAAGTTTCTGGATGATAGGTGTGGAGTTTTTCAGATGGCAGCATGAATATTGATACAACCTCAGCCTATCCCAGAGAGACTGGCTCTGGTGGCATGCTGGGTAACTGTATATATCCAATGAGCACATAGGGCTCTGGGTTCTTCCCTGTGCAGGACTGATCCAGCCTGGGAGAGGGCACGTTACCCTCCCAGGCATCTACTGCCATGTGGCCTAAGGTGAGCAACCTGAGGGCCTGAATGCTGAGACTTGGGTTCTGCTATGCTGACTGAGGGGCTGTCTACTGAAGATCTGATATCATGGAGTAAGGCATCCAGCTGCTCTTGGGCCTTGTGAGTACTGATTTGGAAGTCAACTGGGGGTCTTGGCTAAAGGGAACATCGGCTGGTGTTCTAAAGAGCTTTGTCAATCTGGCTTTCTTTTAAAGGCACACTGCTCTGGGGCTCTAAAGTTACTGTTACTATTATTACTTTTACTACTGCTTTAAAGCTGAAGTCCACTGTTTGATTCAACCATGGACATGAAGATTAGATAAAGTCCTCAAGTGTACATAGTTCCTATTTTTGGAGTATTCCACTCATCTCCCTATCCAAGTTCTCCAAAAATAAAAACAACAAAAACAACACGTCTAGACTGGCTATTGGAGAAATGTGTGAATGGGCCTGGCTGCAGGGCAGAGTAAGTGGGGAGGATCTTCATACAATACAGCACGCTGATTGAAACTATGTAGCCTTCTACCCTACATTAAGCACACCAGTAAGGGTTAGAAAATGTGTATTAGAAATATGCACTAGAAGGGGATATCATCTACATTTAGAGCTCTACAGGTACTGAGACTGAAAAGGTGTATACCTAAATGAAAACAATTATTTGGTCATGCGTGTGCACTGATGTCAATATCAGGAGTGTGATAGGTTACATTCCCAAGCTCTCAAATAGCTGTCATCAATATGGTGGTGATATCTCACACATGGGCAGTATTGGTGCTCTGTGCTGCCACTACCACGCATGTACAGAATATCACTGCCATGTTTTATATGTCAAATGGCAGTGATTTCCTGCATATGCATGGTAGTCGCAAAACAGATTAGCCACTACAGCACATGGGCAGAATATCATCACCATATTGATGGCAGTCTTCCAGGAACACAGGAGTAAAAATCCATTCCATACTCTCATTGTGTACATCATATTGCACATGCACGGCCAAATATTGAATTATACTGCACAGGTGTGGGGATATTTAATACAGAGCAGCAAAAGATGGGGACTGATATAGGGAATGGCACTGAATGATAAGCATTATCACGTGTGATAAAGCAGTCACATTAATAGACAGGATCCTGAAGCCAACTTGCAAAAGTCCAGTGGAAAAAAAAATATTTTTGTAATGTTACCCTTTGTAAGTAATTTATTTAAATTAAAAATAGAAAAACAATTTTTATCTATTGCCAACTGACTTAGTGATTATTCTAGATGTTTGTTAGAAACATCCATTATGATTTTCAACCTGAAGCTAAGTGGAAAAGAAAAATGAATATACTTCCTATATTCTTCTATTTTTTTTTTTAATTTAATTATAGAAAGAAGTTACAGGCTTTACCTGTCCTTGTTGGGTCAGAAACAAGGAACAGGTTTTACAATTAATTTTTATTTCCTGCTTAAAATAAATTATTTTATTTTTAACGGCCAGAAGGGCTGTATTGAATACTACTTTTAGTTTTCAGATGAAACATAGACTTTACTAATAATAAAATAAAGAACAAATTATGTACAATTGCTGCATGTTCGTTGTTGGCCAAGACAAATGCCCAAAATCATTACGAAAACAAAAAAATAGACTTAATAAAAACAGTGGCAGTGGATGTTACATTGAAAACATTATTCTAGTAACAGTAACATTATCAGCAAGAAGAGCTTATTCATTTCATCCAAGTAGCTGAAATTGTTTATTCGATTGATGGCTCATAATTTCATTTTCAGCAGCATGAGGTCTAATGTTCCCAGTATAGCCTCCACACAAATAAGTTCAAATTTACCCCAGTGTAATTTAGCAAAGCAAACCGTCTCCTACTAATGTATAATCAAAACACCAATGAAATATTATTATTATTATACAGTATTTATAAAGCGCCAATAGTTCACTCAGCGCTGTACATTACAAAGGGGGACAGAACATGTGACAGAACAATACCAATACAATGCAAAACATGAGGGGATCGAGGGCCCTGCTCTTTCGAGCTTACAATCTAGACGGGACGGGATAGTGGTACAAAAGGAGATAGCTGTGGGGGATGGAGTGGTAGGAAGAGTGGAGGAGGTCGGTCAAGTTAGCAGGGAGTAGGCTTCCCTGAAAAGATGGGTTTTCAGGGTGCGCCTAAAGGAGAGGAGAGTAGGTGATAATCTGATGGGTTGGGGAAGGGAGTTCCAGAGGATGGGTGACACCCTGGAGAGGTCCTGGAGGCTGGCATGGGAGGAGGAGACCAGGGAACTAGAGAGAAGGAGGTCTTGTGAGGAGCGGAGTGTGCGTGCTGGGTGGTACTTGGATATTAGGTCGGTGATGTAGTTTGGGGCAGTATGGTGGACAGCTTTGTACGTCAGTGTTAGGATTTTAAATTTGATCCGTTGCGCAATCGGAAGCCAGTGGAGGGATTGGCAGAGGGGGGTGGCAGAAACGGAGCGGTTGGAAAGGTGAATGAGTCTGGCAGCCATATTCAGGATCGACTGAAGCGGGGATAGCCAGCGGCGAGGCAGGCCAGTGAGGAGGGAGTTGCAGTAGTCGAGTCGTGATATGATGAGGGAGTGGATGAGCTGTTTAGTGGTTTCTGGGGTTAGGAACGTGCAGATTTTGGCGATGTTGCGGAGGTGGAGTCTGCACGAGTTTGTTAAAGATTGGACTTGGGGCTGGAAGGATAGGTTGGAGTCCAGAATGACACCAAGTACTCTGGCCTGCAGGGCGGGTTTGATATTGGCGTTGTTGGATGTGATGGAGAAGTCAATGGGGGTTGGGGTTTGGGCTGGGGGGAAGACAAGAAACTCGGTTTTGGAGAGATTCAGTTTAAGGAAGTGGAGCGACATCCAATCTGATATGTCGCTCAGTAAGTGTGTGATTCGGGCAGAGACCGAGGGGGTGAGGTGGGGGGTTGAGAGATAGATTTGTGTGTCGTCGGCATAGAGGTGGTAGTTGAAGCCGTGAGAGTGTATGAGTTGGCCAAGGGAGGAGGTGTAGATGGAGAAGAGAAGGGGCCCAAGGACAGAGCCTTGAGGGACCCCAACAGTGAGGGGGAGTGAGGGGGAGGTGGTAGCATTATAGGTAACGCTGAAAGAGCGTTGTGACAGGTAGGATGAGAGCCAGGAGAGAGCAGAATCTCTGAGGCCAAGGGAGTGTAGTATTTTGAGGAGGAGGGGGTGGTCAACTGTGTCGAAGGCCGCAGAGAGGTCAAGGAGTAGGAGCACTGAATAGTGCCCATTAGCTTTGGCGGTTAGAAGGTCGTTGGAGAGTTTGAGTAAGGCGGTTTCGGTGGAGTGTAGGGGACGGAAGCCAGACTGTAGGGGATCGAGGAGGTTGTTGTCGTTGAGGTGAGAGCATAGGCGGGTGTAGACGAGGCGCTCGAGGAGTTTAGATGTAAATGGGAGCAGGGAGATGGGTCTGAGGTTGTTCGGGTCATTGGGGTCCAGGGAGGGCTTTTTAAGTATGGGGGTGATGTGTGCATGCTTCAGTGGGGAGGGGAAAGTGCCGGAGGAGAGGGAGAGATTAAAGATGTGGGTGAGGGAGCGTAGGATGGAGGGGGAGGGAGGTCGTAGGAATTGTGAGGGGATAGGGTCGAGGGGGCAGGTGGTGAGGCGGGCATCAGAGAGGATCTTGGAGATTTCCTCGATGGTAGTAAGGTCAAAGGTGTGGAGTGTTGGGGGAGCTTCAGTATGAGGAATGTAGTGTGGGGTGGAAGTGGAGGTCAGAGCAGTGGTGGGGCCGTGGGAGAGGGGTGATGAGGGGGTAGCTGAGTGAGGGGGAACGGGGTTGGAGGGAGTTTGAGCAGTGATGAAGTCCCTGCGGGTAATGTCGAGGGGGAGGGGGGATGAGGGGGTAGCTGTGTGAGAGGGGACGGGTTGAGAGGGCGTGTGAGTTGCGGCAATGTCCTTGCGAATTGTGTCAATCTTGTTTTTGAAGTGATTGGCAATCTCAAGGGCGGTGAGTGAGGTGCTGGGTGGAGGTGGGGGTGGAGAGAGTAGAGAGTTGAAGGTGGAGAAGAGTCGGCGAGGGTTGGAGGAGAGGGTCTTGATGAGGGTCAGGAAGTAGGCTTGTTTGGCTGTGTGGAGGGAGGAGGTGTAGGTGCGGAAGGCAGATTTGTAGTGGGTGAAGGCTTGTTGGGATTTTGTTTTGCTCCATAGTCGCTCCAGGGCACGACTGTGTCGTTTGAGGGTTTTGGTGTGATCAGTCTGCCAGGGTTGGAGCGGTCGGGGTCTGATGTTGCGTGTGGTTAAAGGCGCTAGTGAGTCAAGGGCTGTTGACAGCGCGTTGTTGTAGGCAGTCATAGCCAAGTCGGGGCAGGACAGGGGGAGGATGCTGTCATGGAGTTGATCAGCTGCAGAGTGGAGGGGGGCAGGGTTAAGGTTGCGGAGGTTACGGCTGGTAGTAGTGTGACATTTGGAGGGGTAGGCGTTGGAGGACGAGGAGATAGAGAAGGTAATCAGGTTGTGGTCAGAGAGAGGAAAGGGGGTGTTAGTGAGGTTGTGGGGAGCGCAGTGGTTGGAGAAGACAAAATCAAGAATATTACCGTCGGAGTGGGTGGTGGATTGTATGCAGTGTGCAAGTGCAAAGGAGGAGGTTAAGTGGAGGAGACGGGCTGTGTCCGGGTTGTCGAGGTTGACAGGGATGTTGAAATCCCCAAGAATGATGGTGGGTAGCTCAGAGGAGAGGAAGAAGGGTAGCCAGGAGGAAAAGTCATCCAGGAAGCGGGGTATGGATCCAGGAGGCCGGTATATCACAGCAATCTTCAGGGGGGTTGGGGAGAATAGTCTGACGCAGTAGGCCTCGAAGGAGGAGAAGGATAGGGAGGGGGGGTTTGGGAGGACTCGGAAGGTGCTCTGCGGTGACAGGAGCAGACCAACCCCACCACCTTTACGACCATTAGGTCTGGGTGAGTGGGTCCAGGTGGGACCTCCATAGGAAATATTTGCAGGAATCCAACAGAATACTTTTGAAAAATATTTTTCATAATCAAAAAACATTTTAATTTGATCAAAACCCACTTCAGAAAAATGTGTGATTTTTTTTTTTTTTTTGCCACAAAGTTGATAATGGGCCTGGAACAGGTGAAACCTTTACAAAGCAATTTTAAAAAGTTTGTTCAACTTTAAAAAGGACTAGAGGCCTAATACTGTATATACAGCCTCTTAAAGACTTAAACTAGCTAAAGTAGTTTAACTTATTTATAAAACTAGTTTTCCAAACACATCCTATATTAGTCAATATTAGTAATATAATCAACACGTTACACTTTCAAACACTAACACAATCATATACAGTATATAAATGTAGCACTACTCCCATAGGAGCCACAGGAACACTGTCCAGGTCCAGGTCCTCCCCGGTTACTTTGCCCCGCAGCCAGGCACATAGGCTCATTTACAACATTTCTCCAATACCTCATCTAGGGGTGTTGTTTTTATTTTTGGAGAACTTGGATAGGGATGAGGGGGACAAAAATAGGAACTATGTACTCTTTATCTAATCCTCAGGGCAAGCTATATCTATGCTTGAATAAAACAGTGGACTTCAGCTTTAAGGCAGTATTAATAAGTGGTAGTAGTAACAGCAGAAGTAGTAGTAGTAGTAGTAGTAGCAGTAACTTCTTTAAAGCCCCAGAGCAGTCTCTCCATAAAAGGTAGGACAGATGGATAAAGCTCTTAAGAACACAAGCGGGTTTTTCCTTTTAACCAACACACAGTCTCTGAGATCCTTAAGGGATTTCTGTACTCACAAGGCCCTAGAGCAGCTGGACGCCTTCTTCTGTGCTACCAGAACAGATCTTCAGTAGATGTCCCCTCAGTCAGCATAGCAAAAACCGGGTCTCAGCATTCAGGCCCTCGGTAGTTGCCTGGAAGGGCAATGTGCCCTCTCCCAGGCTTGGATGATCCTATGCAGGAAAGACACAAAACTGTATGTGCTCACTGAATAATTACAGCTACCCAGCATGCGTCAGAACCAATCTCTCTGGGAGAGACGAGGGCTATATCAATATTCATGCTGCCATCTACATAACTCCACACCTATCATCCAGAAAATTTTAAAGTTTCCTGGCTACAAAGGAAGCTAGGCAGACTGGCAGCAGCTGAGCACACAGAGTAGACCTAACTAAGTGATAATAGCTCACCAAGTACAATGAGCTAACTATGCTTTTACCAACCATGTAATTACAGTCACACTAACTATAGTGTGACACTAACTTTATCTATCAAAAAAAAAAAAACTAAAGCTAACCATCTAAACCTACCACCTATCTAGGAGGGTGCTACATAAATAAGGACCATAACAACAATGCACTCGCTTAAAAGCAATTAATAACAAAAACGCTCAACAGATGAATAAAATGGTATAAAAATAGTAAGAACAGCCAAAGAGCACAACACCTGTAAGGAATATAAAGCTCTCAAGCTGAGTATGTAATATATTTACTGTATATAGATACAACCATGAGGTTGTATAATAAAAGTGATAATGATAAGTGCAACAAGAACTATAAATTGAATAAAGTGGAAATTCATATAAATACAAACCATAACAATACCCAATAAAGTGCAAAAATAGAGAATGAGGATGGTAAAATGGTGGGGTAGACATGTAACAAAAATTAACTGGAGACCAAAAAAAACCATTGAAATTGAAACAAGCAACAAAACAAAGGAACAAGGGGGGACAAAGGGTAACCATACAGGTATCTGGGCAAATAATAGAATAAGATAAAAATAAATTAGCTGCATTGTGATGAGGGAAGAGTGGTCAGCAATAAACTGGCTTAGTGCAGTGGTCTCCAAATGGCAGCTCGTGGGCCAGATGTAGCCCTTTGCTGGCTTTTATCCAGCCCTCAGGACACTTTTCCTTCTCCAACTGACACAAGGCATTGGTACTTTCACTGACACTAACAGTGGGGCACAATTTTTGCCACTGACACTAATGGTGGAGCACTATTGCTCCCACTGACATCAGCAATGGGGCACCATTCTTCCCGCTAATACCAACAATGGGGCACTATTCCACCTACTAATACCAATGATGGGGCATCATTCCTCCCTCTAAACCAATGATGGGGCAGTTTTCCACCCACTAATATCAATGATATGGCACTATTGCACCCACTAATGCCAATGATGGGGCACTACTCTACCCACTCATAGCAATGATGGGGCACTACTCTATCCACTCATAGCAATGATGGGGCACTACTCTATCCACTCATAGCAATGATGGGGCACTACTCTATCCACTCATAGCAATGATGGGGCAGTATTTCATACTGACTACATGTGATATGTATTCTTTTTACTCCCAGTAACCACCATGCCCGAGACACTGCTTACTCCCAATGACACCAGGGTATTTTCTACCCCGACTGGCCACAATCATACCCCCAAAAAATCTGAAGGACAGTAAACTGGCCCTTTGTTTGGAATGTCGAGAGACCCCTGGACTAATGCATAACATGGCAAAAAGCCACTTCCTTAAGTATACACTAAACCCCTCTTCTGAAGAAGTGGCCACTTGCCATTATAATTTATATCCTTTTTTGAACAGTTCTGCAGTTTTCCTGCTGCAGTTATTGACAGTGGTTTGGAACTAGATAATATGATGTATGCATCAACATTGTTGTGGTAGTGTGGGTGTGGGGCTTTTTTTTTAAATATAGCGGCACCCATATGTTTAGGACAAGAAAGTAAAAACAGTATAGTATGAGAAAATATTTACAGAATTAAAATACAAATACTGTATGTCAACTGATTAGATTTAATTAAATTGGCTCAAAGGAGTGTTTTTGAACGTGAGGGATGCACTAGCGGCTCCGCTAAATGACTAAGCCTTATAATGTATTTATTGAATGAATTCACCCTTTGTGTTATTGGTTCATGTCTTACAACTGCCAGTGTTTTTGCTCTTTCTTCATTTCATCACACTATTTTAAGTCTTGGCTGAAAAATTACATTTCCACAACCGTCTGACAAAGCCATGTGTCAAAAATACATTCAAATTGCCAATGTTAAGCCAATATTAATTTAAAGATTGTGATATGTTTTGGCAGCGTTGTGCTCCCATAAATAGAATTGCTTTCACTGAAATGATTTGGATCAAACAGTGTAATACTGGATAAGTGAGGAAAGAACTTCACTTCTTGAAAAACTGAAATATTAGCCTAAAGAAACAAACAGTTTAATTTTTTTCACTCTGTTCTACAATATCCAATTGAAAATTAGCCGATCTATATGACCACATATGACCTCAGTTTATAAAGTTTAAAAATGGAGCTAAGCATTGAAAGATACAATAAGAAAACTAAGCAATTCAGACCCCCCCCCTCCCCTTTCCAAAGGAAATAGCAAAAACGAATACACATTCAAAATCTATAATGGTCAGCTTCTACTCTATCTCTCTATCTCAATTACCATGATTACATACGCCCAGCAGATAAACAAGATAGCTGCTTACATTCCATCCAAAGAATGTGAAATTTGCAAGTACAATGGTACTTTATTGCAGAAGAGACATGCAATGTATCTTCTGCAATAAAAAAATAAAACTAGGTTGCCTGAGAGCAAACTTCTGCAGGAATCTGCTGCCCTCTACTGTCTGTAGGTGGCTCCTCAGCTTAATGCTCACAGAGGTTATTTATGTACACCACTACTTGTCTGTGTGTTTGTGGGTCAGAAACCCCAGAAGGAGGAAGTGGAGAGACAGAGAGACAGAACACTGAGCCACAAGACCTCATACAAACAGGTACTGCTATTGCTGCTGTATTTTCACCCAGACCACAAGCAAAGACTATTAGGCAAGTGTACTTATTTTTTAATCATTTTACTGCAGCTGCCCACAGCTTCATAAGAGTGTACCCAAATCCTTGAGACAGACCTATTGTTATTATTAATTCACATGCACAGTACTACTATGCGTGTATTGGTCAACATCGAGTATATTAATAGGTGAACCTGTTTATTGCAATAAAGTTCATATGCAGCTCTTGTTGATTTAGTTAACACTATCCATTCTGGTCTGGTAGTCTATAGCTAGTTTTATCTTAGGGCTCGATAACCAGCATGATACCCCAGCTATGAGCATGTGCTATAATTGGTTATAGCAGTCACATGATTAAAAAAAATGATTTTCATTCACGACTGCTTGCTTAGTTTTGTGAAGCTGTTATTAGCTCACAGCTATCACATGGCACCTGGCTACCTGTACCATGTGACTAGCTGTAGCCAATCATTGATGTCAACAGTAACTAAGCTGTCATAAATGTTAACCCATGCATGACAGCTAAAACTATTGCGACACTGAACTAACCTGATGACAGGATGTAAAAAATAGTAAAAAATACAGTAATAGTAATTAAAAAAAATGTTAAAAAAAGAAAAAATGTTTTAAAAAAAAATAAATTATATATATATATATATATATATATATATATATATATATACCATATTTTTCGCTCCATAAGACGCACCTGACCATAAGATGCACCTAGGTTTTAGAGGCAGAAAACAGGAAAAAAAAATTCTGAACTAATGGACTGCAGACATAGTACAGGAGATGACCAGGGACTGCGGACAGCATAGGGATGACCAGAGACTGTGGACAGCACAGGGATGACCAGAGACTGCGGACAGCACAGGGATGACCAGAGACTGCGGACAGCACAGGGATGACCAGAGACTGCGGACAGCACAGGGATGACCAGAGACTGCGGACAGCACAGGGATGACCAGAGACTGCGGACAGTACAGGAGATGACTGCTGACCTTTGGGGAGGGGGGGGAGCGGGTACCTGAATTTGACAGGTACCCGCTCTTACTTCCGCGGAGTTGTTCTTTGATCTTACCTGTTCCTCTATCCAGCTGCGCGCTGTCTTCCCGACATCTGTAGTGTCGGCGCTCGGCATGACAGCCGGGTGCCCAGTGCGCATGAGCGAGAAGCACTTGCGCTTTGTGATTGGTCTGGCGGCTTCTGGGATCTGTCATGTGTCCCAGGTACCGCCTTACCATTCACAAAAAGCACCGCTTCTTGCGCATGCGCACTTGGCACCCGGCTGTCTTGGCACACTACAGAAGCCGGGAAGACAGCGCGCCGCTGGATAGAGGAACAGGTAAGGTCAAAGAACAACTCCGCGGAAGTAAGAGCGGGAACGGCTCATGATCCTAAGCATACCACCTCATCAGTGAAGCATGGTGGTGGTAGTGTCATGGCGTGGGCATGTATGGCTGCCAATGGATCTGGTTCTCTTGTATTTATTGATGATGTGACTGCTGACAAAAGCAGCAGGATGAATTCTGAAGTGAATATTATCTGCTCATATTCAGCCAAATGCTTCACAACTCATTGGACGCCGCTTCACAGTGCAGATGGACAATGACCCAAAGCATACTGCAAAAGCAACCAAAGAGTTTTTTAAGGGAAAGAAGTGGAATGTTATGCTATGGCCAAGTCAATCACCTGACCTGAATCCGATTGAGCATGCATTTCACTTGCTGAAGACAAAACTGAAGGGAAAATGCCCCAAGAACAAGCAGGAACTGAAGACAGTTGCAGTGGAGGCCTGGCAGAGCATCACCAGGGATGAAACCCAGCGTCTGGTGATGTCTATGCGTTCCAGACTTCAGGCTGTAATTGACTGCAAAGGATTTGCAACCAAGTATAAAAAGTGAAAGTTTCATTTATGATTATTATTCTGTCCCATTACTTTTGGTCCCTTAACAAGTGGGAGGCACATATGCAAACTGTTGTAATTCCTACACCGTTCACCTGATTTGGATGTAAATACCCTCAAATTAAAGCTGACAGTCTGCAGTTAAAGCACATCTTGTTTGTTTTATTTCAAATCCATTGTGGTGGTGTATAGAGCCAGAAATGTTAGAATTGTGTCCATGTCCCAATATTTATGGACCTGAATGTATATATATATTTTTTTTAACATACTGTCACCAGTTAGTGTTACAGTGTGATCACTGCCACACCAGTCATATGATGACACTGTACTACACTGGTCACAGTATGTAAAAAAGAATACATATTTTACTTAATTTCTTCATTTTCCAAAAATTGTGACAAAAAAATTAGAACTTCAAAAATCTCGCCATGCCTCTTACTAAATACCTCAGACTGTTTACTTTCCTGTTCATTTGGGAGGTATGTGTACTGTCCTGATATGTTGGGACCTCAAGAAATGATATAGGCCGATAGTACATCAAAACTGATCAATTTTCAAATTTACTGTATATACCATAGTTTGTAGACGCTATAACGCTATGACCATTAATATACACTTATTGGAATTTTTTTTACCAAAGACATGTAGCAGAATACATTTTGGCCTAAATTTTATAAGGACATTGAAATATGTTTTATAACAGAAAGTAGAAAATATCATTCATTTTTCGTTTATGTAATAAAAATAAAAAAAACCAGCGGTGATCAAATACCACCAAAAGAAATCTATATTTGTGTGAAAAAATTATATAAATTTCATTTGCGTACAGTTTTGCATGTCCTCGCAATTGATAGTTAAAGTAGCACAGTGCTGAATATCAAAAAATGCCATGGTCATGAAGAGGGTAAAACCTTCAGAAGATCAAATGGTTAAAACCTGCTAGGGAGAGACTAAAGCACAAAGTAGATAGGCTGACTCTGAGTTCCATTGTCTCACCATGGTTTCTGTCAGTGAGAAGCAGCATTTCAGGCTGCTTGGATAATTGCTGGAGGGTCTCTCCATAACCGCAGATCTTGTCTTCAGGTTTCTGACGCCAAGACCAATGCTGCATTATGGTCATCCTCAGGGGCCCCTGTAACTGGACTTTGCAACAACATTCATCTAGAAGTATCTCTATTAATAACTATATATACCCAGGTATATGTGCACAATTCCACCAGGACTGCTATTGGGCCCTTAGCTGATAATTCCTGCCTGTAAATTGGATGTATGTACTATTATTAATTTTTTTTTATATAAAGCTTTCTTTTTTGTATACTGGTGTGCATTTATATACTTATGGTTAATGTTATATGTGGGCTGCAGTTTTTCTTCTGCTCCCTATTATTTTTCTTAGATTACTGGTTAATTTCCCAGGAAGGAAGTTTCTCTGTTCAGAGGACCTGTCCTGGGTGGACTCACTGCCAACATTATTATCAAACCTGATCTTCCACTTTGCAAAGGTTCTGGTTTACCTACAGGTATAGTGCAAGAGTCATTTGTCATAACCTTCGCCAAAAGAGGGCTACTCTTCTTTATAATGTATACTGAGCTACACATGCATATTGACACATTTCTAAGGGGGGGTTCCTTCTTCACCAAGCTCCGATGAAGAAAGGACCCCCCTCGAAATGGAGAAAGTTTAGCACTGTTGCTACTCTCCCTAGGCGTGGTCATCCTGTAAAAATGACTGCAAGAGCACAGCACAGAATGCTGCATGAGGTAAAGAAGAATCCCAGAGTGTCGGCTAAAAACCTACAGAAATCTCTGGCACATGCTAACATTTTTGTTGACACATCTACAATAAGGAAAACATTAAACAAGAATGGAGTACATGGGAGGACACCATGGAGGAAGCCATTGCTGCCCAAAAAGAATATTGCAGCACATTTTAAGTTTGCAAAAGAGCACCTGGATGTTCCACAGCACTACTGGCAAAATATACTGTGGACAGATGAAACCAAGATTGAGTTGTTTGGGAAGAACACACAACACTATGTGTGGAGAAAAAAAGGCACAGCACACCAACATCAAAACCTTATCCCCACTGTAAAACATGGCGGAGGGAGCATCATGGTTTGTGGCTGCTTTGCTGCTTCAGGGCTTGGACGGATTGTTGTCATTGATGGGAAAATGAATTCCAGAGTTTATCAAGACATTTTGCAGGAAAACATACGACCATCTGTCCGCCAACTGAAGCTCCGCAGAGGATGGGTGATGCAACAGGACAATGACCCAAAGCATAAAAGTAATTCAACAAAACAATGGCTGCAACAGCACAGAATATGCCTTCTGGAGTGGCCCAGTCAAAGTCCTGACCTCAACCCGATTGAAATGCTGTGGCATGACCTTAAGAGAGCAATTCACACCAGACATCCCAAGACTATTAAATATAAAAATAATAAGCAAGCTTAAATAAATAAACAAGATATAAATGTAAAGTCCCATACACCTAAAGTCCAAAATAAAGTCCAAAAATATCCAAAATCAAAAAAGATCCTTGCATGTGATTTCCCAATCGCTCTTTTCCTCCTGAATCAAATTAGTGGTGTGCTTCAGAAGATCTTCAAATACCTCAAAGAAAAAATCTCAACATAGTATATTACCCCAATAAAGTGGCACACGTGTCACATGCAGATACACAAAAGTGCCACAGCAAACGTGAAAACTCTGGACTCTAATACTTCAATTAGTAACTCCACTGCACACAATATAAAGAGTGCATAATTACCCCAACATAGATACAATCAGCATAGGGTCCATAATATAGATGAGAAAGCCTCCAAACATTGTTCATAAACAAACAGTGCAGCGCTCTAAAAAAAACTGTATCCACAACTCAATAATAATAATATAATACAATAGTGATAGAATGAAAAATTAAGTGCCAAACCATGACCATAAAGATAGTGTACACACAATTAATTATAATTGATAAAACTCCAAACTTAATCCAATAAAGGAAATCTTAGCAGTGCTCACACAGTGCCACAAAAAATAAACATTTGTATATATATTTAGAACAATGTCCTTTTCGTGTGAACTGAAACAAATCATGCGATGTGCAGCAGTGATATTGAATGAAAAACGTGACTGTGCCAAACTCCTCTCTCGTTAACGGCTAAATTGCCTCCTCACCTCCTCCTACTGACCCCAAAGGGCCAACAGGCTTGCAGGATCACCCTGGATCCTTGATTTACACTGGCCAGCAGCTTCCTTCCTTCCCTGGATCTCCTTTGAGGGGTTCCTAATGCCCCTATTCAGTCAGGGCGGTCCTGAAGAGTAATAGCTCACCAATCCAGTGAGCCAAAAAAAACCTCTAAGTGCAGTATTTAGTCAACTTGGTTTATTTGAAAGAGTAAAAAAGGGTATCACTCACATTACAGACAGTCTTCCCTCCTCACTGATGTGTGGGTGTACTGCATGTGAATGGGACCTCTTGGGTGTAGCAAGATGGCGTCTCACGCCGGAAATGCGTCACCACGCACCGGAACTACGGACTCGCGTACCTACGCGTTACGTCACCGTCTGCTCATGACTTCATCTGGGTATCGCACTACGAGCGCAGTTCCTCCCTTTATACTGGACCTAATGTTACACCTTAACTGGAGGCCCGACTCCTATGCATTCAACGGTGCCCGCGCCATTTTCCCGACTACATCTCCCATTCAGGACGGCGGCCATTTTCCTGACTCCCTCCTATCATTTAACCTGCCGCATAGTACAGTATATAATGAATGGGAGGATCTCCTATCAGGGAATCCTGAAAATAGGTAATAAACCTTTATTAGGGAACTTAATTGTATATGCCAATAAATCCCTCAATCTTATACATAAAAACAAAATATTCTGCTGGATTTTAATAATAAAATAAATAAATGTAAATAGATAAAAAGACACTCAGTCTACAGATCTGGGGGATAGACTAAGGGGATAACCATATATTTTATACCGATGAAAATAAATACGTATAAAAAAATGAACTAATAATGTATAAAAAATAACAAAAATCCCTACATCATGTAATCTACCCACACATTTACATGATTCAATATTAAAATTATTAAAATATATACTATGTAAATATACATCCAAAATGATTCTCAATCAATAAAATATATAGACATGATAAGAGGAAAATTGTAAAACATCATCTACCATCTCCTATAAATACTGATTAAATTGCTATTTAAATCTAAAACATTATTATTAATAATAAATGAAAATTAAAAACTAGTGATACCTCAAATATATACTTCCAATAATAAATAGATAATTAAATCCGTTGGAATTAAATAAAAATAAAAACAGTGATCCTTCAAATATTTACCTCTAATGGGCCTTAATGGGCAAAAAATTATTCATAATATAAAGGGAGTGAATAAAACATATCTCAGTAATCACTGATGAAGCTATTTAGGTCGAACTCGACATTTAACCCTTTGGGGACTTGCGTATTCATTCAATAGATCCACCTAGACTCAGCCTGGCTAAGGGATTTAATTTTGTTAGTCCCCCTCCAGTGTTTCTTAAACTTCTCAATCCCCCAAAATTTCATTTTACTGGGATCCTTATTGTGGTATAATGCAAAATGTCTCGAAACACTGTGTTTTGGAAATCCTTTATTAATATTCTGGACATGCTCCCTTAGCCTTTTCCACAGTGGTCTCTTTGTCCTGCCTATGTATTGGAGCCCACATTCACACTCCAAGCAATATACGACTCCCTCCGTTTTACAAGATATGAAGTCATTAATCTGATACTCCTGGCCAGTAGTTGTAGCAATAAAACTTTTTCGTCTCTTGTTTAATCGTTTTGTAGCCAAACATGTAAAACAGTTTCTACATGGAAAAAAACCTTTTTCATTCAGGAAAGTGATATGATTTGTTGTGGGAGGATCCAGTACATTTTTGACCACCTTTGTCCTAATCGTAGGGGCTCTTCTATAGATAAATCTAGGGGAGTCAGGTAATAATTTCCCTACAACCGGATCCAACTTAAGGATATCCCAATGTTTTTTATAAATAGTTTCTATCTTTTTAAAATGTACATTAAAATCTAAAATAACCGCAGTTTGAGCATCAAACCCCTTATCATTAACCTTATCTTCAAGGAAATTGTTTCTATCCATATTACCCACTTCCTTAATTTTCCGTTCTATTTCCTCTACCGGATAGCCTTTTTCAACAAATCTGGAACCTAATAAGTCCGCTTGTTCATAGTAATCCCGTTCATAGGTGCAGTTCCTTCTCATTCTAACGAACTGCCCTTTCGGGATATTAAATATCCACGGCGGGTAATGACAACTCCCCCTAGGGATATACCCATTGCGGTCAACCTTTTTAAAATACGTTTTAGTTACAATATCACCATTATTGATCCTAATATTCAAATCTAGAAAATTAATTTCTTCTTTACTGGACTCCCATGTAAATTTTATATTTTTATCGTTAACATGGAGTTTATTAAGAAAAGTTAACAAGGTGGTCAATTCTCCCTTCCAAATGATGATCACATCATCAATGTACCTTTTGTACACTTTCAACTCCTCCGGGTAATCTTGATACAAATCTTTACTTTCCCAATATCCCATGAAAATATTTGCCACACTCGGCGCAAATCTTGCGCCCATCGCCACTCCTTTTATCTGTTTATAATAATTATTACTATGCCAGAAGTAATTGTGGCTCAGGCAAAACTCCAAACATTCCAACAAAAATTTCCTCTGGGCCCAGGGTAGATCACTACATGTTCTAAGTCCCCAGCCTACTGCTTCCATTGCATCATCATGGCTTATTATGGTGTATAGTGAGGACACGTCCGCACTGGCCAGAATAAATTTCTGCCCTCCTTTAACTTCGTCCAATATCTGTAAGAGTTGCTTTGTATCTCTCAGATAGGACTTCATTTGCTTCACTATTGGTTGTAGGAACTCATCAATGTACTGTCCCATTCTCGCCAGGACCGATTCTATGCCATTTACTATAGGCCTCCCTGGTGGGTTTTTCTCATCCTTATGCATTTTGGGGACCGTATATATAACCGGTACTCTGCATGTATCTGGTATCAGGTACCTAGCTTCTTTTTTGTTTAGAATGTTATTCTCTATTCCCCTTTTCACCAGTCTTTCCAATTCTTTTTTGTATTGTACCGTAGGATCTTTTTTCAGAATGTGATATGTATGGATATCCTTAAGTTGAGTAGCTAACTCACCTAAGTATTGCTCTTTTGACAAGATCACGATCCCCCCTCCCTTGTCAGCTGGCCTAATGACTAAATCATCCCTCTTTTGTAGTCTCTTAATGCCCATTTCTATACCAATATTCTTTTTAGTCTTGGGGATAACCAATTTGTCTAAATCACTAGTAACCATCTATCACTTGCGAGTCTGGAATGCACTGTTCAAACTCACACAGTACCCTCTTAATGATGGCACTCAAAGTACGACGCGTCTGGATCATATCAATAGGAACACAAAATATCTAGCATGTCATGCAAATCTTTGAGTTTCAAAACGAATCCAGAATCGCATATGTGTGAACCAGGGAGGCTCCATTCACACATGGGTGTTTTGAGATCGCAGCAGAATTGCCGTGATTGCAAACGCAGGTTCAGGTGCCATTATTTTCAATAGCGCATACAATGTGGTGCAGTTTTGCCATGATTGCCATGTGGCAAAATGCATCACGTGAAGTCCAGGACACTGACAACCCATGCTATGCTAAAAGAAACCTCGCTCCAAGCTTTTTTAGCAGGCTCCTAGATTTAAAGCAAATTTGTAAAGCCCTGGATTAAGAGATAATTCTTTATACTTTGGAGAGGTTTCTCTCACTTCCTGTTTTGTCTATGGAACAGGAAAAGGGACATAGACAGCAAAACAAAAAAAGAAATAAAACTGACAGGAGTTTTAACTCTTTCCTTCATTTCAATACGCACAATAATACAAAGCTGAGGTTTAATTTATTATTGATTTATTCATCCCAACCACAGCACCACCTGCCTGGAGTTTGTATGTTCTCTCTGTGCCTGTGTGGGTTTCACCTGGGTACTCCGGTTTCCTCCCACACTCCAAAGACGCGCTGGTAGGTTAATTGGATCTTGCCCTAGTATGTGTATGTATGAATAGTAAGGTAGTGACTTTAGATTGTATGCCCCTTGAGGGTTATGGACTGATATTAATGTCCAATATATATGTAAAGCGCTGCGTAAAAATTGATGGCGCTATAGAAGTACCTGAAATAAATAAAAATAAAAACAAAATACAAGGGTAGTTGCTAGAAGTTCTTTATTGCTCGCTCTCCTATGTCACAGCTCTCTAAAGATGTCCATATAACAGCTGTGAAAAGTATGTATAAAAATCGGTTTATTATTTAACCCGAAAGCAAACATTTATTATATTGTAGCTTACCAATTCTCAGATGTGACTGCTGCATTCGTTTTCTTTTTTAAGGCTTTCTTTTATTTTCACCTGGTGATTCTGGCAGTAAATGTATATAAAACTTTTATCCTAAAAGAAAAAAAAATACTGTTGTTGTAACTGCTTGTGTAACTGCAGTGTGAGATGGAGTTTGTCTTCAAATTGTTTAGTGTATCTAAATCTGCTAGTACATCAAATACTCCCCTCCCCCCCCAGACTGACAATGCAACAAAAGTGCCTCCATATGTCCCTTCATCTAGAGCGAAGGCACTCTAATACAGGAGGTGTGTTACTGGCCAGATCACCAGGTGAAAACAGGGAAATGCCTAAAAAAAGAAAACTGATGCAGACATCACATCTAATGATTGGTAAGCTTCATTAATTACATTTTTGGTTTGAGGTTTAATACCACTTTAACCGCTCCCCCGCCACCCTATAGTAGACGTACTGCTACAGGGCGGCAGGCCTGTGCAAAATCACGCGTATATATGTGATTTTAATTTGCCTGTAGGGGGCGCTGCACTACCCACGCCACCATTGGCAGCTAGGGATTCCCAACTGCAGCCCTGCGATCAATGGGAAAACCTAACAGGGGAGGGACCTGTGTGTAAACAACACAGGTCTCTCTCCTGCCAGCAAGGGCATGCTGCTTTGTATTTCTCTGCACAGCAGAGAATTACAAAATAGCATGTTTCCCTAGTAAAACATACACAGCACATCATATAAAACAGCACACAAGCACACAGTTAGCCCTTTGATTGCCCCAAATGTTAACCCCTTCCTGCCCAGTATCATTAGTACAGTGTCCTTGCTATTTATTAGCACTGATCACTCTATTAATGTCATTGGGATGTCAGTGGCAGTTAGTCAGTTCCCACTCAGTTTCAGAATGCCCATTTGCAGTCCCGCAGTCCTGCTATAAGACGCTAATCACCACCATTATTAGTAAAAAAAAAATCCAGTATATATACCGCCATTTGTAGACATTTTCACGTAAACCAATTAATTTACATGCTTTTTGATTTTTTTTTTAGCAAAGACATGTAGCAGAATACATTTTGGGCTAAATTTATGACGAAATGTGATTTTTAAAATATTTTTACTGGATATATTTTATAGAAAAAAGTCAAAAATATTGTTTTTTTTTTTTCAAAATTGTTGATCTTTTTTCGTTTATAGTGCAAAAAACAAAACGCAGAGGTGATCAAATACCACGAAAGAAAGCTCTGTTTGTAGGAAAAAAAGGACATAAATTTCATTTATGTACAGCGTTGCATGACCGCGCAACTGTCAGTTAAAATAACACAGTGCTGTATCGCAAGAAATGGCCTGGTCAGGAAGGGGGTAAATCCTCTGGAGGGCAAGTGGTTAACCTTCAAAATAGTGCTGGATGCCAGCATTTCCCAATGTGTATTGTGGTTCCTTTTGCTAGCCTAAATGTCACTGCTGTGTTCTGTAGTGATGTAGAAGCACCAGCATCCAAAAGTGTGTCAGATGCTTTCAGCAAGCTTCTCTTTTTGGTTCAAGTAATCTTGGTGGTGTTAGAAGCTTAACAGATAAGTATTCATTGTTCCTCCCAGGAGGGGAGATTTCTGTAGCACTCTACTTCCTAGGCCTAGGAGAAAGACATTTCGCTTTGTGGCATTCTCACCAGGCAGAAACCCACAAGGGAAGACCAGGGCCCCCGGGCAATAGGAGATCATGGGGCCCGTGTCCTTGCCCAAACTTAAAAAAACCTATGAAAAAGGTACCAGGGGCATCTCATGGGGCCCCCTACTGAGCCCGGGCCCTTTGTTAAGTCAATCATTTTGTTTCATCATATTGGTTATGTTAGAATGATTCATTTTCTAAATTTGTTTCGCATATTCGGATTTGTTTGATATATTCATTGTTCTGAATCGATTTGTAATTTCAGATGTCATTTCGGAAGATTCGGATTCATTTGTCATGTTGTTATGTTATTTCAGAGACTTTCTTGTGACTTCAATGCAACTTGCCTGCGACCTTGATGTAATCTGCTTGTGACTTTGATGTTTTACAACTTTGGCTTTAGCCAGTCATAACTAGAGATGAGCGAATTATTCAAAAATTTGATTCGGCTGATTCGCCGAATTTGCGGGAGAAATTCGATTCGATGCGAATTTATTCGCTGCGAATTTAACTTATTAAAAGAAGAAGAAGAAGAATGAGAAGAATGAAAAGAAGAATTAAAAGAAGAATGAAAAGAAGAATGAGAAGAATGAAAAGAAGAATGAAAAGAAGAAGAAGAAGAATGAAAAGAAGAAGAAGAAGAAGAATGAAAAGAAGAAGAAGAATGAAAAAAAGAAGAAGAAGAAGAATGAAAAGAAGAAGAAGAAGAAGAAGAAGAATGAAAAGAAGAATGAAAAGAAGAAGAAGAAGAATGAAAAGAAGAATGAAAAGAAGAAGAAGAGAATGAAAAGAAGAAGAAGAAGAGAATGAAAAGAAGAAGAAGAAGGAGAATGAAAAGAAGAAGAAGAAGAAGAATGAAAAGAAGAAGAAGAAGAAGAAGAATGAAAAGAAGAAGAAGAAGAAGAATGAAAAGAAGAAGAAGAAGAAGAAGAAGAAGAAGAATGAAAAGAAGAAGAAGAAGAAGAAGAAGAATGAAAAGAAGAAGAAGAAGAAGAAGAAGAATGAAAAGAAGAAGAAGAAGAAGAATGAAAAGAAGAAGAAGAAGAAGAATGAAAAGAAGAAGAAGAAGAAGAAGAAGAAGAATGAAAAGAAGAAGAAGAAGAAGAAGAAGAAGAAGAAGAATGAGAAGAAGAAGAAGAATGAGAAGAAGAAGAAGAATGAAAAGAAGAAGAAGAAGAAGAAGAAGAAGAATGAAAAGAAGAAGAAGAAGAAGAAGAAGAAGAAGAATGAGAAGAAGAAGGAGAAGAAGAATGAGAAGAAGAATGAGAAGAAGAATGAGAAGAAGAATGAGAAGAAGAATGAGAAGAAGAATGAGAAGAAGAAGAAGAAGAATGAAAAGAAGAAGAAGAAGAATGAAAAGAAGAAGAATTCCAGTACAGCAAAAAGTGTATCTGCAGAGAGCTCCGCTATTTCTGACAGTTCTCTGACAGTTCCTTCACATTTACAGCGGTTGAAACATTGTATCTATTTATTTCCGAATAAAAACATCTGTATCCTAAATGGAAACAAATAGATACAATGTTTCAACCGCTGTAAATGTGAAGGAACTGTCAGAGAACTGTCAGAAATAGCGGCGCTCTCTGCAGTGACACTTTTTGCCGGCTGATCGGGAAAAATTCGATTCGTGCATCCGAAGTTTGCTAAAATTCGGATTAGGTGCGAATCGAATTTTTCCTAATATTCGAAACGAATTCCACTTCGCCAAGTTCGATTCGCTCATCTCTAGTCATAACAATACAGAATGTGACACATACTATTGAAAACCTTCTGAAGTTGCAAACATTTGAAACAAATGAATACAAATGAATTTGCTGTTTTCATTATAATTTATTTCAGATTTGTTGAAATGTCTTACTATTGTGATTCAGAGATTCGGATATATACAAATCTCTGAATAACGAGAATTATGTCCGAATTTTGATTTATAATAAAACAAAAGCACATGTCTGTTAGAAAACACTAATGGGCAGATACAGATGTGATGGCTACAGCCCTCCTACAAAATCACATAAAGGGAATTTAGAAAAATTCTACATCCCAACCCACACAAAGAGAAGAAAAAGACATTTTCAGTGTTAGATTAATAAATCCATTAAGGCCCCATCTACATAGAAAGTTTGGTCTGTATGCCTCAAATCCCAGTGTATGACAGATGCTGGCAGCAGCCTGTCAAAATCTATGAAAGCCTGAAATACACAGCAGCTGTACTCACTGGACACTGTACAGAGCATTACTCATGTTTAGAGCAGATGCCTGGAATGCAGGAATTATGTGTACCAAGCATATGTACGTTCCTGAATGTATATGGTCCTAAAGGTGAGTAGCACTCATCCAGTAAGCTAGATTTGTGCCTTCTAGGTGCCCAATAATGACAGGTTTTGACACATACAAGCCAAACCATCTGTGTGCCTATAGTTGTATGAAAAACAAAGCCACATTTTACAGAAGTTTAAGTGGACTTCTATCTTTAATGACATGGCCCTTGTGTAATGTATATTCTAGTAAATGTGTAAAGCCCTAGTGCCCAACACACGGCCCACTGCATGCGACCCACCAGGTATTGGGCTCCAGTAAGGTAGCTGGGTGCTGTAATATTCTCTGTGTTCCAGCACCTGGCACTGAAATAAAGACTGTACTGTGAGCAGGGGCGGACTGACAACTCATGGGGCCCCCGGGCAATAGGGGATCATGGGGCCCCTGTGTCCTTGCCCAAACTCAAAAAAACCTATGAAAAAGGTACCAGGGGCATCTCATGGGGCCCCCTACTGACCCAGGGCCCTCGGGCAGTGCCCAAATTTCCAAATGGTCAGTCCGCCCCTGACTGTGAGATAGGGTTATCTACACCAACAGTACAAGCAAAGTTCCGGCTTAAGAGAGAGAATGGCACGGAACTCGTGAGCAGGTAATGACCACCAATTGGGTGGGGGGGGTTTAACTTTTACTATCACTGACCACAAATGTTTGAGGAAAGGGATGGGGAACTCCTTTCATTGCCACTGACCACCAATGGCAGGGGGGGGATTACATTTCACTGCAACTGAACACCAATGAGGGGGGTTATTAGTACTGACACCAATGTTGGTGGTTACTATTGCATCCACTGATATCAATATTGGGGGTTATTACTGCAGTCAATGACACAAATGTTAAAGGTTATTATTGCACTCACTGACACCAATGTTAAAAGGTTATTATTGCACTCACTGACACCAATGTTGGGGGTTATTATTGCACTACCTGACCCCAATGCTCAAGGTTATTATTGAGTTCACTGACACCAACGATCATGGTTATCATTGCACTTACTGACATCAATGCTCAGGACGATTATTCAGGTCACTGACATCGATGGTCAGGGTTTTCATTGCATTTACGGCCATCAGTTCTCAGGATTATTATTGAGTTCACTGACACTGATGATCGGGGTTACTATTGCACTTATTGACACAAATGCCTAGGGTTATTATTGAGTTCACTGACACCACTGCTCAGGGTTATTTATGCACTTATTTATACCAATGGTCAGGAATATTATTGAGTCCACTGACACCAATGTTTGGGGTTATAACTGCACTTACTGACAACAATTCTGGATTTTTTGTACTTCAATTTCTTCTTCATTGTGCATTGCAGTAAACTGCAAAATATACAGCAGGACTGAAATTCTGGTGCTTTGAGGTGCATTACAGCTCATTCATTTTCAATATAATCCCTAACTTGATGCAATGCACAAAAATGCACTGCTATTATGTGGCCGTCTGGAAATGTTGGAGAACCTCTATAATTTCAAGTTGACCACCACTGGTGTAACAGACAAGTGTAACAGTTCATGCTGTACCATCATCGTGACAATTTGGTAAATGTAAATGTGGCGTACTGAATTACTTATTTGCTTAATTTATAAAGTAGACAAGAGCTCACCCTAGTGAACAAACATGAGAATCTTTAGTTAGTTTCTAACATGTATATGTAATAAAAAAAATATATTAATAGGATGGAACAGGGGTGGACTGACAACTCATGGGGCCCCCGGGCAATAGGGGATCATGGGGCCCCTGTGTCCTTGCACAAACTCAAAAAGCCTATGAAAAAGGTACCAGGGGCATCTCATGAGGCCCCCTACTGACCCCGGGCCCTCAGGCAGTGCCCGAGTTTCCAAATGATTAGTCCGCCCCTGGGATGGAAGTGGATTATATTTTAAAATAAAATTTTGCCAAAAAAAGTGAGGGGAAATCTGTAATGGAGATACAGACAACAAATGTGTGACACAAAATTCTGAGCTACCCCAAAATACAAAAAAGTGCTGACCCAAACAAACCCCCACAAATTAACTGCTTGCCTGCCACCCTATAGCAGAAATACCGCTATGGGGTGGGACAAAATCACATATATATATGTGATTTTGCATTTCCAGGTAGGGGGTGCCCTACCCGCATTGCCATTGGCGAGTTCAGCTGTTGATCACCAGGTCCTGGCCGGTGATTCCCCACCAGCACCCCGTGATCACGGAGTATCACTGACGGGGGAGAGACCTGTATGTAAACAAAACACATCTCTCCCCTGTCAGCTCCAGCACACTGCTTTGTATTGCTCTGCATAGCAGAGCAATACAAAACAATGTGCTGACACAGTACAACACACACAACACAATAGTAAAACAGCACACAGTTACCCTTTAATTGCCACAGATGTTAACCCCTTCCTGTCCAGTGTCATTAGTACAGTGTCAGTGCATTTTAATAGCACTGATCACTGTATTAGTGCCACTGGGGATGTCAGTGACAGTCAGTTCCCCCCCAGTGACAGAATGCCCACTGCAGTCCTATATAAATCGCTGATCGCCACCATTACTTTTATAAAAAAAAAAATCCAGTATATATACCGCCATTCATAGACGCTATAACTTTCATGTAAACCAATTCATTTACACATATTAGGTTTTTTTTTAGCAAAGACATGTAGCAGAATACATTTTGACCTAAATTTATGATGAAATTTGATTTTTAACATTTTTCAATGGATATGTTTTATAGCAAAAAGTCGAAAATATAGTTTTTTTCTCAAAATTGTCGGTCTTTTTTTGTTTATCAATTAAAAAATTAAAAATGCAGAGGTGATCAAATAAAAGAAAGCTCAATTTTTGGGAAAAAAGTACATACGTTTCATTTGGGTACAGTGTTGCACGACCACGCAATTGTCAGTTAAAATAAAGCAGCACCGTATCGGAAAAAATGGCCTGGTCAGGAAGGGGGGTAAATCCTCTGGCAGGCAAGTGGTTAAACCAATCTTCAGAGCTTAACTCTAAGTTATAAACAAATAAATACTCAAATGTACATTAAGAGAAATGCATAGACACTGCACAATGTATACTGTTATATAGTCACACATCTCTCCAGTGATAGTCAAGCGTAGTCTAATCTCTCCACTAATATACAAAAAGGGTTGCAGTACAGATTAAATCACAATAAATCCATAGTGTCCAAAATTTTATAGTGTGTATTAGTTGCTGAAACCACCATGACAGAATGTGAAGAGGAATATCTCCAATATATCGAGGTATAGCAGTAAAACCCAACAGGGGTTCAATTCGCCTTCCCTACTCTATTTCCAATCACAGCCAGATCTAGTCTATTTGATCTGGGGGGAGCAATAAAAAAAAGTCAGGGGGCATAACATCAGTAGTGTGACAAAGATGCATGGAACCCACATTCCCTGTTCACTCAGCATGCGTCTGTACCCTGGAATCACAACCCAATAGTATCTTCTTACAGGTAGTGTAGAGGTGGTACAGGAGTGAACTGCGAATTCTGTCATTAGTTTAGGGTGATTAAACAGAACCTGTGCCCCCTTATACTTATAGCAGGTATCCTTAACAAAGTCCCTCATTATATCAGGAGTCGTTCTCAGAGTTCCTTCTTGCATCAAGGCTTCTATAAGAGGTGTCCTCACCAGAGTACACCCTTACATAAAATGTCCACATCAGAGTGCCCCTTACATCAGTGTCCACATCAGAGTGCCCCCTTACATCAATGTCCACATCAGAGTGCCCCCTTACATCAGTGTCCACATCAGAGTGCCCCCTTACATCAGTGTCCACATCAGAGTGCCCCCTAACATCAGTGTCCACATCAGAGTGCCCCCTTACATCAGTGTCCACATCAGAGTGCTCCCTTACATCAGTGTCCACATCAGAGTGCCCCCTTACATCAGTGTCCACATCAGAGTGCCCCCTTACATCAGTGTCCACATCAGAGTGCCCCCTTACATCAATGTCCAGATCAGAGTGCCCCCTTACATCAGTGTCCACATCAGAGCGCCCCCTTACATCAGTGCCCACATCAGAGTGCCCCCTTACATCAGTGTTCACATCAGAGTGCCCCCTTACATCAGTGTTCACATCAGAGTGCCCCCTTACATCAATGTCCACATCAGCGTGCCCCCTTACATCAATGTTCACATCAGAGTGCCCCCTTACATCAGTGTCCGCATCAGAGTGTCTCTTTACGTCAGTGTCCTCATCAGAGTGCCCCCTTACATCAATGTCCACATCAGAGTGCCCCCTTACGCAATGCCCTCATCAAAGTGACCCTTAGATCAATGCCCACATCAGAGTGCCCCCTTACATCAATGTCCTCATCAGAGTGCCTCCTTACATCAATTGCCTAATGAGAGTGCCCCCTTACATCAATTACTCCATCAGGGTGCCCCCTTACATCAATTGCCCCATAAAAGTGCCCACTCACATCGATTGCCCCATCAAAGTGCCCCCTTACATCAGCTGTCCCTATCAGGTCTCATGGATTTGTGGATGCACTCAGAAATGGAGCGGCACAACTAAAATCTTGGGGGGCATAGCCCATCCCAGCACCTCCCTAGATTCGGACATGTTTCCAATTAAACAAAAGTCATACATTTTTAAGCTAAATTAAACCTAACTGAACTCTTGTCCCCTAATCTTTTGTGTGACCAGCCTTACAAAAAGGAAATGTGTGGCAAAAGTTGGTTTAAGGATCCAAGCTTCATTGTGCTTTGCATATGCAGCTCTGAAGTAGGCAGGTAAGTCAGTTGACAGTAGGTGAGCTTCATTGCCTCTTTTAATAACCCTAAAATGTAGCCCATGTTCTGTGTCACCCATTGGCCTAGTTATCTGAGTTTTTTTCTTTTTTTAACCTTTCCTTTACCTGAATATATACATTTATTGAACACCCCATGCTGTGTATCTACAGCATCAATATCTTCATCTGCCCATATCTCTGGATTCATTGACTTTGACTTTTTTTAATATCCTATATATATAATTGTCACTTGGCTTGGCAGTAGAATACCTACAATGGGCAGTACACAGACGCCAAAGGAGGTTATTTCAAAGGAAAAGAATAGAATGATTTTCAGATGCTCCTCATTCATGTACAGATGGTTCTCAGTTTAGGATTGCAGTTCAGATAGGTGCATGTATTTTACATTTTTGGAGTCTTTTATTGACATAACTTATTTGACTTGCTTGCTGTTTTATAAATATTGTATTTCTTGAGCTTTGTAAATGCTCCCTCTAGTGGTTATCATGTATATATTAATCCTTCAGTACAATAAATTCAAATTCATCCAATTCCATGTCTGCAATCTAACCTGACAGCACTCTCTGCCAGCTGACTATAGGCAGACAAGGGAAGATAGAAGGGTAGAGAAACTGCCAAAAGTTCACAGCTTTTCAAAGAATATAAACTGGTACTTATTTCAGGTTGAATCCTGGCTTACATAAATTGCCAACCCCATTCCCACCCCTAGCTTGCAATGTCAGCGTATTGCATGCTGAGTCACTGGTGTGCTGTATATGCAGGTGGGATGATGGTGGCAAGGAGACTTCGCTTAGTCAATCCTAAACCATTCTGTAAAGGACTGCAACTGCCTAATCTGGGGAAACCATTACACTGGTCAAAGCGTTTCACATTCTTCACTGACAACCAATGTGTGTATGTGTGTGTATAGAATGAGGATTTGACATGACTGACTAATACAGAGGGAAGGAGTTATTTAATACTGTCAACGACAATTATTGTGAAGGGGAGGGTTAAAGAGTATAACAGCATTGTTACTGATGACCAGTGAATTGAGGTTTACAAGAACCACCAATGTGGGTGTCATTATTTCAGTCACTGACAGAAAAGCTAGGGTATATAGTGATCACTGACAACAATGCTGGGGGTTATTATTGTGGTCACTAACTACAATGCCTGGAGTTACTGCGGAGGTCACTGACAACAATTCTAGGGGTTACTCCAGTCATTGACACCAATGCTAGGGGTTACTGCTGTAGTCATTGACACCAATGCTAGGGGTTACTTCTGTAGTCACTAATGCCAATGCTAAGAGTTACTGCTGTGATCACAGATGCCAATGATAGAGGTTACTGCTGTGATCACTGATGCCAATGCAAGGGGTTACTACTGTGGTCACTGACACCAATGCTAGGGGTTACTGCTGTGATCACTGACACCAATGCTAGGAGTTACTGCTGTGGTAGCTGACACCAATGCTAGGGGTTACTGCTGTGATCACTGACACCAATGCTAGGGGCTACTGCTGTGGTAACTGACACCAATTCTAGGGGTTAGTGCTGTGGTCACTGACACCAATGCTAGGGGTTACTGCTGTGATTACTAATGCCAATGCTAGGGGTTACAGCTGCAGTCACTGACACCAATGCTAGAGAGGTTACTACTGTTGTCACTGACACTAATGCAAGGGGTTACTGCTGCGGTCACTAACACCAATGTATTAGGTTACTGCTGTGGTCACTGACACCAAGGGGTTACTGCTGTGGTCACTGACGCCAATACTGTGGGTTACTGCTGTGATCACTGACACCAATGCTAGGAGTTACTATTGTGGTCACTGACACCAATACTAGAGGATTCTGCTGTGATCACTGACACCAATGCTAGAGGTTACCGTTGTGGTCACTGACACCAATACTAGGAGTTACTGCTGCGGTCACTGACATCGATGCTAGAGATTACTGTTGTGGTCACTGACACCAATGCTAGGAGTTACTGTTGTGGTCACTGACACCAATGCTAGAGGTTACATCTGTGGTCACTGACACCAAGACCAAGGGCTTACTGCTGTGGTAACTCACGCCAATGCCTGTGGTTACTGCTGTGATCACTGACACCAATGCTAGCAGTTACTGTTGTGGTCACTGACACCAATGCTAGAGGTTTCAGCTGTGATCACTGAGACCAATGCTAGGGATGACTGATGTGGTCACTGATGCCAGTACAAGGGGTTATTATTGCAGTCACTGATACCATTATAGGGGGTTATTATTGCAGTCACTGATACCATTATAGGGGGTTATTATTAGGTCACACCCAACATTTAGCTCAATGCCCATTTTCTTTTTCTCAAGGAAGGATTCCCAGCGTATGATTTTGTACACAGGCCCACTGCATTGAGAAAACCTCCCTAATGCAACTATTTCCCACACAGTGAAGTAAGCAGCGGATTATGGTGACAATGTACCTTTCTTGAGTTGTGGCTTTGATGTAATAATGGGCTATATTGTGCCTCTGTACATAGCAGCATATTTAACAGCAAAGACCTTTGACCATGAAAGTGTTAAACATGTTTTACATAGCCAGTTATAAGTATCAAATAATACTTTCCCAGCTCTTTCAGTGTCTCCTAATTGAATGCAGGTGCTTGTCTATGTATCACCTAATAATGTAATATAATGAAGATCAAAAAGACTTACAATACAGATGTTTCTGAAATGATGTATAAACAGATGTGTTCATGTCTGCATTATGCATTGTGTCCTGTGACACTTCATTTAGAATACCTATACACTTACATTCGTCAAGTTGTGGCATAACGGTGTACCACCAATATTTGTGGCACATACTGTAGCATCATGTTTTCAAACCTTTCTCAGCTGTATTCTACCAAAGAACAGGAGATAGAATAGAAAACCATTAGATACAAAAATATCAAATATTTTTGTTATTTTCCCAATTAAAATCACCTGTTAGGTTTTTTTAAAGTGTATCACACCTGCCTGAGTGCTCTCCTGGACAATAGAATGCTTCCCATATGGAATAAGGAGAAGTGGAGGAGTTCTGTAGTTTAAATAAGTGAACTGGGCAGACAACATTGTTTGGGAGTTCAGCGCAGAATTGTTTCAGCTCAAACAGAAAGTTAGGATTTCACTGGATTCCTGGCAAATCAACAGGAAAGAAGGAAAAGGGAAGACGTGACTGAAACCTTTAAACACATCAAGGGGGTGAATAAGATTCAGGAGGGAGCATTTTCAAGATTATGAACATGGGTACATGGCCTCAAACTAAGTGGAGGAAAGTTCAAAACTAATCTTAAAAAGTATTATTTTACTGAAAGGGTAGTTGATACAGGGATCAGCAGAGGTAGTGAGTCAGTCAACTGAAACTGGACTCAAACCTGAACTCGCTTGAGACAAACATAAATCTATACTCAAAACAGCAAAAAACAAAACAAAAAATTTCAAAACATATATAAATTAAACAAACAAAGAAAAGACAACAAAGGGCAGACTTGATGGACCACTTACTCCTTTTTTCTGCCATCACTTTCCTTTGTTTCTGCACTTGCAGAATTTTTTAAGAGACAAACATGGGGAAAATAGAGGTTCTGAAAATATTGATTAAAGGAAGTCTAACTTACCTTCTGATCTTTTATGCATGCTGGTGTCCCTTTATCTCCTTCTCTATCATCCAGAGTTTGTTTCTATTTTCCTCAGGTGAGTTCACTTACTGCTATCTATGGTTAAAGCAGTTGCTGAGTTTCTTACTGCTTCTCCTCAGGGGTGGTGCAGTGTTTGAGGTGTTCCTTGCCCATGCTTTAGTTGTAGAGGTTGGTTGTACCATGGGCATAGCAATAGGGGAGGCAGGGGTCATAATAGCAAACTTGCTCATGCCCCAGGGGGCCTGAGCAGCAAGAGGAACGATCAGCTGAATTTTCCTGCAGCAGCTGAAAGCCTGATTCTCCTCTTCCCCCTCCCACCAGCTTTCAGCTGCTGCAGGAAAATACAGTTCATCTTTCCTCTTGCTGCCCATGCCCCCTGGAGCATGAGCAAGTTTGCTATTGTGACCCCTGTGACCCCTATTGCTACGCCCATGGTACAACCAACCTCTACAACTAAAGGTAATAAATGCCGCCCCCGTTACCCTATCCCTTTTGCTGCACTGCCAGTTGGCTCCAGGGCACACAGTGAAGCAGTAAGGGAAACAAGCCAAGAGCTGAGCTTGAGCAGAGAGCAGGAGCTGATTGGCTGCACAGACTTAACCTTGTAGCTGCCGGGGAGGGAGCCGAGCGTGTGGCTAACAATTAAACCCTTAATTGCCAGATACCTCTACATTGTACTACATTGTACTACTTAAAGCACCCGCTGATTAACTTACAAGGACAGGAAAAGTGGGTGGGGCAGTGGTGGACCTTGTGGGGGCTCCAAGACATTAGGAAGGGAGACTGCTGCAGAACATGTGAAAGGGTCCTGCCGCTGGACCATAACAAAGGGGCCGACTGCAGTAAAGGGGCCTGAGATTAGAGGGAAGAGCCCCAGGGATAAGGGGGCCCTTTGAGTTTCTTGCACAGGGGCCCTGAAAATTCTAGTTACGCCTTTGTGTTGTACTATTTGTTCTCTAAATGCTCCAATGTTGAGTAAGCAGGCCTATGCTTTCACAGGCCTCCTGTGAGAGTTACAATTTCTGCAAAATAGCTGCTGCAATCTGTGATCACCAAAATGTTTGTACTAATGTGAAGAGGCACTGAGGACTCTGATGGAGAAGGTCTCTGGTGACACTGATGTGAGGGAGACTTTGAGGACACTGATGTGAAGGTGATTTTGAGGATACTGATGTGAGGGAGGTTTTGAGGACACTGATGTGAAGGTGATTTGGAGGATACTGATGTGAGGGAGGCTTTGAGGACACTGAAGTGAGGGGGCTCAGAGGAATTTGGTGTGGGGGGCTTTGAGGACTCTGATGTGGGCAGAGCTATGAAGGCACTCATAGGAGGGGGGTTGGAGGAATCCAATGTGAGGGGCTTTGAGCATTCTGGTGTGTGTGGGGGGGGGAGGGGGGCTCTGAGGACTCTGAAGTTAGAGGAGCTCTGAGGATACTGATGTGAGGGTGCTCTAAGGACTCTGATGTAAGGGGGCTCTGAGAACACTGATGTGAGGGGGAGTCTGAGAACACAGATGTAATGGGGGCTCTGAGGACATTGATGTGAGGAGGCTGCAAGGTCTCCTGTTTGGGAGGGCTCTGAAGACTCTGATTTTAAAGAGGCTCTGAGTGTACTGATGTGAGGGGAGCTTTGAGTTCACCAACGTGAGGGGGATCTAAGGACTCTGATGTGAGCGGCTCTGATGTGAAGATTGAATTCTGATGTATGGGGGGGGGGGGCTGAAGTGACAGGGAAGACTCTGATGTGAAGGAGACTCTGAGGCACTGATGTGAGGGGGCTCCGAGAACTCTGATGTGGGCAGAGCTCTGAAGGCACTCATAGGTGGCAGATTGGAGGAAACTGATGTGAGGGGCTCTGAGCATTCTGGTGTGCGTGTTTGGGGGGGCTCTGAAGACTCTGAAGTTAGAGGGGTCTGAGGACACTGATGTGAGGGTGCTCTGATGACTCTGATGTGAGAGGGGCTCTGAGGACTCTGATATGATGGGGCTCCAAGGACCAAGGACTCTGGTATAGGGGAACTCTAAGAACACTGATGTGAGGGAGACTTTGAGGACACTGATGTGAAGGAGTCTGAGAATACAGATGTAATGGGGGCTCTGAGGACACTGATGTGAGGGGGAGTCTGAGAATACAGATGTAAAGGGGGTTCCGAGGACACTGATGTGTGGAGGCTCCACAGTCTCCTGTTTGGGGGGCTCTGAGGACTCTGATTTTAGAGAAGCTCTGAGTGTACTGATGTGAGGGTAGCTTTGAGTTCACTAACGTGAGGGGGATCTAAGGACTCTGATGTGAGCAGCTCAGGGGGGGAGTCTGAAGTGACAGAGGAGACTTTGATGTGACGGGGGCTCTGAGAGCATTGATGTGAGGGGCACGGATGTGAAGGGGAAACTCATATGTATAGGGGGAGTCTGAAGCTAAAGGGGAGATGTTGATGTGCAGGGGGCTCCTGATGTGAAAGGAGAGATTTGAAAGTACACCTACTCACGGAGATTGCAGAGATAGGGAAAAGTGACAATTGTGATGCTATCAGCCTAATCTGGAGCCTGGAGTGAATGCACTGTCAGTGAAGAGGTAGATTAGACTGCACTCACAGTATGCTGGGTTAGGGAATCAACCACTCTCTGTTATAAATGTATTGATAATTAAAGGTTTAACAAGTCTGTCCTGCTTTTTTAGTTAATATTAAGGTAAAGGTATGTAAAATATGGGTGTCATATGTTTGGAGCACAAATTCAGTGCTTGGCATGGGCTTTATTTTCAAAAATATGCCCCTGACCTGTAGGAAGTGATTACAGAAAAGAGACGAGGCAAGCTGTGTTGAGAAAATCTCCCTGGGACTATATTCAAACATACAATTCTTTTGTTGCTTCTGGCAAAAGTGGGCAACATCTCACCTATGTGCCTGACTAATGATGAGAAAATCTATTTGGTAAATTCCTTTTCTCCTACATATACACAAGACAATTTGTATATTCTGCAGGGAATCATGCAGCTCATAAACCATGATTGTGTAAAATCCAAAAATGTTTGTCTCCTGAAATATCCATGTGATCAGTGATAGCGGGTCATTGCAAGCCATAGGGTTAGGGTTGCCACCTCTGTGACTAATGCTGGCCATAGACGGGTCGAAAATTGGCCGATTTTTCAGCCGATAAAAAAAATCGTCCGATTTTTGCACCGTTAGTGGGTTAATTGGTCAGCCTTTTTTTGGGGTTTTTGCACATTTTTTTATCAGTCATGTTGGAAACTTTGCCCAGCAATGATGGACAAATTGGCCGATCGTTTTACCAATAAAAAATCTGCGCATGAGCTGTGACAGAATAAGAAGAAGGAGAAGGAAAAGAAGAAGGAGAAGGAGAAGAAGAAGAAGTCTGCTATTATATTTTATATGAAAATGTCTTGCGGTTGCAACAAATGTATCCATTTGTATCCAAAAAAAAATCTGTATCCAAATAAAAACATTGTAATCCAAATAATGTATTTGTGTTGCTGTCACATTGTATGGTGTGCTCCCCTGTCTCTGCAAGGGACAGAAGTTATGGGGTTAATGCCGGCCATAGACGGGTCGAAAATTGGCCGATTTTTTTAACGTTGGTGGTAACGTCGGCCGATCAAACGACCAATTTCTTTTTTTTTTAAATCGGCCGATGTTTGACCCGTCTATGGCCTACTTAACCCTTTAGGGGGAGAAATGCATCAGAGGGCATGGCCAAGGCTGAGGCCGCTATTCACTCCGGATGCTGGCACCCAAACAAGTTGTGGGTCAATGGAGCAGGGATCGCGGCGCTTAGAGAGGCGCTCCATGCTATTCAATACAGGTCATTGCAAGCCATGGCAAATAAATCGTCAGTGTTTTTTATACTTGTGTTTGCACTGCCATGTAGGGTACATTTAATATATTTGTAATGAACAAAAACTAGTATGGATTACATTTTTTCTATATGAAAAAAAATCAAACCAACACATTTTTTTTAAACTGGGAGCCTTCCAACCAGATAACTTCCTTTTTTCCCCGTTATTTTTCCTCTGTCCTTTCCTGTCCATTCTTTCACTGCCCACTTACTCAAGGGAACAAAGACAGTTGGCTCTTTACCCCTACTATTACCTGTGGTCACGTGGCCCAACTGTAAATGCACAAGTGACTCTATGTCACTTTATAATTGCTAGGAATTGACACCTATACTGTGTTAGCCTGTAATGGAACTCATCAGCCTTTTGTCTTAATTAACCTTCTGTACTGACTTTTTTCTTTGTATGTGTATTTATGTTCAACTACCTAAAAAAATAAAATAAAAAATTCAACACTGGAAACAATATTCTTTGAGTTATCAGACCATGTGAGTACTAAAGGTAATTTGTAATAAAATGAAATCTAAATGAGCCATTGGTGTTCTCTTCTGTATATTTCTATTGAGTGGCTGTTTGAGAAGCTGTTTATGCAGCACGACCAACAGTTAGGTCTCTTTCACATGGACGTTCTGATCAGGCAGACCCGATCAGAACCTCCATTCTCCTCTATGGAGCAGCGGGTGTAAACGGACATGTGTCCGTTTACACCCGCTGACATCCAATCCGATCCGACCCGCAAAAAAGGGATAGGTGGGGATCCAATTCCCTTTATGTCCGTTGGATCAGGTCGGATGGAAACGGACAGGCAGTCCATTTTCATTTGACTGCCCATTGAGGAGAGCGAGCTGCTCTCTATCCGCTCTGCAGCAGTGGAGCAGACACAGACCTGTCATGCACTTGCTCAGCAGGGATCAGTGGAGAGATCCCCCGCTGAGCAAGTGGATCCACTAAACGGGTCCGCCCATGTGAAAAGACCCATAAGTAGAATTCTCATAACAGATTTTGTTTTAAGCATGTGTAAAGGAGACTATAGAAAATATAGTTCTTGTCTATCTCCTGTCAGCTGCACATTAAAACAGTGGCTATTGCCTGTTGTATTTATGTAGTGATGTCTACCATACAAACATTGGCCCAATGGGGATCACCATTACGTAAGAGACCCTCTTCTGGTGTTAGTAGGCAATGGACCGATCCATCAATTCTAGCTACTCCTTGCTTTCACTGAGGTCCTGGATGTGTGAGTAGGCCAGATGTTTTGCAATCATTTTTATTACTATATTCCCAGCATGAGATAAATGACAGCCATATGTTTCAGTGTTCAGTTAAAGGAAAATAAACCCTACCTATTTATGAAGTATATTTTCCTATAAATTTTATTATTTAACAGGATTTTTTTTATCATTCAGTGGACACACATTGAACCTTTCAATTCAGCTATTAAAATATAGAAAAAATTGTAACTGTGTGACTTTTCATAAAATACAAGAAAATCCCAAACTTAATCCAAGCATCTGTTTTATGCACCTCAAATATTCCAGGAAATAAAAAAGTTCAGTTCCTATCATGTTGCTGTTCCCTTTATACAGTCATGGCCGAAATTGTTGGCACCCTTGATATTTCTCCAGGAAATCATGTATTTCTCACGAAACGTATTGCATTAACACATGTTTTGCTATACACATGTTTATTCCCTTTGTGTGTATTGGGACAAAACAAAAAAAGGGAGGAAAGAAAGCAAATTCGACATAATGTCACACAAACCTCCAAAAATGGGCTGGACAAAAGTATTGGCACCCTTTCACAACTGCGGATAAATAAGAATGTTACAAGCATGTGATGCTCCTGTAAACTCACCTGGGGCAAGTAACAGGTGTGGGCAATATAGAAATCACACCTGAAAGCAGATAAAAAGGAGAGACGTTCACTTAACCTTTGCATTGTGTGTCTGTCTGTGCCACACTAAGCATGGACAACAGAAAGAGGAGACGAGAACTGTCTGAGGACCTGAGAACCAAAATTGTGGCAAAATATCAACAATCTCAAGGTTACAAGTCCATCTCCAGAGAACTAGATTTGCCTTTGTCCACAGTGCGCAACATTATCAAGAAGTTTGCAACCCATGGCACTGTAGCTAATCTCCCTGGTCGTGGACGGATGAGGAAAATTGATGAAAGATTGCAACGCAGAATAGTCCGGATGGTGGATAAGCAGCCCCAAACATGTTCCAAAGACATTCAAGCTGTCCTGCAGGCTCAGGGAGCATCAGTGTCAGCGCGAACTATCCGTCGACATTTAAATGAAATGAAACGCTATGGCAGGAGACCCAGGAGGACCCCACTGCTGACACAGAGACATAAAAAAGCAAGACTACAGTTTGCCAAAATGTACTTGAGTAAGCCAAAAGCCTTCTGGGAAAACGTCTTGTGGACAGATGAGACCAAGATAGAGCTTTTCGGTAAAGCACATCATTCTACTGTTTACCGAAAACGGAATGAGGCCTACAAAGAACAAAACACAGTACCTACGGTAAAATATGGTGGAGGTTCAATGATGTTTTGGGGTTGTTTTGCTGCCTCTGGCACTGGGTGCCTTGACTGTGTGCAAGGCATCATGAAATCTGAGGATTACCAAAGGATTTTGGGTCGCACTGTAGGGCCCAGTGTCAGAAAGCTGGGTTTGCGTCCAAGATCCTGGGTCTTCCAGCAGGACAATGACCCCAAACATACGTCAAAAAGCACTCAGAAATGGATGGCAAAGAAGCGCTGGAGAGTTCTGAAGTGGCCAGCAATGAGCCCAGATCTAAATCCCATTGAACACCTGTGGAGAGATCTTAAAATTGCTGTTGGGAAAAGGTGTCCTTCCAATAAGAGAGACCTGGAGCTGTTTGCAAAGGAAGAGTGGTCCAAAATTCCGGGTGAGAGGTGTCAGAAGCTTATTGATGGTTATAGGAAGCGACTGATTTCAGTTATGTTTTCCAAAGGGTGTGCAACCAAATATTAAGTTAAGGGTGCCAATACTTTTGTCCAGCCCATTTTTGGGGTTTTGTGTGACATTATGTCATATTTGCTTTTCTGCCTCTGTTTTATATTTGTTCCAATACATACAAAGGGAATAAACATGTGTATAGCAAAACATGTGTTAATGCAATACCTTTTTTGTGTGAATTACTTGATTTTCAGGAAAAATATCAAGGGTGCCAACAATTTCGGCCATGACTGTATGTATAAATATATCAACATGTTTGTATAGAGTCTTGATTTTATTGCTTTGGTTTTTTGTTATGTCTATACTGAATATGGCATATACAAGTTATATATTCAGTGGAATTAAGTCAAATGTCTGAGCTGGATTTACCCCCGGGATATTATTTTTTAGCCAATAGGCTTATCTAGTTCTAAAATATGAAGTTTCAATTTAAAAACAAATCTGATATTTTCTTACTTGATATATATCTACTATAACTCAGGGATTGCAGTAATCACTGGAAGCCACATTAGGCCTGGTACACACTAGTGCAATTTCAGATGCAATTTGAGTCACACAGAATCACATGACAATGGAAATCACATTATTCTCTACACATCAATGCAGTACAGCACGGCATGTTTTTGGAAAAGGGCCCAGTGCTACTTTGATACAGTTGCAGCGTGATTTTGAACCCATAGACTTCAACAAAAATGCACCAAAATGCATGTAGATGCATGTTTTAGGCTTTTTCGATGACATTTTGCAGACACCCGCCAGCGTCCTAACAACCAATGATTCCCAGCTCACAGCAGAATGTTAACAAGGAAGCCTGTCAGTAAAAATAAAAAAGGTGTGTGGGTCTTGTAATGTTTTGGGGGTTGCTTAACTGAAATGTAGCGCTCACCAGTGAGCCCAGTCCAATCCAGGTATGCTTTTAAGGGCTTTTTGGCTCACATTTATGGAAACAAAAGAAGGAAAAAAGTTCACAGCAGTCAGTATTCCTCACAGGGGTTTCCACCATCAACACAAAATACAGCACTGTTCAGCCTCCTGGCCGTCTTTAGCAGAAGTGATGCTCAGACCTCACAGCTTGATCTTCTTGACCATCTAACACAATATCCCTGTGCTTGTGCACAAAAGCTGTACCCCCATCAGCTCTTTTTTACTTTCAGCTCCCTGCTTCTCTTTCAGCTCTCTTGCTGCTCTGGCCCACCTGCTTGGACCTCTGTCTGTCCTAGGCTTCACTGTGCAGACATGCACATCTCTGACTGCTCCCTTTCAACCATGCCAACTCCTCGATAGGGTGGAGTCCAGAACCCTAATTCTGATTACCCTAAAAACGCAGTACACAAATGCACCATCACTGTGTTGGTTGTCTGCAAAAAATGTTCCAGACTGCCTTTTAACGCCGTGACAGAGCACAGCACTGTCAAAGTCCCCACACAATCAATACCAGGCCCTTCAGGTACAAAAATACAAAAAAAATGGCATGGGGTCATCTTTAAAATCCATAGCAGAACTTTCAGGTCTGCTGTGGATTTTAGGGGGACTCCATGTAAAAAAAACATAAATAGCATAGGGTCCCCCCCCAAAATACATACCAGACCCTTATCCATGCATGCAGCCTTGTAGGCCAAGACACAGTAGGTGGGGAATGAGCATGCGGCTTCCCCTCCTGAACCATACCAGGCCATATCCCTCAACATGGGAGAATATTTTGCCAAGGAGGACCCCCCTGGCAAAGCACCTTGTCCTATGTTGATGGGAACATGGGCCTCTTCCCCACAACCATGGCCTGGTGGTTGTGGGGGTCTGCGGGCAGTGGGTTATCGTTATCTGGAAGCCTCCTTTAACAAAAAAGGGGTCCCCAGATCCTGACCCCCCCTATAGTAATGAGTGAGGGGTACATTACTCCTAATCATTCATCAAATTAAAACACAAACACAGTTTTTGACAAGTCCTTTACTAAGTATGTTTTGCACATCCTTTGTCAATCATGTCGTCCAGCAGTATAGGTCCTTGTCAATCACTAATGATGAGTTGCATGGGTCGTTCGTGTGTTCGGTAAACACACGAATGGTACAAGCATTTTTTTTCTTTTTTTGGGTCGGTGGTGGCGGTGGACATCGTGATTAATGTTGGATCTACTTTGGGGGATATTTTTTTATTTTTAATAAAGGACTTGTCAAAGGCTGTCTCCTGTCTTTTTTTCCACTATACTTTTTTTTGTGACTAGGTAGCGGTACTAAGTATCACATACTCATTCACATGGAGGGGGGGTGGGATCTGGGAGCCCCCTTGTTAGACCCCCACAACCACCAGCCAAGGTTGTGGGAAATCAACATAGGGACAAGGTGCTTTGGGGGGGGGAGCCCCCCTGCCCCAAAGCACCCCCCCCCCATGTAGAGGACATGTGGTCTGGTTCAGGAGGGGGGGTGCTCGCTCCCACCCTTTCCTGACCTGCCAGGCTGCATGCTCGGAAAAGGGTCTGGTAAGGATTTGGGGGGGACCCCAATGCCATTTATTTAAACATTTTGGCATGAGAGGTTTCCCTCAAATTCCATACCAGACCCGATGAACTTGATATGGATGGAAGGAGGGACCCCATGCAGTCTTTTTTTTTTTTTTTTACTTTTTGACATTCAGGGAACCCTGCTGACAGCTGAAGCATGAATGAATGTTTTACTACTATTATTATTATTATTATTATACAGTATTTATATAGTGCCAACTGTTCGTTCAGTGCTGTACATTACAATGGGAGACAATACAAGAGACTGGACAACAACAATACAATGCGATACACGAGAGGTTCGAGGGCCCTGCTCCTTGGAGTTTACAATCTAGGAGGGAGGGGATAGTGGTACGGGAGGAAAAGCTGTGGGGGATGGAGTGGTAGGAAGAGTGGAGGAGATCGGCAATTAGCAGAGGGCAGGGTAGGTTTCCCTGAAGAGGTGGGTTTTCAGGGTGTGCCTAAAGAAGAGGAGAGTAGGTGATAGTCTGATGGATTGGGGTAAGGAGTTCCAGAGGATGTGTGATGCCCTGGAGAAGTCCTGGAGGAGGGCATGGGATGAGGAGACCAGGGAACTAGAGAGAAGGAGGTCTTGTGAGGAGCGGAGAGTGCGTTTTGGGTGGTATTTGGATATTAGGTTGGTGATGAAGTTTGGGGCAGAGTTATGGACAGCTTTGTACGTCAGTGTTAGCAGTTTGAATTTGATCCGTTGGGCAATCGGAAGCCAGTGGAGGGATTGGCAGAGGGGGGTGGCGGAAACGGAGTGGTTGGTAAGGTGGAGGAGTCTGGCCACCGTATTCAGGATCGACTGAAGTGGGGAATGCCTCTTGACTACATAATATAACTCATGTGGTATTTTAGTAACGGAGCAGAATCCTACTGCATAGTCAGATGTGGTAAGATACTGCTCAGTAAATTGTCCTTGTTTGAAGTTTGGGGTTGAACATTTGGTAGATTCGAATGTTCGACCACAAACCAAACAGGGTAGTGTTCAGCCCATCACTAACAGGCAAGGTGAACGATAGCAGCTGACCCTCAAGCAAATAAACCCCTTCCACCAGCTGACACCTGACCACTCCCTTCACTTGCCTCACACCGAATGACACTCTGCTTCTGCCTACATGTCTGTATTTGGTCAATGACATCACCAGGTGTCCCCTTCCTCTTATGTACCCCCCATGGTGAGAGCACATGTCCTGGTATGGTTTGAAGGGGCACATGCTCATCCACCTCTTTCCTGGCCTGCCAGGATGTATGCTCGGATAAGGGTCCAGTATGGATTTTGGGGCAAAACCCCACACCATTTTTTATGCTGCGTACAGACTGCAGCATAAAACTTCTGTCAGGTGGAAAGGTGGAGACAGTCAGGCGGCTCCGCTGCCTCCAATTGCTTCCCCAGCCCTTGGTGATGGTGCCCCCCCCCCACGGGCGCGCTTCTGCAATGTATCTGGGTTTTCCTGCCCATCTGCAGACCCCAGGGAGGGCCATGGCGGGTGCCAGCGGGTGGAGGGGAGGGAGGAGAATGGATGAGTGTGACGTGAAAGGCAATGTCCATGATGTCACTTCCGGGTCACAGCTGTCACTTTCCCAGCTAGAATAGCTGGGGAGAGATGTATTGCAATGCGGTTTACAATAAAGAGAACCTGTCACCAAAAAAATCATCACATAGGGGACATTGTGTCCTCTATGTGATGAAAAAAAAAGTTAAGTAAAAAAATGTCATAAAAAAAGAAAGTTACACCCAAGCACCCCCAAAAAAATTTAAACTCACACATTGAGGGTGCCTACGCATCAAAAAATGTTGATTGAGATTTTGTATACATGTATGCAAAAAATGCAAAGACAACTCTGGCAGTGAAAGGGTTAAAATACCAGACCCAAAGCAGCAGTGACTGAAGTATGAACATTTTGGAGTTTCTTTGCATGGGGATTCTTGTATTTTTGGATTGTGGACTAATATTGAATAATATTCTATTTAAAGATAGGATTTTTTTCCTTTACTTTGACCGTAGTCCACTGGCTCTTGAGTTATTACCATACCTAGGAACGTTTATAAATCAGTGGGCCTATGAGAGGCTGTGCATCTAGCATGGCACGCCATAACTTATGTAATGGTTACAGAATTCTCTGAAATAGTGCCAATGGATATGGCACACCTCTATGAAGTGAAGAGTTTAGTAGTGGTGCACATACTGTCTGACAGAAAAATATGTAAACTGTCTTTAAACAGAAGCAGAACTTGCTTCAGCAGATGTTCAAATATAACACAGCAGGTGCAAGATAACAGTATGCTCACCCAGTAGGAAAATCACATGCAAGTCTTAGGCTGGCTGTAGACAGGTCATTTTTTTTTCATTCAGTAAGTAGAGTGATAAAAAAACAACAAAATAAACAAACAATCAGATTCCTCCAACCACATAAACGAGGTGGATGTAAGAATCCCCGTAGCTGGGACATTGTATTCTGACAGAGGGATAGAGGGTCTCTCTGCTGTCACAATACACTGATCAGCAGCTGCAACCTATTGACTGCAGCTGCTGATCACCAAAATTTTTCTAATGTGTCCGTTCAACAGAAGTTGATCTAACCTGCGGGCTGGTGTCCATTGTGTAGGGGTGGTATAGGGGCACAGGGAACTGTATATCTTTGTAATGTCACAAATCGATATTCCACTTCACCGCTTTTTACCCTAGTGAAGCTGCGTTGCAGTGAGATGCGCTGACATACGGTGTTGTGTTGTGTGGTGCAGCATGTCTGCATTTTTGTACACCTTACTGCAACCCACCTCAATGCAGCATTGTGGGGTGGACAGGGTACATACGTATACTATGTGCCATGCTGTATGCCTGAGTTGATCTGTGCAGATTGGTCTGCAGGTACTGCAGATCTCCTCACCTCCTGGCCTGTGCAGACAAAGTGATTGGCAAGTGAAGATTTAGATGAAGGGTTGTGATCCAATAAGTAAGTAGGGCCAGCTGAGCCAAGGGGCTGTTTGCCTGCTACTGTGAAGGCCAGTGATTCTAGGGTAAGAGGGGGAAGGATGGGCAAGAGAACTGAACCCAAGTGCTGTTTATGACCTCTGCCCTCTTACTATCAACCTCTGCTTTACTTACTACTGACTCCTACCCTCTGAATTATTTACAATTGACCTGTCTTTTGACTCACTTACTACTGACCTCTGCCTTATATACCACTGATCCCTGCACTCCGTTTTCTACTTCCTACTGACCTCTGCCTTATTTATTCCTGACCCCTACACAGTGCATTACTTACTACTGACCTCTGCCTTACCTACAACTTCCCCTGCATTACTACTGGCCTCTATATCACTACTAACATCTGCACTTTGACTACTGGCCTCTGCCCTCTGCATAACTTACTGATTCTTTCACTACGTGTTACTTAAAAATGACCCTTGCACTCTGTTACCACTTATCCCTGCACTCTGTTCTACTTACTACTGATCTCTGCCCTCTGCCTTACTTCTTACTAAACCTGGCATTCTGCATTACTCCTGACCCCTGAACTCTGCCTTACTTACTCCTGACCCCTGCATTCTGCGTTACATACTACTGACCCCTGAACTGTGCATTACTTACTCCTGACCTCTATGTTGGTACTGACATCTGCTCTCTGCCATAGTTACTAATGATCCCTGAACTCTGTGATATTTCCTCTGTAAGTTTTTTTTTCAGTGCCTGTATTATCTTTTATTTAATTCCCCTCCCTTCCTCTCCCAGAGACAGTAATCTCCTGGACTGGAAGTGATGGGATATCTCCCCAAAATGGACACATGTAGGGAGGGGTTAAGAGATTTCTGGGGGGGCATGGCTTGGAGCTTGAGCCACATGGCAGCACAATGAGTGAGCTCCAGGGAAAAGTCAGCTTTTGAGCCATTTAAGCAATACACAGCAGGACGATCATGGGCAGGATTGTTAAGCCCACTTCACACAATCGCCCACACCGCTTGCATTCTGGGTCTTCAGCATGACAGATCCAGGATCTTTTCCAGAATAGGGGCACACAGAGGAGTGGCCCTGCTGGTAACAAGATGGCTCCTATACAACATGAGGATGTTCACAGTGAGGAGTCCTTGCCAGCTTCTGAGGACATGGTAAGAGGGGACACTAACCCCGATCCCCCACTGACATATTCTGAGATGACACAGATCGCTGCAGATCTGAAGAGATCGTTTACAGCTGCTATAACTGAATTGAAGTAAGATCTCCTATCTGAGCAATTGATAACTGTGCAGAAGGCTGGAACTTACAGGGACAGGGCGATCTCTAGGCTGGAGAAAGTTTCTGAAACACATGCCATACACCTGATTAATGTGAATCGCCACCTAGAAGATGTAGATAACAGAGGGAGATGGGGATGGCATAACATCAGAGTCAGAGGCGTCCCTGAATCTGTGTCTGCTAAACAGCTCATGTCAGCCTTACAATCCATCTTCAATAACCTGTTAGAGCGGCCTGTGAACACTGTCATTGATTTTGAGAGAGCACACAGAGCCCTTAGGCCAAGGGGAATGGATGGCTCTCCTTCCAGGGACATTATTTGCTGTATTGCCAATTTTACACTAAAAGAAGAAATCCTTAAAAAAGCCCGGCACAATGGACTCATTACTTTTAACGGTGACGAATTTGCCCTCTTCCAGGATTTATCTCTCATTACGCTGAAATACAGAAGAGCATTGCGCCCCCTATTGGCCGTTATGCAGGTGAAGGGGATTCCTTACAGATGGCTGTTTCCTTTTGCTTTGCAAGCAAGCACTATCTGCTCAGACTGCCTGCAGACCTTGGGGGTTTCTGTGACGATCTCCAACTTCCGCATGTGGAACTTCCTGAATGGTATGAGGAATTTCAACTTTCATCAGCACTGTCTGCCACTGCACGCACGCCTCCGAAAACCCCTTCCACAGTTTAGGAATACCAGGCAACAGAAGCAGGCAGGCCGAGGCTCCAGCTTGTCCTCTCCAAAGTCCAAACTGCGCAGAGCTAGAGAGGACTTTGATGATACCTTACTGTGCTTAGTCAATTTTTGTCCTCTTATCTCTTTTTGAAGTTCTTACTGTCCGCTCCCAGAAAGAAGAGGGATTGGGGCTTCGCTGTTGGGGGGGCCTTTTCTGCGGTTAACCACCGCGGTCTGGCCTCCCCGGATGCGTGTTCATCCTAGCTCCTCGTGTTAATGCCTGATATAGGTAGCCTAATGGTTGTGTGTTCAATCAGCCAGGTGCAGCTACTTTATATTGTTTACAGCTTGATGGTTAGAATGCTGTCCATTATTGACCAACAGGGCACATACAGTCAGGTCCATAAATATTGGGACATGGACACAATTCTAACATTTGTGGCTCTATACACCACCACAATGGATTTGAAATGAAACAAACAAGATGTGCTTTAACTGCAGACTGTCAGCTTTTATTTTGGGGGTATTTACATCCAAATCAGGTGAACGGTGTAGGAATTAAAACAGTTTGCATATGTGCCTCCCACTTGTTAAGGGATCAAAAATAATGGGACAGAATAATAATCATAAATCAAACTTTCACTTTTTAATACTTGGTTGCAAATCCTTTGCAGTCAATTACAGCCTGAAGCCTGGAACGCATAGACATCACCAGACGCTGGGTTTCATCCCTGGTGATGCTCTGCCAGGCCTCTACTGCAACCGTCTTCAGTTCCTGCTTGTTCTTGGGGCATTTTCCCTTCAGTTTTGTCTTCTGCAAGTGAAATGCATGCTCAATCGGATTCAGGTCAGGTGATTGACTTGGCCATTGCATAACATTCCACTTCTTTCCCTTAAAAAACTCTTTGGTTGCTTTTGCAGTCTGCTTTGGGTCATTGTCCATCTGCACTGTGAAGTGGCGTCCAATGAGTTGTGAAGCATTTGGCTGAATATGAGCAGATAATATTCTCGAAACACTTCAGAATTCATCCGGCTGCTTCTGTCAGCAGTCACATCATCAATAAATACAAGAGAAGCAGTTCCATTGGCAGCCATACATGCCCACGCCATGACACTACCACCACCATGCTTCACTGATGAGGTGGTATGCTTAGGATCATGAGCAGTTCCTTTCCTTCTCCATCCTCTTCTCTTCCCATCACTCTGGTACAAGTTGATCTCAGTCTCATCTGTCCATAGGATGTTGTTCCAGAACTGTGAAGGCTTTTTTAGATGTCGTTTGGCAAACTCTAATCTGGCCTTCCTGTTTTTGAGGCTCACCAATGGTTTCCATCTTGTGGTGAACCCTCTGTATTCACTCTGGTGAAGTCTTCTCTTGATTGGTGACTTTGACACACAAACACCTACCTCCTGGAGAGTGTTCTTGATCTGGCCAACTGTTGTGAAGGGTGTTTTCTTCACCAGGGAAAGAATTCTTTGGTCATCCACCCTTGGTGTTCCGGGTCTTTTGGTGTTGCTGAGCTCACCGGTGCGTTCCTTCTTTTTAAGAATGGTCCAAACAGTTGTTTTGGCCACGCCTAACGTTTTTGCTATCTCTCTGATGGGTTTGTTTTGTTTTTTCAGCCTAATGATGGCTTCACTGATAGTGACAGCTCTTTGGGTCTCATCTGGAGAGTTGACAGCAACAGATTCCAAATGCAAATAGCACACTTGAAATGAACTCTGGACCTTGTATCTGCTCATTGTAATTAGGATAATGAGGGAATAACACACACCTGGCCATAAAACAGCTGAGAAGTCAATTGTCCCATTACTTTTGGTCCCTTAACAAGTGGGAGGCACATATGCAAACTGTTGTAATTCCTACACCGTTCACCTGATTTGGATGTAAATACCCTCAAATTAAAGCTGACAGTCTGCAGTTAAAGCACAGCTTGTTCGTTTCATTTCAAAACCATTGTGGTGGTGTATAGAGCCAAAAATGTTAGAATTGTGTCAATGTCCCAATATTTATGGACCTGACTGTATGGTCTATTAGTTTTGAACCTATTGGCACTTTGTTTGTTTGAAAATATTGCACTTACTTAAGGGTTATACTTACTGATTGCAAATGATTTTTGGAATTATGCTGCCCTCTATAATACTGTTCTTGCAATTAACTGAAATATGCATTTTATTTTTATGATTGTTGGCTCGGAGCTCAGACCTCCCTATATCTTTTGACATCTGTTTTATACCATTTTTACCGTCCCTAGTGTATATTTTATCATAGGCACTGTTTTAATTTATTGACGGACGGCTTTGCTTTTGCAATAACCCCTCCCAATATCCCCACAATTTGGCAGAATACCACCTTGTGTTTCATATTACAACACCTAATATTCATGCCTACTTCTGCTGATGCTTAATTAACCTTGCGGTATGGTACTTTTTCTCGACACCATATTTCACTTGCTTTTATAGATTTGCAGTATCCTATAGGTTAGCGATAAACAAGATTTTCTTTTCTACACATTTGTTTGGAGCAGGACCGCTTCCGCATTCTTTGCAACTTCTCGTTGCTATCTCTCCTCTCTTTTCTCTTCTTCTTACACCAACATGGCCTAATCAAATATAGGAAACAAGCCCCTGATTATCTCTCACAATGTCAGGGCTTGAATGTCCCTGAGAAGCGCTCCCAACTGCTATGTGAGCTGGACAAAGCCAAGCGCTCTATAGTGTTTCTGCAGGAAGCGCATTTTAAAACTGGTCAGTTTCTGAAGTTGTCAAGTAAATACTTTACAAAATCATTCCATTCCACTAATGCCTTGGCTAAGGGGGTCACCATTTTGCTCAGTAAGGAAGCTCAGATTTTGATCAGAGATCAATCAATTCATCCAGAGGGTAGATACCTTTTCTTAAAAGGCTCATGGGCGGGTACTTCCCCAACTCAGCTCACATCTCCTTTTGTCAGAGAATCATTGATGACCTTAATGGGTTCATGTCTGGCTGCTTAATTTTAGGGGGGACTTTAACATTCCACTTAACCCTGCTTTTGACACATCTACTGGGACAACTTGCATTGCATATAAAAATCTTAAAAAGATCAAAATACTCCTGAGATCTTTGCAGCTGATCGACGCTTGGAGATCACTTAACCCGACTGGCCATGATTACACATGCTATTCCCCACTGCACAACCACTACGCCAGGATTGATTGTCTTTTTATTTCACAGAGAGACCTTCCTCTGCTGATTGACGCAAAGATTGGGATTCAATCCTTGTCAGACCACACCACAATATCGCGTAGGCTGGGTAACTAAGACGTTTAACTGGACACTTAACCCTGCCTTGCTGACTGATGTGGAAATCCTGACTGACGTCACCACTACTATTAAGCATTATTTTGATACCAACACGGTGGCGGATACTTCGCCTATTAGCACGTGGGAGGCACACAAATGCGTTTCTTGTGGAGTGCTTAATAAGGGGGGTGCTAGGCGGAAACGGGAACAGACTAGGAGAATTATATATATAAAGTGCAGCCATATATCTAAATATACTAAATACATATAAATATAAAGTGCAAACTGACTATTAAAGTGCTCCAAATATTACCACAAGGTACTAAATTAATGTGCAAAATTGTGTATTTACAAAAATTTGTGCAACCCGTGTATTCCAAATCATATGGATAAAGTGCAATTAGTGACAATCTTAATCACTCCAACCATCTGTTAATATGATGATATTTGCACTTTATATTTATATGTATTTAGTATATTTAGAGATAGCGCTGCACTTTATATATATATTTATTTACTTTGGTTGGTAAGGAGTTTTGTGTCAGCAGCTTGGTGAATAGGGCCCCATTCCTAGCGCAGGAAGTTCTTGCATTTAGATTCTCAGACTAGGAGAATTGCAGAGTCTCTGCAAACATAGTGAAACTTGAATCCCAGCATAAATTATCTCTGGCTAATTCCTTGGCAGCTGAACTTCAGAAGGCGCGGTTGGAATTACAGGCCATTTTAGACACCAATTACAAGCGTTCCTTATTTTTCAAAAAAGAGTCTATTATGAGGGAGCAAATAAAAGTGGGCGTTTCTTGGTCATGGCCTTGCGAGAGGTTAAGCTAAATGAAAATATTCATGGAGTCAGGGACTCGAAAGGTATCCTGGAACATGATAGTAGAGCGATTGCTTCATTGTTCCATCAATATTACACCAACCTGTAAGGGATTTCCAGCAAGAAGAATCGCGATCAGGAGCACGCATGCGCAAAAGAGATCCCGCAGAAGAATTGCCGGTTGTGCGCAGGCACACGCACGGCGAAGATTGGCGCCAGACAGGCTATTTAAGGAGGGCCTCTGCTCGAGTTCAGTGCTGACTGGTCTTCAGCTCCCCCCTGTGTCCTGCTTGCTTCTGTACGATTCCTTTGTTACTGACCCAGCTTGTTCCTGACCCGACTCCGATTACTCTCCTGGTTCCTGACTTCGGCTCTGCTCCTGACTTTGGCTTTTCCCTCTGATTCTGTACCACGCTGCCCGACTGTTGATGACCCCGGCTATCCTATGACCCTGCTCCTGTCCTGTGTCCTGGCTACCTACCTTGCTCTGCTGCACATCGGGCACTACACAGAACCTGCTCTGTCTGCTATTACGGTGCTCAAATCAGAGGATACGCTGCCTACCAAAGTCACCACCTGCAAGAGCCGCAAGCAACAACCACTGGCGCTCTTGTCCCCCTGGTTCCTAGACTCCCTCTGTTCCAACCTCAGCGGGGTCAGGGCTAGTGACACAAGTGAGGCCGAACTCGTCAATTCAGTCTCCCATCAGGTACGTGACACAACCTATATAATTTGCCCCCCTCTCACATCCCCAAAGACCTTAAGGATGAGAAACTTGATTTAATTGATGATTTTCTTAGCAAATGTAAACTGCGCTCCCTAAACCGCTCTGATGTTAACTTGCTAGAAGGCCCCATTGGGGAGTTGGAATTGGCTAACGCTATCAAAAGTTTAAAACCGGGGAAAAGCCCAGGCCCAGATGAATTCACATCACTGTATTACAAGACCTTTAGCTCCCTGCTCTCCACGCCTCTACTCCAGACCTTTAACTCTTTGACAACAGCACAGCCAATACCCCCCTCTTTTTCTCTTGCTCACAGCGCTGAGCATACCCTTTGGCGCTATATAAATACTGTATAATAATAATAATATTACTGTCATCCCCAAAAAGGACAAAGACCCTGCTGAATGCACGAGTTACAGACCTATTTCCCTACTGAACACAGACATAAAATTACTTGGAAAAATGCTGGCTAACCAACTCAGGTCCTATCTATCTGATATCATTGGCCCGGAACAAGTCGGTTTTATGCTAGGTAGGGAAGCACGCAACAATATAGTCAAGGCCCTCTACCTTATTTATAGGGCTCAAGCTGAGGGCTTCGAAGGCCTCCTCCTCTCTACTGATGTGGAGGCCTTCGATCGTGTATCTTGGGATTTCATGTTTGCTACGTGTGCGAACATTGGGTTGGCACCTAACATGTTGAATTGGATTGCTACTCTGTACCAAAACACTACGGCTATGATCAAGGTCCATGGCACCCTCTCTGACACAATTACTATTAAAAATTAAATGAGACAGGGTTGTCCTCTGTCTGCTCTTCTGTGCATTCTCACTCTTGAACCCTTCATTCGGCTGGCTCAGCAAAATGAGGCGATTCATGGCTTTCAAATTAACAATAAGACTTACAAAACGGCGGTATACGTGGATGACCTGCTATTTTTCATATCTCAGCCCCACATATCTGTACCCAACCTATTGAGCTTATTTAATCACTACCATTTTTTCTCAAATTTGAAAATTACACTAATTCAGAGGCTTTGAATTTGACCGTAAGCCCTTCTTCCTTAGACCTCATTAAGCAAAATTGCTATTTCAAGTGGGTCCCTATAGCCCTTAAATATTTAGGCATATGGCTTACTCCATATCTGGAGGATTTATACACGCAAAACTTTGTCCCCTTATTATGCAAGATTCGGAACTATCTCAAAATTTGGCACGCAAAAACCTTCTCCATGGTTTGGCAGAGCAATAATCATCAAAATGAATATTCTTCCTTGGATACTGTATTGTATGAATGCTCTCCGTATTATGCTCCCATCTTTTTTTAAGCAATTACAACAGGCTCAGAGGGCCTTTGTGTGCCAATAAAAAAACACGGATTCGATTTCAACTAATCACGCGCATTAAAGGTTCCAGGGTATGGGGTTGCCAGACTTTAAAAAGTACTATTATGCTACTCACATTACCAGAATCATATACTGGAATTGTCCTTCCACACATAAACACTGTGTTTCCAGACCTCTTACGGCCCTAGAAACGCTATGTCTGAAAGGGAGACCCATTGACAAAACAACCTCTTTGGCCTATTCTTGGCTTCAAAACAATCCCTCTGCCACCCCTGACAATTTTCGGCTTGGTTGGGAATCAGCCTTTCAGTCAGAGTTCTCCGATGACCAGTGGAGAAAAGCTTGTATCTTTGCTCACAAATGCTCCATTAGCACCAGGATTCAAGAAACCTCCTACAAATTGTTAACATGTTGGTACACTACGCTGGACAGGTTAAAGAGGTGGTTCCCCCAGACGTCAGGCTTATGCTGGCGCTGTGAGTCAGCTGAGGGATCCTTGTTTCATATTTGGTGGCAATGCCCACGGCTCAAGCTATTTTGGGATGATGTCCAAGAGCTGATCTACTCTATTAAGGGGACTGCATTGCCATTAACCACTGAAAGTTGCCTCCTTCATATTTCTGAGTGTTCTCTGAAATCGTACAAGAAATCCTTTGTGCAGCACCATTTGAATGCTGCTAAGTCCTTAATTCTCGGGTACTGGAAGACCATCCATACCCCTTTGATCCAAGACTGGATAAGACAGGTTAATGTTGTTTCAAGAATTGGAATGCACACTGGTTATGACTAGAGATGAGCGAATCGAAGTATCCGAAGTGGAATTCGAGTCGAATATCGGAAAAATTTCGATTCGTGCCGAATCCGAAAAATAGCCTAATTCGGACGCGCGAATCAAAATTTTTCAGAAAATGGCGGCTGACATGTGCGGCGACGGAGCGGGGATGTCTGGGAAGGCGCGCAGACAAGGCGCGCTGACCCATAATGCATTCCTCAACTACATGTGATCGCATCAGCCAATCAGCAGCCAGCCAGCCAGCACTGTGTAATGGTCGAGCTATAAATAGCGGCCATTTTGGAATTCTTCATTTGCCTGCAGTTATTGAACAGAGGCAGACCGCTCTGTACTAGGGACAGGGACAGAGTTAGGGCCACAGAAACGATAATTGGGGACAGAGAAAAGTTACTTAGGGACAGAGAACCATTACTCAGGGACACAGACTTGTTAATGAGGGCCACAGAATCGTTATTTAGGGACAAAGAAACGCTAGTTAGGGCCACAGAATTCATACTCAGGGACAGACAGAATTGTTACTCAGTGCCAGAGAATTGTTACTTAGGGCCACAGAAACGTTATTAGGGCCACAGAATTTTTACTCAGGGACAGACAGAATTGTTACTGAGTGCCAGAGAATTGTTACTCAGGGACAGACAGAATTGTTACTAAGTGCCAGAGAATTGTTACTTAGGGCCACAGAAACTTTAATTAGGGCCACAGAATTTTTACTCAGGGACAGACAGAATTGTTACTGAGTGCCAGAGAATTGTTACTCAGGGACAGACAGAATTGTTACTGAGTGCCAGAGAATTGTTACTTAGGGCCACAGAAACTTTACTTAGGGCCACAGAATTTTTACTCAGGGACAGACAGAATTGTTACTGAGTGCCAGAGAATTGTTACTCAGGGACAGACAGAATTGTTACTGAGTGCCAGAGAATTGTTACTCAGGGCCCCAGAAACTTTACTTAGGGCCACAGAATTTTTACTCAGGGACAGACAGAATTGTTACTGAGTGCCAGAGAATTGTTACTCAGGGGCCGACAGAATTGTTACTGAGTGCCAGAGAATTGTTACTTAGGGCCACAGAAACTTTACTTAGGACCACAGAATTGTTACTCGCACAGACACAGAATTGTTACTCGCACAGACACAGAATTGTTACTCGCACAGACACAGAACTGTTACTGAGGGCCACAGAACTGTTACTTAGGGCCACAGAATTGTTACTCGCACAGACACAGAATTGTTACTCAGGGCCACAGAACTGTTACTTAGGGACAAAGAAACGCTAGTTAGGGCCACAGAATTCATACTCAGGGACAGACAGAATTGTTACGGAGTGCCAGAGAATTGTTACTCAGGGCCACAGAAACTTTACTTAGGGCCACAGAATTTTTACTCAGGGACAGACAGAATTGTTACTGAGTGCCAGAGAATTGTTACTCAGGGACAGACAGAATTGTTACGGAGTGCCAGAGAATTGTTACTCAGGGCCACAGAAACTTTACTTAGGGCCACAGAATTTTTACTCAGGGACAGACAGAATTGTTACTGAGTGCCAGAGAATTGTTACTCAGGGACAGACAGAATTGTTACTGAGTGCCAGAGAATTGTTACTTAGGGCCACAGAAACTTTACTTAGGGCCACAGAATTGTTACTCGCACAGACACAGAATTGTTACTCGCACAGACACAGAACTGTTACTGAGGGCCACAGAAACTTTACTTAGGGCCACAGAATTGTTACTCGCACAGACACAGAATTGTTACTCGCACAGACACAGAACTGTTACTGAGGGCCACAGAACTGTTACTTAGGGCCACAGAATTGTTACTCGCACAGACACAGAATTGTTACTCAGGGCCACAGAACTGTTACTTAGGGACAAAGAAACGCTAGTTAGGGCCACAGAATTCATACTCATGGACAGACAGAATTGTTACGGAGTGCCAGAGAATTGTTACTCAGGGCCACAGAAACTTTACTTAGGGCCACAGAATTTTTACTCAGGGACAGACAGAATTGTTACCGAGTGCCAGAGAATTGTTACTCAGGGACAGACAGAATTGTTACTGAGTGCCAGAGAATTGTTACTCAGGGCCACAGAAACTTTACTTAGGGCCACAGAATTTTTACTCAGGGACAGACAGAATTGTTACTGAGTGCCAGAGAATTGTTACTCAGGGACAGACAGAATTGTTACGGAGTGCCAGAGAATTGTTACTCAGGGACAGACAGAATTGTTACTGAGTGCCAGAGAATTGTTACTTAGGGCCACAGAAACTTTAATTAGGGCCACAGAATTTTTACTCAGGGACAGACAGAATTGTTACTGAGTGCCAGAGAATTGTTACTCAGGGACAGACAGAATTGTTACGGAGTGCCAGAGAATTGTTACTCAGGGCCACAGAAACTTTACTTAGGGCCACAGAATTTTTACTCAGGGACAGACAGAATTGTTACTGAGTGCCAGAGAATTGTTACTCAGGGACAGACAGAATTGTTACGGAGTGCCAGAGAATTGTTACTCACGGCCACAGAAACTTTACTTAGGGCCACAGAATTTTTACTCAGAGACAGACAGAATTGTTACTGAGTGCCAGAGAATTGTTACTCAGGGACAGACAGAATTGTTACTGAGTGCCAGATAATTGTTACTTAGGGCCACAGAAACGTTATTAGGGCCACAGAATTGTTACTCAGGGACAGACAGAATTGTTACTGAGTGCCAGAGAATTGTTACTTAGGGCCACAGAAACTTTAGTTAGGGCCACAGAATTGTTACTCAGGGACAGACACAGAATTGTTACTGAGGGACACAGAACTGTTACTTAGGGCCACAGAATTGTTACTCGCACAGACACAGAATTGTTACTCGCACAGACACAGAATTGTTACTGAGGACCACAGAACTGTTACTTAGGGCCACAGAATTGTTACTCGCACAGACACAGAATTGTTACACAGGGACACAGAACTGTTACTGAGGGCCACAGAACCGTTACTGAGGGCCACAGAATTGTTACTCGCACAGACACAGAATTGTTACTCGCACAGACACAGAATTGTTACTCGCACAGACACAGAATTGTTACTGAGGGCCACAGAACTGTTACTTGGGGCCACAGAAACGTTAATCAGGGACACAGAATTGTTACTGAGGGCCACAGAACTGTTACTTAGGGCCACAGAATTGTTACTCGCACAGACACAGAATTGTTACACAGGGACACAGAACTGTTACTGAGGGCCACAGAACCGTTACTTAGGGCCACAGAATTGTTACTCGCACAGACAGAATTGTTACTCGCACAGACACAGAATTGTTACTCGCACAGACACAGAATTGTTACTCAGGGACACAGAACTGTTACTGAGGGCCACAGAACTGTTACTTAGGGCCACAGAATTGTTACTCGCACAGACACAGAATTCTTACTCGCACAGACACAGAATTGTTACTCAGGGAAACAGAACTGTTACTGAGGGCCACAGAACTGTTACTTAGGGCCACAGAATTGTTTCTCGCACAGACACAGAATTGTTACTCGCACAGACACAGAATTGTTACTGAGGGCCACAGAACTGTTACTTGGGGCCACAGAAACGTTAATCAGGGACACAGAATTGTTACTGAGGGCCACAGAACTGTTACTTAGGGCCACAGAATTGTTACTCGCACAGACACAGAATTGTTACTCAGGGACACAGAATTGTTACTCAGGGACACATAATCGTTTAATTAAAGAGTATGTCAGACAACATGCAGAGGAGTGGCAGAGGAGGCAATGTTTTAGGAGCGAGCAGACGTGGCAGCAGAGGAAGGGGTCGAGGCAGCACTATTCGCAGCCAGAGGCCAGTGCTCCCGGTGTCATCCAGCGGTCGTGTCTCCACCGACAACCCTGCCATCATCGATTGGTTGGCTCGGTCGTCTTCCTCTTCCCAGGTCACCTCTGACACCTACAGCCAACGGTCGGTGGGTACGTCAGACACAACCGTTAGTTGGCATGGCCCGGGACCAAGCCCACTGAAATCACGTGTCCTCTACCTGCCCCTGTCCTTTGGTGTTCCCTCACCAAGCGAAGTATCGCATGCTGTGGGCTCAGCCCCACTGTACAGTGAGGAAGAGCTAACAGAGGGCGGTCAGGAACGGGGGGAGACATCCGCCTTTTCAGCAGCTAGGCGAAGAAGTAGTGGCGAGGAGAGTGGCCCGGTAGCCGGTCTAGAGACAGGTCTGTCACCTGACCCAGACGCAGCCGAGGGGGCTAGTAGTGAGGCGGAGACCCTACTTGATGATGAGGAGGTTGATCGCACTTGGCAGCCTCGTCGTCATCAGGCAATTTCTTCCGCATCATCAGGAGAAGAGGGTGGCAGCTTGGCAGTGAGCGAAACAGTCGGTGGGTTGCCCAGGAGACAGCAGCAGGGTCGCAGCAGTGTCAGTGGAAGCAGTGACAGTGGAGCCAAACGGCCACGGAGTAGAGCACCAGCTCCACTGCAGCCTACCACCACGGCCAGTAGTGGTGCCGGTGTGCACGGAGGAAGCAGCAGTCAGCCAGTGAGGAGTATCGGGGGCAAAGTTTCCTACTCGGCGGTGTGGCAATTTTTCGTCAAGCCGCCCGAGGAAGTAAACGTAGCCGTATGTCGACTATGTGGCCAGAAAGTCAAGCGTGGCCAGGGGGCCCATGTTGGGACTATTTGGGCCATGTTGGGACAATGGGAGACCTCCCATTGCTGCTGTCTCCATCGCCACACTCTGCCATGTGCCACTTTCAGGTCTCCTCACACACTGCTGGTGTGTTGAATTTTTTGACATAGGGTGCTGGCAGATTACGGGCCTCCCATAGCTGCTGCCAGGCCCCTAATCTGCCATAGGCCCCTATATACCGCCTCCTCATGCTGCTGCCAGGTCCAGAGTCTCTCATGGGTCCCTGTACGGCCTCCCATTGCTGCTGTCTCCATCGCCACACTCTGCCATGTGCCACTTTCAGGTCTCCTCACACTGCTGGTGTGTAGAATTTTTTGACATAGGGTGCTGGCAGATTACGGGCCTCCTATAGCTGCTGCCAGGCCCCTAATCTGCCATAGGCCCCTATATACCGCCTCCTCATGCTGCTGCCAGGTCCAGAGTCTCTCATGGGTCCCTGTACGGCCTCCCATTGCTGCTGTCTCCATCGCCACACTCTGCCATGTGCCACTTTCAGGTCTCCTCACACTGCTGGTGTGTAGAATTTTTTGACATAGGGTGCTGGCAGATTACGGGCCTCCCATAGCTGCTGCCAGGCCCCTAATCTGCCATAGGCCCCTATATACCGCCTCCTCATGCTGCTGCCAGGTCCAGAGTCTCTCATGGGTCCCTGTACGGCCTCCCATTGCTGCTGTCTCCATCGCCACACTCTGCCATGTGCCACTTTCAGATCTCCTCACACTGCTGGTGTGTAGAATTTTTTGACATAGGGTGCTGGCAGATTACGGGCCTCCTATAGCTGCTGCCAGGCCCCTAATCTGCCATAGGCCCCTATATACCGCCTCCTCATGCTGCTGCCAGGTCCAGAGTCTCTCATGGGTCCCTGTACGGCCTCCCATTGCTGCTGTCTCCATCGCCACACTCTGCCATGTGCCACTTTCAGGTCTCCTCACACTGCTGGTGTGTAGAATTTTTTGACATAGGGTGCTGGCAGATTACGGGCCTCCCATAGCTGCTGCCAGGCCCCTAATCTGCCATAGGCCCCTATATACCGCCTCCTCATGCTGCTGCCAGGTCCAGAGTCTCTCATGGGTCCCTGTACGGCCTCCCATTGCTGCTGTCTCCATCGCCACACTCTGCCATGTGCCACTTTCAGGTCTCCTCACACTGCTGGTGTGTTCAATTTTTTGACATAGGGTGCTGGCAGATTACGGGCCTCCCATAGCTGCTGCCAGGCCCCTAATCTGCCATGGGCCCCTATACCGCCTCTTCATGCTGCTGCCAGGTCCACAGTCTCTCATGCCATGTGCCACTTTCAGGTCTCCTCACACTGCTGGTGTGTTGAATTTTTTGACATAGGGTGCTGGCAGATTACGGGCCTCCCATAGCTGCTGCCAGGCCCCTAATCTGCCATAGGCCCCTATATACCGCCTCCTCATGCTGCTGCCAGGTCCAGAGTCTCTCATGGGTCCCTGTACGGCCTCCCATTGCTGCTGTCTCCATCGCCACACTCTGCCATGTGCCACTTTCAGGTCTCCTCACACACTGCTGGTGTGTTGAATTTTTTGACATAGGGTGCTGGCAGATTACGGGCCTCCCATTGCTGCTGCCAGGCCCCTAATCTGCCATAGGCCCCTATATACCGCCTCCTCATGCTGCTGCCAGGTCCAGAGTCTCTCATGGGTCCCTGTACGGCCTCCCATTGCTGCTGTCTCCATCGCCACACTCTGCCATGTGCCACTTTCAGGTCTCCTCACACTGCTGGTGTGTAGAATTTTTTGACATAGGGTGCTGGCAGATTACGGGCCTCCTATAGCTGCTGCCAGGCCCCTAATCTGCCATAGGCCCCTATATACCGCCTCCTCATGCTGCTGCCAGGTCCAGAGTCTCTCATGGGTCCCTGTACGGCCTCCCATTGCTGCTGTCTCCATCGCCACACTCTGCCATGTGCCACTTTCAGGTCTCCTCACACTGCTGGTGTGTAGAATTTTTTGACATAGGGTGCTGGCAGATTACGGGCCTCCCATAGCTGCTGCCAGGCCCCTAATCTGCCATAGGCCCCTATATACCGCCTCCTCATGCTGCTGCCAGGTCCAGAGTCTCTCATGGGTCCCTGTACGGCCTCCCATTGCTGCTGTCTCCATCGCCACACTCTGCCATGTGCCACTTTCAGGTCTCCTCACACTGCTGGTGTGTAGAATTTTTTGACATAGGGTGCTGGCAGATTACGGGCCTCCCATAGCTGCTGCCAGGCCCCTAATCTGCCATGGGCCCCTATACCGCCTCTTCATGCTGCTGCCAGGTCCACAGTCTCTCATGCCATGTGCCACTTTCAGGTCTCCTCACACTGCTGGTGTGTAGAATTTTTTGACATAGGGTGCTGGCAGATTACGGGCCTCCCATAGCTGCTGCCAGGCCCCTAATCTGCCATGGGCCCCTATACCGCCTCTTCATGCTGCTGCCAGGTCCACAGTCTCTCATGCCATGTGCCACTTTCAGGTCTCCTCACACTGCTGGTGTGTTGAATTTTTTGACATAGGGTGCTGGCAGATTACGGGCCTCCCATAGCTGCTGCCAGGCCCCTAATCTGCCATGGGCCCCTATACCGCCTCCTCATGCTGCTGCCAAGTCCAGAGTGTGTCATGGGTCCCTGTACGGCCTCCCATTGCTGCTGTCTCCATAGCCACACTCTGCCATGTGCCACTTTCAGGTCTCCTCACACTGCTGGTGTGTTGAATTTTTTGACATAGGGTGCTGGCAGATTACGGGCCTCCCATTGCTGCTGCCAGGCACGTAATCTGCCATGGGCCCCCGTACCGACTCCTCATGCTGTGACGTTGCAACAAGGTGGAATTCAACCCTACATATGTTAGACCGCCTTTACGAACAGCGAAAGGCCATCACCGATTTCCTGATGTTAAAAGCGGATAAAGGTACTCCCTGTGTAACTTAGATGTCAGCCATTGGCAGCTCATGCGTGACACCTGCGCTTGCTCAGGCCCTTTGAGGAGGCCACGCTATTCGTGAGTCGGCAGGACTATGGGATGAACGACGTCATTCCTCTGTTGCACGTCCTGGAACAAATGCTGTTAACAATGGCTGGTCAGGGTGCGGTAGACGTGGCGCACAGATCTCAACGCCACATGACCCCTGTGGGGGCAGGACAGGAAGAAGAGGAGGAGGTAGAGGAGGACATTGGTGCTCAGGAATTATTGAGTGAAATGGGTGGTTTTTCCACTCAGCGGACAGGAGTGGAGGAGCAGGAGCATCTGGTAGAGGAGGAGGAGGAGGAGACAGAGGACCCAGACGCACCGTGGCAGTATGCTGTGGAGATGGAGGCAGGGAGTCCCTCGCATTCCTTGGCACAAATGGCCCATAGCATGCTCGGTTGCTTGCGTAGCGACAGCCGAATAATAACCATCAGACAGAGGGATGACTTTTGGCTGTCCACCTTGTTGGACCCTCGCTACCGTTCAAAAATGGTGGCCTTTTTCACACCTGCTGAGAGGGAGGCCAAAATAACGTACTATAAAAACCACCTATGTAGTCAGCTGGTCTCTGCCTGTCTGCGCCAACGTCCATCCTCAGACACTGTGGGCCCTGTGCGCTCGCGTTCCGCTGCCATGGCAGCAGGGGAGGGGTGGGGTGGTAGGAGCAGTGGCAGCTCCACCAGCAGCGGCTGCCTCAGTCTGCAGTCGATGATGAGTAGCTTTCTTCACCAGCGCAGTGAGGAAACTACTAACCAGCCGCAGCAGCAGCAGCAGCAGCAGCAGCATCAGGTGGACCTGGAGCAGGACCTCAAACAACAGGCTTAGGCCTACTTGGACAGCACCCTGCCAACCGAGGTAGACAATCCCCTTGACTACTGGGCAACGAAACTTGACCTTTGGCCCCAACTAGCTGAATTTGCCCTTGAAAGGCTGTCATGCCCGGCCAGTAGCGTGGCATCGGAGCGCGTGTTTAGTGCGGCAGGAGGTATTGCAACTCCGCGGAGGACACGACTGTCCACCCAAAGTGTGGAGAGACTGACGTTTGTGAAAATGAATCAGGCGTGGATTAGTCTGGATTTCAAACCACCAGTTCCTGACACAACTGACTAAATCCGCCATGAATCATGCCCCAAACATGTGCCACTTTCAGGTCTCCTCACACTGCTGGTGTGTTCCATTTTTTGTCATAGGGTGCTGGCAGATTACGGGCCTCCCATAGCTGCTGCCAGGCCCCTAATCTGCCATGGGCCCCTATACCGCCTCCTCATGCTGCTGCCAAGTCCAGAGTCTCTCATGGGTCCCTGTACGGCCTCCCATTGCTGCTGTCTCCATCGCCACACTCTGCCATGTGCCACTTTCAGGTCTCCTCACACTGCTTGTGTATTCCATTTTTTGTCATAGGGTGCTGGCAGATTACGGGCCTCCCATAGCTGCTGCCAGGCCCCTAATCTGCCATGGGCCCCTATACTGCCTCCTCATGCTGCTGCCAGGTCCAGAGTCTCTCATGGGTCCCTGTACGGCCTCCCATTGCTGCTGTCTCCATCGCCACACTCTGCCATGTGCCACTTTCAGGTCTCCTCACACTGCTGGTGGGTTCCATTTTTTGTCATAGGGTGCTGGCAGATTACGGGCCTCCCATAGCTGCTGCCAGGCCCCTAATCTGCCATGGGCCCCCGTACCGACTCCTCATGCTGCTGCCAGGCCCGTAATCTGTCATGGGCCCCTGTTGTCGCTTGTTGGCATATTCCGCTCGTTCAGATGCTCCTTCTCCTGCTACTCCTCTTCACGTATTCCGTCAGCAGTCTTTCTTGGAATCCGTTTCCAAGAGACAACAGTTTGCGAGCACGCACCAGACGGTGCAGAAACTGAACGTCCTCCTGTCCAAGTTGCTGCTGCCAGGCTCGTAATCTGTCATGCGCCCCTGTACCGCCTCCTCATGCTGCTGCCAGGTCCAGAGTGTGTCATGGGCCCCCGTACCGACTCCAAATGCTGCTGCCAGGCCCGTAATCTGTCATGGGCCCCTGTACCGCCTCCCCATGCTGCTGCCAGGTCCAGATTGTGTCATGGGTCCCTGTACGGCCTCCCATTGCTGCTGCCAGGCCCGTAATCTGCCATGGGCCCCCGTACCGACTCCTCATGCTGCTGCCAGGCCCGTAATCTGCCATGGGCCCCTGTACCGCCTCCTCATGCTGCTGCCAGGTCCAGAGTGTGTCATGGGTCCCTGTACGGCCTCCCATTGCTGCTGTCTCTATCGCCACACTCTGCCATGTGCCACTTTCAGGTCTCCTCACACTGCTGGTGGTTTCCATTTTTGTCATAGGGTGCTGTATGGCCTCCCATTGCTGCTGCCTCCACCGCCACACTGTGGCTTCACACTCTGGTTTTGGCCCCGTGACTGCCTAAATGAGTGAAGTGTGCGGTGATTCTAAGATCGACGGCACTCATCTGCATGTCATACTGCCTGACAGTATTATTTCTCTTCCCCAGCAGACTCCAAGGGCATTTAAATTAAAGGTACAGTGTTCAGCACTAATATTAAGTCTCTCTGAAGCCTAGAAACACCCTTTTTTAAGTTAAATTCACAGCGAATATATTCGACTCGAATCGAAATTTTTCCACGAATTCGCCGAATCAGTCGAATCGAATTTTTGAATACTTCGCTCATCTCTAGTTATGACTGATGACATGGTAACCAGATTCCACAAATTGTGGTCCTGTTGGTATGCTTTCACCTTTTCGGAAAAGTATCAGGGGCTGATGGGCGAATAGCTCTTTCTCTCTCTTGGACGTGTGGGCCATGTCGGTGAATTCTTGACACCTCTCGCAGAGATAGTTCTGCTCTTACTATTGTTATTTTCATGCTTTCTCTACTAGCTTTTCATTTTCTTCTGCTCATACACTTTTTTAAATCTACCTTGACATTTGTACTTGCAAATTGTAAACGTTTTAATATATGAACGCTTCCTGCAGAATAATGTTGTGATTATACTACTGAGTTTGCTCCGAAACTAATTTGTATAATTGTGTACTACATGATAAGATATTATGTCATACCTTCTTGCAGTTCATTTCTGTTCATATGTTCTGCGTTTTGTCTGAAAAAAAAGCCAATTGTTTAAAAAAAAAAGAGACTTCTATGTAATTCCTCATGTGTTCATTATAGACTCCCATTTCCCTAGCAAAAGGATACACACTGATCAGCCATAACTTTATGACCACCCACCTATATTGAGTAGGTCTCCATTTTACTGATAAAACAGCCACTTCAGTTACAATAAAACCTATAAAGCCAAGGTTGACATGTTACAAATAATGCAAAATCAGATCCTACGGCACCTTTGTCTCGACATTGCAGAGAAAATCATTTTACATGCACTATTTGTATGATTCCCACATACAATACTTTGTTTGTCATAAGAGGGAAGAGTCATAACTGATAAGATGGAAGAGTCATAACTATTTTATTACTAAGTTAGTAGAAGCAAGCAGCGACAGCACCAAATGGCATACCTCAAATAACCTGGTTAATATTTAGCTCAGTGCTATATTTGAATATGCAGCTTTTAATGACACATTCATTTTGTTAGCGTGGTACAGTTTGACTGAGACTCAGCTCGAAAACAGGCTAGAAAATGGCAGGGGTGAATAAGTGCCTCAAGTACTCTATGTTTATATTCAACTTCTTGTTCTGGGTAAGTTCCAAATTACAGTAATTATTGTTGATAATTATCTATTTATATGAGCTTAATTAATAAAATACAGAGATCAGAAATGCAGGTGATTTATTGCAAATGCTTAGATTTGGAATTCCAGTTTGTCAGACTGCTTCTTTTCTCTTACTTTTTTTACTGTAATCCAAAAAGCATTTTTGTTAGTTTATGAAGCTGTTGTTGGAGAAGCAAGTATTTTAGGGATCAATACATTTAACTGTATACAAGTGTCCCAACTGTGTAGAACAAACCTGGTATGATTTGTGTATCTTTGAGTTGCCTTCAATATACAGTATATATATATATATATATACACAGACACACACACAGTACATATATCTGTGTGTCGTAAGTTTGGTTTTCTGTATTAAGTGGCAAGGTGTACTGTGCTTGCTAGTATGTTTTTGGTGCAACTTCAGTGTAACCATAATACATATCAAGGAGTTGCATTAATGTTAGTATTTTCCTTTGCAAAACTATTTCCAATTTGAAAAAGATATACTGTACAGCTAGAGAAAATAGATGATTTTACCAAACCTACAATGTACAATATTGAAGAATAGCAATACGGTGGATTTTTGTCCCAATGAATCGGTAACTGCAATTACAAAAAGTTTACTTTTTCAACCTTTACAAACCTTGCAATAAAACTAGTATCACATTTAATTCCCATGCCAGTATTCAGATCTAAAAATTTAAATACACAACCTTATGCCTTTAAGTCTATCTGTATACGCATCTCAGAGGTTTAAATTTGCTGTTAACAGTATTATAATTATAGCACCCACTGTGAATGCCTCTAAACTTTTTTTGCAACCAGCCAATTACACTAAAGCCAGGCGTACATGGATCAAAATTTGTTCAGCCAATTTCGATATATATGGGCAGGCTGGTTGTACACAAGTTGATATATAGAGCGACTTGTGAACAACCATCCTGTTGGGAAATTTTCTCTTGATCAGTGCTGCTGGCTAAAGCCTGTGGTTTTGATCAGTGTATTCTGATGGAAGGAAAGTCTCTCCGCTATCAGAATATAATAGCTCAACGGGAGGAATTCCATTACCCACATGGAGTGTATGGATGGGGGAATCAAGTCCTTTTCTTTTGTTCTGGTTGAGCAACAAAAAAAAATGACCCATGTATGGCCAACCTTACAATACATGCGTATTTACTAATACTTGCTTGACTTCATTGGAAGGCGACCCAGTTTTGGCTACCCATTTCTGGCTATACACATGTTTGATTTCTTTGATGAGCCCTTACCACTTTCAACCTTCCCTCTAAAGCTACGACCCTCCAAATTCTGTTATGCCATGTGACCTTTATATTTACATGTACTGGTTTACAATTGTATTTTTATATTGTGAAATTCAACAAAAATTCATTGAACACGAAAGGTTTCAAATATGCTTACATTTCTATAGGAAAGTATTAAACATTATTTGAGTTGCAAATGGCTCACAATTATAAATAACTTACAAGAATTAAAAAAGCATATTAAATAATTTCTTGGGTGAGGGCCTTTTTTACATTTTTATTGATGCATACATTTTTGTGCACATATTGTTTCATGTGTTGTACAAACTGAGGGAAAAACAATCAGGAAAGAGATTTTCTGTGGTGCAACCCCATTTAAAATGCACCAAATGGAAATGCAATTTTCTTTGGTTGCTTTTCATTTAAATAGGCCTGTTAAACCAATCATATAAAACTAAAACAAATCCTATGTTTTCATACACACTAAGCTGCAGGGTCTATATTTAAAAGACACAAGAATAAGATTTCATTCTGAAATGCATTTTCACACTGTAAAATAATTATGTCTTACAACAGGAAAATGGACAAGTGTGAATGGACCCTAAGAAAAATACATAAGCTAAACATCTCTGGGCAAATGGTGGATGGTGGCGGGCCACCCTCCTCTGCTGCAAGGGTCCCCCATAGGAGCAGGGGAGTCACGGTCCTAGGACTCGACCCTGCTCTGATAAGAAAATTATTTACTGAAAATGATTCATAGTGATGTGGAATTTTTAGAAGAGCCTAAATTGGTGATAACTTAATACACTGTATTCTGAGGTTGACACACCTTGAAATTGTGTGTGGGAGTTGTAAGCAAAGGAAAAGGGGTGCTTATCTTTAGATGTGTGTAACATAGAAATGCCATTTAGGTGCAAAAACAAACAATAGGCATGAACCTTCCTTATAATCACACAGTCCAGAGCTAAGCAATTATTGAACTCAGTGGACTTTGCTCTTCAGAGAATAAGGAAGCTTAGCTACAGTCATGGCCAAAAATATTGGCACTCCTACATTTCTATCAGATAATGCACCACTTCCCACAGAATATTGTTGCAGTTTTAAATGTTAAGGTATTCTCATGTTTATTTCTTTTGTTTGCATTGGTATGACACAAGAAAGTAGAGAAACAAAAAGCCAAATCTGACACATTCAACGCAAAACCCCAAAAATGGGCTGGACAAAATTATTGGCACCCTCAAATTAATATTTGGTAGCACACCCCTTGAAAAACGTAAGTGAAATCATTCGCTTCCTCTAACCATCAATGTTTCTTACACCTCTCTACTGGAATTTTGGACCACTGTTCTTTTGCCAACTGCTCCAGGTCTCTCAGATTGGGATGGTTCCTTTTACCAACTGCTGTTTTGAGATCTCTCCACAGGTGCTCTATGGGATTGAGATCTGGACTCATTGCTGGCCAGTTCAGTACTCTCCAGCGCTTTGTCTGAAACCATTTATGAGTGCTCTTTGACGTGTGCTTTGGGTCATTGTCCTGCTATAAGAGCCATGATCTTTGATGGAGACCCAACTTTCTGACACTGGGCCCTACATTGCACCCCAGAATTCTTTGGTAGTCTTCAGATTTCATAATGTCACACACACGGTCAAGACATCCAGTGCCTGAAGCAGCAATGCAACCCCAAATCATTAGTGAACCTCTACCATGTTTGACTGTAAGGACTGTATTATTTTCTTTAAAGGCCTCATTTAATTTTCTGCAAACAGTAGAATGATGGGCTTTACCAAAAAGCTGTAATTTTGTTAAGTCTGTCCACAGCACTTTCTCCCAAAAAGATTTTGGCTTCATCGGATACGTCTTGGTAAACTCCAATCTGGCTTTTTTTTATGTTTCTGTGTCAGCAGTGGGGTCCTTCTGGGTCTCCTACCATAGCGTCCCTTTTCATTCAGATGGCAAAATATAGTGCGACCTGACAAAGTTCTACCCTGTGCCTAAAGGTCACCTTGAATTTGTCTGGAAGTTGATCGAGGTTCTTTATCTACCATTCAAACAATCCTTCGTTACAAACTTGGAATGCAGTTATTTCTTACAATTTTTAGAAGGTGTCCATAATTTTGTCCAGTCCATTTTTTGGATTTTGCATGGAATGTTTCTCCACTTTTTTGTGTCATACCAATACAAACAAAAGAAATAAACATGAGAATTCCTAAACATTTGAAGTTGCAACAATTTTCTGAGTGAAGTGGTACATTATCTGAAAGAAATGCAGGGGTGCCAATATTTTTGGCCATGCATATGAGAACTATAATATGCAAATTTGACTTCTCATTTTTATTTATTGGTCACCTGTGTCCATGGCTGTATTCTTCTAGAAAACTTGTTAAACATCTTATCCAAATGGGAAATATTTCTAAGAGGAAGGTTGGGTCTTAACTAACTGCCAAATGCTACATATCTTTATCATTTCAGTGTACTCATAAAAAAATAATGGTTGTATGCCCATGGACAATAGGTTGATACCCTTGGGGGCCACTCATTTCTCCGCACTGATATTGGTCAATAATTACCCCGGTATTGGTTGTCACATGGTGTCTGTCTTGATTTGCTGTGTCATCTCATCCACATATATCTGACAATGGATTTCTAATTTCCATAAACACCTTAAAGCAGATCTGTTAACTGTACCTGAGCACCACAACCTAAAAACGCTATTTAATTCATTTCTAATATTCAGAGCAAACTCATCCATCCATCCATGATTTCATGCTTTTCTAGCATTTCTAGCTGTGGCCATCTTGAGTAAGGGCAGATGATTCATGTAAAATGTACTTCCTGGAATCAATCTGCCTTTAGCTTAGGCATGCAGGCAGGAGTCTCCTTCCCTCCTTCAGATAAAAGAAACTAATGCCATGAAGACTCCTGGGATGTATGACATCATTTTGGCCAAGACCAGAAACCAGGAAGCAACTAAAGAAATGTAAAAAATTAGTTTAAAAAAGTAAATGTGATATACTTTCCTATCTGTTTGTTAATGTTAGAAGCATAAGGATTAAAATAGTTAATGTTAATTTAGAGAGTTTAGTTCTGCTTTAAGACCATCAGATAAGTTCACATTAAATGTAGCCTATATAATCCTCCATAATACATACGAGAGGTATGAATTTAGCAATTATATATAAGAGATACATGATATAAATATTAATCATTATAGACCAAACCTAATTATCAGTCAGCACAGCCACTACGTGATTACCCCTTACACCACAAATATCATCAAATATATAAAGAAAAGGTTGCATATGAATCAATAATTAATCATAAGGTTGCTGCGCGCAACGCCTCCGTAAATAATGTAGCAAAAGATTCCGCGCAACCCACAAACCTTCACTGTAAAAAGATAATAAAGGCAAAAACATAAAGTTCAAAGTAGTAAGATCTTTCACCAAATTATCCACGTGTCCCAATTACTCCATGCACCAATACCTTCTATAACTGATCACCAGAGCTAAATAAGTAAGTTAATTAAAGGTGATGTAGCGCTGCTAATGGACATCAATCAGTACTAATAAACAATACATGTGAATGAACTGTGCTCATAGTCATAACATGAATAAATGACCAAGAACATAGACCATAAATATAAATGAATGAATATGAATTAATGAATGTGAATAAAGTTACTAAAGTGCTTTCAATAAATGAGTTCATAAGTTTACAAAAATCACCTGATCCGACACCGTAACTACAATTCCATGGTGAATGTGAATTTTCATGCTAATAACAGTGCCACTCCGTGCTCACAGAACTCTCACCTCCAACGCATGTAAAACTGCGTGTTAATAATATGACATCTTTACACATCCAGACCTCGCAATATCTCCTTAGTCCGTTCCTCCTCCCATATAATGGATACTTTTAAGATGGTTATAAAATCCTCCATCTCAGTGGATACCAATCACCTCCAACGCATGTAACACTTGCGTGTATTTAATAAGATATCTTAAATAAGCAATATCTTATTTAAGATATCTCATTAAATACATGCAAGTGTTAATAGAGGGCAATCCACTTCTCCCATATAATGAATACTAATAGGTAATCATGGAAATCCTCCATTCCGTCGGATGCCAGTACCTCACCCAAATGAAAGAATGTCTCATATAGTGTAGTAAGTCAGTAAAAAAAACAATATTTATTAAAATCACACTTACATTGTATATTAAAATTACAAGCGCTTTAAAACAAAAAACACCCAATTAACAGGCTTTCCCAGTAGAACCCTAGGGTCCTACTGTCATCATCAAAAATGTCATCTTTCCAAACATAAGTGACACAAATGTGTTTTAAATCATTAGATCTAACTTAAAAATCTAATAATTCTATGATAGAAAATCTGAACAAATGTAACCACCATTACTTGGATAAGAAGCAGTAAAGGCCCTTTGTCTTTACTCAACTATCACCTCAATTGCAATAAACCTCTCGGGCAGTTATTGTTTTTAATGTCTCCCAAAGAAATAGGCCTTTCAGTGGTTCCTGTTTAGCAACATGGATAGTAAAAGCAGTATACATATAATGCTTTAAAAGTTCTATTCAAAGACCTTTACAACATAAACACGGTTTTGTCCATTAAGCATTTTAGGGCTGGGCTCACAAACTCACTTTAGAGTCCCTCAAACAAGATCCTTCACTCAAGTTTTATACCTTTACACCATGAAGGCTGATCCTGTGTATCTCATTACCAAGAATGCATTACACGATCAGCTAAGTTATCAAAAGCAGATATTTTTGGTAACAATATTCATAGTGGCTTAAAAAAATATTAGAATCTGTTAAATTAATAATTATGTTTGCAATAAAGTTAATTGTAAACTAAAATGCAAATTGTAGTATCATTTATACCTGCAGACATTTATGATCCTAGGTTACTATGCAACCAAATAAGCATAATCAAAAACATTCTTATGTGTAAAGTAAGTACAAATATTTTCTGAAGCAATAAAAGAGATGTGGACAAGAGATTAAAAGAGGATAAAACTGACATTATGTACATACATTATCTGTTGAAGCAATGTTTTGCAGTTGTCATTACAAGCATGGCAATAGTTGCTTTACCACTTGCCCTCCTGAGGATTTACCCCCTTCATGACCAGGCCATTTTTTGTGTTAAGGGGCTGTGTTACCTTAACTGACAATTGCGCAGTCATGCAACGAGTTCCCACGAATTGAGATTTCTTTTGGTGGTATTTCATCGTATGTGCGTTTTTTATTTTTTACGCTATAAAAAAAAAGACCGACGATTTTGAGAAAAAAACATTTTTGACTTTTTGCTATTAAACATGTCCAGTAAAAAAATGTAAAAAAATCAAATTTCATCATAAATTTAGGCCAAAATGTATTCTGTTACATGTCTTTGCTTAAAAAAACCCAATACATGTAAATGAATTGCTTCACATTAAAGTTATAGGGTTTACAAATGGCGGTATATATACTGTAATTTTTTTTTTGTTTTTACTAGTAGTAGCGGAGATCAGTGATTTATAGTGGGACTGTGGCGGGCATTCTGACACTGGGGGGAACTGACTTGGTGTCACTGACATCCCCAGTGACACCAATACAGTGATCAGTGCTAAAAAAAAAGCATTGACACTGTACTAAAGGCACTGGGCAAGAAGGAGTTAACCTGATGGGCGATCAAACTGTTTTACTGGGGGGCAGTGTGTTAGTGCTTCACTGTAAGCACACCGCTCTGGATGATTGTGCTGTGCACAGCCATCCAGAGCAGTGTGTCTGAGCCGGCAAGGAGGAGGACTGTTAGTAAACAAAGCACCCCTCCTGCCTGTTGGAGATCCTCGGTAATCACCGGGCGTCGGTGTGGGAATCACTGGTCGGGATCCAGTGATTGACAGCCATGGCCCGGAAAAGCAAAATCACATATATACAGTATACACATGATTTTGTGCACCCCTGCCGCCCTGTAGCAGTATATCTGCTATAGGGTGGCGGGGAAGCTGTTAAAGCAGAACTTCAGCCAGAAATAACATGATAAAAATGAATAACCCGTGAAACAGTAAAATAGCAAAAACAGATTTAGCTGCAATATTCACCATCCATCCAAAAAAATTACCCCATAATACTTTATTTTCTGTTTCTGGATGTCTTTGGGCTGATGGCTAGTATTATTTGATCCACTTCCTCAGAAGCCAGTTTGTTCTGGACTCACCCCTCAAGCATTGATTTGATAGTGAAAGGAGAAGCAGCACAGTTGGTGGTGTCAAAGGGGAGTGTTGATAATTTAAAAAAAAATTTAGATGGGCATCTTAGCAAACACAACATACAGGGATATGAGAAATGGTAGTGACAACACACGATGAGCTGGATGGAATGGCGTCCTTATTCAACCCTACCAACTATCTAACTATATGTAACTATGAAGAGAGCATAGGTCACCCTTGACCAACATCATGTAGGTTTGTGATCTGTACTAGTAAGAGAGAGCCTACAAAGGCTGAACTGACAGAGGGCTGAAGATGAGGACTCAAGTTAGGGGACTCACAAAGTAAAAGGCGATAGGAATTTGGCTACCCCTGACCTCCATAGACTGGAATAGGAAAACATTCAGGGCCTAGGCCCAACAGTATATCTCAAGGGAGGACCTTCAGTCGAGGAACGCATCATAGAGTGTCTGGAAGGGGTCGCTGCTGTTTAATAAGTCATTTTGTTGGAACTATTCTGCTATGAGCTAAAAGGAGTAATGGAACTGCTGTGTCATGCACTGTACAGAGGAAGACATGTTCTTATACTATTGAGTGTTTTACAGTAAAGCATTGAAAAAGCATTTTGAGTGGGCATTCTTTATTCCGGGAAACAAACCTCTGGCTAGGAATATGTGAGTACTGTGTAAAGGGTGGGCCTCAGGCCAGGAGATGGCAACTCAATATGGCAGAGTCTCTCTCAAAGGCAGGTATGTGCATATCCTATCCTTAGAAGAAGCAAGACAGAACCTGGGCCAGCTTGGCAGGAACCACTGTACAATCCAAGCCACTTACAAGCATGCTTTTTCAGCACTGATTGGCTCCTTGTACTGCTTCTTCTTTTTACTCTCCAGCCCTGCTGTACAGGCACTACAAGAGGCTGATACCATGTCAAATGTACTACTTACATGTATTGCAATAAATGTAATAGTATAATGATTACAGAGGTTTTTTTAATGTGTGTCCTGTATATTTGCATAGGCTTCATCTTTAACTATTTACTTATATTGCATGTCTAACCAGAGTAGAACCCTTGTCAGATTACTATGTCAGTTTGTGCTTGACTGAACATGTGCTATACTCATTAAAACCACATACTAAAATGCTTCTTGCAGTATTTGGGGCCTGATTTTCAATTATTACATTCAAACTAAAATTATGGTATGTAGTAGGTTTTGCAGTATTTATTATTATTATTATTATTATTATTATTACTACGAGTTTATATAGCGCCAAAGGGTTTGCTCAGCGCTGTACAATAGGGGGGACAATACATGGCACAGTACAACAACAACAAACAACGTACGAGGGGTAAGAGGGCCCTACTCTTACGAGCTTACAATCTAGGAGGGAGGGGGTAAAGGTACAGTAGGAAGTGGCTGAGGGGGATGAAGTGGTGGGAGGAATGAGGGAGGATGGCCGTTAGGTGAGGGTGGGGTAGGCTTCCCTGAAGAGATGGGTTTTGAGGGAGCGCCTGAATGTGAATAGGGAAGGCGACAGTCTGATGGATTGGGGCAGTGAGTTCCAGAGGATGGGGGAGGACCTGGAGAAGTCCTGCAGTCGTGCATGGAAGGAGGAGACCAGGGAGCAGGATAGAAGGAGGTCCTGTGAGGAGCGAAGGGTAGGGTGGTACTTGGTGATCAGGTTGGTGAGGTAGTCAGGGGCAGTGTTGTGAACGGCTTTGTAGGTCAGGGTTAGGAGTTTAAATTTGATGCGTTGGGCAATCGGGAGCCAGTGGAGGGAGAGGCAGAGGGGGGTGGCAGAGGTGGAGCGGGTGGTGAGGTGGATGAGTCTGGCAGCTGAGTTCAGGATGGTCTGGAGCGGGGAGAGCCTGCACTTGGGTAGGCCAGTGAGGAGGGAGTTGCAGTAGTCAAGGCGTGAGATGATGAGGGAGTGTACTAGAAGTTTGGTGGTGTCTGGGGTGAGGAAGGAGCGTATCTTGGCAATGTTGCGAAGATGGAGCCTGCATGTGTTTGTGAGTGATTTGACATGCGGTTGGAGGGAGAGGTTCGCGTCAAGAATGACGCCAAGGACTTTGGCTTGCGGGGCGGGAGTGATAGTGGAGTTTTACTAATACTAATACAGTATTTTACTAATACTTTATGTTACTTTGCAGGTATGCGGCTGTGTCATTTTGGGTGTGTCCATATATCTTCGTGTTAGTAAAGATGCTCAACAGGTAAGCCTTAACCCTTCCTGCAGAGGTTTACTGCATAGTAGATTTATTGTTTGTAATTTCTTTGTTAGTTGCCCAAGTATTCAAAAAGTGTAACAATAGGCAATTTAACTATTCTAAACAAAACTAAAACAATAATTAAAACAGAATCCCATATTTCTAGTGTAAGTGCTGATTCACACCAGCTGCAGTCCAATGCAGGATTTTTTTTCCTGCATCAAAAATGCATGCACAGTGTTTTCCATGTATTCCAATGGCCCTAGTTCACACTGATGCATTCAGTTCCAGTCAGTTTCCAGTGCAGAAAAATATGCTGCATTTTTTTCTGCACAGAACTGTACTAGAACACAGCAAAACGCATCAAAAACACACCAGAATGGAGTGTGGTGTGAATTTCAAGCAAAAACACATTCAGAACGCACCCAGAGTGCATTTATGTGGTGTGAACTGGCCCTATATGCAAATAATTTTTTGAGGCAAAAGGTGGGCATCAAAAATATATGTAAAAGTAGCCACTGGCCATTTATAACATTGTATAACGCGTATTTTCATTTTTGCCATCAAATTGGTGAAAATCCCACTTTTATTTGCTGTGTGTTCCTATTCATATAGTATACATAAAAGACTTCAAGCATATCTCAAAACGTTCAGTGTGATCTGTCCAAATACAAAAACTTAATGTGGTTCTAAAGACAGAAGGTTTTTTCCTTAATGCATAAAAAATCTTCTGCATGCAGCTTCTCCCCCAAACACTTACCTGAGCCTGATCTCAATCTAGTGATGTGCACAAGACCAGCAGTTCTCTCTGTCCTCGTTGAACAGAGAGGCAGAAGTGGGAGTCATTGGCTCCCACTGCTGTCAATCACATGCTCTGTGTGTCAATGAATATACAGAGCCGACTCAAGAGTAAGTTAACAGTCTTTAGTAAGTCAACCATATAGTGTTTCTATTATGTTAGACTCCAATTTATATTGAATTTTACCACATGGGACCGAAATGGTTAATAAGGTTTTGACTTGCAGTAAACCTTAAGGCTCGGTTCACACTGCCACGACTTGAGATCCGACTTGTGAAATCCCATGTTCATCAATGAGAGCTGTCTTAATTAGCACTACTGAAGTTGCTCCGACTTTAGAAAAGGTTCCAGTACTACTTCAAGGTGACTTTTATCTGACTTGTGCCCATAGACTTTAATGAAAGTCGTCTCCAAGTTGGAGCCTCATCTATATTGATGTGATTTGGATCTGACATTACAAGAACCCAGGAAAAGTCACATGGCATGAAAGTCATGCATCAAGTCACATCAAAGTTGTATTCAAGTTGCACCAAGTCACCAGCAAATCACCAGGAAGTCACCTGGCAAGTTCACACCATAAGTCATGTGACTTTCAGGTCGCAGTAGTGTGAACCAGGGGCGGACTGACCATTTGGGAACTCGGGCACTGACCGAGGGCCCAGGGTCAGTAGGGGGCCCCATGAGATGTCCCTGTTACCTTTCATAGGCTTTTTTGGGTGTGGTTTGAGTGTGGGCAAGGACACAGGGGCCCCATGATCCCCTATTGCCCAGGGGCCCCATGAGTTGTCAGTCCGCCCCTGGTGTGAACCGAGCGTTAGGGCTCATGCATACAGCCAATTAAGGCTGTACTCCACCCAGATCAGCATATTGCTGTGTTGTTTCCAGTGAGTCATGGACAGGGAGTCTGTACAAATAATTGACAGGCTGACACTGTCCATGGGCGCACATCTATCTCTAAACCACAAGTAATTGATCCATGTTCAGTTTCATGGGAACAGCTGCAGATAGTGTCAGCATGTCATTTATTTGTACAGGCTTCCTGCAACTGATTGGGAACACCTGCCCATACCTGTTCCAAATGTTCTGGGTGGTGTACAGACCTAGTCAGCAATGTCATATAAACTAATACAGTATAATGTATGTCATTCCCTATGTGGGTGGGACCTATGTGTTACAGAGGTTATGTTCATTTTATTATCAGATTATAGCCTTTATATTCATTATCATCCAGCCCAACCCACACTGCCATATTTATGTGATAGTTCATAATAAAAATGTTCATATGTGAAAAAAAGGAACATGGTTCCAAATTTGTGAAATATCTTGCAATTCAAAATGTAAATGCCCTATACATCCTAATGATGCATGACATTAAAATGAGCACTAAAGCAGCAGATAGTAGCGGTAAAACATTTGTGAAATGTGTATGAGGTCTAGAATCAGATAGGGCTTGGCGAGAGAGAGACTTTCAGCACTCAATAAAAAAATGTAACTTAATGTAAGGGTTTAGATTGGAATTTAGGGTCAAGGGTTGGTTAGGTGTTAAGGTTTAGATTGGGAGATAAGTTTAGGATTGGGTCTTAAGTTGCAGGATAACTCCAGTATTTACGAAATTATAAAAATTTGTTTGTCTAGCATTTCTCTAATTAGGATTTACTTTAGCTTTAGCTAAAACTCCTTTCTTTTGCAATCCTCATCCAGCAAAAAATTTCAAACATGCATTCATTGTCTATCTCAATGTTTCTCAACCTTTTTTTTAGTCAAGTCACCCTTTAAAATTATGGACAGTCCCGAGGCACCCTTTAAAATTATGGACAGTCCCGAGGCACCCAATTTTAAAATGGGGTACCTCAAGACTGTCCATAATTTTAAAAGGGCACCCCATTCTAAAATGTGAAAAACGATTCTAATCGTTCTATATAATGCAGCAACATCCACACATGTAGGACACCCAACATTAGAGGTGATTTATTCTTTTAAAGCAAATACACTTTTGCACACTGGTACTGAGTAGTATTCCAATGTTTCTCTTCTCCCTCAGTTTTTCTCCATCACTGAGCTAATGTGACCCCAGCACTGAAGTAGAGGGGCAGGGAAGGGTCAAGCTAGGATGCTGGGCTTGCAGTTGACATCCTCCTTATCAACTGATGATGTCATTGGTTGTCAGAATGCCAGCGGTTAGAAGGTCATAATGGTGCACAATGAAAGCCTGTTTCTTTGTGTAACTAAAAGGCAGGCTTGTTTTCACCTGCTGGCTTGTATACAAGCTTTGGGCAATTTTTAGACATTTTGCCAAAGCACCCCTGAAGAAGTATCAAGGCACACCAGGGTGCCTGGGCACCCCTGGTTGAGAAAGGCTAGTCTATCTAGCAGTAGTTGCTCACATTCAGCTGCATTTGTTCTGTGATGTTGATGACGTGTTGTAGCTTATCCAAATCAGTTTTTCAGTTTCAGTGAAGATCATTGAACTTCAGCTTCAGCTTCATTGGCTTCAGCTTGTATAAGAGCAGTGTGAACAGCAAACCTTGACAAAGCATTTGCAGAGCTTTCAGCAAGCTTTGTTGAAGCTTTTAAAGGGCAATTCAGCTCCAGTTTGTAAATTCTGATTGGCACTTTAAGCAAGCTTATTGCAGGCTTCAGCACTTCTTGAAGCTTGTTGAAAGCCTGCTGAAGCCTGCTAGCCACATGCATAAAGTTACAATCAGCACTCCCATTAGGATCTGAGTTCAAAACGTAGGTTAAGAAAAATAAAACACCCAATTGGTTATGTCCATCTTCTGTCTCTTACAGAGTACTATACAACATGTGGCAGCTGATTTAATGAAGTGGACCCAAAGCAGCAAATAGAGTGTATCTCTTTTGTGTTCATTAAACAGCTTTGCGAGATGAACTTAGTGTGATTGTACTGTCCTGGTGTATAGAACCAGAGGAGAAAAGGAAAAAGACCTAGTAAGGGAACGCTAGACAAGTAAAGAAGGTGATAGTTAATTTAAATCCAGATGTGGTTAGGGGAAAGACAAAAGTGGTGGGGGGAAGGGAATTGAGTGGCAGGGTGGGAAGGCAAGCCTCCAAACATTTAGGTTTACATTAGGTATTTATGGTAGAAAAGGTTTGAATCGTAGATTGAGAAAACAATCCATATAGTATTTCATGCCCTCCTCCTTTCCATGTGGCCTGTACATAAACTCCTTAATTTCCTCCTTCTTCTGTATATCACCTGTACATTAATGTATATAGTGCACCATTCTCAAGCGCCGCATTTAACCCCCTCAGTACCTCATGTTTCTACACTTCCAAAAGACTGTGACAAAAAAATGAGAACACCTTGGGAGGTTTACTTTCCAAAAATAATTCATTCAGAGGTTTTTGTAAGATTCTGGCAATTTTATTTTAACAGAAGGCAAGAAAAACAGGTGTTTTTTTATTTTGTTTATTTTTTTCATTTTTATAGTAAAATATAAAAAAAAACAGTGGTTATTAAATGCAACCAAAATAAAGCTATATATCTCTAAAACAAACTTCTCTCTATATATCTACAGTTGATGAGCTTTATGCTACTTCATTCTAGTCCCCTAATAACAGAAGAGCAACCTCTAATATTGTTTCTGTTCTTTACAAATTAGCAAACAGTAAATGGTTTCAGAAATATTACAGAATAATATCAAAGCTTTATTATTTATGCTTTTAAATTAGAACAGGTTTCTGAATCAGAACGTTGAATTTACTAATTTTAATAACTGAGATTCACTTTACTAATAATAATGGTAATTGTTACTCTAAGTATTTCTTTTTTTTAAGAAATGGATGCCTATTTTCATGTGTTTCCAATTTTACATATATGCGTAAATAGATTTTTCTCTCTTTAGAAACTAAATCTTGAAGGAACTGGTATAATGTCAGGAGTAGATGTAATGATAGCAGTTGGAGCAATAATTATGGTGCTTGGATTTTTTGGATGCTGTGGAGCCATAAAGGAAAGTCGTTGCCTTCTAATTCTGGTATGTACTTTTACGATGTACATTGTTGCTGTTTTGTTGATCTATTTTATAGAAACAAATTCTCGATACCAGCTCTGCAATCTTTCTTCAAATCAAAAAGACAGACACAGCTTCCTTATGAATTTAGATTTTTGCCATAATATATCATGGCATCTCTTTTAATTGTTCTGTTTGTGTATTTGAAGTGAATTTCTAGGTTTTTTTTTCCTTTTTTAGTTTTGGATAGACGGGAGAAGCATTGGTTTGTTTTTTGCGGCCTCATTGGGGAACTTTCCTCCCTATTTGTATTGATGACCATTGTTCTAGAAAGCAAGTGAGGGGAAATCCACATTTTTAGATTGTCCCTAGAAGAAAAGGTAAGGGAAAACCTTCCAACATTGGTAACTGTCTAAGAGAGGCATTCCCCACACTATGGAAGATTTCCCTTCACTTTATATCTCTGGGGCAGAGTCAACAGAAATGTCACTAATTGTACACAGTAAGCAAACAAATAAACTGGCAGGAGTTTTTACCCCTACCTACCTTATTCAAATCTAAAAAAAAAGTTTGTGCTATATATACACTTTAATTTTTGCTGCATTTTGTGTTTAGTTCTTGGCACCTTGATAAAAGAGCCTATACCCCCTTTAATCCTCTCCCCTCCAGAACAGTGGCATTTACTTCTGTTCCCTTGAACGTCTTAAAGTAGATAGCTATGTAGTTTAAGTGATACACTTTTTTTTTTTAATTCTTTTTATTGTGCTTTATAAAGGAAGATGGTGGGGGAGCACAACTGGCCCAATGAAGGTCACGCAGGACAAACAATAATAAATCTAAAAAAAACATAATTCAAGGAAACAAACCCTTTCTCCCCCCTGCCCTTCTCTGTGCCACCCCCACAACAACTCAACAGGATGATGGCATTACCAAACAGATAGGCAAGCAATCAACATCACTGACAAGATGCAGGCCCATCCATATACTGAATAGGTGTTGGCCGTTCAGAATAACTTGAGTGCATGATGTATGATATCAAATAAAATGAACAAAGGCCAGGCAACAATAGATCAACATTACCTCTCCCGCCACCGGTGTTCAAGCAAGGGGGACCTGCAGAAGAAAAACAAGTGGCATACAAATGATGACAAGGAGATAGGGGCTATCCATTTGTGACTTCCGTGGATGTCCAGCTACTCAAGACCTTGTAAGATTTCATAGGCAACCTCTAATCAGATATGTTGCTTTATAAAATGGTAGCTCCGCATTCACCAGACCTTTCCAATATTGTAAGGAAGGGAGGATTATTTCTACAAATGTAACAAAATCACCTTATGGGCGTAGAAAAGAAGTATACTCAGTAATGTTCTATGTGTGACTGTGTTGGCTAGGCCCTCCACCAACCCCAACAGACATACCAGAATGGACTGAGGGGCTACAAGCGTCGTAGTGTCCATAATAAATTTAGTGGCCTCCGCCCAGTAGTGTTGAATTAATGGACAGTGCCAAAAAATATGTATATAATCAGCTGGGCCTGAAGGTATAATGCCAGCACTCCGCAGATGCGGGCTAATAAATACCTGCCAGTTTAGCAGGCATAAAGTATATGCGGTGGAGGAGCTTATACTGAGCCAACCTATCCTTGAGGGACACCAAATGCTTAAATGGATAGTCCCACATGTCGTCCCAGTCATCCCCCTGCAGATCCAGGACATCCTCAAGCCACTCCATTCTACAACGCTGAACTGAAGGTGGGCTGATTGGGAACAACTTCTTATACATTGTAGATAGGGGTTTACACAAAGAGTCAAAGCATAACAAAGTTTCCAAACAGGAGGACTGAATCACTAACACAAGCGATCTAAACTGTGACAGAAAAGCATGTTGCAATTGGAGGTTCTGAAAGAGGTACCAGTTTGGAAGGGCATATTTTGCTATGAGCTCATTGTAAGTCAGTCATTTGCCTGCCAAGACTATATCATCGATGGTTTTGACCCCTTTAGGAGCCCATGTGGCCAGGTCTGAAAGCTCAAGGACGTGGGGCAGTTGCGGATTCAACCAAAGCGGGGAGCTAGGTGATTTAGAGGTTCTCCCCAGAGAGTATTTTTAGGGCCTGCAGCCACACTCTCATTGTCAATTTCATGTTACACAATGTGGTGTTAGGGGACCTTTGAAAAGCAAATATTTTCAACCCTCATAAGAGCTCATCAAGAGAGCATTCAGCACCATGCCCGCATCCTGATCATCCACCAGTAAAAGTAATACCCCTTTTTTTTTTTTTTATAAAGTAAATTTTTAAATACACAGGCTTTTTGAAACATCCATAGATTCCCTAAGGAAATGCTGAAAGCTTAAAATGTATCTATGTCCAAAACTAATTTTAGTTCTTAGTTTTGGACATAATGGGAAAAGATTCCATTAAAGGAAAACATTTTACCAGACATGAAGTGCATGCAAATCTGCAACAGGAACACATGCAACAATAAAAGGTTGACAAATTCTAGCATTCCCCTACTTAACTTAAAAAAGAACCTTTACTTCTCTCTGTGATACGGTTAGATTTTCCCTTGTTTCCTGCCAAAATTGAAAAAAAAAAAAAAGGTTTTTGGCTATAGATCTATTCAGGGTTGCTGTTAGAAACCAGGGGCCCCATACAGCCAATCTGACAGCCCCCCCCCCCAAAAAAAAAACCCCAGTTTACTATGCTTCAGTTATAAATGAACAAAGTGAGTGAACACTACCAAGCACTGATTGCGTTCATTCAGGAAAGGAAGAGATTGGTAAATGTGACATATTTACCAGACCCATCCCCCCGACTAAGGCAGCTGGCAGCACTGTGGGGGTAGGGGGCACTTAGGGGGGCCTGGACAGCAGGGGGAAATGTACAGTGCACAGGGAGGGTGATTGGTACAGCAAGGGGGGGGGGAATTACTGGAACTTATCCCCTGTATGGCTTTCTCTGTAGCAGCTGAGAGCCAATGGGAGGGAATGGAGAAGAAGCCAGCTTTCAGCTGCTGCAGAGAGAGCCATGCAGGGGATCAGTTCCAGTAATTTCTCCCGCCGAACCAATCACTATCCCTACCCTCATCTGTTTCATCCAGCTGCGGACACTGTAGAAGATTCTACTACATCTTGAAGTAAAGCAAGTTACTTTGCTTACATTTGTGTGTTTAGGAATTTTTGGGTCAACGTGGTGCCCAATTTCCCTTTACACTTGAGCACCTTATTTTCTAATCCATCAACCTGGGCTTGCTTGGTGCAACTGTATATTTCATGTATAGACCAGCCTTTCTCAACCCTTTCAACACAGAAGAACCCTTGAAAAAACATTCAGGGAATCCTTGCTACTATACTATATCTACAACACATGATACATTAGTGTGATGGTCATTCAGAAGAAGTCTCCCCTTACAGAAAGCTAAAAGGATCAATGGTGTCTGAGGGAACATCTCTTAGAGGCAGAAAATCTTCATTGCTCAAGGAACCCCAAGAAATCTCTGGAGGAACCCTAGGGTTCCATGGAACCCTGATTTAGAAACTCTGGTATAGACGGACAGCCCTTTGATATAATTTTATAGTGCTTTTATAAATCATAGTTATTGTAAGACCTTTTCTTAAGCGCCATTTTTCCTCTTCAACCACTTGCCCTCCAGAGGATTTACCCCCCTTCCTGACCAGGCCATTTTTTTGTGATATGGCACTGTGTTCATTTAACTGACAATTGAGTGGTCATGCAACACTGCAACACTGTACGTAAATTAAATTTATGTCCTTTTTTCCCCACAAATAGAGCTTTCTTTCGATGGTATTTGATCACCTGTGCGTTTTTGTATTTTTTTCGCTATAAACAAAATTTTGGAAAAAAACCAATATTTTTGACTTTACTTTATAAACATATCCAGTAAAAAATTAAAAAAATCGAATTTCTTCATAAATTTAGGCCATAATGTATTCTGCTACATGTCTTTGCTAAAACAAAATCCCAAGACATGTACATTAATTGGTTTATGTGAAAGTTATAGCATCTACAAATGGCGGTATATATACTGGAATTTTTTATTTTTTTTTAATATTAGTAATGGTGGGGATCAGCGACTTATAGCGGGACTGCGGCAGGCATTCTGACACTGGGTGGGAACTGACTAACTGCCACTGACATCCCAATGACACTAATACAGTGATCAGTGCTAATGACACTGGGCAGGAAGGGGTTAATATCTGGGGCAATCAAAGGGTTAACTGTGTGCAGTTTTACATCATGTGCTGTGTGTGTTTTACTAGGGAAACATGCTGCTGTGTATTTCTCTGCTGTGCAGAGAAATACAAAGCAGCACGTCCTTGCTGGCAGGAAAGAGACTTGTGTTGTGTACACACAGGTCTCTCCCCTGTCAGTTTTACTTGGTGATCACCGGGTGCTGGTGGGGAATCTGGCCAGGACCCGGTGATTGGTATCTGTAGCCGCCAATGGTGGTATGGGTAGCGTACGCATGCCCCCTACCCGCAAATGCAAAGTATGTATATATACGTGACTTTGCGCAGCCCTGCCGCCCTATAGCAGTAGTTCTACTATAGGATGGCGGGCAACGGTTAATATTACCATCAATAAAGCTGGCATCTCAATAGCCATCTAATCTGATCAATTTTTTATAATTCTACTCTTTGCTTTGTTACCATATTTAGTGTTTTAAGCTTTTTTCCTTTAATTTCAATGACAGTTGCCCCAAAGTAATCCTTAACAACCATTTTTTCCTTATTTCTGCCTAGTTCTTCATTGGTTTGTTTCTGATCCTGGCACTTCAAATAACAGCAGGAGTTTTGGGAGTTGTCTATAAACCAAAGGTATGTTGGATACATTTATCAAACATCTGCTGCCAATTTAAAGTTTAAATCAGTTACATTTCACTTTCATTGGTACTTCTTCGTTCCAGATTGAAGCAGCAGTAAACCAGTCTTTATTTGACCTTTTACCATTAAATAACCAACCTACTGACTTTAAAGAAGCCTTGGAAAGCATCCAGAAAGAGGTGAGATACAGCAATTATATTTGATTACATGCTGAATGTTTTCTAACATTTGATCCAGAAGCACCACAGTCTTGTGAAATAATTAACTCTCAAAAGCGTTGAAGTGATATGCTTTAAAAAATATGCAATCCTATATCAAATGCAAATAAATATATAATATGAAAAACAATGAATGCAAATATTAAACAAATGAAATCAAATATTAAACAAATTAAAAAAAAACTTAGTGTTGCAGTACAACTGTTCCAGTCATTTTACCACTTTGTAAACCAGCTCGATAAATGGCAGTGTAAATAGTTTATTTATTTAAATAGCTTTGCAGCTGAAAAAAAATGTCTCATATTAATATACACTATTGCCAAAAGTATTGGGACGCCTGACTTTACACGCACATGAATTTCAATGGCATCCCAGTCTTTGTCCGTAGGATTCAATACTGATTTGGCCCACCGTTTTCAGCTATAACAGCTTCAATTCTTCTAGGAAGGCTCTCCACAAGGTTTAGGAGTGTGTCTATGGGAATGTTTGACCATTCTTCCACAAGTACATTTGTTAGGTCAGGCACTGATGTCGGACGGGAAGGCCTGGCTCGCAGTCTCCGCTCTAATTCATCCCAAAGGTGTTCCATCGGGTTGAGGTCAGGACTCTGTGCAGGCCAGTCAAGTTCCTCCACCCCAAACTCGCTCATCCATGTCTTTATGGACCTTGCTTTGTGCACTGGTGCGCAGTCATGTTGGAACAAGAAGGGGCCATCTTCAAACTGTTTCCACAAAGTTGGGAGCATGATATTGTTCAAAATGTCTTGGCTTGCTGACGCCTTAAGAGTTCCCTTCACTGAAACTAAGGGACCAAGCCCAACCCCTAAAAAGCAACTCCACACCATAATCCCCCCTGCACCAAACTTTACCACAATGCAGTTTGGCAAGTACCATTCTCCTGGCAAGCACCAAACCAAGACATGGCCATCGGATTGCCAGACAAAGAAGCGTGATTCCTCACTCGAATCACTTGTCAGTCGACACTTTGCATTGCACTTGGTGATGTAAAGCTTCGATGCAGCTGCTTGGCCATGGAAACCCATTCCATGAAGCTCTCTATCCAATGTTGTTATGCTAATATGAAAGGCCACACAAAGTTTGGAGGTCTTTAGCTATTGACTCTGCAGACAGTTGGTGACTTCTGCGCACTGTGCACTTCAGCATGTGCTGACCTCGTTCTGTTATTTTATGTGGCCTACCACTTCGTGGCTGAGTTGCTGTTGTTCCCAGTTACTTCCACTTTGTTATAATACCACTAACAGTTGACCGTGGAATATTTAGTAGCAAGAAAATTTCACAGATGGACTTATTGCACAGGTGTCAACCTATCACAGTACCACGCTTGAATTCACTGAGCTCCTGAGAGCGACCCATTCTTTCACAAATGTTTGTAGAAGCAGTCTGCATGGCTTAGGTGCTTGATTGTATACACCTGTGGCCATGAAGGTGATTGAAACACCTGAATCCAATGATTTGGAGGGGTGTCCCAAACCTTTTGGCAATATAGTGTATGTAGAAGTGAGATTATGCACGTAGCAAAATTAAATGCACATAATTACCTACAGCTCTTCAACATTTCTAAAATCCAAAATGTAGTATGTTTATTAACATGTTTTATCAGTGCCCACCTTTTAATATGAAATGATGGCTGTGCAATGTCTTTCTTTCCTTGATGATGTTAGCACACAGAACATAAATGTCCTACGTACATATTTGTAGAACATAAATAATGATAATCTTAGTCTTTTACAGGTTTCCAATGTAACTGTTTTTTTTTGTTCATTCCATATTTAATATACCCTGAATAGCCTTTTATTATATTTTAGTATATTATCATATTTCTATTCAGCAAGATCAAATAATACATTTCAGGAAAAAGTAATGTTTTATGTTGTAACACAAATCATAGGGAGAACACATTTTTTTGTGACTTACTATTTGTTTATCTACTTACAGAGTAAATGCTGTGGTATTGTTAATGGAATTCAGGATTGGGGGGGTACTTCCCCTACATGTATTTGCAATGCAAAAGAAGACAAAGAAGAATGTGGGAACAATGGATTCTATAAAAAGGTAAATAAATTGCCAGTATTGATATGTAAAGTGTGCTTGCACTGATGTGAAATTTAGACAACTGACACCAGACACCAAGCAATTACAGGTACTTGTAGAGGTGCTAACACATGCTTTGAGTTTTTTATTTTTCAGATTCCCCTATGAGGCAAAAAAAAAGAAAACAAAATGAGCTGTAATCACATCTGTTTGAGTAGACACATTTACATATATGCAACACAAGGTGTTACTTTTCTTCCACTTTAACACAATTGTAGTTATGTGAATTCACAGGTACCCTTAGGCAGGCCATAGAAGGGCTGTTTATCGGCCGAATTTTCGGCCGATAAACGAAAAATCGGTCAGCCCCGTTGCCGATGCTGGCACCCATGTCTACAAAAAACGGCTGTTTTTTTGCGTATTTTCCAGCATGACCAATAAAAATAAATGAGGAGATCCGCAAAAAAAGACCAACGGGCTGGCCCCACTAACGGCGTGAATATCGGCTGATTTTTCGTGCGGACGAAAATTCGGCTGATAAACGACCCGTCTATGGCCTTCATTAATATTTATTAAGCTATTTAGTAAGCCCCCCTCATGACATCAATTAATTACAAGGTCCATCTTTTTACTTGTTTTTAAGTCACTGTCTGAACAGATGGCTTTTCCTGATCATCATAGAACATAAGACTTTTAGGGGTCCATTTATAAATGTTTTTCACACAACTTTCATATAACATTCACTCAAGATTTACACATTTTTTCAAACTGGATTACATAAGAAAAATAAGGACATTCTTAACAAATGTGAATGTTGTGTGAAATCATTATAAATAGACCTTTCAATGTTATGTATATCAGATCAGCATTATGAACTGTAAATACATTGATAAATGTATGTGTTATTGTATTGGAAACCTTGCTTTATTGTACACTTGGTAAATGTATACAAATGAGCAGGTAGTCATATTTGTTATGCTTCCTGCTTAAATATTGTAGCTCAGAGTTGTGCCATGTGGATCATCTAATCGTATTACTAATTTACCAAAACTGTATCTACGTGTTTAAAAACAAGTTCTCCATAGCCAGACACCATGTGATATTTTGCCTAGGTTTTAAGTCATATGACAGAGCATTGGAAGCAGAAGTTTTTTTTAGGCATGGCAAGCATGTTGTACTTGTGTTCTCAAAATAACATAATTTGGCAATTGTGATATGATATGCCATAGTGTATTCCCTGCCAGTCTTATACTCATCTGCAGGAGCGGACTGACAGCTCATGGGGCCCCCTTGCAATAGGGGATCATGGGGCCCCTGTGTCCTTGCCCAAACTAAAAAAAGCCTATGAAAAAGGTACCAGGGGCATCTCATGGGTCCCCCTACTGACCCCGGACCCTCGGGCGGTGCCCCAGTTTCCAAATGGTCAGTCCTCCCCTGCTCATCTGTCCACTGATCAAGTGACTTATTGGATGTTCAGCTCGTCTGCACCACCAATTGCTTATCTAAATCTTCCCATCTGGGCCATACATTTGGTCTGAATTCTCTATTCAAATTTTCAACTAACCTAAGGCAAAACATTTTCTTTCAGTTTTGGATAGAGTGGAGAAGGATTAGAACACCTGTCTATTTTTATAGCTGCCATTGCCCCCTGTTAGGAAGAGTCACCCTCTCTATTTGTCCTGTTTACCATAATAATCGAACTTGAATGTAAAAGAAAATTCCAAAGTTTGGGCTGACTCAAGACAAGTAAAAAAGGAGTAGTCTTCCAATCATCGGATGAGTTAGTGTGGCCAAGACCTGTTGGTAGCCATGGTGCCTTGCCAGTCTTCCAACAAGCAAACAATGCTGACTCTTGCCTTGTTAGAAGTGGGTTAGGTCCTAGACTTGTGTCCATGAATGGTGTCATTGGATCACTGACGTGATTTTAGATTATTTACACCCAATTTGTGAGTACATTACTTTTATCCTTATTCACACTTGGTATGTCAGATCCATCAGAACCATGTACAAATAGAAACAAAAGTGTGAAGGACTTTAAAGGTGCTTATATACCCTCAGGAAGAAAACAACTTTGACACACTATATATATATATAAAAATATAAGTTTTTATTACACATAATAAAATGGAACATACACACCCTCCCATAAAATCAGGTAAGAGAATGAACCCTTCAGTACAGTGAATCCCATATCACACTGCCTCTATGTTAACAGTACCAGACTATGACCTAAAGGTCAGCAGTACATCAAGCATAAATTAGGGATAGTGATGTGATGGTGATACCCAATGCGTTTCACTGAATTGGCTTCTTCAAGGGTTCAAAGGAAGGGAATACTGTGGAAGGGATCTCAATACAGTATATTCCAACACTGATTCATTTATTTAACATCAAAAACAGATAACAATATACATTTTTATATTAATAACCCTATTATGACTGACATAAATCTATATAATTATAATATTGTGAATTATTATACCAATACCGATGGTTGATCAGATCAACCAGAACTTGACTCCTGCAAAGAGAGGCGGGTACAATGGGACAGGATATAGCTGGGACCTCCCAAGACATGCACAGGGACACGCACACCACACTGCCCAAGGAAATGGAGATTCCTATTTCATAGCTATCATCCTAAGTATTAAACACAAAAAAGTATTTCTGTCTCCAATATATTCTAGTAAGTATGGCCACTATCTGGCCTTCTTAAATCACTTAGGCAAAACGTTCATAACAAAATTGTTGTATACCTCCAAGTCACAGAGACAATTGACCTAAAAAGAATTGGCGGAGTAGTATATAACTAGAGATGAGCGAAGAAATGAAAAATTCGATTCGACTGATTCGGCGAATTCGTGGACAATATTCGATTCGAGTCGAATAAATTCGCTGTGAATTTAACTTAAAAAAGGGTGTTTCTAGGCTTCAGAGAGACTTAATATTAGTGCAGAACACTGTACCTTTAATTTAAATGCCCTTGGAGTCTGCTGGGGAAGAGAAATAATACTGTCTGTCAGTATGACATGCAGATGAGTGCCGTCGATCTTAGAATCACTGCACACTTCACTCCTTTGGCCAGTCACGGGGCCAAAACCAGTGTTTGGAGCCACAGTGTGGCGGTGGAGGCAGCAGCAATGGGAGGCCATACAGCAACCTATGACAAAATGGAAACCAGCAGGAGCGTGAGGAGACCTGAAAGTGGCACATGGCAGAGTGGGAGCAATGGGAGGCGGTACAGGGACCCAGGTCACACTGTGGGCCCAGCAGCAGCGTGACCAGGCGGTACGGGGGCCCATGGCCGATATGGGGCTTGGTGGCACCTATGGAAGGCCTGTAATCTGCCAGCAACCTATGACAAAATGGACAACCGCAGGAGTGTGAGGAGATTTCAAAGTGGCACATGGCAGAGTGGAAGCAATGGGAGGCCGTACAGGGACCCAGGTCACACTGTGGGCTCAGCAGCAGCGTGACCAGGAGGTACGGGGGCCCATGGTCGATATGGGGCCTGGCGGCACCTATGGAAGGCCGCTAATCTGCCAGCAACCTATGACAAAATGGAAAACCGCAGGAGTGTAAGGAGACCTCAAAGTGGCACATGGCAGAGTGGAAGCAATGGGAGGCCGTACAGGGACCCAGGTCACACTGTGGGACCAGCAGCAGCGTGACCAGGAGGTACGGGGGCCCATGGCCGATATGGGGCCTGGCGGCACCTATGGAAGGCCGCTAATCTGCCAGCAACCTATGACAAAATGGAAAACCGCAGGAGTGTAAGGAGACCTCAAAGTGGCACATGGCAGAGTGGAAGCAATGGGAGGCCGTACAGGGACCCAGGTCACACTGTGGGACCAGCAGCAGCGTGACCAGGAGGTACGGGGGCCCATGGCCGATATGGGGCCTGGCGTAACCTATGGAAGGCCGCTAATCTGCCAGCACCCTATGACAAAATGGAACCCTGGGCTGGGGCAGGCAGAACCGCCGTATCTTTATCACGTTTTTCACAGGCCACCGAATGGCGACGCTGCATATGCTGACGCAACGCTGTAGTCCCAACATGGGCCCCCTGGCCACGCTTGACTTTCTGGCCACATAGTCGACATACGGCTACGTTTACTTCCTCGGGCGGCTTGACGAAAACTTGCCACACCGCCGAGTAGGAAACTTTGCACCCGCTACTCCTCACTGGCTGACTGCTACTTCCTCCGTGCACACCGGCACCACTACTGGCTGTGGTGGTAGGCTGCAGTGGAGCTGCTGCTCTACTCCGTGGCCGTTTGCCTCCACTGACACAGCTGCGACCCTGCTGCCTCCTGGCAGCAGCAATGGGAGGCCGTACAGGGACCCAGGTCACACTGTGGGCCCAGCAGCAGCGTGACCAGGCGGTACGGGGGCCCATGGCCGATATGGGGCCTGGCGGCACCTATGGGAGGCCGCTAATCTGCCAGCAACCTATGACAAAATGGACAACCGCAGGAGTGTGAGGAGATTTCAAAGAGGTACATGGCAGAGTGGAAGCAATGGGAGGCCGTACAGGGACCCAGGTCACACTGTGGGACCAGCATCAGCGTGAACAGGCGGTACGGGGGCCCATGGCCGATTTGACCTCATTCATCCCATAGTCCTGCCGACTCACGAATAGCGTGGCCTCCTCAAAGGGCCTGAGCAAGCGCAGGTGTCACACATGAGCTGACAATGGCTGACATCTAAGTTACACAGGGAGTACCTTTATCCGCTTTTAACATCAGGAAATCTGTGATGGCCTTTAGCTGTTCGTAAAGGCGGTCTAACATATGTAGGGTTGAATTACACCTTGTTGCAACGTCACAGCATGAGGAGTCGGTACGGGGGCCCATGGCAGATTACATGTCTGGCAGCAGCAATGGGAGGCCCGTAATCTGCCAGCACCCTATGTCAAAAAATTCAACACACCAGCAGTGTGAGGAGACCTGAAAGTGGCACATGGCAGAGTGTGGCGATGGAGACAGCAGCAATGGGAGGCCGTACAGGGACCCATGAGAGACTCTGGACCTAGCAGCAGCATGAGGAGGCGGTATATAGGGGCCTATGGCAGATTAGGGGCCTGGCAGCAGCTATGGGAGGCCCGTAATCTGCCAGCACCCTATGTCAAAAAATTAAACACACCAGCAGTGTGAGGAGACCTGAAAGTGGCACATGGCAGAGTGTGGCGATGGAGACAGCAGCAATGGGAGGCCGTACAGGGACCCATGAGAGACTCTGGACCTAGCAGCAGCATGAGGAGGCGGTATATAGGGGCCTATGGCAGATTAGGGGCCTGGCAGCAGCTATGGGAGGCCCGTAATCTGCCTGCACCCTATGTCAAAAAATTTAACACACCAGCAGTGTGAAGAGACCTGAAAGTGGCACATGGCAGCAGAGTGTGGCGATGGAGACAGCAGCAATGGGAGGCCGTACAGGGACCCATGAGAGACTCTGGACTTGGCAGCAGCATGAGGAGGCGGGATATAGGGGCCTATGGCAGATTAGGGGCCTGGCAGCAGCTATGGGAGGCCCGTAATCTGCCTGCACCCTATGTCAAAAAATTTAACACACCAGCAGTGTGAAGAGACCTGAAAGTGGCACATGGCAGCAGAGTGTGGCGATGGAGACAGCAGCAATGGGAGGCCGTACAGGGACCCATGAGAGACTCTGGACTTGGCAGCAGCATGAGGAGGCGGTATATAGGGGCCCATGGCAGATTAGGGGCCTGGCAGCAGCTATGTGAGGCCCGTTATCTTGCAGCACCCTATGTCAAAAAATTAAACACACCAGCAGTGTGAAGAGACCTGAAAGTGGCACATGGCAGCAGAGTGTGGCGATGGAGACAGCAGCAATGGGAGGCCGTACAGGGACCCATGAGAGACTCTAGACTTGGCAGCAGCATGAGGAGGTGGTATATAGGGGCCCATGGCAGATTAGGGGCCTGGCAGCAGCTATGTGAGGCCCGTAATCTGCCTGCACCCTATGTCAAAAAATTTAACACACCAGCAGTGTGAAGAGACCTGAAAGTGGCACATGGCAGCAGAGTGTGGCGATGGAGACAGCAGCAATGGGAGGCCGTACAGGGACCCATGAGAGACTCTAGACTTGGCAGCAGCATGAGGAGGCGGTATATAGGGGCCCATGGCAGATTAGGGGCCTGGCAGCAGCTATGTGAGGCCCGTAATCTGCCTGCACCCTATGTCAAAAAATTAAACACACCAGCAGTGTGAAGAGACCTGAAAGTGGCACATGGCAGCAGAGTGTGGCGATGGAGACAGCAGCAATGGGAGGCCGTACAGGGACCCATGAGAGACTCTGGACTTGGCAGCAGCATGAGGAGGCGGTATATAGGGGCCCATGGCAGATTAGGGGCCTGGCAGCAGCTATGTGAGGCCCGTTATCTTGCAGCACCCTATGTCAAAAAATTAAACACACCAGCAGTGTGAAGAGACCTGAAAGTGGCACATGGCAGCAGAGTGTGGCGATGGAGACAGCAGCAATGGGAGGCCGTACAGGGACCCATGAGAGACTCTAGACTTGGCAGCAGCATGAGGAGGCGGTATATAGGGGCCCATGGCAGATTAGGGGCCTGGCAGCAGCTATGTGAGGCCCGTAATCTGCCTGCACCCTATGTCAAAAAATTTAACACACCAGCAGTGTGAAGAGACCTGAAAGTGGCACATGGCAGCAGAGTGTGGCGATGGAGACAGCAGCAATGGGAGGCCGTACAGGGACCCATGAGAGACTCTAGACTTGGCAGCAGCATGAGGAGGCGGTATATAGGGGCCCATGGCAGATTAGGGGCCTGGCAGCAGCTATGTGAGGCCCGTAATCTGCCTGCACCCTATGTCAAAAAATTAAACACACCAGCAGTGTGAAGAGACCTGAAAGTGGCACATGGCAGCAGAGTGTGGCGATGGAGACAGCAGCAATGGGAGGACGTACAGGGACCCATGAGAGACTCTGGACTTGGCAGCAGCATGAGGAGGCGGTATATAGGGGCCCATGGCAGATTAGGGGCCTGGCAGCAGCTATGTGAGGCCCGTTATCTTGCAGCACCCTATGTCAAAAAATTAAACACACCAGCAGTGTGAAGAGACCTGAAAGTGGCACATGGCAGCAGAGTGTGGCGATGGAGACAGCAGCAATGGGAGGCCGTACAGGGACCCATGAGAGACTCTAGACTTGGCAGCAGCATGAGGAGGCGGTATATAGGGGCCCATGGCAGATTAGGGGCCTGGCAGCAGCTATGTGAGGCCCGTAATCTGCCTGCACCCTATGTCAAAAAATTTAACACACCAGCAGTGTGAAGAGACCTGAAAGTGGCACATGGCAGCAGAGTGTGGCGATGGAGACAGCAGCAATGGGAGGCCGTACAGGGACCCATGAGAGACTCTGGACTTGGCAGCAGCATGAGGAGGCGGTATATAGGGGCCCATGGCAGATTAGGGGCCTGGCAGCAGCTATGTGAGGCCCGTAATCTGCCTGCACCCTATGTCAAAAAATTTAACACACCAGCAGTGTGAAGAGACCTGAAAGTGGCACATGGCAGCAGAGTGTGGCGATGGAGACAGCAGCAATGGGAGGCCGTACAGGGACCCATGAGAGACTCTAGACTTGGCAGCAGCATGAGGAGGCGGTATATAGGGGCCCATGGCAGATTAGGGGCCTGGCAGCAGCTATGTGAGGCCCGTAATCTGCCTGCACCCTATGTCAAAAAATTTAACACACCAGCATTGTGAAGAGACCTGAAAGTGGCACATGGCAGCAGAGTGTGGCGATGGAGACAGCAGCAATGGGAGGCCGTACAGGGACCCATGAGAGACTCTGGACTTGGCAGCAGCATGAGGAGGCGGTATATAGGGGCCCATGGCAGATTAGGGGCCTGGCAGCAGCTATGTGAGGCCCGTAATCTGCCTGCACCCTATGTCAAAAAATTAAACACACCAGCAGTGTGAAGAGACCTGAAAGTGGCACATGGCAGCAGAGTGTGGCGATGGAGACAGCAGCAATGGGAGGCCGTACAGGGACCCATGAGAGACTCTGGACTTGGCAGCAGCATGAGGAGGCGGTATATAGGGGCCCATGGCAGATTAGGGGCCTGGCAGCAGCTATGTGAGGCCCGTAATCTGCCTGCACCCTATGTCAAAAAATTTAACACACCAGCAGTGTGAAGAGACCTGAAAATGGCACATGGCAGCAGAGTGTGGCGATGGAGACAGCAGCAATGGGAGGCCGTACAGGGACCCATGAGAGACTCTAGACTTGGCAGCAGCATGAGGAGGCGGTATATAGGGGCCCATGGCAGATTAGGGGCCTGGCAGCAGCTATGTGAGGCCCGTAATCTGCCTGCACCCTATGTCAAAAAATTAAACACACCAGCAGTGTGAAGAGACCTGAAAGTGGCACATGGCAGCAGAGTGTGGCGATGGAGACAGCAGCAATGGGAGGCCGTACAGGGACCCATGACAGACTCTGGACCTGGCAGCAGCATGAGGAGGCGGTATATAGGGGCCTATGGCAGATTAGGGGCCTGGCAGCAGCTATGGGAGGCCCGTAATCTGCCAGCACCCTATGTCAAAAAATTCTACACACCAGCAGTGTGAGGAGACCTGAAAGTGGCACATGGCAGCAGAGTGTGGCGATGGAGACAGCAGCAATGGGAGGCCGTACAGGGACCCATGAGAGACTCTGGACTTGGCAGCAGCATGAGGAGGCGGTATATAGGGGCCCATGGCAGATTAGGGGCCTGGCAGCAGCTATGTGAGGCCCGTAATCTGCCTGCACCCTATGTCAAAAAATTAAACACACCAGCAGTGTGAAGAGACCTGAAAGTGGCACATGGCAGCAGAGTGTGGCGATGGAGACAGCAGCAATGGGAGGCCGTACAGGGACCCATGAGAGACTCTAGACTTGGCAGCAGCATGAGGAGGCGGTATATAGGGGCCCATGGCAGATTAGGGGCCTGGCAGCAGCTATGTGAGGCCCGTAATCTGCCTGCACCCTATGTCAAAAAATTTAACACACCAGCAGTGTGAAGAGACCTGAAAGTGGCACATGGCAGCAGAGTGTGGCGATGGAGACAGCAGCAATGGGAGGCCGTACAGGGACCCATGAGAGACTCTGGACCTAGCAGCAGCATGAGGAGGCGGTATATAGGGGCCTATGGCAGATTAGGGGCCTGGCAGCAGCTATAGGAGGCCCGTAATCTGCCTGCACCCTATGTCAAAAAATTAAACACACCAGCAGTGTGAGGAGACCTGAAAGTGGCACATGTTTGAGGCATGATTCATGGCGGATTTAGTCAGTTGTGTCAGGAACTGGTGGTTTGAAATCCAGACTAATCCACGCCTGATTCATTTTCACAAACGTGAGTCTCTCCACACTTTGGGTGGACAGTCGTGTCCTCCGCGGAGTTACAATACCTCCTGCCGCACTAAACACGCGCTCCGATGCCACGCTACTGGCCGGGCATGACAGCCTTTCAAGGGCAAATTCAGCTAGTTGGGGCCAAAGGTCAAGTTTCGTTGCCCAGTAGTCAAGGGGATTGTCTACCTCGGTTGGCAGGGTGCTGTCCAAGTAGGCCCAAGCCTGTTGTTTGAGCTCCTGCTCCAGGTCCACCTGATGCTGCTGCTGCTGCTGCGGCTGGTTAGTAGTTTCCTCACTGCGCTGGTGAAGAAAGCTACTCATCATCGACTGCAGACTGAGGCAGCCGCTGCTGGTGGAGCTGCCACTGCTCCTACCACCCCACCCCTCCCCTGCTGCCATGCCAGCGGAACGCGAGCGCACAGGGCCCACAGTGTCTGAGGATGGACGTTGGCGCACAAAGGCAGAGACCAACTGACTACATAGGTGGTTTTTATAGTACGTTATTTTGGCCTCCCTCTCAGCAGGTGTGAAAAAGGCCACCATTTTGGAACGGTAGCGAGGGTCCAACAAGGTGGACAGCCAAAAGTCATCCCTCTGTCTGATGGTTATTATTCGGCTGTCGCTACGCAAGCAACCGAGCATGCTATGGGCCATTTGTGCCAAGGAATGCGAGGGACTCCCTGCCTCCATCTCCACAGCATACTGCCACGGTGCGTCTGGGTCCTCTGTCTCCTCCTCCTCCTCCTCTACCAGATGCTCCTGCTCCTCCACTGTCCGCTGAGTGGAAAAACCACCCATTTCACTCAATAATTCCTGAGCACAAATGTCCTCCTCTACCTCCTCCTCTTCTTCCTGTCCTGCCCCCACAGGGGTCATGTGGCGTTGAGATCTGTGCGCCACGTCTACCGCACCCTGACCAGCCATTGTTAACAGCATTTGTTCCAGGACGTGCAACAGAGGAATGACGTCGTTCATCCCATAGTCCTGCCGACTCACGAATAGCGTGGCCTCCTCAAAGGGCCTGAGCAAGCGGCAGGTGTCACGCATGAGCTGCCAATGGCTGACATCTAAGTTACACAGGGGAGTACCTTTATCCGCTTGTAACATCAGGAAATCGGTGATGGCCTTTCGCTGCTCGTAAAGGCGGTCTAACATGTGTAGGGTTGAATTCCACCTTGTTGCAACGTCGCAGATCAGGCGATGCTGTGGAATTCCGTTCTGCCGCTGCAGCTCAATGAGGGTGTTCTTTGCGGTGTAGGAATGGCTGAAATGCATGCACAGTTTACGTGACATTTTAAGGATGTCTTGCAGTGGGATGGTGGATTTTAGGAACCGCTTGACAACCAGATTGAACACGTGAGCCATGCATGGCGCATGGCACAACCTTCCTTGACGCAGAGCAGACACCATGTTCTTTCCGTTGTCAGTCAACATGGTTCCGATTTTTAGTTTGCGCGGAGACAGCCATCTGTCGATTTCTCTGTTCATTACACTCAGCAGTTCCTCCCCTGTGTGACTACGTTCGCCAAGGCATACCAGGTGCAGCACAGCGTGACACCGTTGCGCCCTGCACATGTGATATGCCGGTCGGGTAATGGGACTTGGCACGGGGGTGGCGGCTGAGGACACGGCGGAAAAAGAGGTGGTAGAGGCGGACATGCTTGCTGGACCAAGGACGTGCAAACGTGGAGGCAAAAGCGTCATGACCTGTCCAAGTTGCTGGTGCGGCTGTGCCGGCACCACGTTCACCCAGTGGGCCGTAAATGACATGTACTGTCCCTGACCGTAGTTACAGCTCCACACGTCGGCGCTGCCGTGCACTTTGGCAGAGACCGACATGCTCAAAGACTGGCCCACCATCTCTTCTACATGTGAATGCAGGGCTGGCACTGCCTTTTGGGCAAAGAAATGACAGCTTGGCACTCTCCACCGCGGCGCGGCACAAGCCATCATTTCTCGGAAAGGTGCTGAGTCCACCAGTTGGAAAGGGAGGGACTGCAGCACCAGCAACTTGGACAGGAGGACGTTCAGCTTTTGCACCGTCGGGTGTGTGCTCGCAAACTGTTGTCTCTTGGATACGGATTCCAAGAAAGACTGTTGACGGAATCCGAGAAGAGGAGTAGCAGGAGAAGGAGCATCTGAACGAGCGGAAGATGCCAACGAGCGACAACTCCCCTCAGCAGAGGTGTTGGAGCCTTGACTGGCTGATAGAGGGCGATTGACGACGTCGGGTGACGGAGCAAGTAACGGAGCGGGTGATGGAGCGGGGGCTGGGGCAGGCAGAACCGCCGTATGTTTATCACGGTTTTCCCAGGCCACCGAATGGTGACGCTGCATATGCTGACGCAACGCTGTAGTCCCAACATGGGCCCCCTGGCCACGCTTGCATTTCTGGCCACATAGTCGACATACGGCTACGTTTACTTCCTCGGGCGGCTTGAGGAAAAATTGCCACACCACCGAGTAGGAAACTTTGCCCCCGCTACTCTTCACTGGCTGACTGCTACTTCCTCCGTGCGCACCGGCACCACTACTGGCCGTGGTGGTAGGCTGCAGTGGAGCTGGTGCTCTACTCCGTGGACGTTTGGCTCCACTGACACTGATGCGACCCTGCTGCTGTCTCCTGGGCAACCCACCGACTGTTTTGCTCGCTGCCAAGCTGCCACCCTCTTCTCCTGATGATGCGGAAGAAATTGCCTGATGACGACGAGGCTGCCAAGTGCGATCAACCTCCTCATCATCAAGTAGGGTCTCCGCCTCACTACTAGCCCCCTCGGCTGCGTCTGGGTCAGGAGACAGACCTGTCTCTAGACCGGCTACCGAGCCACTCTCCTCGCCAGTACTTGTTCGCTTGGCTGCTGAAAAGGCCGATGTCTCCCCCCGTTCCTGACCGCCCTCTGTTAGCTCTTCCTCACTGTACAGTGGGGCTGAGCCCACAGCATGCGATACTTCGCTTGGTGAGGGAACAGCAAAGGACAGGGGCAGGTAGAGGACACGTGATTTCAGTGGGCTTGCTCCCGGGCCATGCCAACTAACGGTTGTGTCTGACGTACCCACCGACCGTTGGCTGTAGGTGTCAGAGGTGACCTGGGAAGAGGAAGACGACCGAGCCAACCAATCAATGACGGCAGGGTTGTCGGTGGAGACACGACCGCTGGATGACACCGGGAGCACTGGCCTCTGGCTGCGAATACTGCTGCCTCGACCCCTTCCTCTGCTGCCACGTCTGCTCGCTCCTAAAACATTGCCTCCTCTGCCACTCCTCTGCATGTTGTCTGACATACTATTTAATTCAACGATTAGGTGTCCCTGAGTAACAATTCTCTGGCACTCAGTAACAATTCTGTCTGTCCCTGAGTATGAATTCTGTGGCCCTGAGTAACAATTCTGTGTCTGTGCGAGTAACAATTCTGTGTCTGTGCGAGTAACAATTCTGTGTCTGTGCAAGTAACAATTTTGTGTCTGTTCGAGTAACAATTCTCTGGCACTCAGTAACAATTCTGTCTGTCCCTGAGTAACAATTCTCTGGCACTCAGTAACAATTCTGTCTGTCCCTGAGTAACAATTCTCTGGCACTCAGTAACAATTCTGTCTGTCCCTGAGTATGAATTCTGTGGCCCTGAGTAACAATTCTGTGTCTGTGCGAGTAACAATTCTGTGTCTGTGCAAGTAACAATTTTGTGTCTGTGCGAGTAACAATTCTCTGGCACTCCGTAACAATTCTGTCTGTCCCTGAGTAACAATTCTCTGGCACTCAGTAACAATTCTGTCTGTCCCTGAGTATGAATTCTGTGGCCCTGAGTAACAATTCTGTGTCTGTGCGAGTAACAATTCTGTGTCTGTGCAAGTAACAATTTTGTGTCTGTGCGAGTAACAATTCTCTGGCACTCAGTAACAATTCTGTCTGTCCCTGAGTAACAATTCTCTGGCACTCAGTAACAATTCTGTCTGTCCCTGAGTAACAATTCTCTGGCACTCAGTAACAATTCTGTCTGTCCCTGAGTAACAATTCTCTGGCACTCAGTAACAATTCTGTGTCTGTGCGAGTAACAATTCTGTGTCTGTGCAAGTAACAATTTTGTGTCTGTGCGAGTAACAATTCTCTGGCACTCAGTAACAATTCTGTCTGTCCCTGAGTAACAATTCTCTGGCACTCAGTAACAATTCTGTCTGTCCCTGAGTAACAATTCTCTGGCACTCAGTAACAATTCTGTCTGTCCCTGAGTATGAATTCTGTGGCCCTGAGTAACAATTCTGTGTCTGTGCGAGTAACAATTCTGTGTCTGTGCAAGTAACAATTTTGTGTCTGTGCGAGTAACAATTCTCTGGCACTCCGTAACAATTCTGTCTGTCCCTGAGTAACAATTCTCTGGCACTCAGTAACAATTCTGTCTGTCCCTGAGTATGAATTCTGTGGCCCTGAGTAACAATTCTGTGTCTGTGCGAGTAACAATTCTGTGTCTGTGCAAGTAACAATTTTGTGTCTGTGCGAGTAACAATTCTCTGGCACTCAGTAACAATTCTGTCTGTCCCTGAGTAACAATTCTCTGGCACTCAGTAACAATTCTGTCTGTCCCTGAGTAACAATTCTCTGGCACTCAGTAACAATTCTGTCTGTCCCTGAGTAACAATTCTCTGGCACTCAGTAACAATTCTGTGTCTGTGCGAGTAACAATTCTGTGTCTGTGCAAGTAACAATTTTGTGTCTGTGCGAGTAACAATTCTCTGGCACTCAGTAACAATTCTGTCTGTCCCTGAGTAACAATTCTCTGGCACTCAGTAACAATTCTGTCTGTCCCTGAGTAACAATTCTCTGGCACTCAGTAACAATTCTGTCTGTCCCTGAGTATGAATTCTGTGGCCCTGAGTAACAATTCTGTGTCTGTGCGAGTAACAATTCTGTGTCTGTGCAAGTAACAATTTTGTGTCTGTGCGAGTAACAATTCTCTGGCACTCAGTAACAATTCTGTCTGTCCCTGAGTAACAATTCTCTGGCACTCAGTAACAATTCTGTCTGTCCCTGAGTAACAATTCTCTGGCACTCAGTAACAATTCTGTCTGTCCCTGAGTAACAATTCTCTGGCACTCAGTAACAATTCTGTCTGTCCCTGAGTAACAATTCTCTGGCACTCAGTAACAATTCTGTCTGTCCCTGAGTATGAATTCTGTGGCCCTGAGTAACAATTCTGTGTCTGTGCGAGTAACAATTCTGTGTCTGTGCAAGTAACAATTTTGTGTCTGTGCGAGTAACAATTCTCTGGCACTCAGTAACAATTCTGTCTGTCCCTGAGTAACAATTCTCTGGCACTCAGTAACAATTCTGTCTGTCCCTGAGTAACAATTCTCTGGCACTCAGTAACAATTCTGTCTGTCCCTGAGTATGAATTCTGTGGCCCTGAGTAACAATTCTGTGTCTGTGCGAGTAACAATTCTGTGTCTGTGCAAGTAACAATTTTGTGTCTGTGCGAGTAACAATTCTCTGGCACTCAGTAACAATTCTGTCTGTCCCTGAGTAACAATTCTCTGGCACTCAGTAACAATTCTGTCTGTCCCTGAGTAACAATTCTCTGGCACTCAGTAACAATTCTGTCTGTCCCTGAGTATGAATTCTGTGGCCCTGAGTAACAATTCTGTGTCTGTGCGAGTAACAATTCTGTGTCTGTGCAAGTAACAATTTTGTGTCTGTGCGAGTAACAATTCTCTGGCACTCAGTAACAATTCTGTCTGTCCCTGAGTAACAATTCTCTGGCACTCAGTAACAATTCTGTCTGTCCCTGAGTAACAATTCTCTGGCACTCAGTAACAATTCTGTCTGTCCCTGAGTAACAATTCTCTGGCACTCAGTAACAATTCTGTCTGTCCCTGAGTATGAATTCTGTGGCCCTGAGTAACAATTCTGTCTGTGCGAGTAACAATTCTGTGTCTGTGCAAGTAACAATTTTGTGTCTGTGCGAGTAACAATTCTCTGGCACTCAGTAACAATTCTGTCTGTCCCTGAGTAACAATTCTCTGGCACTCAGTAACAATTCTGTCTGTCCCTGAGTAACAATTCTCTGGCACTCAGTAACAATTCTGTCTGTCCCTGAGTAACAATTCTCTGGCACTCAGTAACAATTCTGTCTGTCCCTGAGTAACAATTCTGTCTGTCCCTGAGTATGAATTCTGTGGCCCTGAGTAAGAATTCTCTGGCACTCAGTAACAATTCTGTCTGTCCCTGAGTAACAATTCTCTGGCACTCAGTAACAATTCTGTCTGTCCCTGAGTAAAAATTCTGTGGCCCTAATAACGTTTCTGTGGCCCTAAGTAACAATTCTCTGGCACTGAGTGAAAATTCTGTCTGTCCCTGAGTATGAATTCTGTGGCCCTAACTAGCGTTTCTTTGTCCCTAAATAACGATTCTGTGGCCCTCATTAACAAGTCTGTGTCCCTGAGTAATGGTTCTCTGTCCCTAAGTAACTTCTCTCTGTCCCCAATTCTCGTTTCTGTGGCCCTAACTCTGTCCCTGTCCCTAGTACAGAGCGGTCTGCCTCTGTTCAATGACTGCAGGCAAATGAAGATTTCCAAAATGGCCGCTATATATACCTCGACCATTACACAGTGCTGGCTGGCTGGCTGCTGATTGGCTGATGCGATCACATGTCGTTGAGGAATGCATTATGGGGCAGCGCGCCTTGTCTGCGCGCCTTCCCCGACATCCCCGCTCCGTCGCCGCACATGTCAGCCGCCATTTTCGGAAAAATTTCGATTCGCGCGTCCGAATTAGGCTGTTTTTCGGATTCGGCACGAATCGAAATTTTTCCGATATTCGACTCGAATTCCACTTCGGATACTTCGATTCGCTCATCTCTATATATAACTTGATAGATGCCAGATAGATGTTCCGAAATTGCTTCCTGGGTTGCTTTTAGAGTGTGTTTTGGATCGTTGTCCATCTGTACTGTGAAGCGTCATCCAAACAACTTTGCTGCATTTGGCTGAATCTGCGCTGATAGTATATCTGTAAACACTGCAGGATTCATCCAGCTGCTTCTGTCTTCTGTCACATCATCAATAAACACCAATGACCCAGTGCCACTGGAAGCCATGCATGCCCATGCCATCACACTTCCTTCACCATGTTTTACAGTGTGCTTTGGATCATGAGCTATTCCAAGACTTCTCCACACTTTTTTCTTCTCATCATTCTGGTGCAGATCAATCTTAGTTTCATTCGTCCAAAGAATGCTTTTCCAGAACTGGTTTGACTTTTTTAGATGTTTTTTGGCAAAGTCTGATCTGGCCTTTCTATTCATCAGGCTTATGAATGGTTTGCACCTTGTGGTGAACCCTCTGTATTTGCTTTCGTGAAGTCTTCTCTTGATTGTAGACTTTGACAATGATACACCCACCTCCTGGAGAGTGTCCTTCACTTGTTTGGATGTTGTGAATGGGTTTTTCTTTACCATAGAGAGGATCCTGCGATCATCCGCCACTGTTGTCTTCTGTGGACGTCTATGCCTTTTTGTGTTGCTGTGCTCATCAGTGCATTCTTCTTTCCTCAGAATGTACCAAACTGTTGATTAGGCCACCTCTAAAGTTGCTGCTATCTCTCTGATGGATTTGTTGCATTTTTGAAGCCTTACAATGGCCTGTTTCACTTGCCTGAACAGCTGCTTTGAACGCATGATGTAGGTTCACAGCAAAAGATTCCAAATGCAAATACCACACTAAGAATCAATAAAGGAGTAGCCCACACCTGGCCATGAAACAGCTTTTGATTCAATTGTCCATTTACTTTTGGTTCTTTGAAAAAGGGGGGGTGGCTACTCTTAAGAGCTGTAATTCCTAAACCCTTTCTCCAATTTGGATGTACATACCCTCAAATTAAACCTGAGAGTGTGCACTTTCATCCCATATCCATTATATACAGTGGGGCAAAAAAGTATTTAGTCAGCCACCAATTGTGCAAGTTCTCCCACTTAAAAAGATGAGAGAGGCCTGTAATTGACATCATATGTAGACCTCAACTATGAGAGACAAAATGAGAAAAAAAAATCCAGACAATCACATTGGCTGATTTGGAAAGAATTTATTTGCAAATTATGGTGGAAAATAAGTATTTGACCAATATCAAAAGTTCATCTCAATACTTTGTTATATATCCTTTGCTGGCAATGACAGAGGTCAAACGTTACCTGTAAGTCTTCACAAGGTTGGCACACACTGTTGCTGGTATGTTGGCCCATTCCTCCATGCAGATCTCCTCTAGAGCAGTGATGTTTTGAGGCTGTCGCTGGGCAACACGGACTTTCAACTCCCTCCAAAGGTTTTCTATGGGGTTGAGATCTGGAGACTGGCTAGGCCACTCCAGGACCTTGAAATGCTTCTTACGAAGCCACTCCTTCGTTGCCAAGGTGGTATGTTTGGGATCATTGTCATGTTGGAAGACCCAGCCACGTTTCATCTTCAATGCCCTTGCTGATGGAAGGAGGTTTGCACTCAAAATCTCACGATACATGGCCCCATTCATTCTGTCCTGTACATGGATCAGTCGTCCTGGTCCCTTTGCGGAGAAACAGCCCCAAAGCATGATGTTGCCACCCCCATGCTTCACAGTAGGTATGGTGTTCTTTGGATGCAACTCAGCATTCTCTCTCCTCCAAACACGACGAGTTGTGTTTCTACCAAACAGTTCTATTTTGGTTTCATCTGACCATATGACATTCTCCCAATCCTCTTCTGGATCATCCAAATGCTCTCTAGCAAACTTCAGACGGGCCCAGACATGTACTGGCTTAAGCAGGGGGACACGACTGGCACTGCAGGATCTGAGTCTCTGGCGGCGTAGTGTGTTACTGATGGTAGCCTTTGTTACGTTGGTCCCAGCTCTCTGCAGGTCATTCACTAGGTCCCCCCGTGTGGTCCTGGGATTTTTGCTCACCGTTCTTGTGATCATTTTGACCCCACGGGTGAGATCTTGCGTGGAGCCCCAGATTGAGGGAGATTATCAGTGGTCTTGTATGTCTTCCATTTTCTAATTATTGCTCCCACAGTTGATTTGTTCACACCAAGCTGCTTGCCTATTGCAGATTCAGTCTTCCCAGCCTGGTGCAGGTCTACAATTTTGTTTCTGGTGTCCTTCAACAGCTCTTTGGTCTTAACCATAGTGGAGTTTGGAGTGTGACTGTTTGAGGTTGTGGACAGGTGTCTTTTATCTGATAACAAGTTCAAACAGGTGCCATTGATACAGGTAATGAGTGCAGGACAGAGGAGCCTCTTAAAAAAGAAGATACAGGTCTGTGAGAGCCAGAAATCTTGCTTGTTTGTAGGTGACCAAATACTTATTTTCCACCATAATTTGCAAATAAATTATTTCCAAATTAGCCAATGTCATTGTCTGGATTTTTTTTCTCATTTTGTTTCTCATAGTTGAGGTCTACTTATGATGCCAATTACAGGCCTCTCTCATCTTTTTAAGTGGGAGAACTTGCACAATTGGTGGCTGACTAAATACTTTTTTGCCCCACTGTAACTATAGCTTGAATATGTTTTGGTCAATACCTGAAAAAAACTAAAATTGTGCCTGTGCCCAAATATAGTATATGGACCTAACTGTATAGTGTGTGTCGAAGTTGTTTTCATCCTGAGGATATATAAGCACCTTTAAAGTCCTTCACGCTTTTGTTTCTATTTGTACATTACTTTTATCCATTTTAGTTTCATGATAATCCTGATTTTTTTGTGCTAAAGAATGTGTATGCCTTTCTTCCACATTTTAATAATGTTACTTTTTTTAAAGGAGGTCAGCAAGTAAGGGCCTGGTGGTGGATACTCAAACTAGTATAAATGTCAGATGGCATAACTTGCTGTCTTAACTGAAATGCAATCTACTCTGAAAGAAAACTCTGGATATGTTTCTATGTGTCTTACATTATTATTATTATTATTATTTTTATTATTATTATTATTATTATTATACAGTGTTTATTAAAAAGTTTGCTCAGCGCTGTACAATATAGTGGGGGACAGTACAATACAGTGAGACAATACAGTAACAAACAATATACGAGAGGTTCGAGGGCCCTGCTCTTTCAAGCTTACAATCTAGGAGGGAGGGGATAGTGGTACAGGAGGAGGTGATGTGGGGAGTGGAGTGGTGGGAAGAGTGGAGGAGATCGGCTGTTAGGTGAGGGTGGGGTAGGCTTCCCTGAAGAGATGGGTTTTCAGGGTGCGCCTAAAGGTGAGTAGGGTAGGTGACAGTCTGATGGATTGGGGTAGTGAGTTCCAGAGGATGGGGGAAGTCCTGGAGAAGTCCTGCAGTCGTTCGTGGGAGGAGGAGACCAGGGAGCTAGAAAGTAGGAGGTCTTGTGAGGAGCGAAGAGTACGGGTTGGGTGGTATTTGGGTATCAGGTCGGTAAGGTAGTTTGGGGCAGTGTTATGAATGGCTTTGTACGTCAATGTTAGTAGTTTGAATTTAATGCACTGGGCAATCGGAAGCCAATGGAGGGAATGACAGAGGGGGGTGGCAGATGCGGAGCGGTTGGTAAGGTGGATGAGTCTGGCCGCTGAGTTTAGGATAGACTGAAGCGGGGATAGTCTGTGATGAGGTAGGCCAGTGAGGAGGGAGTTGCAGTAGTCGAGTTGTGAGATAATTGTCAAGGTCCTACCTTTTCCCTGAAGTTTTGTTACTCCATGTGCTGGCGTCCATCTTGGATTCTGCTGTGCATGGTGGGAATCCTTTTATGCCTTCAGGTCTCTGAGGTCCATCCCCCAGAGGGGTGTGGCTGATGACATATAAGCCTGTGGCCCGCACATGCTCTTTGCACTTGTGTCTTGTGTCTTTGTCTTCCTACAGCTCTGTGTATACGCTCGTGACTCTTCTGGTATTCTGACTCGGCTTGTGATTAAGACCATTCTCTGTGTTTTCCTTCGATCTGACCTTCCGTTGCTGAACCCGGCCCGTGACCTGTGATTCTCTGTCTACTGTTCTGTACCGTTTTGTCCTGTTGTTGTCGACCCAGCTTGCCTGACTACGCTATTGTCATTCTCACCAGCTACACGCCATTGACGGCGGCCATTACCACAGCCGGGGTGTCTCGGGGGCCGCGACCTGGTACCTGGCTGCGTCAAGTCCATCCCCACCATCAGGGGCCCTGGTGAAGGGCAGCCTGGGACTTAGACTCCGTGCCCTGAGGGACTTCGGTCTATTGGTGGTGGTTGTCGTCAGCCAGTGCGTTACCCTGCCACTAGGCCTACCTGTCCGTTCCACAGCCCTGCCCTGACATTGCACAAGTGCCATGAATCCTGACGGTGCAGGTACGCCTTCGCTTCCAATGTTGGTCGCCAGACTGGATCAACAGGATCTCCTCTTGGGTCAGTTTGCTCATGCGTTGCAAACCCTGCTTGCAAGCACCGCGCACCTTACTCCTGGTGTTATTAGGCCGGTTGTCACTCCGGTGGTCGCTCCCGCTGCTGTTCCGCTGGTTGCGCCCAGAGGTATGACTGGTTCAGCCCCTCTTCCACAGCGCTTTGGGGGTGAGCTGAGTCAGTGTCGTGGGTTCCTCAACCAGGTGGGGATTTACTTTGAATTAATACCCCACGCTTTTCCGACTGAGAGGTCAAAGGTGGGTTTCCTAATATCGCTACTCTCAGACAAGGCCTTGGCCTGGGCGAATCCCTTATGGGAGAGGAATGACCCAGTGATTCACGCGTTTTCCGGTTTTGTCGATGCCTTCCGTAGGGTATTCGACGTACCGGCTCGCTCCGCCTCGGCTGCCAAGCTGCTCATGTCTATGCATCAGGGTTCACGGACCGTTGCCGAGTACGCCATAGAGTTTCGTACCCTGGCAGCAGAGGTGGGTTGGAACAATGAGGCTCTGGTGGCTGCGTTTTCTCAGGGTCTTTCTGATGCATTGAAGGATGAGATCGCAGCCAAGGAATTGCCTGTGGAGCTGGAGGCACTAATTTCCTTCCTGATCCTGATTGATACCAGGCTCAGGGAGAGGCCTTCACTCAAGGAACGCCTGCGGAGGCCTTCCAATCGACTGGCACCTGCGTTTTCTGTCCCACCCGTTCCTCCCTCTCCTCCCACGCCTCCTGGGGATAGATTGTCTGATGGTGAGCCCATGCAGCTGGGGTTTGCTCGCCTTTCCGAGGGAGAGCGGGCCGCTCGGCGTCGGGAGGGGCGCTGCCTGTACTGTGGCCTTGGTGGGCACTTTCGGCAGTCCTGTCCGGTCCGTCCGGGAAACGCTCGCACCTGAGATCCTGTCGGGGACAGATCTTGGGTGGAGTCTCCTCGTCCCCGGCGTTCCGCAGAGAAAAGCCACTGATCACCGTTGTCCTCTCTTGGGCGGAGGGCTCGGTGACGGCCCAGGTGTTGGTAGATTCTGGGGCCGGCGGGTTGTTTATGGACAGCTCGTTTGCTGCCCAGCACTCCATTCCCCTGCAGGCTCGAGTTACCCCATTGGTTCTCGAGGCGATAGATGGCAGGCCCCTGCAACCACCGCAGGTTACCCACGAGACTATGCCAGTTGAAGTAGCTATTGGGGCTGTTCACAGGGAGTTGGCCTGTTTCCAGGTGATTTCTTCCCCTCACTATTCGGTGGTTTTGGGGTATCCCTGGCTCCAGATGCACAATCCAACCTTCAATTGGCAAACAGCCGAGATTCTCTCGTGGTCTCCACAGTGTGGTGCCGGGTGCATCCGTGGGCCGGTTAAGGTGTTGTGTGCCTCCTCGGACTCTGCGTTGCCCACCGACTATGGGGAGTACCAGGACGTGTTTGATAAGGTACGCGCTGGTGCCTTACCTGCTCATCGTCCTTACGACTGCGCCATATCCTTGCAACCCGGTGCCACTCCTCCGCGTGGCAGGGTGTATCCTCTCTCGGTTGCGGAGAATAAGGCCATGGAGGAGTACGTTGCGGATGCGCTTTCCCGGGGGCACATTCGTAAGTCTACTTCCCCAGCACGAGCGGGCTTTTTCTTTGTTAAGAAGAAGGGTGGTGAATTGAGGCCTTGCATCGATTATAGGGGTCTTAATCGAATCACCACTAAGAATGCCTACCCGATTCCCTTGATTACTGAGTTGTTCGACCGCCTTAAGGGGGCAACAGTCTTTACCAAACTTGACCTTAGGGCGGCGTACAACCTCGTACGGATCAAACAGGGGGATGAGTGGAAGACCGCGTTTAACACCAGAACCGGTCACTACGAATACCTGGTGATGCCCTTCGGGTTGTGTAACGCGCCCGCAGTTTTTCAGGAATTCATAAATGATGTCCTGCGTGACTTGTTGCAGCAGTGTGTTGTGGTTTACCTGGATGACATCCTGGTTTACTCTGCCTCCATGGAGTCCCATATCCAGGATGTCAAGCAGGTGCTGCAACGATTACGTGAGAACGAACTTTTTTGTAAACTTGAGAAGTGCGAATTCCATCGATCCCAAGTTGCCTTTTTAGGCTACATTATTTCTGCAGAGGGATTCTCCATGGACCCTCAGAAGGTTTCGGCGGTTCTGCAGTGGCCTCGTCCCAATGGTCTTCGGCCCATTCAGCGCTTTTTGGGTTTTGCCAACTACTATCGAAAGTTCATCAGGAACTTCTCCACGCTGGCAAAGCCTCTCTCAGACCTAACCAAAAAGGGCAGTAATCCTCACGAGTGGCCATCCGAGGCCATCGTAGCTTTCGAGGCTCTGAAATCCGCCTTCGCTTCGGCTCCGATACTGTCTCATCCCAATCCTGGATTGCCCTTCGTCCTTGAGGTTGATGCATCCGAGACGGGAGTAGGCGCTCTCCTGTCTCAACGTAGGTCGCCCGATGGACCCCTACTTCCCTGTGGGTTCTACTCCAGGAAGCTTTCCTCTGCAGAGTGCAACTACCAGATTGGAGATAGGGAGTTGTTGGCAATCATTCTGGCTCTCAAGGAATGGAGGCACCTGCTCGAGGGCTCTGCGGTTCCAGTCCTCATTCTTACCGATCATAAGAACCTGACTTATCTTTTGGAGGCCAAAAGATTGACACCCCGTCAGGCCAGATGGGCCTTGTTCTTGTCGCGGTTCAACTATGTAGTCTCCTATTTGCCGGGTTACAAGAATGTCAGGGCTGATGCATTATCGCGGCAATACTCTGAGTTGTCCAGGGAGGACTCTGAGTCAACCTCGGTCATACCTCCGGATCAGATCCTGGCTGCCATTCGCACCAGTCTGACTTCTCCCCTTGGGGGGCAGATTTTGGCGGCTCAAACTGACGCTCCTCCCGAGAGACCGGAGGGTAGATGTTTTGTACCCGAGGGGTTGCGCACCCGTCTGCTGCGTACCTACCATAACTCCAAGACTGCCGGGCATCCGGGGAGGAACCAGTTGTCTTGGGTCGTCTCTCGGTTGTTCTGGTGGCCAACTCTCCGTGCCGACATCGCCTCTTATGTAGCGGCATGTTCGATCTGTGCCCAGAATAAATCTCCACGGCATCTTCCAATGGGTCTTCTGCAACCCATTCCCAATGGGGAGCGTCCTTGGTCACACCTAGGCATGGACTTTATTGTAGACCTCCCTGTGTCTCGGGGTCATACGGTCATCCTCATGGTCGTCGATCGTTTTCCCAAAATGTGCCATTGTATTCCACTCAGGAAATTACCAACATCGCAAGAACTGGCCACGGTCTTTTCCAGGGAGATTTTTCGCCTGCATGGGTTGCCCAAGGTGATTGTCTCGGACCGCGGGAGTCAGTTCGTGTCCAGATTCTGGCGCGCCTTCTGCTCCCAGTTGGGTATTAGTCTCTCCTTTTCTTCAGCCTACCACCCGCAGTCCAATGGGGCTGCGGAGCGTTCCAATCAGGCCTTAGAACAATTCCTTCGGTGTTATATCTCGGACCATCAGGACGATTGGTCCGATCTCCTGCCTTGGGCAGAGTTTGCCAGGAACTCAGCGGTCAACTCCTCCTCCGGGATTTCTCCCTTCATAGCCAACTATGGGTACCAACCCGCGGTATTACCTGAGAGGTTCTCACCACAGGACATTCCGGCTGTGGAGAACCATCTTGCTGCCCTGCGTTCTTCATGGGGGCAGATCCAGAGGGCTTTGAGGGACTCGGCTCAGCGTCAGAAGTTCCAGGCTGATCGCAGACGGTTGCCCGCTCCTTCATACCAGGTCGGTGATCGGGTGTGGTTGTCTACTCGTAACCTCAATCTTCGGGTACCCACACCCAAACTAGCTCCCCGTTTTGTCGGTCCTTTTCGCATTCTCCGCAAGGTGAATCCGGTGGCCTATGCTCTTGTCCTTCCACCTGGGATGCGGATCTCCAATATCTTTCATGTATCACTGTTGAAACCTCTGATCTGCAATCGCTTCACTACCTCTCTGCCTCGGCCCCGTCCCATTCGGGTTGACGGTCATGAGGAGTATGAGGTGAGCCGGATCCTGGACTCTCGATTGGTGCGCGGAGGGTTACAGTTCCTGGTTCATTGGCACGGTTATGGTCCCGAGGAGCGTTCCTGGGTTCCCTCCGCGGATGTCCATGCTCCTGCCCTCCTCCGCGCTTTTCATACCCGCTTTCCTCAGAAACCTTTTGTTGAGCCGTGGAGGGGGAGGGGCCCTTGAGGAGGAGGTACTGTCAAGGTCCTACCTTTTCCCTGAAGTTTTGTTACTCCATGTGCTGGCGTCCATCTTGGATTCTGCTGTGCATGGTGGGAATCCTTTTATGCCTTCAGGTCTCTGAGGTCCATCCCCAAGAGGGGTGTGGCTGATGACATATAAGCCTGTGGCCCGCACATGCTCTTTGCACTTGTGTCTTGTGTCTTTGTCTTCCTACAGCTCTGTGTATACGCTCATGACTCTTCTGGTATTCTGACTCGGTTTGTGATTAAGACCATTCTCTGTGTTTTCCTTCGATCTGACCTTCCGTTGCTGAACCCGGCCCGTGACCTGTGATTCTCTGTCTACTGTTCTGTACCGTTTTGTCCTGTTGTTGTCGACCCAGCTTGCCTGACTACGCTATTGTCATTCTCACCAGCTACACGCCATTGACGGCGGCCATTACCACAGCCGGGGTGTCTCGGGGGCCGCGACCTGGTACCTGGCTGCGTCAAGTCCATCCCCACCATCAGGGGCCCTGGTGAAGGGCAGCCTGGGACTTAGACTCCGCGCCCTGAGGGACTTCGGTCTGTTGGTGGTGGTTGTCGTCAGCCAGTGCGTTACCCTGCCACTAGGCCTACCTGTCCGTTCCACAGCCCTGCTCTGACAATAATAAGGGAGTGAATGAGCTGTTTAGTAGTGTCTGGGGTTAGGAACGTACGTATTTTGGAGATGTTGCGGAGGTGAAGCCTGCATGAGTTTACCAACGATTGGACATGGGGTTGGAAGGACAGATTTGAGTCTAGAGTGACACCTAGGACTTTAGCTTGGGGGGTGGGACTGATGGTGGCGTTGTTGGTTGTGATGGAGAGGGTGGGGGGGGGGCGCAGGCTGGGGGGAAAATTAGGAGCTCAGTTTTGGAAAGGTTTAATTTGAGGAAGTGGAGTGACATCCAGTCTGATATGTCGTTCAGTAGGCAGGTGATTTGGGTGGAGACTGAAGGGGTGAGGCGAGGCATAGAGAGGTAGATTTGCGTGTCATCGGCGTAGAGGTGGTAGTTGAAGCCGTGGGAGTGTATCAGTTGGCCAAGGGAGGAGGTGTAGATGGAGAAGAGGAGGGGCCCGAGGACAGAGCCTTGGGGGACCCCAACAGAGAGGGGAAGAGAGGGGGAGGTGGCAGCGTTATAGGTAATGCTGAAGGAGCGTTGGGATAGATAGGAAGAGAGCCAGGAGAGAGCAGAGTCTCTGATGCCAAGGGAGTATAGTTTATTAAGGAGGAGGGGGTGGTCAATTGTGTTGAAGGCCGCGGAGAGGTCGAGGTGTAGGAGGACTGAGTAGTGGCCATTAACTTTGGCGGTTAGCAGGTCATTAGTGATTTTGAGTAGGGCGGTTTTGGTGGAGTGTAGGGGACGGAAGCCAGACTGTAGTGGATCGAGGAGGTTGTTGTCATTGAGGTGGGAGCTTAGGCGATTGTAGACTAAGCGCTCAAGGAGTTTGGATGAAAATGGCAGCAGGGAGATGGGTCTAAGGTTGCTCAGGTCGGTGGGGTCCAGGGAGAGTTTTTGAGTATGGGAGTGATGTGCGATCTTCAATCTCTCCCAGTATAAAGGGAGAGATTGAAGATATGGGTGAGGGAGCGTAGGGTGGAGGAGGAGGGAGACCAGAGGAGTTGTGTGGGGACAGGGTCAAGGGGACAAGTGGTGAGGCGGGCTTCTGAGAAGACCTTAGTGACCTCTTCAGTGATAGCAAGGCTGAAGGAGCGGAGTGTTGGGGAGGTTTTAGTGTGCGGGATGTTAGGTGTGGTGGGGGTCAGGGCTGTTACGAGGTCAGAGGAGGGGAGAGTTGAGGGGGTTATTGTGGTAGGGAGGCTAGGTGGGGAGGTAGATTGAGCATTGGCGATGTCTTTACGGATTGCGTCGATCTTGTTTTGGAAGTGGTTGGCAATCTCGTGGGCAGTGAGTGAGGTACTGGGTGGAGGTGGGGGGGGAGAGTAGGGAGTTGAAAGTGGAGAAGAGCCAGCGAGGACAGGTGGAGAGGGTGTTGATGAGGGTTACGAAGTAGGCTTGTTTGGTGGCGTGGAGGGAGGAGGTGTACATTGCAATTGCCATCTTGTAGCAGAAAAGTGGAAAACTAAACATTCATAGACATCATTGGCCAATGAGGCATGATTTGACCTATCTCTGTCTCCTATTACATTAAATGCTGTCATGAACACAAACACTGGACATGTCAAAAATGTGTTTATTTCTAAGTACAGTCACTTGTCAGTTGTCTTTGCAGGCCCCAGGCCTGGATAGGAGCACTACACTCTTTCTTGCAGAGGCCTATATATTACGGTGGTGCAGATGTAATTAACATAAGGTCACAACTACAGCTGAGGCCAGTACAACAGGGATGCCCAGGCATTTTAGCTGGTGCACAGGGAAACCTACCCTTTCTGACTGGCTCATATATCTGATCTCTACTGCTCATATCCCCAATTCAACTTCTCACAGGATGCTCCCAGGGATAGACAAGGCCTGAGTGTCAGTGAACCATTGTAGGGCTTGACTGCTGTGCCCAACTGCCTGCAACCTTTAAAGAACTTCACCCACTCTGTCTGCAGATGATTACACTCAGTATTACACGGATGCAAAGTGACTTTCTTTTACTCTTTTAAAGTGCAGAATTTCTTTTTAAACAGTTAGAACATGGTACATAACTTCACTGCAAGTTTGTATTCAGTTGTCCAAAATCTTTGGTAGTGTTTAGCCCAAACATACAGATAGGGTCTTCAGCTATGGAAGAAAACTCCCATTTTGTAACTGGTCTCATCCAAGGGTAGGGCTACTGTGTGTTAGTATGTCCCAAAATCATGGCAATGGGCCTCACCATGTGTGCCCCTCTCCAATTCTCCATGACGCACCCTGCTTCACCTCTGGGTGGAAACAAACATCTATCTAGGTTGTAACCCCCCCTTAAATATTTATGGCGTATTATTTATGTAAAAGTTACAAATAAAACATGCCCCTGTATAGTGCATATGATTGGTGGATATATCTGTCTAAAAACACTGTGTTTCTCTTCACAGACTTGTAATACTGTATTTGTTGATTACTTCCAAAAACATCTCCTCATCATCATTGGAATTGCATTTGGACTTGCAGTGGTAGAGGTACTAATATTAATCTATTAAAACTGTAGCTGACAAAAGTATTTAGTGTGTGTTTCAAGTTAGAACAGCAGTATATTTATATTGCACCTGTGCCCAAATGATTGTCATTAAATATTTACATATTCTTAACACGCAGTTAAAAAGCTTTAACACAATACAAGAGGGTTAGGAGGGCCCTGCAGATGCTTTAGGGGCCCTTTCATTATTATTATTATACAGGATTTATATAGCGACAACAGTTTGCTCAGCGCTTTACAATATAAAGGGAGACAATACAGCAACAATACAGTTCAATACAAGAGGGTTAGGAGGGCCCTGCAGATGCTTTAGGGGCCCTTTCATTATTATTATTATACAGGATTTATATAGTGCCAACAGTTTGCTCAGCGCTTTCATATGGACTGCGCTAGGTTCAATCAGTAGGGGACCCATAAGAAGATCCCCTACTGAATTGGTGATAAACATTACATTACATTTTTGCTGCATTTAAAAAGCGGAGCTTTTTGGACCCTTATTTGTTCTATAGTTGCTGGCTGCAGGGCTTCAAATTTCCCGCCCACACATCTTCTCAGGCACAGCACTGGCTGGGAATAGGAGTGTGGGTGGGGCAGACAGGAGGAGAGGGTCGGTAAGAGGCAGTGCATATTGAGCTCTCCGTCCTCTCCTGTCTGTGCAGGGAAGGGAGGAGGGGGGAGTGTTCTTGCTAGGCTGAGTGAGCTGCAGACAGCTTTTCCTGTTGGACAAAGCACTCTCTTACCTTATAGGACCCCCCATAAATTTTGGCTCAGTGCTAGAGGCCGCGTTCCATAACTAGCTTACTCAAGACATTGGGAGGGTATTCCTGTTGCCATGGAGTCCAGCAGGAAAGGAAAAATTACAGTAAGTATTTGATAGGAAATTTCCCATTTTTTTGACAGACTTTGGGAATAACTAGCCACACACACGGGTTGGCAGTTGCTGAACAAAAACGTTTTAATTTGCACTATCAGCAGACAGGGCTCTCAAACCAAAATTACAGAGGATAAAGAGACAGGCTCAACACAGTAATGAGCCATAAAAGTGTTCATTGAGGAGCATGAGGCTGGCCATTATACAAATTATCTCAGGGGCAACATGCTGCAAAGCCACCCATAATGTAGACACATTCCTTTTTGAGTGTGCAGTCACCGCCGCCTCCAGAGACGTCAAGCAGTTAGCTCTGTAAGCCAGTCGGATGGACTGAACAATCCATGCTGCAATCTTTCTGGATGAGGCATGATCTCCTTTGTTCTTCCCATGAAAGAGAACGAACAGGTGATCAGACAGTCAAAGGGGAGCTATTGCTTGCAGATACAGCTTTAGAGTTTTTCCTATATCTAGGGGGTGTATGTTGGTACTGCCAGACGTTCTGAATGTTGGTACAACAATCTCCTGGTTTTCATGAAAGACTGATGTTGCCTTGGGATTTGAGTCAAGCATAGGTATGAGTACTACCAGCTCTGGGAAGAACATTAAGAACGGTTCTTTACACCCGAGGGCTCCGATTTTGGAAACTCTTTTTGCCGACGTGATGGCCACTATGAAGGCAGGCTTAAGGGAAAGCTCTGTAATTGAGACTGGCCTTGTATGGTCCATCCCAGCTTCTGAGTGAAAATAAAGGACAAGAGGAATATTGGGGAATCTTGGCTTTCTCTGAGGTCTAAGTCTCACAGCTCCTCTGAAAAACTGATGGACAAGAGAGTGTCTGCCACAGGGTGCCCTGGTGAAGACTGATATAGCTGACACCTGTACTCTGAGGATGCTAACTGATAAAGCAAGGTCTAAGCCTGTTTGCAGGAAACCCAGGATATTCTGAACTCTTGGATCACTGTATGACCCACCAGTAGCAGACATGTATTCTACAAATTCCAACCAGGTTCTCCAATAAACCTTTGATTCTGCTAATTCTCCTGGCATTCATCAGAGTAGCGATGACTCCAGCAGAACAGCCTAAGGCCTCCAGTCTCCCCCTTTCAAGAACCAGACCATCAGATGTAGTTAGGAGGTTTTTCTCTTGGCCCTGCTCCATTCCTCTGTAATGATCTCCCCTAGTTCCTCCAGGACCGGGAAATTTGAATGTTCTTTTATGAGATACTTGAAAAAATTTCCTCTGCTTAGAGGGAGACTCCACCGGCTCTTCCCACTTCAGGGCTTCCTGCACCACAGGCGGCACCACGGCAAAGTCAAAGTCTACATAGAGATCCTCTTCATCCACCTCACTGTCTGAGGCCCTAACCAATGAGTGATTTGGCTGGCAAGGTTCCAGCACATCATGGCCGTCCTTTGTAGGGAAGCACACCAAATCAGATGATAGGCTACGGGTGCTGCTAGTACCCAGCTCTCTAAGGGACACTTGTTCTGCCTTTCTAAACAAAGACTCCACCTGCTGGTTGCCACTCTCTCTTTCACCAACCGCATAACATGGCTCACAAAATGACTTGCCCTCTGGGACCCTCATCCTGAGCAAGCTTTTCCCTCAAAGTGGCTGGTGTGGTGAGTGCAGTGCCTGAAGGAGGATTCAGAACTTCTCCTGTGATGAAGCCCGTACATGTGGTGAACCACCAGATGGCGCTGACCGGAGCAGAGAGCAGCGGTCTGCAGATGTGCTCCAGCCACCATGAGAGGCCATAAAGACATTAGAGCCAGGGAAAGAAAAGGGCAAAAAACAAGAACAGACACATTAACTGCTGCCATGTAAACAGTAGGAGAAGATATACATCACCCTGGAGACAGCACCCATTGGCCAACCTGGAGCAAGGAAGATACTGCTGCATTCATTCCAGGTGTTACAAGACCACCCACTAATAGCTAATAGGTTATCCAGCCAATTGCTGCATGTCCGCCAATGTCATGGCCTCAGTTTTTCATGGCACTGAATCCTTCTGCCCTTTTTCCACCCCGCTAATAGCTGGAGACTGCTGGAACTGATAAGGGACACATCTATTCATGTCTTCTGGGAAATGCTGAGCCACCAGGCCTTGGTTGCGAATGCTATCCTGAGCGAAGGCACACAGCAAGACTCCAAACTAAGTCTTTGGTCCTAGTAGGAGGACAAATAAGAAACGTGGCCTCTGACACTAAACCAAACTTTATAGGAGTGGGGTCTTATAGGGTAAGAGAGGAGGCATGGCTAAACCCATACATATGCTGCCATGGAGTCTGTCAGGAAATTTTGTTTATATTTATTCTTATGTTAAGTTTTGAATCACCGTAGGATTGCATGTGTATTGTACAGCACGGATATATACTGTAGTAATATGGAATGTGGTATGTGAATGTTTAACACTTAGCAGCGCTATACTTTCATAACTGACATCTGATTTCATTTGTGGGAACATAAATTGGTGTATGAGCAGCAGCTATTCCTTTTGTTCCTTCTTTAGTTTAGCATTTATTATTGCATTTCTTCACTTTCTTTATTATTTATAATTATTTTTTAAATTTTGTTTGAATATTATAGTATTCACGATTCAGGTTCACAGTATACTTCACACACACTAACTGATAGCGCAGGAGTTTCACATTAGTATTTTGTCTGGATATATGCCCCTATAACTCTCTGTCCACCTGCACTCAGACAGGGAGAAGGATGGACAGCACTTAAGCAGGTTGGTTGTGATGTAGTGCACATTTGCTGAACATTCTAACATTGGAGCAGAGTTAGCAGATGGAGGACAGTCTGCAGGTTGGGTGTGTTAAACCAAAGTTCTTGACAACATTGTGTTACTTTTGCAGTGCAGGCCAAAGGATGAGTTGCCTGCCAGGGTGCAAAGGCTGTACGGTCTGGTAGGGATGCTCATATCACAAAACTTGCTAGACAGAATACCATTTTTTTACAGTAAAAGCAGTTCTCATATATGCTTTTGGCTCATTGCCTGCAAGTATCCAATATTGTGTTCATATATAATATTCATACACTTGTCTTGTCTTGTCTTTCCAGCTTTTTGGCCTTGGATTTTCTATGACATTGTACTGCCAAATAGGAAAGAAATGAGGAAAATATGAGACACTGCAAGCTGATCTAGAAAGTAACCTGGTTGAACGCTCCTGTAATTGTTTTATGTTGTAATGTTATAAATATACTGTATGTTCAATACAATAAACTGTAGATATACATGACATAGATAGAAATGTTTTTTATAAGTCATATTTAGCAGTCACTCATAGTAGTACTAACTACTTTAGCAAACCAGCTGACAATCACTTGTTACTCTTGCTCTGTTAAATCTAATTAGCTGTTGTAGATTTCTGCAGTTTGCACATCATTATTTGTTTAGCATTATAATTATTGTAAGTTGGGCACAAACCTTGGCAATTTGGACTAAATATATAATAAAAATTGCATAAACAAAGGTTACCTTTGATGAAAAGTGCACATCACAATAATTAGTACATCACGAGGCAGCTGAAATGATACGCATATTTTGACTTTTCCTATAATAGTCAAGGTGAGGGCCCACCTCCTTTCTGCAAAATCGCCCTATTGGTCCTTTAGTGTCATTGGTTGTTTCAATAACCAGTACAAAACAGGATGGAGCAAGATCATATACTTGGCTTGCATTGTTCAGGTATGCCACTGGCTTATTTTAATTTTCATCCACAAAAAGTTAAAAAACAACTTTGGGGCAAAGCAGGAATTCTCAGGTGTCTACACCTATCTTCGAGTGTGTTTTTTTTGGGGTTTTTTTTTTTGTGAGATCCGCAGGACCCTCAAAACCAAATGTGATCATATATGCAAATAATGACACACAAAATTAATGACTAGCTTCCCTAGATAGAAAGCATCCTTTCCTATCTCTTTAGCTCTGGGTCCTTCTGCATGATGGACGAGCTCAACAATCAACAGCTACAACAAAATTAATGACTAGCTTCCCTAGCTAGGAAGAGTCCCTTTCTATCTCCTTAGCTCCTGGTCTTTCTGCATGATGGACGAGCTCAATAATCAACAGCTAGATATGACCAGCTAGAGGTGACCAGCTTTTGATTTTGTGAAGTTTGGTAGGTATTGTCATGCCATCATGAAAGCACATTGGTAGACATGTAAAGGCCCTTGGGTTTGTACAACCTTAAGTTTGTGAACTCGTTTATTTTAAGTAGACCCATAGGTATGCTTATGCAATGGTGTTGGTTCCTTAAATGAAATATATGCATCAGTTTAATTTTCCTCTTTTCAGTTTCTTCAATATCAACATGTATTGAAAACAAAACTCTTTATTGAAAACTGTTTGATTAAATATAACTACCCTTCATCAAGGGTATCTTTAAAGCTCAACTCCAGGTATGGTTTTTCTTGCATCATTACATTGGTCCGGCTTGGATAAAGCTAAGTTTACATATTCCATACCTGTGGGACTGCTGTGGAAGCAGAAAATCATTGTAGGAGTTCTCTGATTGGATGAGGTGGGAAGCAGTGTGGTGAAGTCATACTCTCCACCTCATCCAATCAGAAGCAGCCTTGTATTCTTTGAAAAAATACAAGGTGTTCAATAAACGATGGCTATCCTGAAAGAGCAACCCACTGCAATCACTATCCAAAAGGGCAGCCACTTTGGTCACACAATCTTGGTTGAAGGGAGGTATTAGCCAATCCAAACTTTGATTACTCCTTCATCTGTTGGTCAACTAGCAGTATAAGGACCAACCAACAGCATTTTTTAAATGGAAAAAAATGTCCTACTAGCCATTCTCTTACTTTCTATTTCCCTCTCTCAAGAAGACTTTTAATATAGCTTTCAGTAAACATAACAGAAAAAAAGAATGTGGACAGGGTTGCAGAAAATCATCTTTTGCTGTAATACAATACATATCAATGTATGACATGTACATTCCTAAAACTTCATCATAGGCCTGTCAACAGGTTGAAGTTCCACATATAGCACCAGGTATCTCTGGCAGTGCACCCTGTCATCAGGCTTCCAGTCTCAGAATGTACACTTTGGAGTATAAACCATAAACATACAAGTGCTCCACTTTCCAACTGCCTATATATTGACAGGTGAGGAATGCATCCCTTCATTCCACCATCTGGTTTTCTAGTTGGGATAGTTTGCTACTCTGCAATGGACCTGGTGCAAGGGACATTTAATCTGTTGACATACCTGTGATCAAGTTTTATTTTAATGGCAATACATTGGCCTTCCTATTATAGTAAAATGTGTTTTTTTTTCTCATCTACTGTCGTGCTTTAGTACTATAATATTACTTAATATGTGATAAGCTAGCACAGAATGTAGTTTGCTAACATCCAGAGTGTAAGGTCTCTGTAAACATTTTATAGCTTTCAGTTAACATTTCCTTGTGCCTTCAGGTTATTTCTGTTTTATGCATAAAAGGGTTAGTTCAACTTTTCACAAAAAAAAATGAAAAAAGTGAACTAACTCACAACATCCTCTCCACTCCTCTTGTCTCCACTGAAAGCACCTTATATGATCCCCATCTTTTGACACTCTTGCCAGTCAGTATAGCGGCACAGCACTTTAAAACTTCACAAAAAACTTCACAAAATACAGCTGGAGGCTGCATAGCAGAATAATGCTCATTGATTAAGACTAGCCATTTGACCATGCTGACCAATGAGAATCTTTGCTTTGTTCTGGGATGCCATCCTGAAAGAAAGGAGCCTCAAAAGGATTTTCAGTGGTCAGAGCGTGCTTGTGGCTAGTATTGACCAATGAGTTCTTGCCATTGCTTGCATCAGGCTGCTACAAAGCCTCTGGCATTGCGTAGTGAGGTTTTAAAGTGCTAGAACCTTAAATCGACTGGCGCAGGCAGCGGACGTTGGAGATGGGGATGGGGAAAGTGTTGAAAGTTATCTCACCTTTTAATTTGTTGAGAAAAGTGATCTAACCCTTTAACTTGAATGTTTTTATTATGTATCACATTATTAGGCAATTGTTATTATTACAGTTTATAAAGAGTAATTTGATTTTGTATTTCTAAAATAAAAAACTCTTTTAAAACAATTCAACATTTTGTAAAATACATGTTTACATTTTTTTTTACATTATTGTAAAATTGTGCATTTATAAACACTGCTCATAATATGGCAAAGCTATGACTGTAAAAGACTCTACAGTACACAAATGTAGAATATTTTAATATCTTAGTTTCACCAACATTATTTTTTAAATTTGTTGTCAAGCCTTTTAATACAACTATACAGTAAAAAGTTTCTGCAAGTGCTAGGAAGACACGCTTACCTCCACCATGGAACTGGTGCATGGTTCCAGATTTTGCTGACCACATTTCTTCCAAAATAAAAAAAAACCACACCTGAATCTCAAGGCACATGGATCTTGATTTACTGCTGTAAGATTAGTCAGAAATGTACATTTTGCCTAGTGGATCATCTAGATAGTAAGGATATCAGTTAATGGGTTTACCGAGTCATTGGTATTCAAGTGCAGAGAAGGAAATACAGGGCCTCCCATCAAGTCAGTAAAGATATTGCTTCTCTAGTAGGTCAAGGCTCCTTTCTGTCAGGATGGAGCCCAGCCACCCAGAATGCAGGGGAAGGTTGCTGACAGTGGCAAACTAGATAGGTAGGACAGATCCACTGTTAAGATGGAGGGGCATTTTCAGGAAGAAATAAAATGAAGGTCTCAGCAGGTCTCAGGTTGACAACTTATTAGGTAATTTTAGTTTACTCTTGAATTGAACAAAAATTGTTTAACTCTTTATCATCAAGATTCACATATCTTAAGTAAAATTTGAAGTTTACCGGAAATACAGTCAGAAAAATTGGTACGTTCACAGAGCTTGAAATTTGTAAGTTTTGGAAAAATGTTAGAAGAAGACCTATACAGTATCTGCCATGGTACAATAGCATGAAACAGGTCAGTCAGGGACCTGAATTCATTTTGCAACTCTGCAGTCTTCACCTGTGTCCAAGTTACAGGAGTGCTGTGCCTAATCACCTCCTGACATTTCAAGCTGCTCACCTTAAGGACAGACCTCTAAATTACAGGAGGTCTGAAACAGCATATGTATCATCCCAAACTTCCAGCTCATCAATGCAAAGCAGTATCAAGAGTTAAGCTCCAGATGGTTTTAAAGATCACCAGAGCTCAAAAATACAAAGGGGAACTTTCATAGTGTTCATCATTGTACAATATTTATTAGAATTGCACCAATGCCAATAAAATACATAGATAAAACAGATGTGTATTTTCAATCGTCAATATGTGTAGACATGTAATACTTCGTAGGATTGATCCAGGTACTCAGTATGGTGCTCTGCAGGGATCAGCAGCTAGATCCCCATAGCAGCATGCTGACGCCATCAGGCAAACTCCACCTTACATGTTACGTCCTTGATGGGACTTCCTCAGAGGGTGAAGACATAGCCTGACGTAGCTGCTGATAAAACTCTAGGTAACCTTGGTTACAAGCAAAAAAAGCTCTGCATTCATCTCTCTTGTATGCTCATATAATTATTGGGTTTAGTGTAGGCACACCACTAGGTGCCAAGAGATTATATATATCCTTGCACAAAGCTTTTTTTTTTTTTTTAAATCAAGAAAAGAGTTTATTAAGTGTAAAAAAAAGGTCATCCAGCGTTCACAATTATTACGAAGAGCTTAAAGAAATACAATGAGCATGCACATGTACATGGAATTATCACAATAATAAAGATACTGGCCAAATATACTGTAGCATATTAGCATTCTGAAATAGCAAGAATAGTACAGCAGCACACACTACCATGAGACATACAGAGGCACTGGGTCATAACCCAATAGGAGAGTAACTATAGGAGTCTATCCAATACAAGATCAATGGGGGATAAACCCAGTTTAGCTAACCAGTTATTCCACATCTAGTAAAAATGTTCAGAGCATCCCTGCTGCTGAAAAATAAGTTTATCTAGGTACAATTGCACAAAGCTTTTTTTTTTAATCTTTTTGCCGCACTATTTTAACTTTTTGTATATTTCACTAAGTATGAATAACCTTTTTAGTGCTAGCTTGCTTTGTTCTTCAAAGGCATAGGCTGCACATCCATTATTTATTGTTGTGTGGCTATACTGTGTAACCTGAGCCTTGACTCTACTGTGTAACCTGAACCCTGACGCTACTGTAAGCCCTTACTCTACTGTGTAATCTAAGCCCTGACTCTACTGTGTAACCTGAGCCTTGACTCTACTGTGCAACAGGGTCGTCTTTAATACTGATTGGACCCTTGCAAAAGTTTTTTTGGGGCCCCCACTAGCCACCACCTCCCCCAGCTCCCCACTCTGAGACATACAGTAAATAGCAGCTAGACTCAAAATCAGTTTACTGCAGCAGATCAGGCAGCAATTGGTTGCCAGAAGTTACAGAATATCATTACTACTCACTGATTCCTAGAGGTTACAGCACGCATTACGGCTCACTGATCAGTTGCTAGAGCTTACAACACATCATTTCTGCTTGCTGATTGGTTGTTAGAGGTTACTGCACATCATTACTGCTCACTAATTAATTGCTAGAGGGTACGACACATCCTTACCGCTCAATCATTGGTTCTTAGTGGTTACTGCACATCATTACCACTCACTGATTGGTTGCTAGAGGGTTACTGCACCTCATTACTGTGAACTGATTGGTTGCTAGAGGTTACTGCACATTATTACTGCTCACAAATTGGTTGCTAGAGGTTACTGCACATCATTACAGCTCATGGATTGGTTACTAGAGGTTACAGCACACAATCACCTCCCTTCCTGCACACCACAGATTGCGGAGGGGACAAGACCCATCAATAGACAGAAAATTCTAAAACTTGTTATTAGAAATGAGCATAGCAGAGAATGCACAACTATGAAGGTTGACTGAGTGCAGGTAGGAACAGAGCCCAATGTGAGCAGCATCTCCGAGGATGGGCTACCAGGGTACATAAAGAGTGCAGGGTTAAAGGGGGCACTACGTACAGACTGCAGGGTTGAGGGGTGAACTTTGTATGAAGTTCAGGGTTGAGGGGTGCACTGTGTACAGAGTTCAGGGTTGCGCTGTGTATGCAGTTAAGGATTGAGTGTATGCAGTGCAGTGTTGAGGGGTGCACTATGTACGAAGTGCAGGGTTGAGGGGTGTGCTATGTATGGAGTGCAGGGTTGAGGGGTGCGCTATGTACGGAGGGCAGGTTCTATGTATGTAGTGCAGGGTTGAGGAGTGCACTGTGTATAGAGTGCAGGGTTGAGGAGTGCACTGTGTACGGAGTGCAGGGTTGAGGGGTGTGCTGTATACATCCAAGATCCCCCTGCAGAGGAATACTTACAATGTGTCCGTGCAGACTGCCAGTGAGGAGGAGCTTCTGCCTGTGTGGAGTCCCCACCCCCTCCCTCCTCTGCTCTCCTATGGAGATTTATGTGTAGAGCAGGGAGGGTTCTGAACGGCTGCAGGGAGAGCTCCTTACAAGCTATCACTTGTAAATACAGAAGTGAGCAGTGCAGGAGGTGGTGGAAGGGTGAAAGAAAAAAAATCTGACAGGCAGCGTGGGCTCAGGGGGCAGCTGCTTTTGGCCCTACAACAATGACTGAGCCCTGGACAGGTGCCCCTTTTGCCCAACAATAAAAACAGCCCTGCTGTGCAACCTGGACCCTGACTATTGAGATGTGCACCATGAAAAAATGTGTTTTGTTTCGTTTTTCATAAATTTGTTAAGTCAATTGTTTTGTTTCAGTGTATTCATTCTGCTAGAATGATTTGTTTTCAAAATTAATTTAGTATATTGCTTGGTCCAAATCAATTTGTCATGATCAGGGGTCAGGCTCGAAAAGCAGTTGCTATAGCAGTGGAGAGGTTCATACTGAAACCAGCAGGATAGGTACACAGGCAGGTCATGGGAGGACCAAAGGATTCAAGGTTCATGACAAACAAGGTCAAGGCAGGATCATTCAAATAATCAGCATTCCATGTGGCTCAGCAAGAGGAAACATTGCCACTCTCCACAGAAGGCCAAGGTTCAGACCCAGGCTCTGACACAATTTGTATTTTGAATGTTATTTCAGAAGATTCAGATTTATTTGTTTTGTTCAGAGACTTGCTTGCAACTTGCTTGCAACTTTGATGCAACTTGCTTGCAATTCTGATGTTTAGGGAGTTTGGCTTTGGGCAGTCATAACAATACAGAGTGGGACATATTTTATTGAAATTAAAAAACCCTCTGAAGTTGCAAACAAGTGAAATGAATGAATACAAATGAATTCATTGTTTTCATTATAATTTATTTCAGATTCTTTGAAATTTGTTACTATTGTGATTCAGAGATTTGGATACATCCAAATCTCTGAATAACAAAAATATTGTCTGAATTTTAATTTGTAATGAAACGAATCACACATGTCTACCTGACTAAACTGTATAACCTGAGCCTTATTTATACTATGTAACTTGAACCCTCATTCTATTGAGTAACCTGAGCCCTGACTATACTGTGCAACCATAGCCCAGACTCTACCGTGTAACTTAAACCCTGACTCTACTGTGTAACCTAAGCCCAGTCTCTACTGTTTAAACTGAGCCTTGACTTTTCTGAGTAATCTGAGCCCTTACTGTATTTTTTAACCTGTGTTCTGGCTGAATAACATGAGCCCTGACTATACTATGTAACCTGTGCCCCAACTCTACTGTGTAGCTTGAGCCCTAAATGTATAGTGTAACCTGAGCCTTGACTCTACTGAGTATCCTGAGCCCTGATTCTGTTGTGTAACCTGAGCCCTAATTCGACTGTGTAAACTGAGCCTTGACTCTAATGAGTAACCTGAGCTATGACTATATTGCACAGCCTGAGCTCTGGCTATACTGTGTAAACTGAGCCCTGACTCTGCTGTATAACCTGAGCCCTGACTATACTGTGTAAGCTGAGCCCTAACTATACTGTGTAAACTGAGCCCTGACTCTACTGTATAACCTGAGCCCTGGCTCTATTGTGTAACCTGAACCCTGACTCTGTGGTGCAACCCGAGCCCTGATTCTATGTAACAATGTAACATGAGCTCCTATTCTACTGAATAACCTGAGCACTGACTGTACTGTGTAACGCTGCCTCTACTGTGTAAACCTGAGGCTTGTTTATACTATGCAACCTGAGGCTTGATTCTGTTGTGTAACCTGAGCCTTAATTAAAGAGTACCTTGAGCCCTGACTCTACTGTGTAACCTGAGCCTTATTTTTACTATGCAGCTTCAGCGTTGGTTCTATTGTGTAACCTGAACTCCAATTACTGAGTAATCTGAGCCCTGACACTACTCTGCAACCTGAGCCCTGACTTTACTGTGTAACCCAAGCCTTGACTAATGACTAACGTGAGCCCTGATTCTACTGTGTAACCTTAGCCCTGACTGTACTGTGTAACTTGAACTCTGAATTTACTGTGTAACCTAAGCCTTATTTATACTATGCAACTAGAGCCATGATCATATTGTTTATCCTGAACCCTGAGTCTACTGAGTAACCTAAGCCCTAACTGTGACACACCCAACCGGGACAGGGGCTTTTGGAGGGGACTTCAGGCTAGCCCCCTGACATCTGAGGGGGCTCTATTTATTTGGAGGTGTGTGCCTGGGGGGACCTTTGGAGTAGTTTTACTTGGACTCAAGTCCATGTCTCCTCCAAACACACAGACTCTGAGAACTGGAGGACCAGGATACAGATTTTGGTTCTCTGTGCCCATACCATCATTGACTGCTTCAACTGCCCTCCTAGACTCATAGACTCAGAGCAGATGTTATTATAATCAGCTCAAAACAACCTGATGCTGAGGTCTCCTGCTTTAATCTGTTTATTAAGGTGCTATGTGTTTACTGTGTCTTTGTCCCATTGTTAATTGAGTTGAGTCACCTATTGTTTCTGTCTGTTGGATAGTCCTCCTGGAGGTTCCTACATTATGGGATTAGTCTTGTATCAACTGTGGGATGTTTAGCCCAATGTGTATTACTTGTTTGTATTGTTCATGTGGGGACTGCCCCTGTATTTAAGTGTATAAAAACCTGTATTTCTGTTCAATAAAGAGTTCCAGTTGCACCTAAGCTAGTGTCATCTAGTTCTTGGGTGCAATGCCTAGCTATAATACCTTGTTCCTGGGTCCCAGCTGTGAGAAAGCAGTTCTCTGATAGAAGCACCAAAGTGAAGTGCCCTTACTGTACTGAGTAACCTGAGCCCTAGCTATACTATGAAGCCTGAGCCCTGACTTTACTTTGAAACCTGAGCCCTGAGTCTATTGTGCAACATGAGCCCTGAGTAATGAGTAATTTGAGCACTGACTCCACTATGTAACTTGAGTCTTTACTCTACTGAGTAACTTGAGCCCTGACTCTACTGTATTACCTGAGCCCTTACTGTACTGTGTAACCTGAGTAACTCTTATGAGTATCTTGATCCCTGACTATACTGTGCAACATGAGCCCTGACACTACTGTGTAACATGAGCCCTGGCTATACTGTATAACCTGAGCCCTTACTCTACTGTGTAATCTGAGCATTGACTCTTATGAGTAACTTGATCCCTGACTATACTGTGCAACCTGAGCCCTGACACTACTGTGTAACATGAGCCCTGATACTACTGTGTAACCTGAGCCCTGTCTCTATTGTGTAACCTTAACCCTGACTCTATTCTGCAACCTGAGCTTTGACTATACTGTGTAGCCTGAGCCCTGACTCTAATGTGTAACCTAAACCCTGACTCTTCTGTGCAACCTGAGCCCTGACTCTAGTTTGCAACCTGAGCCCTGACTGTACTGTGTAACTTGAGCCCTAATTCTACTGTGTAACCTGAGCCATGACTCTAATGAGCAACCTGAGCTGTGACTATATTGCATAGCCTAAGCTCTGACTATACTGTGTAACCTGAGCCCTGACTCTACTGTGTAACCTGAGCCCTGACTATACTGTGTAACCTGAGCCCTGACTATACTGTGTAACCTGAGCCCTGACTATACTGTGTATATCCAAAAAACAAAACCAGCACTCAAATCTTCACGCTGACTAGAGATACTGTAACTATCTTTCACTGAGGTGAAGAAGGGAGTTCATCTCCCAAAACGCATCACCATACCTCATTAGCTGACTATACTGTGTAACCTGAGCCCTGGCTCTATTGTGTAACCTGAACGCTGACTCTATGGTGCAACCCGAGCCCCAATTCTACTGTGTAACTATACTAAGTTACTATACTGAGTAACCTGAGCTCTTATTCTACTGAGTAATCTGGGCACTGACTGTACTGTGTAACCTGAACCCTGACTTTACTGTGTAACCTGAGCCTTGTTTATACTATGCAATTTGAGGCTTGATTCTATTGAGTAACCTGAGCCTTGACTCTACTGTGTAACCTGAGCCTTATTTATACTATGCAACTTGAGCCTTGATTCTATTGTGTAACCTGAACCTCAATTACTGAGTAACCTGAGCCCTGGCTCTACTCTGCAACCTGAGCCCTGACTTTACCGTGTAACCTGAGCCCTGATTCTGCTATTTAACCTGAGCCCTGATGGTACTGTGTAATCTGAACCCTGAATCTACTGTATAACCTGAACCCTTCCTCTACTGTGTAACCTAAACCTTGTTTATTCTATGCAACTAGAGCCTTGATCCTATTGTGTAACCTGAGCCCTAATTACTGAATAACCTGACCCTGACTCTACTGTGTAACCTGAGTCCTAAATACTGAATAACTTGACCCTAACTCTACTGTGTAACCTGAGCCTTGTTTATAATATGCAACTTGAGCCTTGATTCTAATGTATTGCCTGAGCCCTAATTGCTGAGTAGACTGAGCACTGGTTCTACTATGTAACCCGGGCCCTTACTCTACTGAGTAATCTGAACCCTAACTATACTATGAAGCCTGAGCCCTGACTTTACTTTGAATCCTGAGCCCTGACTCTATTGTGCAACATGAGCCCTGAGTAATGAGTAATGTGAGCCCTGACTCCGCTATGTAACTTGAGTCTTTACTCTACTGAGTAACCTGAGCCCTGACTCCACTGTATAACCTGAGCCCTTACTGTACTGTGTAACCTGAGCCTTGACTCTTATGAGTAACTTGAGCCCTGACTATGCTTTGTAACCTGAGCCCTGACTATACTGTGTAACCTGAGCCCTGGCACTAATGTGCAACCTGAGCTTTGATTCTACTGTGCAACCTGAGCTTTGATTCTACTGTGTAGACTGAGCCCAGACTCTAATGTGTAACCTAAACCCTGACTCTTCTGTGCAACCTGGGCCCTGACTCTAGTTTGCAAACTGAGCTCTGACTTTACTTTGTAACCTAAACACTGACTCTTCTGTGCAGCCTGAACCCTGACTCAAATGTGTAACCTAAACCCTGATTCTTCTGTGCAACCTGACTTTACTGTGTAACCTGAACTCTGACTGTACTGTGTAACCTGAGCCTGACACTACTGTGTAACCTAAGCCCTGTCTCTATTGTCTAACCTTAACCCTGACTCTACTGTGCAACCTGAAATCTGACTCTACTGTGTAGCCTGAGTTCTGACTGTACTGTGTAATCTGAGCCATGACTCTACTGTGTAACTGGAGCCTGACTCTACTGTGCAACTCGAGCCATGACTCTACTGAGTAACCTTAGTCCTGACTATACTGTGTAGTCTGGTCCCTGAGCATGGAGAATCTGAGAATTCCTGATGCCAGTTGGAAGATCTTTGCTCCGAGCATCGCCACTGATCCTACTGGGCTGAGAGGAGCAATCACTGACATCAGAGTGCGCTACATTCCTAAAGATGACCTGGTGCTCTACCCGATGGGAGACTATAAGGCTATTGGCCTGCTGTGCCCTAAGTGTGTGGGCCTGGCTACTAACATCCAGCCCTGGCTTTTTTGTGGATACTGCAGAGAATTGCTATTGGAGATCGTCTCACCAGCCTTACCGTGCACTGCAAGTGGACTAGCTTAAGAATGTCGCTATCACTGCTCCCAAACTGACACCAGTTATTGCTACTACAATTTCCCTATCCACTGTCACCAACACCGCTCCAGCACCGGTGACCAATGCCAAGATAAGTGCTCCCGCGACCATGGTAGAGGTTTCCTACACACCCTACTGGCAGGAACTTCCGTAGAGAAGACCACCAAGTCAGGTAAGCCTGTTGCGAGTGAGGGTGGTGTACCTGTTGGAGCGGTAAAGCCTGTTGCTACTTAGGAAGTAGAGTTAGTTAAGTCTGCTGCTGCTTTTTCAAAACCTAACTTACTCTCTGCTGAACGATACTCAGATTCAGATATACAGTCACTTTCTGAAACTGTAACTTTTGGTAAAGGATGGTCTGACAGTGATGCTGAGCAACAGTTTGAGTCTATATAGAAAAATGTTTCTTCATCTGTTACTGCCTCCTATACTGAGCCTGCACTGCCTGCAACTACCTCTCTCATTTCATGTCTTGGTAAGTCTCTTAAAGAGGAGCGGTGGGCTCACTGTCTCAATACTACTGATGCTACTGTACAAGTGCCCATTCTACCTACCAGGGGCAGACTGACAACTCATGGGGCCCCCAGGCAATAGGGGATCATGGGGCCCCTGTGTCCTTGCCCAAACTCAAAAAAGCCTATGATCAGTCCGCCCCTGCTACCTACTAGTATTCCACCAAAGCTGGACAAAGTTGCCGATTATTTTGTTGAGTGTGCTCCAGATACTCTGGTCTTGCCTGGCTGTGGAAATCCTAAACTTCTACCAAAATTGTCTAAGCTTCAAGGATAATCATGAAAAAGGTGTCTGAGGAATATGGCTACATATATCCACATGTGCCTGAGTCTTTTAGTGGAAGAAATTCAAAATAAGCATGCAGAGTGGATCGATGCTGTCAACAGAGATCGTTAGAAAATCCCTCGCCACTGTGATATCAGAAAGTTGCCACCCAGGTATGCCGGAAGGTATACCACTCTCTTACAAACCTGGGACTGTGGGCGCCACATTTACCAATACTGAGTCATTATCAGAAGGCTTAACTAGGCTGACCTAAAGCACTACATCACTGCCACTGAATCTTCTGGAAGCCTATTCAACTCCTAATCCACGTTATAATTGGTGATCTTGCAAGTGGTTGAATCTAGTTTAAGTTAAAGTGGAACATAGCTATGTTGCCAGTTTTCGCTGTGTTTATTCCCAGGAAGTGTTCTTCACATGGAAAATGTTGGTGCGGGGCCACTCCCGCTGTGTTGCTTGCTGCTGGGTTGTGCTCCTGATACCAGCAGGTGCAAATAGTTGCCCTGGAAAGTGACATGCTGACTCATGCTCTGGATTGCCAGCATGTCATGTCTTCCATGTGAAAGGAAACTAGTCTCAGTCTTCTGCTACAAAAGGCCGAGTCCTATTTCAAGTTCTTCTGGGGCTGTGTTTTTATTGAGTAAATGGACTAAAAGTGTTCATTAATAACACAGACACTTGTCATACCTGTGTGGCTGTGTTGCTTGTTTCAAAGTTTGCAGCATTTACAGTTTAAGTCTTTAGTTCCTGGGATCAGGAACCCAAAGAAAAAAAGTTATTGCCACTAATGCAGGGCTTATGTCAAACTACTCCCGTTCTATACTTTGTTTCCACAGGTAAAAAGTATTTGCTGGACTTTGGTCACAGAGCCAGCAAAATTCAAGGAAAGTACTTGCTGGACTCTGGGGATGCAGAGACAGTATGAAAGTCTTCAGTTGGTGAACACTTTGTTGGTTGGGGCCCAACAAATCTAAGTATGTGCCTATTGGACTCTGGGGCTACAGAGACAATGTGATGTTTTATAGAGATGGTCCTCCTGCGCTACCTCCCTACCTGAACTGACCCCCAAAAGCACAGTGGCTGCAAACACCTATCTATATTCCAAAAATAGTGAAAACAAATAAAGGAGTGAAAGGGTGCTGTGCTACTTAGTGAATGAACAGTAGAAACATATACAATAAACTGAATACAAATATACCCTTCATCCAAATGTAAACATAACATATCCAAAAAACATGTGAATGGGTGCAAAAATATAACAATAACAGCAGCACAAAAGGCTATAAAGTGCTGGTGACAAAGGTGAATATATCAATAATGATAATGTGTATGGTATATTAAAAGTGACTCAGTCCCAAAAAATGTTTTTTGGGACTGGTCTCCAGACCAGGGTTGTGGGGAAGAGGCCCTTGTCCCCAGCAGCATGGGAGGCTGAGGGCACGTGGCCTGGTAAGCCGCAGGGAGGGGAGGGTGCTCGTTTACCCCCCCCCCTTTCCTGCCCTACCAGGCCTGTGCTTGGATCAAGGGTCTAGTTGAAATTTAGGGGGGACCACACATTATGTTTGCTTGGCTGAGGAGAAACAGTGCCTTATAGTTGTACAATAATACCTACATTATACTACTGTATAGGTTAATAATAGTCAGATAGATAGGTCATAATGTCATTATTTATGCAGGCCATAGATGGGCCGTTTATCGGCCGAATTTTCGTCCCCACAAAAAATCGGCCGATATTCACGCCATTAGTGGGGCCAGCCTGTCGGCCGTTTTTCGCGGATCTCCTCATTTATTTTTATCGGTCATGCTGGAAAGTCCGCAAAAAACTTACGTTTTTCGTGGACATTGGTGGCAGTATATATCACTGAAACATGCATTCTCCACAGGCTGCATTTACCACAGAGATGGATGGGGGGGCTGTCATGAATGAATAATGAAACATACTGGATTAAAAAAGGTCATCAGGCTGTACACATTATCTTGGTGGTTACATGGATAGTGATTTCAAAAGCACTCCATTTTAAATTGAAATCTTACTTTTTAAATAGGCCTTCTTTAGAGATCAGAGAATCTGGTACACTGAGCAGCACTGTTACATAACTGAGGAAGACATATTAGGCATACGTGATTTAGGAGTGAAAGTATCAACTTTACTTATTGGTATTGATGGATTTTATGTCCATGCAACATCAATAAAATATTACTAGTCTGTGCTAGGAAAACTCTACTTTTTGTTTAAGAAACAAATCATATAACTCATATAACTGCATCACAAGCTAGGATGACTATCATCAAGTAAATGTCAGTGTGATGGATGTGCCCAAATTCACACACGCAGAACTTTTCTCATTTCTTTTCTCATTAGCAGAGTGAAGAATCAGACCTGTTGGGTGATTTTCCAACATGGGTGTGCTTGTGACACCTCTCTGAGCATACTGTTAAAATCTGGGCCTTCCCCTTGCTTTTACTGGCCTGTTTGTGGCTAGCCTAGCTTAAACACAAATTTGTTTCTTGGATAGAGTAGGGAAGTATTAGGTTTTATTGCAGTCTGTGTCCCTGCTAGATACCTTCTCTATCTGTCTTGGTTGTCACCTAAATGCAAAGTGATGGGAAATCCAACAGAGTTGTCAAAAAAGTTGGTGAAGGTAAATCTTCCAATGGGGATACATTTCTCAGTGGCAACTGTCTAAGTGGGACTTACCCTCTCTGTCTAGGGATTTTCTCTGAGTTCTTGACAAGAAATAAAGAAAAATTTCCTTTAGAACAGAAAAACGACAACACTAAACTAACAGGTACCAACTTTTTCCAATTAAATTTTTAGCAGGCTGTGATTTCTAAAACTACCCAAAATCAAATATCCCTTGGAACCATAGCAACCATGTGGAGAACACCCATAGAAATGTCAATGCTTTAATTAAGTTACTCACTGCTTTTCCTGGTAGTTTTTTTCTTATTGCAACACATGCGGCACATAACGAGTGCAGGTTGGGTTGGTGTAAATGATCCTTAAATTGAATACTGCCAACATAGACATGTAGTAGAAAGTGGTTTTACACTGAGATCATATAATGGAAATTTTAATATAAACTAAGAAAATAAAAATAATGTTTTATCCCATAAGAAAGAACTTTCCTGAAACATTTGCATTCATATTAGATGTGATAGAAGTACCGTATCTTAAAGTAAAGAAAACTTGTGCAGTCAGCATTATAATAGTATATAAAAGGTAGAGATGAAGTGGACCACAGATGATGGATTCCAGATGCCTCTATTTTAAGCTGCCAAATTGGCAATGTTGTTATCTACTCCTTTCAACAAGTTGAAGAGGAATGCAACAGTTCAATCAGTCTTTTTATATATTTCTAAGAATTAAAAAAATGCATCCTACCAAAATAGAATAGTTTTTAAAGGTAAGCTTACAGCAAAGAGCTACATACATATTCATGGTACAAAGGTTTACCTGCCAAAGGTTTTGCAATTCTTCTGTTCTTGTCATTTTGACACCACTGTCAGATCAATCCACCAGATCCTGCTCTCTTGGCAATCGTCCCAACAATGCCACTGATTTTAGCTAATACAGCTTGGTCTATGACTAGAGATGAGCGAATCGAACCAGGCGAAGTGGAATTCGATTCGAATTTCAGGAAAAATTCGATTTGCGTCGAATCCGAATATTAGCCTACTTCGGGTGCGCGAATCGGATTTTTCCCGATCAGCCGGCAAAAGTGTCCCTGCAGAGAGCTCCGCTATTTCTGACAGTTCTCTGACAGTTCCTTCACATGTACAGCGGTTGAAACATTGTATCTATTTGTTTCCATTTAGGATACAGATGTTTTTATTCGGAAACAGATACAATGTTTCAACCGCTGTAAATGTGAAAGTCAGAGAACTGTCAGAAATAGAGGAACTCTGCAGATACACTTTTTGCCGGTTTGGAATTATTCTTATTTTCATCCTACTTCTTCTTCTTCTTCTTCTTCTTCATCCTCATCCTCAGAAGAAGAAGAGGATGAGGATGAGGATGAAGAAGAAGAAGAAGAAGAAGAAGTAGGATGAAAATAAGAAGAATTCCAAGCCGGCAAAAAGTGTATCTGCAGAGCTCCTCTAAGTGTATCTGCAGAATAGAGGAGCTCTGCAGATACACTTTTTGCCGGCTTGGAATTCTTCTTATTTTCATCCTTCTTCTTCTTCTTCTTCTTCTTCTTCCTCTTCATCCTTATCCTCATCCTCTTCTTCTTCTTCTTCTGAGGATGAGGAAGAAGAAGAAGAAGAAGAAGTAGGATGAAAATAAGAAGAATTCCAAGCCAGATACACTTAGAGGAGCTCTGCAGATACACTTTTTGCCGGCTTGGAATTCTTCTTATTTTCATCCTACTTCTTCTTCTTCTTCTTCTTCTTCTTCTTCTTCATCCTCATCCTCTTCTTCTTCTTCTGAGGATGAGGATGAGGATGAAGAAGAAGAAGAAGTAGGATGAAAATAAGAAGAATTCCAAGCCAGCAAAAAGTGTATTTGCAGAGCTCCTCTAAGTGTATCTGCAGAATAGAGGAGCTCTGCAGATACACTTTTTGCCGGCTTGGAATTCTTCTTATTTTCATCCTACTTCTTCTTCTTCTTCTTCATCCTCATCCTCAGAAGAAGAAGAAGAAGAGGATGAGGATGAGGATGAAGAGGAAGAAGAAGAAGAAGTAGGATGAAAATAAGAAGAATTCCAAGCCGGCAAAAAGTGTATCTGCAGAGCTCCTCTATTCTGCAGATACACTTAGAGGAGCTCTGCAGATACACTTTTTGCCGGCTTGGAATTCTTCTTATTTTCATCCTACTTCTTCTTCTTCTTCTTCTTCTTCATCCTCATCCTCAGAAGAAGAGGATGAGGATGAGGATGAAGAGGAAGAAGAAGAAGAAGTAGGATGAAAATAAGAAGAATTCCAAGCCGGCAAAAAGTGTATCTGCAGAGCTCCTCTATTCTGCAGATACACTTAGAGGAGCTCTGCAGATACACTTTTTGCTGGCTTGGAATTCTTCTTATTTTCATCCTACTTCTTCTTCTTCTTCATCCTCATCCTCATCCTCAGAAGAAGAAGAAGAGGATGAGGATGAAGAAGAAGAAGAAGAAGAAGAAGAAGTAGGATGAAAATAAGAAGAATTCCAAGCCGGCAAAAAGTGTATCTGCAGAGCTCCTCTATTCTGCAGATACACTTAGAGGAGCTCTGCAGATACACTTTTTGCCGGCTTGGAATTCTTCTTATTTTCATCCTACTTCTTCTTCTTCTTCTTCTTCTTCTTCATCCTCATCCTCATCCTCAGAAGAAGAAGAAGAGGATGAGGATGAGGATGAAGAAGAAGAAGTAGGATGAAAATAAGAAGAATTCCAAGCCGGCAAAAAGTGTATCTGCAGAGCTCCGCTAAGTGTATCTGCAGAGCTCCGCTATTTCTGACAGTTCTGTGACATTCCCTCCATACAGCGGTTGAAACCGCTGTATGGAGTGAATGTCACAGAACTGTCAGAAATAGGCTATTTCTGACAGTTCTGTGACATTCACTCCATACAGCGGTTGAAACATTGTATCTATTTGTTTCCATAAATGGAAACAAATAGATACAATGTTTCAACCGCTGTATGGAGGGAATGTCACAGAACTGTCAGAAATAGCCTATTTCTGACAGTTCTGTGACATTCCCTCCATACAGCGGTTGAAACATTGTATCTATTTGTTTCCTTCTCCTTCTTCTCATCCTTCTCCTTCTCCTTCTTCTCATCCTTCTCCTTCTCCTTCTTCTCATCCTTCTTCTCATCCTTCTCCTTCTTCTCATCCTTCTCCTTCTTCTCATCCTTCTCCTTCTTCTCATCCTTCTCCTTCTCCTTCTTCTCATCCTTCTCCTTCTCCTTCTCCTTCTTCTCATCCTTCTCCTTCTCCTTCTTCTCATCCTTCTCCCTCTCCTTCTTCTCATCCTTCTCCATCTTCTCATCCTTCTCCTTCTCCTTCTTCTCATCCTTCTCCTTCTCCTTCTTCTCATCCTTCTCCTTCTTCTCATCCTTCTTCTCATCCTTCTCCTTCTTCTCATCCTTCTTCTCATCCTTCTCCTTCTTCTCATCCTTCTCCTTCTTCTCATCCTTCTTCTTCTTCTCATCCTTCTTCTTCTCATCCTTCTCCTTCTTCTCATCCTTCTTCTCATCCTTCTCCTTCTTCTCATCCTTCTTCTCATCCTTCTTCTCATCCTTCTCCTTCTTCTCATCCTTCTCCTTCTTCTCATCCTTCTCCTTCTCCTTCTTCTCATCCTTCTCCTTCTCCTTCTTCTCATCCTTCTCCTTCTCCTTCTTCTCATCCTTCTCCTTCTCCTTCTTCTCATCCTTCTCCTTCTTCTCATCCTTCTCCTTCTCCATCTTCTCATCCTTCTCCTTCTCCTTCTTCTCATCCTTCTCCTTCTCCTTCTCCTTCTTCTCATCCTTCTCCTCTTCTCATCCTTCTCCTTCTTCTCATCCTTCTCCTTCTCCTTCTTCTCATCCTTCTCCTTCTCCTTCTCCTTCGTCATCTCCAAGGGCATTTAAATTAAAGGTACAGTGTTCTGCACTAATTTAAAGGCTCTCTGAAGCCTAGAAACCCTTTTAATAAGTTAAATTCGTAGCGAATTAATTCGCATCGAATCGAATTTCTTCCTCAAATTCGGCGAATCAGCCGAATCGAATTTTTGAATAATTCGCTCATCTCTATCTATGACCATCCCCATCCTGTGATTGGACAATAAAGAGGCAATACTAATGAGGTACTCGCTCTACATTTCCCTGGTGTCAATACACTTGCATTGTCAGATGGACAGAACTGTGGGATGCAACAGAGCTTAACTGGCTTACATGTGAATGTGGTTTATTTAGAACAGGGACCAGTCACTAGTGGTGTACCGCAAGGCTCTGTTCCGAGTTCTTTTCTATTTAATCTGTTTGTAAGTCATATAACTAATGGATTGGTGGGTAAGGTATTTATCTTTGCTGATAACACAGGTTTGCAATAGGGTTGACATCCCTGTAGGTGTCTGTAACATGGAACATGATTTGGCATTGCTGGAAGATTGGTCAAAGCAGTGGAAACAGTCCAATGTCTCTAAATGTAAAAAAAATGCACCTAGAGAAAATTAATCCCTTGATAAAGTACAATATTGGGAGTGCAGTGTTGGTCAGGAGTACAGGGGAAAAAGATGTGGGAGTACATATTTCAGATGACTGCAGAAACAAGAGTGTGGCCAGGCTGTGGGAAAAGCAAATAGAATTCTAGGATGCATCATTAGAGGGGTCACCAGCTGGAGGAAGGAGGTCCCAATTCACCTATATAGATATTTAGTCATACATTATTTTGAATACTGTGTCCAGTTCTGGAAACCTCACTTACCAAATGATTTTGATAAGATAAAATAAGTCTGGAGCTGGGCAACCAAAATGGTGAAAGGTCTGGCCGATAAAACATCAGGAGAGACTTCAGGAGCTTTATATGTACACTCTGGAGGAAAAAGGGAAAGAGGAGACATGATTGAAAGTGTTAAATACATTAAGAGTGTGAATAAGGTTCAGGAGGGCAGTATTTTCAGTATGAGATCAAGAACATAAGGACATGACCTCAAACTAACAAAAGAAAAGTACAAAACTAATCTTAAAAAGTATTATCTTACCAAAAGAGTAGATGATGCTTGGACTAGACTTCCAGTAGAGCTAGCGAGGGGATTTACTAAAACTGGTGTATTCAGGATCTGGTGAAGCTGTGCATGGTAGCAAATCAGCTTCTTATTTTATTCTTTGTCATCAAAACCTGGAAGCTGATTGGTTTTGTATGCAGAACTGCACCAGATTTTGTAAATAACTCTCTGTGAGTCAGTAAGTAGGTCCACACATGCTTGGGACAAAATAAATCTTTACCAAGACATAAAAACTGTTCATTGGAATCACAAATTTAGTTTAGTAAAGCATAACTAAAGGCACATTTTTTTTTTATTTTGGATAGAGTGTAGAGGGATTAGAACACCTTGCAGATTTTTATTGCTGCCTGTGTTCCCATTAGGAAGATTCAACCTCTCTGTTTATCCTGTTTACTGTTATCACTAGAGATGAGCGAATCGAACTAGGCGAACCGGAATTCGAGTCGAATTTCAGGAAATATTCGATTCGTGTCGAAACCGAAATTTTGCCTACTTCGGGTGCGCGAATCGAACATTTCCCGATCAGCCGGCAAAAGTGTCCCTGCAGTGAGCTCCGCTATTTCTGACAGTTCTCTGACAGAAGGAACACATGTTTAGCGGTTGAAACATTGTATCTATTAGTTTACATTTAGGATACAGATGTTTCAACCACTGTACATGTGAAGAAGTTGTGAGAGAACTGTCAGAAATAGAGGAACTCTGCACATACACTTTTTGCCGGCTTGGAATTATTCTTCTTTTCATCCTACTTCTTCTTCTTCTTCATCCTCAGAAGAAGAGGATGAGGATGAGGATGAAGAAGAAGAAGAAGAAGAAGAAGAAGAAGAAGAAGAAGAAGTAGGATGAAAAGAAGAATAATTCCAAGCCGGCAAAAAGTGTATGTGCAGAGTTCCTCTATTTCTGACAGTTCTCTCACAGCTTCTTCACATGTACAGCGGTTGAAACATCTGTATCCTAAATGGAAACTAATAGATACAATTTGTATCTATTAGTTTCCATTTAGGATACAGATATTTCAACCGCTGTACATGTGAAGAAGCTGTGAGAGAACTGTCAGAAATAGAGGAACTCTGCACATACACTTTTTGCCGGCTTGGAATTATTCTTCTTTTCATTCTTCTTCTTCTTCCTCATCCTCATCCTCATCCTCATCCTCTTCTTCTGAGGATGAGGATGAAGAAGAAGAAGAAGAAGAAGTAGGATGAAAAGAAGAATAATTCCAAGCCGGCAAAAAGTGTATGTGCAGAGTTCCTCTATTCTGCAGATACACTTAGAGGAGCTCTGCAGATACACTTAGAGGAGCTCTGCACATACACTTTTTGCCGGCTTGGAATTAATCTTATTTTCATCCTACTTCTTCTTCTTCTTCTTCTTCTTCTTCATCCTCATCCTCAGAAGAAGAAGAGGATGAGGATGAGGATGAAGAAGAAGAAGAAGAAGTAGGATGAAAATAAGAATAATTCCAAACCGGAAAAAAGTGTATGTGCAGAGCTCCTCTAAGTGTATCTGCAGAGCTCCTCTAAGTGTATCTGCAGAATAGAGGAACTCTGCACATACACTTTTTGCCGGAAACCGCTGTATGGAGTGAATGTCCCAGAACTGTCAGAAATAGACTATTTATGACAGTTCTGGGACATTCACTGCATACAGCTGTTTTAACCGCTGTATGGAGGGAATGTCATGGAACTGTCAGAAATAGACTATTAATGACAGTTCTGGGACTGTCCTTCAATGCAGCGGTTGAAACATTGTATGTATTTGTTTCCATAAATGGATCCATTTATGGAAACAAATACATACAATGTTTCAACCGCTGCATGGAAGGACAGTCCCAGAACTGTCATTAATAGTCTATTTCTGACAGTTCCATGACATTCCCTCCATACAGCGGTTAAAACAGCTGTATGGAGTGAATGTCCCAGATCTATCAGAAATAGACTATTTATGACAGTTCTGGGACATTCACTGCATACAGCTGTTTTAACCGCTGTATGGAGGGAATGTCATGGAACTGTCAGAAATAGACTATTAATGACAGTTCTGGGACTGTCCTTCCATGCAGCGGTTGAAACATTGTATGTATTTGTTTCCATAAATGGATCCATTTATGGAAACAAATACATACAATGTTTCAACCGCTGTATGGAAGGACAGTCCCACAACTGTCATTAATAGTCTATTTCTGACAGTTCCATGACATTCCCTCCATACAGCGGTTAAAACAGCTGTATGGAGTGAATGTCCCAGATCTATCAGAAATAGACTATTTATGACAGTTCTGGGACATTCACTGCATACAGCTGTTTTAACCGCTGTATGGAGGGAATGTCATGGAACTGTCAGAAATAGACTATTAATGACAGTTCTGGGACTGTCCTTCAATGCAGCGGTTGAAACATTGTATGTATTTGTTTCCATAAATGGATCCATTTATGGAAACAAATACATACAATGTTTCAACCGCTGCATGGAAGGACAGTCCCAGAACTGTCATTAATAGTCTATTTCTGACAGTTCCATGACATTCCCTCCATACAGCGGTTAAAACAGCTGTATGCAGTGAATGTCCCAGATCTATCAGAAATAGACTATTTATGACAGTTCTGGGACATTCACTGCATACAGCTGTTTTAACCGCTGTATGGAGGGAATGTCATGGAACTGTCAGAAATAGACTATTAATGACAGTTCTGGGACTGTCCTTCAATGCAGCGGTTGAAACATTGTATGTATTTGTTTCCATAAATGGATCCATTTATGGAAACAAATACATACAATGTTTCAACCGCTGCATGGAAGGACAGTCCCAGAACTGTCATTAATAGTCTATTTCTGACAGTTCCATGACATTCCCTCCATACAGCGGTTAAAACAGCTGTATGCAGTGAATGTCCCAGATCTATCAGAAATAGACTATTTATGACAGTTCTGGGACATTCACTGCATACAGCTGTTTTAACCGCTGTATGGAGGGAATGTCATGGAACTGTCAGAAATAGACTATTAATGACAGTTCTGGGACTGTCCTTCAATGCAGCGGTTGAAACATTGTATGTATTTGTTTCCATAAATGGATCCATTTATGGAAACAAATACATACAATGTTTCAACCGCTGCATGGAAGGACAGTCCCAGAACTGTCATTAATAGTCTATTTCTGACAGTTCCATGACATTCCCTCCATACAGCGGTTAAAACAGCTGTATGGAGTGAATGTCCCAGATCTATCAGAAATAGACTATTTATGACAGTTCTGGGACATTCACTGCATACAGCTGTTTTAACCGCTGTATGGAGGGAATGTCATGGAACTGTCAGAAATAGACTATTAATGACAGTTCTGGGGACTGTCCTTCCATGCAGCGGTTGAAACATTGTATGTATTTGTTTCCATAAATGGATCCATTTATGGAAACAAATACATACAATGTTTCAACCGCTGCATGGAAGGACAGTCCCAGAACTGTCATTAATAGTCTATTTCTGACAGTTCCATGACATTCCCTCCATACAGCGGTTAAAACAGCTGTATGGAGTGAATGTCCCAGATCTATCAGAAATAGACTATTTATGACAGTTCTGGGACATTCACTGCATACAGCTGTTTTAACCGCTGTATGGAGGGAATGTCATGGAACTGTCAGAAATAGACTATTAATGACAGTTCTGGGACTGTCCTTCCATGCAGCGGTTGAAACATTGTATGTATTTGTTTCCATAAATGGATCCATTTATGGAAACAAATACATACAATGTTTCAACCGCTGCATGGAAGGACAGTCCCAGAACTGTCATTAATAGTCTATTTCTGACAGTTCCATGACATTCCCTCCATACAGCGGTTGAAACCGCTGTATGGAGTGAATGTCCCAGAACTGTCAGAAATAGACAGAAACTGTCACAGAACTGTCCTTCTTCTCATCCTTCTCCTTCTTCTCATCCTTCTTCTCATCCTTCTTCTCATCCTTCTCCTTCTTCTCATCCTTCTCCTTCTTCTCATCCTTCTCCTTCTGCTCATCCTTCTTCTCATCCTTCTCCTTCTTCTCATCCTTCTCCTTCTCCTTCTTCTCATCCTTCTCCTTCTCCTTCTTCTCATCCTTCTCCTTCTCATCCTTCTCCTTCTCCTTCTCATCCTTCTCCTTCTTCTCATCCTTCTCCTTCTTCTCATCCTTCTCCTTCTCCTTCTTCTCATCCTTCTCCTTCTCCTTCTCATCCTTCTCCTTCTTCTCATCCTTCTCCTTCTCCTCATCCTTTTTCTTCTCATCCTTCTCCTTCTCCTTCTTCTCATCCTTCTCCTTCTTCTCATCCTTCTCCTTCTTCTCATCCTTCTCCTTCTTCTCATCCTTCTCCTTCTTCTCCTTCTTCTCATCATTCTCCTTCTTCTCATCCTTCTCCTTCTTCTCATCCTTCTCATCCTTCTTCTCATCCTTCTTCTTCTCATCCTTCTCCTTCTTCTCATCCTTCTCCTTCTCCTTCTTCTCATCCTTCTCCTTCTTCTCATCCTTCTCCTTCTCATCCTTCTCCTTCTCCTTCTTCTCTTCCTTCTCCTTCTTCTCATCCTTCTCCTTCTTCTCATCCTTCTTCTTCTCATCCTTCTCCTCCTTCTTCTCATCCTTCTTCTCATCCTTCTTCTTCTCATCCTTCTCCTTCTTCTCATCCTTCTCCTTCTTCTCATCCTTCTCCTTCTTCTCATCCTTCTCCTTCTTCTCATCCTTCTCCTTCTTCTCATCCTTCTCCTTCTCCTTCTTCTCTTCCTTCTCCTTCTTATCATCCTTCTCCTTCTTCTCATCATTCTCCTTCTTCTCATCCTTCTCCTTCTTCTCATCCTTCTTCTTCTCATCCTTTTCCTTCTTCTCATCCTTCTTCTTCTCATCCTTCTTCTTCTCATCCTTCTCCTTCTCATCCTTCTCTTTCTTCTCATCCTTCTCCTTCTCCTTCTTCTCATCCTTCTCCTTCTTCTCATCCTTCTCCTTCTCCTTCTTCTCATCCTTCTCCTTATTCTCAGCCTTCTTCTTCTCATCCTTCTCCTTCTCATCCTTCTCCTTCTCATCCTTCTCCTTCTTCTCATCCTTCTCCTTCTTCTCATCCTTCTCCTTCTCCTTCTTCTCATCCTTCTCCTTCTCCTTCTTCTCATCCTTCTCCTTCTCCTTCTTCTCATCCTTCTCCTTCTTCTCATCCTTCTCCTTCTTCTCATCCTTCTCCTTCTCCTTCTTCTCATCCTTCTCCTTCTCCTCATCCTTTTTCTTCTCATCCTTCTCCTTCTCCTTCTTCTCATCCTTCTCCTTCTTCTCATCCTTCTCCTTCTTCTCATCCTTCTCCTTCTTCTCATCCTTCTCCTTCTTCTCATCCTTCTCCTTCTTCTCTTCCTTCTCCTTCTTATCATCCTTCTCCTTCTTCTCATCATTCTCCTTCTTCTCATCCTTCTTCTTCTTCTCATCCTTCTTCTTCTCATCCTTTTCCTTCTTCTCATCCTTCTTCTTCTCATCCTTCTTCTTCTCATCCTTCTCCTTCTCATCCTTCTCTTTCTTCTCATCCTTCTCCTTCTCCTTCTTCTCATCCTTCTCCTTCTTCTCATCCTTCTCCTTCTTCTCATCCTTCTCCTTATTCTCAGCCTTCTTCTTCTCATCCTTCTCCTTCTCATCCTTCTCCTTCTCATCCTTCTCCTTCTTCTCATCCTTCTCCTTCTTCTCATCCTTCTCCTTCTCCTTCTTCTCATCCTTCTCCTTCTTCTCATCCTTCTCCTTCTCATCCTTCTCCTTCTCCTTCTTCTCTTCCTTCTCCTTCTTCTCATCCTTCTCCTTCTTCTCATCCTTCTTCTTCTCATCCTTCTCCTCCTTCTTCTCATCCTTCTTCTCATCCTTCTTCTTCTCATCCTTCTCCTTCTTCTCATCCTTCTCCTTCTCCTTCTTCTCATCCTTCTCCTTCTTCTCATCCTTCTCCTTCTTCTCATCCTTCTCCTTCTTCTCATCCTTCTCCTTCTTCTCATCCTTCTCCTTCTCCTTCTTCTCTTCCTTGTCCTTCTTATCATCCTTCTCCTTCTTCTCATCATTCTCCTTCTTCTCATCCTTCTCCTTCTTCTCATCCTTCTTCTTCTCATCCTTTTCCTTCTTCTCATCCTTCTTCTTCTCATCCTTCTTCTTCTCATCCTTCTCCTTCTCATCCTTCTCTTTCTTCTCATCCTTCTCCTTCTCCTTCTTCTCATCCTTCTCCTTCTTCTCATCCTTCTCCTTCTCCTTCTTCTCATCCTTCTCCTTATTCTCAGCCTTCTTCTTATCATCCTTCTCCTTCTTCTCATCATTCTCCTTCTTCTCATCCTTCTCCTTCTTCTCATCCTTCTCCTTCTTCTCATCCTTCTCCTTCTCCTTCTTCTCATCCTTCTCCTTCTCCTTCTTCTCATCCTTCTCCTTCTCCTTCTTCTCATCCTTCTCCTTCTTCTCATCCTTCTCCTTCTTCTCACCCTTCTCCTTCTCCTTCTTCTCATCCTTCTCCTTCTCCTTCTTCTCATCCTTCTCCTTCTCCTTCTCCTTCCTCATCTCCAAGGGCATTTAAATTAAAGGTACAGTGTTCTGCACTAATTTAAAGGCTCTCTGAAGCCTAGAAACCCTTTAAATAAGTCATCTTCGTAGCGGAGAAATTCGCATCGAATCGAATTTCACACTGGAATTCGCCGAATCAGCCGAATCGAATTTTTCATTTCTTCGCTCATCTCTAGTTATCACCAAGAGTTATATGAATGAAAAATGTGATGTTACTAAAACAAGAATAAAGGTGACATTTTCCAATGGGGATACTGGTTTTGGTTTTACCTCCCATTAGCACTCTTTGAATTGGTTACTAAATTGACCATACTTATCAATTCTGACATATCAAGGAAACAAAAAACAGGATGAATGAAATAAAAGATTTACTAGGCAACTCCATTAAAGTGGTAGTTAACCTCGCATTTTGATTTTTACCTATAGATAAGCTTATAATAAAGCTTACCCGTAGGTTAAATGAATATCTAATATCTCCTAAACGTGCACAATTTAGGAGATGTTCATCTGTTTGGCAGCCAGTGATGTCACCGGCGCATGCACTATGAAGGAATGGCAAACCCATGTTATTCCTTCAGAGCTCTGTGCCATGGCCATGACGTATTTACAGCTCGGCTATTCAAGCAGCCGCAGTCTGCGAACCTGGAGGGAAGATCGGCTAAAGGTGGAAGCCTCTGCAGCAGTGACAGAGTGTCACTGGAAGGCTTTGTTTCAAGGTATACTAGCATATTATGCATTTACCTTGCAGGTAGAATGTTTTTTTTCCCCAAAGTTTACTGCCAATTTAACCACTTCCCATCCGACCCATGTACATAAATGACTGGATGGGAGCAGTGCAGGAGCGGGTGGCCGTTTATAAATGTCCTCCTGCTTCCCTGCCTGTGCATGCTCCCTGGGATCCGGTGTCCAAACACCGTTCGCTGTACGGGATCTCTGTGTGAGGTCCCGGTCATGTGATCACTGATTGGCCAATCAGTGATCACATGAATAGTAGTAAGCAAAATGTCACTTCTGACATCATTGCTTACTACTAATGAAATCTGTGAATGATCACAGAGGTTACAGGGTACAAGGCTATTCACAACATCTTTGTACCATGTGACAAGCTGTGACCAATCAATTATTGTTAATACAGCCTTTATGTACTGTACTGATAGGGTGACAGTATGTTAAAAAAAACAAATAATATAGAAAAAAAATAAAAATGTAAAAAATGTTTTTAAAAGATTGTAATTTTTGGTTATAAACTAAAAATTAGAGTTATTATTTTTTTACTAAAAAGATAGCTGAATACATTATGGCCAATATTTATGAAGAAAGATTATTTATTCGCAAAATGTTATAAGAAAAACATTTTTTTTTTTCAAAATGTTTGGACTTTTTCATTTATATAGCAAAAAAATTTAAATCCCGGTGGTGAATAAATACCACCAAAATAGTTTTATCTGTCTCCAAAAAATGCTAAATAATTCATATGGGTACAGTGTTGCATGACCGCTCAATTGTCATTCAAAGTGTGACAGTGCTGAAAGCTGGAAATTGGTCTGGACAGGAAGGGGGTGAAAGTGTCTGGACTTGAAGTGGTTAAAGTGTATAGAAAACCCAGGAATACACATGTAAAATACCACAGCTCCTAAAAGTGTTTGTGATGATAACAAGATCTGATTATCCCAAACTGAGTGGGGAGAAGGGAAAAACCATTATGCACGAAGTTTCATCCTCATTTCTCCAAAATTTGCAAGTATAGGACAAATCATATAGAGTTAAAACTGATGTGTGTGCTGTAGAAAGAGACAACACATTTCAAAAGCTACAGACAAGATTGTACCCCACAAGAGAATAGAGATTGGCTCAGTATATAAGGCAAGCCATCATAATCTCCAAGTAAAACATCTTTGCCAGGATCTGCACAGCCTGTTAATGAGTCTAGTCATAAATGACTAAATGAGTAGTATAAACAGCACAACACAGAGGAGGTATTGAAGCAAAACGCCTTAAACAATCTATCCTAAATAGCTTGGAGGCAGGGGCGGACTGACCATTTGGAAACTCGGGCACTGCCCGAGGGCCCAGGGTCAGTAGGGGGCCCCATGAGATGCCCTGGTACCTTTTTCATAGGCTTTTTTGAGTTTGGGCAAGGACAAAGGGGCCCCATGATACCCTATTGCCCGGGGGCCCCATGAGTTGTCAGTCCACCCCTGCTTGGAGGATTGCACATCTGTCAGACTGGAGGTAGTGACCTATACTAACATACAGATGAGCTGCCCATTGTTAAGTTTTTCATACAATTTCCATAATATTGGCTATGATTGAGTGTAAACGATAAAACGACTTACACGATAAAACAACACATTTGTATATAAAGTTATAGAAGAATAACAATCAGTTTAATACCAAATGTGCCTATACAATAACGTACAGCAGTTGAATTGGTTACAGTAAATATACTCCTTATCTTCTATGGGATATATGCAACCAATTAAATCATATTTAGTCTTTATATAATCCTGATTTAATTCTGCTCAATGATACTGTATGTTGCTTTTTAGGACTGTAAAAATGAGTCATCTGAAAATATTAATACAGTTAGAATTGTAAGTAAGTAGCCGCAAAGATATAATCAACTCCAGCACACCTACATCACACTCCTCAGCTCTTTTGATTGGGTGGGGATTGACTCATTAACATCTTCTGGATGGTGAACAAAAGGATGCTGCATTTGTCAACTAGAAGCTGTCTTTTTCCCTAGAACCATACCAGAATCCCAGGAGTCATTTCTGAGGGCCAGTGACTCTGTCCCAATCAGACTCACTCTGATGTGAATTGGACTTTTGAGGAACCAAAGACTAGGCAAACTTTATTAAGTACTTTTTTCACTTTTAATCTAGTTTATTTTGCTGATTCTAATTGTCTATTTTGTAATGTCTTTTTCTGTAAATATTTTATTGCAGTGATTTTTTTTCTTTCATTAAAAAAATATTTAAAGATCACTCAGCAAAATGCTCTAACCAGTATAAAATATTTATTGCCTCTGTGAGGGCTACCATCATTTCAAACCCTGTTTTTACTATCTGGCATGGCAGCTGGTGTCATAGATACTATAGAATTGCTATAGCAGATATTGTGAATGGTACGTGCTTTTGTCAAAGCATGAGGTAGCTACTATTTTGTTGGGTAAAGGGTAATTGCGATATTAACTCAGCCCAGTGATGATCGCTCTTGGCCTGCTGGCACCTAGACTGTTGTCCCACAAGCTCGAAAATCTTTCTGTATGGTGAGGTTGGGAACGCAATCTTCACATTCTGGCAACAACAGTGGGATTTGAGGCTATCACTGGAACATGAATACTGCATTACTTTTTTCATGTTTTTTTTAACCTTTATTTTTACCTGGTAGCACATTGCCTGGTGAGAATCAGTTTTATAACACTAGGAAGGGAAGTGTGTTAAGACTGCAGAACACCTTCTGCTCTCCGATTTTCTATACAATGGAGATAGGTGTATTGTAGTCCACAGATGTGAATTCATCAGGGCTGATAAGTGACGGCGCTGACATGCACAGTACAGGTAAAGAACATAGTTATTAGTTTACTGGATTTCTGACAGGATCAATAGGCATTTTTGCACTTATAGAACATCTATAAGTCAACACTGTCAATGGTGTATTTAACAGACTAAAAGGAAGCAAACAAGAGAAGTTCAATGTTAGGTTTTATATAGACTTTAATTCCTTTTTTAGCTGCCACAAAAAAGATAAGGTTGTGATAGATCAATTAATTCTTACTGAAAATTATATTTGGCCATCAAACAGTTCCAAACCTGCCCTGAATATAAACCTGATTGCTGGTTGTGGGAAAATAACTCCAGCTCTTTGTAAATATACACTGAGATGTCAGGCCTTCTGCTTTGATCTATGTATGTGCAGGGCCACTATTACTACAAAATTCTAAAACATGAACTTAATATTGATTTTCTATAAATGTCATTTTAGCTAGACAGCACTTATCTCATTGTTCTTGGCTGGAGTGAAATACACTCTAGATAACAATGTTGCTTCAAAAACAAAGTGCAAAGCTAACAGAGCATAGAAATCATTTTCCAAAGGTGCCTTTACACTTGTCTGTTTTCCATGCATATTACTGCATGACAGTTTGCCAGGACATGGGCTTTAAATAACACTGGCAGAAGTGTTTATGTGATAACTGCTATAAACTAACTAGTGCTGTACATGAAAAATGTGACATTTGCACCAGTTTTATAAAGCATTAATTGTTTCCTGCAACAATCAATATATACCTTATATCTAGTAGAGAATGGATTAAGAAAAACTACTAGATCTCAAACTTAATCCTGTTAAGGAAACATTCTATCGCTTTTGTATCTGTGTTGTATTCACTAAAAACCACTAAATGAGCAATCTGTCAGCACAGGGCAGCATAGTGGCTTTGTAGTTAGTGCTTCCATTTTGCAGCACTAGGGATATCTGTTTGATTCCCCAACATGACACTACCTGCATGGAGTTTCCATGTTCTCCATGTACTTGCAAAGAAATGCTGCTAGGTTAATTGGATCCTGTCTAAAATGGTCTTAGTATGTATGAATGAGTTAAGAACCTTAGATTACAAGCTTCTTGAGACCAGGGACTGACGTGAATGTACAATTTATGTAAAGCGTTATATAAACACATGTAAAAAAGGAACGTTATTTTTCACAGGCAGCCACTCCATGTTCAATAACTACTACTAAACCACAACTTTGAGGATACCCAGTTTTGCGCAAAAATCCATAAATGGGTGTACACAGGTGGATATGGATACAGTAATACACAGGATATTAAAGGTATGTGAATGTCAGATAACACATTGGTGCATATTCTGTGCATAATACCTGAATAAGGCAGAGAAAATTACACTTGTATTGTCCAAACATTATTCTCTATGGAAAAGTATTTATGAACCCTAGTATATATTTCAGATAATTGCACACAGAGATAAAGAAGGATCTGTTTCCACAAAGCTGTCATAATAAATTAAATTTAAGGAAACAGTTTTCAGACATTCATTGCTGGAATTTTTCAAAACTGGACAAGCCAATAAAACAATTACCAAGACAGGTCTACAGGGGAAAAAAACAAATTAGGTACTCATAATCCACTCTTGAGCCAGCTCTTCACTACCACCCGAAAGTTTATTTATTTATTTTTTTCTTCTTCATTTTCTATATTTTCTGAAAGACCATTACAAAGTCAGTCATAAGCGACAAGGATAATACTTACTGCTAATATATGCAGAAAGGATTCAAGAGGCAAGATTAAAGATATACAAGGCACAGAATAAAGAAAGTAAGGGACAAACCAAAGACAACCGAATTTGTACATTGAGCCATGCTGGCTCTATACTGCAACACTGAAGAAATTCTGAACTACCCATTAGCAAGGAAGTCATGAAAACTACTACTGATAAAAAATTTAGCTAGTGGATCCTGCAGAACGTTTTTGTCAGTTCTATTACTAATAGAAGGTGTTAGTAGTAGAAAAGAAGATGCCACTCAAACCAGCCTGATCCTAATTACGGTGTTGGCCTTAGCAGCTGCTTCAGCCACTTCCCTGGAGTGTTTCACCCTGCCCACTAGGGATTGGTCACACTGTAATTAGGATCAGGCTGCTTTGAGCGGCATCTTCTTTTCTACTACTAACACTTCTGACTCTACTCTGGGCATCGGCTGGGAAATCTTATGCTTCCTAGCTTCAAGCGGCACTGCAAGTTTGTCTGGATTATACTAGAAGTTGTTAGGTAAAGGAAACATCCTTGACAAAAAGTTAATTAAAATGCTGGATGTAACATAGGAAAATGTTGTATATCTCTTCCAAATCCCCAGCACTTGGGGGTGGGGAAGGCTGTAACTCTATTATCAGAATATGTTGGTGGGTTCCATGGGAAAAAAAAGTTGTTTTTTTGTTTATCAAAAAACATCTCTAACTACAGCTCACCATATGCTTCCAAATATATATCTCTTGCATCTTACCTTTCCTGATTAAGTCCATGTTGGACGACCATACGTGTATAATAAAAACATTTGTGTAAGATGACATATCATCGCATAGTTGAGGTTCTGATGTTAAATGCTGGCTACATGCTGTCATCCTTATGCCTAAATCAGATATCCATCTGAGCCTCTAACCTTCATGAAAAACATTTCTGACAATCCTTTTTTAACTTTAATGAAAGAAAAGTCAGGGTCTCTGTATACTCTACAGCTATGCCAAATTCCTTTAGCCTTACTTGTTCCTACATGCTTGGCCAGTGCTACACATCTACTATTTGATTACATGATTTCAGGCATCAGATGCAAATTACACAATATACTTGCTTGACATAAATCATGCCTGACAGCACAAACACAATAGGAAAAACACTTTATTTTGTATTTTTACTGTTATTTTTAGTGTTGGTAGTGGTAATACTAGTAGCAGTAGCAGCAGTATTATTATTATTATTAGTAGTAGTTGTAGTATAACGAGTAGTAGCAGTATTTGGAAAAAAAAATCTCTTCTCTTCCTAGCTAATAAAGCATATTTTTAAGATTATAAGGGCCCATGTACACGGGGCATTTGGAAAACTCTTCTGAATGATGGAAACTGACTGCTGGAAAACGTAGGTTAAAAAATGTTAGTTTAGCCACGTTTGCATACCACGTTTCTGCGCGTTTGCGTTTATGTGCATTTTTAAAAGATGACCTCAGGAGACCTTCCCAAATGCCCAGAATGTACTGAAAAATAGTAAAAAATTAACTATGTCAGACATTTTGAGAAAAATACTCAGAGCAGAAGCAGAGAGAGCAGTATATGTTGAGATCACCTGTCTTTTCTGGTTGTATTCACTATGGATCCCATCATGAGCATAATGCAGCACATTCTACCATTTTTTCCTTCACGCGAAACCTGGAACTGACTGCGCTGGTCTACCGGGTCCACTTGAATACATGGAAAATGCTTTGTATACATTTCTGATGATAAAAAAAAAGCTCTGGACAGCATCTGGACATGGAACAGTTAAAAAACGCTTAAAAATGCAAAGGCTTATAAATGCAGTTAACAGCATTTACACGCATTTACAAGCATTTGGCGTTTGAAACACTGGTAAAATCTACTCCTGAACACAAGTTTGGTGTGTTCAAAAAGAGACTGTAAACTCAACTGCCTGTAAACGACTTCAAATGACTATGTGTACACGGACACATAGGAAATCATTAGGGAGAGTTCAGGGGCTGCTGAAAAAACCGCTGAACAGCTCCTGAACGTCAGTTTAGCAGCTGCAGTGTACATGAGCCCTAACTCCCTCTATCCTTCTGCCTATCTCTGAGGCTGATGTACTAAAGCAATCGAGGCTGTATTGAGATCTATGTTCATTTTGCAAAGTAAATGTTAGTAAATAAGGTGGATATGTATTGCTTTTGAATACCCAATCATATGTGAAGGGAATTAAAAAACAAGATTTTGCAAGGATGTGATTTGTTTATTGACGTGAGTACAAATTCATTTATTTTCTAAGCTTAATGGACATTTACTTTGCTAAGTTAACAGCCAATACTTTTGTCTCTCTCTGTTCATCAAACTGTCTCTCTCTCTGTTCCCTTTGTCTCGCATGTCTCCATGTCGGATGCTATTGTGACGTCAATGCTTATAAAAATACCCAGGTGTTTGGACTGTGCTAAGTGTTCTCCTAATGTGAAGGGTGTGTGCAGGAAGGCAATGACAGAATGAGGGCAGCATCAAAACTGACCCCTGGTCCAGCCACATTCATTTAGTTATAGCACATTTCTCCTTTTTAATAATATACTGAAGAATAATGATGTGTATTGAAACACCAGTTATAGTACACAGAGTGCAAGTGACTACCTGATATCAAGAAATACCTGTTAGCCAGCTAGCTTTGGCAATTGTGCATGCATATTTCTTTACTTATGGCTAGGCACACACAGGGCTTTTTTCAGCTGGAACTTGGTGGAACTCAGTTCTTCCACCTATGGCTCAGGCCCTCTGTTCCCTGTTTACCACTATCACTTGTAAACACAGAAGTCCAGCTTCTGTGTTTACAAGTGACATATGTCTCCCAACAGTTTCCACAGATCTGATCTCCTGAGTGGCTCCCACTGAGTGCAGGTTGGGGACAAGCGAGATGCAGGTGTCCAGGGTGTAGTGGGGATGCTGACATCCCAACTGGATGATCTTCCTGCTAGTGAGAGGAGGTGGGAGGAGGGGGAGGTTGCATACAGAGGTCAGAGTTGAAGAGGGGTAAAAGTGAGATGTGGATGGGGGATGTAGAGGTAAGCAGCTGTGGAAGAAGGCTGAACTCTGCATTCTGTGTGTAGTGCACCCTTAAACTCTGCACTCTGTATGCTGCGCACTCCTGAACTCTGTACTATAATCGCAGCGCACTCCTGAACTCTTTACTATAACCGCAGCGCACTCCTGAACTCTGTATGCTGTTCACCCCTGAACTCTGCACTTTGTGTGTAACCTCCCTCGAACTCTGCACTCCTGGTATTTAATGCACATGAGACCCTACCACCCTTAGTGGAATTTGACCACACCCACTATTTCAAGTGGTTTGTGTGTGTAGGGGGTGTTGGGGTGTCATGGGTCATTGAGCTCCTGCACCTTTTTTCTAAGAAAAAAAAGCCCTGGGCACACATATGCATGGAGAAATACGCATGTTCACATGCATGCATGGACATGAGTGAATGTTCAGGGTTAGCATTGGCATCAAATGGCCTGACTCAGTGCCAGTGATGACTGGTCTTCTGTTTCCTTTGTGTACTTACGTGCTCTAAATCAGCTTCCAATTAATAACCCACCTTTCTCTTGACCTGATTTTCATTCTTGTCCTGTTTAACCAACCTTTGAACTCGGCTTCGTGCATTACCTCGATCTGGCTTCTAATTTAGTATTGTGCTACCTGCTCATTACTAACCTTGGCTTGCTCAGTAATTCAGCTATCAAGAATCTGCTGCTGATAACTATGTACAAGGCATGACAATTGAATTTGGGGAATGCCCATGATGTAGTTCAATGGTGGTAAGTCACAGCCATTGACTTGTTCTGACATGCTCTAACTTGCACTCACCCGGGTCACAGACCAGTTGACTCAGTCTTTACGGAGTAGTAGATGAAATAACAATAGTGTGCGTTGCACTGTTGGTGGAAAATGAGTGACAGAAATCTGGAGCAGCAGATTAACATCAAATTTTGCATGAATATTGACAAAAGTGCGAGTGAAACTTTAGCTCTGTTACAACAAGCTTATAGTGATCATTCCATGAAGAAAACAAGTGTTTTTGAATGACATAGATTGTTTAAGGATGGGCGTGAAGATGTCCTCAATGACGCAAGAAATGGGCAGCCAAGAACGCAAAGGAGGGATGCAGTAGGCATCTCGATCTGAGCTTCTGCAAGCAACGTCTTCCAACATTCGTATTTCTTCTGTACCTTAGCACCATTTATGTCAGATTCAGGAGTTCTTGGGCTGAAGATACCAAAAAGAGGCCACCCTTGTCATATCAGTCTCAAGTACATGATGCCTGGCATTGCTGGTAATATACACTGCTCACTCTGTAATTTGCAGAAAGACGTTATCTCTACATAATTTATGATATGACACTCCTTACATAACACCATGATTTTCTTTAACTTGTACACACCAGGGCAAACAAACAGCTTGAGAAATATAGTTCATGTGAGGTTTAACAAGGAGTATTAAATTAGGTATGAAACATAGTGCCCATCTGTTGAAAGGAAACACATGTCCAGCAGATGAGCGATGCTACACTGAGATTGTTGGATTTGGCAAGTGTATGCTCATAAAATGTGTATTCTTAAATATCAATAAAATGGTTTTTAAAATGAAAACGTGCTTTTGGGTAGAGACACGCAGTTACAAATAACAATGATTATCACACAAAGGATAATTCTGTTACAATTAAATTAGTTTTTAATATACGATGCATTTTATTTAGAAAAACGATGGCATGGGCTGTAACTTTTATTATTGCAAGACGTGTATCATCCCATGTAACTGCAAAGGTGTCTGGCAGCAACATTTTGAATATCCTGTCACCATGGAGACAGCAGAGTTATAAAAGGCTGATCAGATCCAGTGCTCTGCGAGGAATCTTTTTGATGGATGTACTTTAATATATGTGTGTGGTTAAATACCCAATAAAGCTTTTTCTCATCTCTCTGTCAGCGCAACAACAGTTCAGGTTTAACTTGATTTACCTACCAATTCATTTAGGAGAATATTGCCCAGGAAGAATAAATTGTCTTCAGCACTTGTGAGACACGGTTAGATGTAACATTGCTAAAGCTGTAATACAAAGCCATGATGCATTATTTTCTTCATATAAAGATACACACAGCACTGTGTCAGCAGGACATGGGGCTAAAGCTGATATGAAACATGGGGCTTAAAATCAGTTCATCACCTTCCTTTAAATCAAGGCAGGGTTAGGATTTCAGTCCTCCTGCAAGCAAGCTGGCTACTGGCTCTAGTTGATTTAAACCCCATCCAGGCAAATACTGTGCCCCCTTGACCTCTCACACATTCACAAAAATAACCCTTCAACACAATTTTTTGCTTATCCAAATCTGCCATCAGGTGATACTTACAAGTTGTAGAGATCCTTGATCCAGATCTGCAGGTCCCTTGTTATGATGTAATTTCACTGGTGCAATCTTTTGGAACCTGAGTGGTCCCTGTGGCTGGACAGCCAGTGGGAAGTGTCTGTGCCACCCAGACATTGAAAGGAAACATGAAGAAGGACCCTCCTCCTTTACAGCCCAGAATGGACACTATAACCATGGATAGGTAAAAAATTACTTTTAGGTAGCCTTTTTAATTTTTAACCCAGTAACTAGCTATAGGGGAATAGAAAAAGGGGCCTGTACATCAGCTTTAAAGTAAAGCTAAAGGCAAAACTTTTTTTTTTATTTTGGATAGAGTAAAGGATGTTATAACCCCTGTGTCCCATTGCGGAGATTTCCCTTCACTTCCTGTGCCATAGCCAAAACAGGAAGCGAGTGGAAATTCTTCCAAAGTGAGAGGATATCTGGTTATCACCAGGGTCACCAGAATTAGCATCCCTGTTTGAAGGTTTCTAGTGACAATTGAACTTTTACCTTTAGTGAGAATGTACAGGTAAAAGGGGACCCCTTTATTAGGCCTCCCTTTAACTCATGGGACTGTGGCTGCGGAAATGTACCCCTTAGGGTCATTGATTTATATAGGGTAAATTTGATTGGTTAGATGGGGTCACTTGGGGAAGACGATTCTGGAAGATTTTGGAGGGCCATCAGTGACAGCTCAATCAAGGTCACATGACCCTCCAGAATTTTCAAAATCCCCTTGGGATCCCTATATAAAGGAGCTCATGAATGGGGTTTTTTGCCAGTCGCCAGAGAGGGACCAGTGTGAGGAGTTCCCCTCCCAAATCCCCCCACCCTTGTTGCAGCCAGAATATGTGGTTGGTCCAGGGGCGGACTGACCATTTGAGCACTCGGGCACCATGAAATGCCCCTGGTACCTTTTTATAGGCTTTTTTTGAGTGTGGGCAAGGACATAGGGGCCCCATGATCCCCTATTGCCCGGGGGCCCCATGAGTTGTCAGTCCGCCCCTGGGTTGGTCCCTTGGAATCTTTCACAAAGGAGACTTGTGTAATGCTTAATGCTTGGTCAGCTCAAGTCTTAATGGCTGGGCTGAGTTGTTTCAATATATATTTAATTAAATAAAGTTATGGTTTGTAATAAAATAATTATCAGATGAGTATTAAAACCAATATACCTAGCAGTGGTTGTAAAGGCTCAAGGTTCTTCACCTTCATGCATTCTTTGCTTGAGAGTAAAAAACCTTCACTGTGCAGCATTCCCCCCCCCCAGCGCCCCCCTAATACTCACCTAAGCCCGCTCTCGATCCAGCGTTTTGCACTGGAGTCGCGTCTATCCCAGGACTCCCTCTCCTCACTGGCTGAGACACTGGCTGACTGTCAGTCACAGCCAGTGAGCCAATAAGAGAGGGGGTGGGGCTGAGCCGTGGCTCCATGTGTAAATAGACACACTGAGCAGCATCTGGGGAGTGCGCATGCTTGGGTACCTCCATAGTAAGCTGCTTGCTGTGGGGGCACCCAAGAGGAGGGAAGGGCCAAGAGCGCCGGTGGAGGACTCGAGAAGAAGAGGATCTGGGCTGCTCTGTGCAAAACCACTACACAGGACAGGTAAGTAAAGACATGTTTGTTTGTTTGTTTGTTTTTAATTTATGCCTTTAGAATCATTTAATCCAATTTGGTGTGTGCAGTGTTCTTTGTTAGTTGCACGTGTGCTGGTTTCGGCTTGCCGCCTACAGTCCCATGGTAAACTGGACAAATAGAGAAAGTAAATCTCTCTCATGGGGACACAGGCACCCATAAAAACCTGTCAGGTGTTATCCCTCTCCATTCTATCCAAAACTATAGAAAAAAAAATTGCCTATAGTTATACAGCTTCATCTAAAAAAACAAAAACACATATCAATCCATAAAATGGGGTGGAGTGACTCTTTAGCTAATAATAATCAAGAAACCAGCCCCTTGTTAAGATAACATTTAAGAGAATCTCTTCCCTTCTCCATGCTCCCCAAACACACCTTTGCTACACTGCACTATTTAGTCAATACTCCTAGGTATGGAAAAATGAACTCATCCTAGAAAGCAGTGCTTGGATTGAAATGGCCAATCGTCGGGCTTAAACGCTGTCACCTGGAGAAAAGGTAGATCTGACAAAGGAACAGAGCAGCACAGAGTTCTGAAGAGATTAACCTCCCTAGCGGTCTGATTATGTCCATATTTTTGTGCTCAAAGCGGTACATTTTTGGAAATATGTAGTTTTTTTATTGCAGGCCTGTAAGTTTTAGGAATAACTCACTGAAATCTGTCCGAACAAGAGTCTAGTAAACATCCCGGGTATGATAAAATTTGAAACACGAAATCATAAATTATAATTTAATAAATAATCATAAAAAATAATAATATAATAATACATTTAATTCAATAATATAATCAAACCAAAAACACTGAAATTTGAAATATAGCGCCAAGTTCGCACATCACTGAGCAAAGTTGCAAAATCGTTTTCAGTGTCTGATGACGAATTTCCCCACGAATCATTATCACTCAATTCTGCAAGTTGTTCTAATTTACTATCACTGTTCTCTAGCTGATCTAAAACCGCTTTTGACCTAAAGGGACACTTTTTGGACACCATGGACGTTTCTCAGTTTCCAGGCAGAAAGAACGGTACAAATGCAGGCAGGGCACAGGACAAAGCACTAGGGACAAAATGTATGTGAAATCGTTTGATACAGTAATGTTTTACTATGTGATTTTAGTGTATTGGGTGAATGTCACTTTTTGTCATTTTCAAATTTCCCGCCGTTCCGTCCCTCGTACCTCTCCGATGTTTGCAGGGGACAGAACCCAGATGACAGATGCCGGCATCCGCCGGATTACATTGCCGGGGACACTGCAGGGGGGACATCGCGGGAGCACAGGACAAGGTAAGTGAAGAACAGATGCCGCAGCAGCGCCGTATTGTAAGCCCAAGTGTAGCTCGGGGTTACCACTTTTGGTACTGAAACTTTACCAAGAGCTACACTCGGGAATACCGCCAAGGAGGCTACAGTGATATTAAACCCTCAGTTTGTTTATGCATGTTCAGCAGCTGATTTAATCAATTACGGAACATGCAGTTTCTTTATCTTATAATCATTGTCAATGTTCCAGTTTAAGTTGATATTATGACCATTTCCCCAGGTTTACTGTTTCAGGGTAGCTCCTTTCTCTTCCAGCATCCTATGGAGTCATCCTTTACAATTATGGACTAGATCTGGGTCTGCATCAATAGCAAAATACAGCCTCATAGCCTTTGGGGGAGATTTACTAAACTGGAGCACTCAGAATTTGGAGCAGCTGTGCATGGTAGCCAATCAGCTTCTAACTTCAGCTTGTTCAATTTAGCTTTGGCAATAAAACCTGGAAGTTGGTTGGTTTTTATGCACCAGATTTTGCATGCTCCAGTTTTAATAAATAACTCCCTACGATGACAAGGCACTCTCCTGCTCCTCCCTCCTTCTCCTTCCTCTTTTCTCCAAGCCAACAGACTGACTTGAGAGAGCCTGCTGTCAATAACAGCCAGTGAGGAGGGAACGGGGGCAGGGTCAAGCCACACACTGTGTGTCAATGGACACACAAAGCCAGCTCTGGAGCAAGCACACATGAGTGCCCCCATAGCAAGTGACTTGCTATGGGGGCACTCAGCAGGGAAGAGAAGCCAAGACAGATGATGGGGGAGAATCGTGATTGCTCTGTGCATAACCTTTGCACAGAGCAGGTAAATTTAACATGTTTGTTATTTTTTTTTTAATTTGACTTCAGAATCACTTTAAGGCCTCATTCACACCACCAGTGGTGAGCTGCATTGGTTAAGGCAGTCCCAAAGCAAGGACAGGCATAAAGCCTGTTTTCTAGGAGGGTCAGATCACAAACAGGCTGTAGTAGTTAAAAATATAAGGTGATTAAAATAATGTGGCAGAAAAGAATAAAGCAGGAACTATATTTTGCACTGCAGCATATTGTGACATGCTGCAGCAGATCATTCTGGTTTCATGTCAATGCAGTGCACTAAAATATGCTGCATACTGATGAAAAATTCATTATACCGTTTGGTGTGAACATACCCTGACAGTTGTTGCTTTTATGAAAGCTGTGGCCAGTAATGGTTACTGTAACCCATCACCTAGCAGTGTCTATTAGCTATATCTACCAGTTATCAGAACACTACTCAGCTCTTGGTAATAAATAAAGTTGCTAAGATACATCTTTGTGTATTACGGGAGTGATTCATTGTATTCTAAAGCTATTCACAATAATAAAGCTGCAAAAAGCAAACAGTGAAACTATCTGGTAAACGTTTTCATCCTGTGTTCTGTTCATCTACTAACACTGATGCTAATTATGAATAGATTGCTTGCTTCACATTTATAATCCAACTAAAAAATGTTTCTTCTGCCAAACCATCCTGGTACATGTCTGTTTTTAATGTAAGGCAAACATTCCTGAGTTGTGAAATCCTATTTCTTCTTAGTACCTCTGACTGACTCTTAAGCACATATCTGTTTGCCAAATGTTATGACAGTATGCATACTCACTTCCCCACTCACCAACTCTACATCTGGAATGTTGATATCTACTGAATATGTAACAGGGATTTTGACAACCAAGCTTATTCAAGAAAGATAGCAATGTAAAGTAAAATGCATATCAAAAAGTGATTAATATCACTCAGCTTTATTGAATAAACCCAAATGAGATCCATAAGCTAAAGGGAGCCTATCCTGGACTTGACCATAATTTTAAGCAGTCATAATGACATTTGATTTTTTTTATTTTAGTAAGCAATATTTTAATATTTACTTTTGGACCATTGGAGACATTCCAAAATGTACTATTTTACTTTTTAAAAGAAAGCTTTATTATGAAAACAAATGGATGGCTTAGTGTGTATACATCGCAATAGGGCGTGCATTAGTTCTTAAAGTGTCAGTCCAGCCAAAACTTTTTTTTATACTTTTAGTGTTTGATAGCTCGAGGAAAGATTAGAACCCCCATCAGGTTGTAGTTGCTATTTGGGGTTTCATTATGCTGGCCATATACTATGCAATCACATTTAGATCTATCATCAGCTAAGTTGTGAAAGGGCCTGCCCTGTTTAATACAAATTGAATAGATTATTTAGATATGTAGCTACAGTAAAGGAAATAAGTATTTGATCCCCTGCTGATTTTGAATGTTTGCCCACTCACAAAGAAATGATCAGTCTAAAAATCGAATGGTAGGTGTATTGTAGCACTGAGAGACAGAATAGCAACAGAAAATTCAAAAGAAATGCATGTCTAACAAATTATGCACTGATTTGCATGTTCATGAGGGAAAGAAGTACTTGATCCCCTATCATTCAGCAGGATTTCTGGCTACCAGGTGTCTTTCATACAGGTAACAAGCTGAGATTAGAAGCAGTCTCTTAAAGGGAGTGCTGCTAATCTCATTTTGTTACCTGTAGAAAAGACACCTGTCCACAGGAGCAATCAATCAGATTCCAAACTCTCCACCATGGCAAAGACCAAAGAGCTGTCCAAGGATGCCAGGGACAAGATTGTAGACCTACACAAGGCTGGACTGGGCTACCAAACTATCGCCAAGCAGCTTGGTGAGAAGGTGACAACAGTTGGTGCTATCATTTGCAAATGGAAGAAACACAAAACAACTGTCAGTCTCCCTAGGTCTGGTGCACCATGCAAGATCTCACCTCGTGGAGTATCAATAATCACGAGAACAGTGAGGAATCATCCCAGAACTACACGTGAGGATCTTGTCAATGATCTCCAGGCACCTGGGACCACAGTCACCAAGAAAACAATCAATTGGTAACACACTACATCGACAAGGAATGAAATCCTGCAGTGCCCGCTGTCACGATCGCGGCGTCAGACCCCAGACCTTCTCACCAGACTCGTGACCGAAGGACTGGTCAATCCAAACCGCGATGTGACGTGTGTAACAATACCATGCCCAGCTGCACCCTGCACAAAGATTTTCCAGCTAATGGACTACAATCTATGTACCTGCGACCTGAGCGATTGTTACTGGGTCGGGTTAATTAGGCAACTAACCCTCCACACTGCCACCACCTCCTTTTTGTACAGAGAAAGAGGAAACTCGTGTTATCAGTTATAAAACTATAACGATTGAAATAATCGTCTGCATAAAATGGTCCACAGGCTGGTTATACAGAGGTTTAAACAAACAGTAGCGTCTCTTCAAAGGCAGGGATTTGTAAATTGCAATTAAGAACTATAAAAACAGTTCAACACTTTCAGAAAGAGAGATTTATTACTAAAAGGGTCAAACAGGTGCAATAAAATATTTACAGAGAAGATGTAACTAAGATATATATATAAATATACAGAGAAGCACAGCACAGTAAAGAGATATCAGAGAGAGGTGAAAGGGTTAAAGTACTTGCCAAAGTCCTGGGTTTAGCATATCCAAGTCAGAGCAGGAGGGTGCTTTGATCTCCCTATGTTAGGATGGAAAAATGGGAGAATTCTTCAACTAACTCCTCTTAGGCTTGACAGCCTGCTTTAAAGTTTCCCAGCAGGGGGTGGTTCTGAAGTAACAAACCAATCCTTTGTGCAGGGAGGGGTCATCAGGCGGGACCCTAAACTGGGGCCAACATCTTTCATAATTCATATTCTGTTCCATAACGTTCCATCTGCACAAGCTACAGTCCACCTGCGGGTATTTTATTAGGCAGATAAGCCTGAGGATTATTTAGATATGAATTATGAAATTATATGTTACACGGTTCCCAAGATCTATTTCTCTGCCTTCCCGTGCGCCCGAGATAAGGCGAGTGACCCATCAAATTGTTTGCCTGCTCATCGTCCATCTGGTGATATGTCCGGCTTTTATGTCGGTCTCTCATATTCCAAGATATGAGACATAAGGGAAAAATTTATCTTTTAAAAATGTTATTTGGTGTGGGCTTCTTGGGAATGCCTTGAACTCCGGGGAAGGCTCCCTTATCTTTTTACGAGGCGTGAAATTACACAAGTTCTCTGGACAGTGAGGCAACACGTGGCTCCCTGCTGGGATATGGCCTGTGACACTTTTAACACACACACATCTGTCACTGTGCCTCTCAGAAAGGGAGGGGCAAGGAGAAGGATAAGGAAGAAAATGGAGATGACTAACAAAATGGTCGAACCGCGTCCATCTCTGATGTGCAAGTTTGTGACACCCACAAGGTCCCTCTGCTCAAGAAAGCACATGTCCAGGTCCATCTGAATTTTACCACTGAACATCTGAATGAAGCAGAGGAGGACTGGTTGAAAGTGTTGTGGTCAGATGAGACCAAAATCGAGAGCTTTGGCATCAACTCAACTTGCTTGTTTGGAGGAGGAGGAATGCTGCCTATAACCCTAAGAACACCATCCCAACTGTCAAACATGGTGGTGAAAACATTCTGCTTTGGGGGTGTTTTTCTGCTAAGGGGACAGGACAACTGCACCGCATCAAAGGGCCGATGGATGGGGCAATGTACTGTTAAATATTGGGTGAGAACCTTCTTCCCTTAGCCAGGGCATTGAAAATGGGTCTTGGATGGGTGTTCCAGCATGACAATGACCCAAAACACATGGCCAAGGCAACAAAGGAGTGGCTCAAGAAGAAGCACATTAAGGTCCTGGAGTGGCCTAGCCAGTCTCCAGACCGTAATACGATTGAAAATCTGTGGAGGGAGCTGAAAGTTCGAGTTGCCAAATGTCATCCACCAAACCTTAATGACTTGGAGAGGATCTGCCAAGAGGAGTGGGACAAAATCCCTCCTGAGGTGTGTGCAAACCTGGTGGCCAACTACAGGAAACGTCTGCCCTCTGTGATTGCCAACGAGGGATTTGCCGCCAAGTACTAAGTCATGTTTTTTGAAGGGGATCAAATACTTATTTCCCCCATGAACATGCAAATCAGTGCATAATTTGTTAGACATGCATTTCTTTTGAATTTTTTGTTGCTATTCTGTCTCTCAGTGTTACAATACACCTACTATTCGATTTTTAGACTAATCATTTCTTTGTGAGTGGGCAAACATTCAAAATCAGCAGGGGATCAAATACTTATTTCCTTCACTTTACATCACCAACCTCATCTGAAGATGTCACCCAAATCATCCTCTCCACTCCTCCCAAGACATCTTGTTCTCTAGCTACCTTGTCATGTCCTCCAAAGCTCACCTCCTGGACCTCTTCATAACCTCTCACATCCTCTTGAACGCCCTACCCCGGTATGTCTGCTTGGCCCCCCACCCTGTCCACCTTTAGCTGATCCTTGAAAACTCATTCATTCAGAGAAGCCTACCCCACCTCCACCTAAAACCTGTATTTGAGTCATCTCCATCAGATCATCCCCTGCAACTACCACCTTTTGTGCCACCTCCCCCTTCCTTTAGATTGTAAGCTCCATGAGCAGGGCCCTCCTATTCCTTCTGTACTGAACTGTATTGTAATTGTACTGTCCCTCTTTATTTTGTAAACTCTTGTTAGGCAGGACTTAAAGCGGTTGGAATGGATTATGCATGAAGGTAAAAAAAACCTTCTGTGTGCAGCAGTGCCCCCAGCCCCCTCAATACTTACCTGAGCCTCATTTAGATCCAGCGATGTGAACGACAGCCTCGGCTGTCCCACGTCTCTGCCACCTCATTGGCTGAGACAGCAATTGGCTCCAGCTGCTATCAATCACCACCAGTCAGCCAATGAGGGGGGGCAAGCCACGGCTTTGTGTGTGAATGGACACACGGAGAAGCGGGTGCCCCCCATAGCAAGCTGTTTGCTATGGGGGCACCTGAGAAGAGGAGGATCCAGGCTGCTCTGTGCAGAATCACTACACAGAGCAGGTAAGTTTAGACATGTTTGTTATTTTAAAAAAAAAATTAACCTTTAGTATCACTTTAAAAAAGTCAAGAGATATTGATCTTTGTTAAGAAAATGCTTTTTTCTATTAAAAAAAACATGCTTTGTAACCTGTCAGCATAAACTACCTCTGGATTATTCACTTAGTCTTGTGGGTGAGTTGACGCTGCCTGTGGATCTTGTTGAGTCAGCAAGCAGCCACACTGTCCACACAGACTGGGTCTTTTGCATATCAATTTCCATTAAAAAGGCCTTTATCCCGTAGTTTTAGTCCTGACATTCGTGTTATCATTAAGCAATACTAGAACTACTTTGTCCTGTAGTATTTCTAGTCCCAAATTGGGGGGAAGCTACATCGAGGTAACTTGGTAAAAATGTTGAAATTAAGTCCTCAAGTATGCCACTGGCACAAATTTTCCAGAATTATGACAATTAGATGGTGCAGTTTGAAAGCCTCTTTTTTTTCTCAGCACCTCACTGTATTGTTTTGAATGGAACCCCTATCTTCTTATCCTGAAAATTTGAAATTGTTCCTCAAAAAAGTTAAAAAACTACCCCTCAAGTATGGGTCTGAAAAAATTAGCCCATGTCATCATAGTTTGCAGTACAAACAGGCCTAAATGTGAATTCACATGTACAGTCCTTAGATTTTGGTGGGTAAAAACTGGCCGATTGCAGCACAGTTTGGAAGCAGCAACTATATATCTAAATGTGGAGGCACAAGGCACAGGCAGCCACCTTCTTAAGAAATAAAGCTATAGCCTTAAGGTATGGGGGTGTCCAAACTGGCCAGGGGCACCACAGTTTGAAGGCAGTGCACACAGGCCTAGATGTCTTCCTAAAAATAATACCTACACCCCTTAGGTTTGGGTGGGTAAAAATACGTTAGCGGTAACAATTTGGCAGCACGTGACTTAGGCTTCCAGTGAAGTTGCACGATTCAAAATCAGATTCTGTGTGACCGAAGACTAAGCCACAGACACTTGTTTTTTTATTATACCAAAATTAAAGACACGGTCCACAATTTTGCAGTTTGGCAGCAGTAACAAAAGACCCAAATGTAAAGATGCAAGACACAGGCAGATGTTTTTCTATAAAGATGACAGCTGCAGTCCTTAGGTTTGGTGGTATAAAATTTGCCTTGTGGAACCATAGTTTGATGGTTGTATGATCAGGCCTACAGTAAATGCAGAGACAAAAGGGACAAGCAGCTGGGTTCCTATAAAAATCAGAGCTTCCCTTAGGTTTTGATGGCAGTGCAAAAAGGCTTGGACTTGGAGGCAGAAGCAGCACCCTGGCTAAAAAATTAGTTTCAGACGTTTTTATAGTTTTATTTTATTTTTTCTAAAAAGTTAGTTACCAAAGAAATGTTCCAATAAATACAACACTTCTATTATACCAGCATCATTGCGCCAATGTAATAAAGAGAGGAAATACACTCACTGGATGCTGCTATTATTAAAAAACTCAAAATAATAATAAAAATGTGAAAAATATACAAATCACAAATAATAGCGCAAACCAAATCACACAACTAAATATAACCACCACCAAATAAGTGCATATTAATAGTGCAAACAAAAAAATCAATAAATAGGAAATCTCAATATAGTCCATTCAGAAAAGTCCATATAAACATGATCCTCAGTAAATGAAGTAATGAGATCCTCCTTCATAAGCAATGTGGTATTCAGTGCTCAAAAACACCCCATCAAAATGCACACTCACCATGTGCTAGTAGTTAACCAGCATGTCACTATATATCCAGCATTCACCAAACAGACTTCAAAGGACGATCCTCATGTGTTGGTAATTACTCAGCATACTACTGTGTATCCAGCATACCACCAAACAAACTCCAGAGAAGATCCTCTCATATCCAGATTAGCACATGTGGGTAAAGAAAATACTCGCCATAGTGCAGTATCATCCAACAAATTTATTGCCAAACAAACAGAAGGTAAGCTTTTGGCCTTGAACATATACAGTACGAGTGTAGTGAGCATATGCCTGCTTATCAGTGGGATCCATAGTGGGTGTGTGGAAGTAATCTGTGATCCATGCCTAAGCTGGTCCACACTCTCTGGGAACAAGTAAAGATGTTTGTCAGTCACAACTCCTACTGATGGACTGAAGGCCATCTCTGAAAAGAGAGCAGCAGCAGGACAGCAGGTCAGCACTTTAAGCACAAGTTAGTTCAGCTTGGGCCAATGGTCCATCCTAGATACCTAGTCTATGGGGTTATCAGGGCATCTGCATCTGTCTGAAGTCAACATAATCACTGACCATCAGGTTCACTGGTTACTGGCAACTATAGATGGCTAAAATGCTGTGAAAGCCCTTGCCTAAAAGTTCAATATAGAGTCCCTGCCACTATCAGGTAATTCCATAACCAGACACTTTTGAAGGACATCCTTGTATTGCTGCAATCTGGACTCTGTCTGGCAATTTTTTAGTGTGGATCCAGAACGGTGGACACCCAAAAAATGACCTCTCTCTTTGAAGACACATAAGCAAAGGTCCTAGGCACTGTAACACGATGAACCGTATATGCCACAAACTGACTGCAGCTGAGTCCTCTGTTTAACTCAGCACAACGTGATCATTTGACTGCCCACCCCACCCATATACGTACAATGACCAGTGTTTGTGATAGCTGAAAAATCCTCCACAAAGCTTGTATGCTTTCTTACTTCTCCCATCTGGCCCCTTACCCTCATAGGCTAGACGCATCCACCTCACCAACCGCTCCACATCTGCAACCCCCCTCTGCCAATCCCTTCACTGGCTCCCAATTGCCCAGCGCATCAAATTTAAACTGCTAACTCTGACCTACAAAGCCATTCACAACGCCGCCCCAAACTACCTAACCGACCTGATACCCAAATACTACCCTACCCGTGCCCTTCGCTCCTCACAGGACCTCCTACTCTCTAGCTCCTTGGTCTCCTCCTCCCACGCCCGATTGCAGGATTTCTCCAGGACTTCCCCCATCCTCTGGAACTCCCTACCCCAATCCATCCGACTGTCACCTACCCTCCTCACCTTCAGGCACACCCTGAAAACCCACCTCTTCAGGGAAGCCTACCCCACCCTCACCTAACAACTGACCTCCTCCACTCCTCCCACCACTCCATCCCCCACAGCCATTTCCTCCTGTACCACTTTCCCCTCCCTCCTAGATTGTAAGCTCGAAACAGCAGGGCCCTCGAACCCCTCGTGTATTGTATTGTTTCTGTCTTGTCTCATGTTCTGTCCCCCTTGCTTTTGTACAGCGCTCAGCAAACCCTTTGGCGCTATATAAATACTGCATAATAATTAATAATAATAATAGCCTGGTCCTCTTCCAGTGACCAGCTGGTATCTGGGGGAGACAAACACCAATTCCACCTCTTGCTGGAGTCTCCCATGCTGTTGTGCCTCTAGTATTGCAGTACTTGGGGATTAGAGTCTTCAGTGATTAAATCTTGAAGAGATCTTCAATGGCCTGGCACTGTTTACCCTAAAAATGAATTTGCAGTGACCCCAAGGAAGCTAATTATATATATGATTTAAGTCTCTTTGAACAAGTAATAATAACACAAAAAGAAGGAAAATATTATTTACTTACCTTATAACAGATGATGGGTTACAGAAGAATAACAATCTCTGGCCTTGTCCATTCCTCAGCAGGGGCTGTGATTTATAGCCCTCTCACTCTACAACTACTGAGCTTTTATGGTCATGATGGCATTTCCTCATCATAAAGTCCACTAACCAAGCAGGCTATGAATTACCCATTTATGCTACATAGATCAACGGCAAAGCAGACACTCAATGTACTCTAACTTTTCATTTTGGACTCCTGCCTGCAGAACCTTTATAAAGTGAAACCCAAGCACTGCGGGTAAACTAAAGCAAGACTTGTTTTTCAGGAATGTACACACATAGCAACATTGTGAGAAAATTCAGTACCAATTTTTAGTTACTGTGTGCTATCAATTTATGGTACTGTCTGTGATTAAGGAGAGCAAGGAATGATGCTGATTTGTGGACATTATTAACAATAGATCATCAGCAAGGAGTTATTGTTGTACTTCCATGGATTAAAAATTTAAGCCTAGGTTCACGCAATTTTGGACCATGCGGCCTGAGTTTGCTCGGGCACAGTAGCCTATTCATTTGCCTTGGTTTCCCACAAAAAAAAAGTGCATGCATCTTTTAAAAATGCAGCTGCAGGGAAACCGCATGGTCATTTTGGACCATTCAATTACCCGTTCCCGCAAATGAGCTGCAGGCTGAGATGCATGGAGGTGCCATTCAAAGTCTCGTAAGAGCAGCACGATTTGGCTGTGGGTGGTCGTGGGTTTGGGAACAGGTGCAATTCCTGCGCCCGCAATCAGCTCGTAGACGTTGGGCAATTATGAACATATCCAAAAAAAAGGCAATATCAACAAAAAATAAAAACACCAGAAAAATAAATCACTGAAATACCACCCCAAAGAAAATCTTACATTTTTTAAAAGAAAAAACTAGCTACAAAAAAGGTAGCTTTGTAATGGAGGGGTCAGTAGCAAAATATAATTAAAAAAATATAATATCAAACTACAAATTGAAAAAAAAGAAAGAATAAGAAAACATTAAAACAATTCCAGCTAAGAGGGCAGTTGTCCAAGAGCTAGCAATCAAACTTATTGCTGATACAGACAGTGGTCCTAATAAGGCCTTTTGGAGTTAAGAAATGATATGTGAACATAGGAAGCGGCACAAAGAGAATGTACCCCACTACTGCAATTCACAGAACTGAAGAACATTTTAACTGATCCACCTACTGTAACTAATCTCTCCCTAGGCATTTCTTCAGCCCTCTCACTAAGGCCTGCTTCACAAGGGCTTCAGCTTGTATAGAAGAGGGGGAACAGCAAGCCTTGACAAAGCATTTGCATAGCTTTCAGCACACTTTGTTAAAGCTTTTAAAGTATCATTCAGATCCAATTTGTAAATGTTGAACACAGATCATAATTGGAATGATGATTGCCACTTAAACAAGCTGCTAGCAGGGTTCAGCAGGCTTTCAACACGTTTTAACCAGTTTAGCTCTACACCATAGCAGAAATACTGCTACAGGGTGACAGCTGTATGCAAAATCACATATATATATGTGATTTTGCACTGCCATGTAGGGGGCACGCACGCCCAACACGCTCCGCCATTCGCGGCCGCGGCTGTCAAATACCGGGTCCTGGCCAGTGATTGCCAAGGATCTCCGACATGGGGGATAACTGTTAGTAAACAAAACAGTTCTCCTCCCTGTCAGCTCCTGCACACTGCTTTGCATGGCTGTGCCATGCACAGCAGTGTGCTTACAGTGAAGCACAAACACAGAACATGATGTAAAACAGGACACAGCACACAGTTAACCCTTTGATTGTCCCACAGGTTAAACCTCTTCCTGCCCAGTGCCATTAGTACAGTGTCAGTGCTTTTTAGTAGCACTGATCACTGTCTTGGTGTCACTGGGGATGTAAGTGACGCCAAGCCAGTTCCCCCCAGTGTCAGAATGCCCGCCGCAGTCCCGCAGTCCCGCAGTCCCGCTAGAAGTTACTGATTGCTGCCATTACTAATAAAAATGTAAAAAAAAGAAAAAACCCAGTATATATACCATCATTTGTAAATGCTATAACTTTCACATAAACTAATTAATTTACACGTATTGGGATTTTTTTTAACAAAGACATGTAACACAATACATTTTAGCCTAAATTTATGATGACATTTATTAAAATTTTTTACTGGATATGTTTAATATCCAAAAGTGAAAAATATAGTTTTTTCTCAAAATTGTCGCTTTTTTTATAGTGCAACAAATTAAAAACGCACATCAAATACCACCAAAAGAAAGCTCTATTCGTGGGAAAAAAAGGACATAAATTTAATTTGGGTGCAGTGTTGCATGACCACACAATTGTTAGTTAAAGTAATGCAAAAAATGGCCTGGTCAGGAAGGGGGATAAATCCTTTGGAGAGCAAGTGGTTAAGACATTCTGAAGTCTGCTAACAGCTTGTTTAAAGTGGCAATCAGCACTTCTATTAGGATCTGTGTTCAGCATTTACAAACTGGAGCTGAATGGTACTTTAAAAGCGTCAAGAAAGCTTGCTGAATGTTTTGTCAAAGCTTGCTGTTCACACTGCTCTTATACAAGACCATGTAAAACAGGCTTTAAAAATTAACTATAACTTCATTTATTACTTGATGTTTCAGCCCCATAGGGTACAAAGTGCATGTAACACTTCTACGCGCTGTAGAAGCTGAGATTCAGTATGTGACAGTACACCCAAACTGCACTCACAGATTTTCTACCAAAAAGCGCATATGTGGGTTTCACACTAAACTACACAGGTTCGCTCACAGCAGTGCTGTTCACATATGCTGTGTCTGTTTATGAGCCAGGAGTGGTAGCGGTGTCAGAATGAGGCTATCATGAATGATTTTAACGTACTATTTATGTGCCACAGTCTACTTATAATTGGAAATGTGGACTTATTCCGACACTGCTTCCACTCCCACCTGGTAAACAGACAGGATGAGTGTGAGCGACACTGGTACAGAGATGTTAAGTGTTACATTGACACGCTGCCTCCCCTGCATTTAGAGTGAAGAACTGGAAAAAGCACACAGAAGATGACTCAATAGCTGTCAAACATAAATGTTCTTGAGATGTTGTGGTTGGAAATCAGTGGGCAGAGGTTGGGGCGCATGGTCACATACTGGATCTCAGCTTCTACCTCTTCTAGAAATATGGGGTAAAGTGCTATATGTACGTTGTAGCCCAGAGGACTGGAGCACCAAATAATAAATTGATAGTTCCTCTTTTAGAATCTCAAATACACTGGCACCAAGATCACTCTCAGCACCTCCTTTTTATATCAAGGGTCTTAGTTGTCTATCTTACACACCTCATTGGTTGCTGTGAGGCTGCTGACCAGGGTCAAAGGCTATGCATGGTGTTCTTGGGGACTGACAAAATTCACCATCTGTTAAGTTGAAGAAATATGCCAGTTTGAAGTCAATTAAATTTCAGTTGAGGAATCTGAATATCATTACTAAGCCTAGGTTCATATATATGCGGTGCGGGAAATGCAGCAAATCCTGTGCGTTTCCCGCACTGCATTCAAATCACATTGTGTTCATGCGATCTGCTGGGGGTGTCAATTTTAATTTAACGACGACCCAAAAACAGGTCCCAAAACACAATGTGATTGCCAGAATCAGATTGCATAGGTGTTTACACCCATGCGATCTGATTCCAGTGCAGAAAAAAAACTGCCTGCACCATTTGCATGCACATGCAATGCAATTTGAGCCATAAAAAATGAATGGGCTCAAATCGCACTGTAAAGAATTACATATATTTTAAATAGGAATGCGGTGCGATTCCTATCCGAATCACATGCGGTTTCCCACACTGCACATGTGTGAACCCAGGCTAAGGACTCATTCACATCACGTCTGTTGGTTGAGCTGCCTTAATCTGCATAGATCAATGAAGGCTCAACTCAAAGGCACGTAGAAAATAATGTTCGAACAAACAAATGATCCCGCCCGTCTTGTGGATATCTTAAGCCTTATTATGGTTATGGTTATTATGTGCCTTCATTTTTGATGTGATCATATGTTGTCATCTCTACTCGAATTAATAATATATGTGGCATGATATCGTTTTCTCTGTCTGCTTATCTTAGCATCTCCCAATGTACGGTATTTGCTAATTGTTGTACATTGCGATTTTCATTGGCACATTGTATCTCTTTGTACTAATTGTAAAATTTGTGTTTTCTTAATAAACTTTGTGGGGGAAAAAAAAGAAAATAATGTCCACACTATACGTGTGTGTTGATGTTCCCTGCATAGATATGCACCATGTATGCATTTTTGCACAACACAGTTCATTACATGCCAGCACAGCATGCTGCAGTGCATAGAGGAAAATGAAATGTCATTTTGTGACACTTTCATAGAATTAAAAAAGTAAAAGTAAACAGTGTGATGTGTAGTAACACTGCATCACACCACCCCTACACAAAACACATCACTTACACATACTGTACATGTTACTGGACAGCATGCACTGGCATCCAATGGATTTTAAGTCCTCATGCACACTGGACGTTTTTACAGCGACTGTTTTTGGCTTTTGTTGTTTTTTTCTACAGCCAGTAAACCCCCCAGCATGTTATCCTATGTGTCCATGCACACATAGACTGTAATCAACATTTTTTGGCAGGGATGTTTTTTGGCTGGAAAAAAAAACTCAGGACTAATGGGTTTCTAGAGGAGTATTTTTAACTGTAAAAACGCTCTAATGCTGAAAAATGTGGCAAAATGCCGTAAAATGCCACAAAGCGGCAGTTTTAGACTTTTTTGGACCAAAAAAACTAAAACCGCAAACGCAGAAAAACGCCACTAAACATGGCAAAATGCTAATGCCAAAACGCTAAAAAAAGATGAAAAACTCACATTTTTAACGTGACTTTACACAGCTAATGTTACCAGTGTTATCAAAATGCCCAGTGTGCATGGAGCATATTCATAAACATATATTCACAAGAAGGTGAGGTGCACATCCTGTATGCTGGGTGCAGGAGACAGGTTGACTACAATCTACAAGTTCAAGAGAGTCCCTGCACTCCTAAATCTCTTGCTCATGAAATGAACCTCTTTATTGTCAATACATGCATCTTCCTAAGACAGCACAACAGTTTTGAACCTCCTGGCTCTTTGTGAAGTGCAATGACCAGCACTGAAATGTTGAGCAGTTTTATGAAGTTATATACAGTATATATTATATCATATACTGTATAATAAATATATTAGATGGTCAGGTAAGCTACCAACATAAAAGAATAAAACAGAGAACAGAGCTCTGTTTTATTCTTTTTTGCTAGTATCAAGATTACCTGATCTTTAGAGGGCCTCACCTCAGTGAGTGACAGATTTCCGTGTTCGTGTTTAGCATGAAGATTTCAGCACTGGTTCTGGCTATACATTGAAGTTACCCACATAAGTAATAGAAGAACTAAAGGCACATTTTTTTTTATTTTATATGTATAGAGTAAGGAAGAATTATAAACCTTGTCAATTTTATTTTTGCCATTTGTGTCTAACGGGGATACAGAGGACATTTCACATAGCAATATCTTACTGCATCCAAGTATGCGGTAAGATACCGCAAAACGTTTGTTGGCATACACTAAAAAATGCTACAAAAATACTGGATGAGTTTATTAGGCCATGCAGTATTTTAGTAGTAAAACATGAACTAACAAGTCATCAGAATGTAAAAAAAAAAAGAATTGCCCACATCTTTGATCTGATATGGATTTTAAGGAGAATCTCCACGCCAAAATAAAAAAAAAAAAAAAAGATGTGGAGCCCCCTCCAAAATTAATTCAGACCCTTATCCGAGCATGCTTCCCAGTTCCTATCTCTTTGTGCATAGGACATGGGAACAAAGCTAAGTGATTCAATTATGGAAAAAAACATAGGAACTAGGATACAGACAAACAGCAGCAGTTGCTCTGGACTGTTGAGTCAGAATTTGAATTATTTGGCTGTAGCAGGAGGCAGTTTGTTCACAAAGGGCTGGCGAGTGGTATAATAATGTGTGTCTGCAGGCAACAGTGAAGCAGTGAAGTTTGGGGCTGCATTTCTGCAACAGGATTAGGAGATTTGGTCAGGATCAACGGTGTCCTCAATGCTGAGAAATAGACAGATACAGTACTTATCCATCATGCCATACCAGCAGGGAGGCATGTGACAGACCCAAAATTTATTCTGCAGCAGGACAATGACCCCAAACATGCAGCCAATGTCATCACAAACTACTTTCAGCATAACAAAGAACAAGGAGTCCTGGAAGTGATGATTTAATCCCCAGAGAGCTCTGATCTCAACATCATCAAGTCTGTTTGGAATTACATGAAGAGACGGATTTGAGGCAGCCAACATCCACAGATGATCTGTGGTTAGTTCTCCAAGATGTTTGGAACAACCTACCTGCCAAGTTCTTAAAAAAACTGTGATAGAAGAATTTAAGGCAAAGGGTAGTCACACTGATTTTGATAATCAATATTGATTTGATTTGGATTTCTCTTCTGTTCATATACTTTTTATTTTGTTAATTGATAAAAATAAGCTATTGACACTTCTATTTCTGAAAGCATTTTTAATTTGCAGCATTTTTCACAAATGTCTAAAACTTTTGTACAGTGATATACAGGTGAAACTCGAAAAATTAGAATATCGTGCAAAAGTTCACTTATTTTAGTAATGCAACTTAAAAGGTGAAACTAATATATGAGATAGACTCATTACATGCAAAGCAAGATAGTTCAAGCCGTGATTTGTCATAATTGTGATGATTATGGCTTACAGCTCATGAAAACCCCAAATCCACAATCTCAGAAAATTTGAATATTACATGCAATCAATAAAACAAGGATTGTACATAGAACAATATTGGACCTCTGAAAAGTATAAGCATGCATATGTACTCAGTACTTGGTTTGGGCCCCTTTTGCTGCAATGACTGCCTCAATGCGGCGCGGCATGGAAGCTATCAGCCTGTGGTACTGCTGGGGTGTTATGGAAGACCAGGATGCTGCAATAGCGGCCTTCAGCTCTTCTGCATTGTTCGGTCTCATGTCTCTCATCTTTCTCTTGGCAATGCCCCATAGATTCTCTATGGGGTTCAGGTCAGGCGAGTTTGCTGGCCAATCAAGCACAGTAATCCCACAGTCATTGAACCAGGTTTTGGTGCTTTTGGCAGTGTGGGCAGGTGCCACGTCCTACTGGAAAATGAAGTCAGCATTCCCATAAAGCTCGTCTGCAGAAGGAAGCATGAAGTGCTCCAAAATCTCCTGGTAGATGGCTGCGTTGACCCTGGACTTAATGAAGCACAGTGAACCAACACCAGCAGATGACATGGCTCCCCAAATCAACACAGACTGTGGAAACTTCACACTGGACTTCAAGCATCTTGCAGTGTGTGCCTCTCCATTCTTCCTCCATACTCTGGCTTGGTTTCCAAATGAGCTGCAAAAGTTACTCTCATCAGAAAAGAGGACTTTGGACCACTGAGCAACAGACCAGGTCTGTTTTTCTTTAGCCCAGGTAAGACGCTTCTGCTGTTGTTTGTTGTTCAGGAGCGGCTTGACAAGAGGAATACGACATTTAAAGCCCATGTGGTGGCTCTTGATGCACTGACTCCAGCCTCAATCCACTCCCTGCTGGCTTGTGCACTTTTCCCTTCCACATAACTTTCTATTAATGTGCTTTGATACAGCACTTTGGGAACATCCAACTTTTGCAATTACCTTTTGAGGCTTTCCCTCCTTATGGAGGGTGTCAATGATGGTTTTCTGCACAACTGTCAGGTCAGCAGTCTTTCCCATGATTGTGATTCCTACTGAACCAGACTGAACCATTTAAAAGCTCAGGAACCCTTTGCAGGTGTTATGGCTTAATTAGTTGATTAGAGTGGGACACTTTGAGCCTAGAATATTGCACCTTTTCACAATATTCTAATTTTCTGAGATTGTGGATTTGGGGTTTTCATGAGCTGTAAGCCATAATCACCACAATTTTGACAAATCACGGCTTGAACTATCTTGCTTTGCATGTAATGAGTCTATCTCATATATTAGTTTCACCTTTTAAGTTGCATTACTGAAATAAATGAACTTTTGTACAATATTCTAATTTTTCGAGTTTCACCTGTATATTCACACAGTGTTCAGCATAAATGAGTACACCCCAACAGATTTGTCAGACTTTACTTTCCTTTCAGAATCAACATTTTCTATGGAACACTATACTACAAAATAATCCCACAAATGCCGGCCATTGATTGAAAACAAGATTTGTTAATTTGCACACACAGAAAAGTATTTTTCCTAACAAATTCATTCAAGATCGTGTTGCAAAAATAAATACACCCCAATAAATGTTTTAGAAGCAAAGCTAAATTTTAGACAGAAAAATCCTAATTAACAAGAATTCAACTACAGGTGAATCTAATTATTCATTAAACTTTTCATGCTGCCAGCAATGGCACCAGTCCTGATAAAGAAAATAATTTCTTTACACACGAAAGATGAAGGCTACAAGAAGATCAGCAAAGCTTTACTCATCAGTCAGAATACTGTAGCAAAAGTGATACAAAAATGTAGCAAAGATGGAACTACAACCGTCTAACAGAGACATCCAGGCCATCCACAGAAATTGACACCTCAACAGGAGCATCTTTTGATGAGAAGGGTTGAAGAAATTCACCATGCAAGTTCACTGCAGTTAGCTAAAGAAGTAGAAAGGGGTGAAAGTTCCCTGTAACACAATACGGTGTACACTGCAGAGGAATGGCATGCATGGGTGTCATCCATGAAGGAAGCCTTTCCTAAAGCCCATGCACAAAAAAACCCATCTAGAATTTGCCAGGACCCATGCTGGAAAAGAAGACTACTGGGACTCTGTATTCTGGAGTGATGAGACCAAGATAATTGTTTTTGGAACTGATGGCTTCAAAACTGTATGGTGTCCCAGCGGTGAAGAGTACAAAGAAAATGCATGGTGCCTACAGTGAAACATGGTGGTGGCAGTGTCCTTCTGTGGGGCTGCAGGAATGCTGCTGGTGTCAGGGAGCTGCATTTCATTGATGGTATCATGAACCCACAGATGTACTGCTCTATATTGAAAGATAAGATGCTACCATTACTCTGTTCCCTTGGTCATTGTGCACTTCTCCAACATGACAATGATCCAAAACACACACATCTAAGGCCACTGTTGCATTTCTCAAGAAGAACAGAATGAAAGTGATTCAGTGGCCAAGTATATCTCCTGATCTGAACCCAATCTAACACCTATGTGGAATTCTGAAGAATTCTGAATTGCTGCATTTGGCTGAATCTGGGCTGACAGTATATCTGTAAACACTGCAGAATTAATCAGGCTGCTTCTGTCTTCTGTCATATCATCAATAAACACCAATGACCCAGTGCCACTGTGTCAGGGATCCTGTCGCCGTGCAGCCGTGTGACGGGCCGCGGTGGTACGAGTAAGCATGCGTGGGAGCGTGCATGCGTGCATGCACAGAAGTGTGGAAGTGCATGCATGCGCAGTAGCGTACACGTCACCGCAGGCAGGCTATTTAAACCTGCAATACAGTGAAATCAATGCCTTCTGGTCTATAACGTCCCTGTACTCTATTGCCTGATTCTGTTACCTGTATTCTGATCTGACCTGACCAAGAAAGAACTTCACCTGCACCGACCCTGGCTATCCCTGACTATCCGCTTGCCTGCTCCCTTGTACTTGATCTGCTTCTCTGATACTGACCCGGCTTGTTTGACTTTGCTGCACCTAGTTACCTGTACCTGCACCTAGCTTACATCCTGACGGCTGCCATACTTACCCGCTGCTGCACCCACGGTCCTGCACCTGGCCTGCATCCTGGTCACTGCTATACTTACCTGCTGCTGCACCCACGGTCCTGCACCTGGCCTGCATCCTGGTCACCGCTATACTTACCTGCTGCTGCACCCACGGTCCTGCATCCAGCCTGCATCCTGGTCACTGCCATACCTGCCTGCTGCCGCAACCACACTCCTGTTGTCAGTCCCAGTCTGCATCCTGATTGCCGCCATACTTGCCTGCTGCTGCACCTGCGTTCCTCCATCCACACCTGGCCTGCATCCGGATCTCTTGGGTCTGCACCTGCCTGCTACCAGCTCCAGACCTACCCGGCACTCGTGCCACTCCTAGCTCTGCGCCCTCTGTTCCCACTATCAGGGGCTCGTAAGAGGATGCCTCCTCTCCACGTCAGGCTCCCCAACCAGGAATGTGACAGTACCAGAAGGCCATGTCGGAGACTGAGAGAGGGGCTTCTCCTCTGGAAGAGATCTGCATATTGCGGTATTGACACAAGCCGTCAAGTGCCTGCAAGAAGGGTATAACCATCTGGAGGACCATTTTCAGGCCCTATCAGCACCCACACCTTCTGCTAGCACTGCAGCGACATCCACTCCAACTGTCGCTCCAGGAGCCATGGCAAGCCCTACAGTGATGATGTTGCCTCCTGAGCTTAGAGTACCTACACCTGTAAGATATTCTGGCGACCGCCACAAATTAAGGGCTTTCCGCAATGCCTGTGAACTCTATTTTGCGTTGCAACCCTCCACCTTTTCCTTAGAGGCAACTAAGGTGAGAGTTTTGATCTCACTTCTCCATGGTGAACCGCAGGCATGGGCCCACCATTTGTTGGAGAAGGAAGATGCTAAACTGTCTTCCTTAAATCGTTTCTTTGAGGCTATGGAGCAGCTCTATGACAATCCCCAGTAATCTGCGTCAGCAGAAGCTGCACTCCACTCTCTTCAGCAGGGTCGCAGGGCAGCTGATGACTATGTAACAGAGTTCCGGCGTTGGAGCACCGATACCGATTGGAACAACGCTGCCCTACAATACCAGTTCAGTTTAGGTCTTGCCGAACCCCTGAAAGATGAGTTAGCTCGAGTCGGAGTACCTAATACATTGGAAGAGCTTATTAATCTGGCTATCCAAATTGACTGCCGACTCAGGGAACGAAGGTTTGAAAGGCCAAGTTCGTCCCATGTGGATGCTACCCAGGGTACCACCTCCAACGGGCATGGCACCAACCAGCCCTGCTACACCCAACTCTGATGAACCTGAGCCCATGCAAATAGGGTTGCTACGAACCTCACTCACCCCCAAGGAATGGCAACACCGCCAACAGGGCAACCTATGCCTCTATTGTGGAGAACCGGGCCACTATGTACGGAACTGCCCTGCAAAATTACGTAAGGCTCTGACCACCCTGCCTGCTAAAATACCAACTGTCAACCCTGCTCATCTTGCCATTTCCATCTCATTCCAGCTTTCCAGTACCCGCTATCATTGAGTCTGGGGCCTGCAGTTGCTTTATCGATGCAACCTTCGCTCAGCAACACCAGATACCCTTAAAAGTCAGAAGACTCAGAGACTGACAGTATATATGGTCGATGGATCGAATATTAAGTCTGGGGCAGTCACACAGGAAATGATCCCACTTCCTGTTATAATATCTCCATCTGGTCACAAGGAACTACTATGCCTGGATGTTATTGCATCACTACTGTTTCCAGTCATCTTGGGGATCCCATGGGTGCAGGCCCACAACCCCAGTGTAAATTGGGTATCTGGTGAAGTGGACTTTCAATCGGTCTACTGCCATGAGCACTGCTTTCCCCAAGGTCCTGCTCCAACCGGGCCCCTGTTATGCATGGAAAATGATACCGAAGTAGGCCAAATGGTTCCAGCAGTATACCATGACTTTCTGGATGTCTTCAGTAAACGTGGTGCAGACAGCCTTCCACCTCACAGGCCCTACGACTGCCCGATCAAACTTCTACCTGGCGCTGAGATCCCCTTTGGTCGGATCTTCCCACTATCAGAACGTGAGTTGGTGGCATTAAAGGACTACATTGAAGATAATCTCAAAAAGGGGTTCATCCACCCCTCCACCTCACCAGCAGGGGCAGGGATCTTCTTTGTAGAAAAAAAGGATCACTCCCTCCGTCCATGTGTGGACTACCGTGAATTAAAAATTATCATGGTGAAGAATAGATATCCTCTACTACTAGTCCCAGAACTCTTCCAGAGGGTCAGATCCATGAACATATTCACTAAATTAGACTTGAGAGGGGCCTACAATCTCGTAAGGCTCAGAGAAGGAGATGCGTGGAAGACAGCCTTCCGTACCAAATTTGGGCACTATGAATATTTAGTTTTGCCCTTCGGACTGTGCAATGCTCCTGCAACCTTCGAGCACCTAATGAATGACATCTTCAGGGATTTTTTAGACATATTCGTGATTGTACATGTCGATGACATCCTGATCTTTTCTGCATCCATTGAGCTTCACTGGGGTCATGTGCAGAAGGTCCTTGGTCGCCTCCGACTACACGGACTTTACGCTAAACCAGAGAAATGTGAGTTTGAACTTCAGAGTATTCAATTCCTAGGATTGATTATATCCACGGAAGGCTTCAAAATGGATCCCCAGAAAGTTTCTGCCATTCTGGAATGGCCTGCACCATCTGATAAAAAGGGAGTACAGCGCTTCATAAGCTTCGCCAATTTTTACAGAAGGTTCATCAAGAAATTCTCAGCCATCATCACTCCTATCAATTAACCAAACAGGGAGTCCGATTCCATTGGACACCAGAAGCCCAAAATGCTTTTAATTCATTAAAGGGACTTTTTACCTCAGCACCCATATTAAGCCATCCGGATCCATCACTACCCTTTGTGGTAGAAGTAGATGCCTCGGAGAGTGCTGTTGGGACCGTTCTATTGCAGCGGCAAGGTCTGAAACTCCTGCTTCATCCTGTTGCTTTCTTTTCCAGAAAATTATCCCCGGAAGATTGAAACTACGATGTAGGGGACCGAGAATTACTGGCCATCAAACCAGCCTTGGAGGAATGGAGGTACCTTATAGAGGGAGCAGCACATCCTATTCTGATCTACACCGATCACAAAAATCTGGAGTACCTGAAGACTGCAAAACATCTAAAACCCCGACAAGCCAGGTGGGCAGTCTTCTTTTCCAGATTCAGCTTCCACATTACCTATAGACCAGGCTCTAAGAATATCAAACCTGATGCCCTGTCTAGGATGTTTGATGACCCGAAGGATCCTCCTACCCCTGATACAGTGCTCTCAACAGGTAGCTTCTGCCTCTTACAACCAGACTTTTTTTCGCAGATCCAGAAGGCATCGTTTGGAGCTCCATCCCCTCCAGGAATAACTCTGTCCTTTAGAGAAGGGTTACTATGGTCAGGGAACAAAATCTTTGCACCAGAAACTACCCAACTGGCAATTTTAGTGCTGTGTCATGACCATCTGCTGGCAGGACATTTCAGGGTCCACAAGACCTTAGACCTAGTACAGCACCTGTTCTGGTGTCCTGAATGGGAGCAGGATTGCAAGGCTTATGTAAATTCCTGTCCCACATGTATATGGAACAAGGGCAACAGAAGCAAGACCTGGGGATTATTAAGGCCTCTACCAGTTCCTGACCATCCTTGGAGAATGATATTGATGGACTTCGTTGTAGAACTGCCACCATCAGAAGGATTCTCAGCTATCTTTGTTATAGTGGATCGTTTTTCTAAGATGGCCCACTTTATTGCTATGAAGGGAGTACCATCTGCAGCAGAGACAGCACAAATCTTTATAAGAGAGGTGGTGAGGCTCCATGGTGTCTCAGGGAACATCATCTCAGATCGAGGGGTGCAATTCACCTTGAAATTCTGGAAAGCCCTTTGCAAGAAGTTGAAAGTGGGACTCTCACTCTCTTCAGTCTATCACCCTCAGATTAACAGCCAAACAGAAAGAACCAACCAGACCTTGGAGCAGTACATTCGTTGTTTCACGTCCTTTTCTCAAGATGACTGGGTATCACTTTTACCCTTGGCTGAATTTGCCTATAGTCTCCCTTCTTCTCTAACTATGGATTTCATCCTGCATTAATTTCCAATCTAGTACCTGAATCAGCAATCCCAGCAGTCCAAGATACCTTTGAATTCCTTCAACAGAACAACAAGATGCTACAGGAGACAATCTCAAAGGCTCAGCTAGATAATAATAAATTCTTTGACAGAAAAAGGACAGGGAATCTAGTCCTGGAACCAGGCGAACAGGTATGGTTGTCAACAGCCAATCTAAGGTTAACCTGTCCCTCAAGGAAGTTAGGCCCCAAGTTCTTGGGACCTTTTCCAGTAAAAAGGAGAATTAATGATGTAGCATACGAGCTCATACTACCAGGATCACTAAAGGTAAATCCTGTATTCCACGTATCGTTGCTCAAGACTGCAGTCTCTAACCCCTTTCCAGGTCGGAATTAGGGCCACCTGAACCAGTGATCATCAACGGTGAAGAAGAATATGAGGTAGAAACTATTGTTGACTGAAGAAAAAGGAGGAACCAACTCCAATATTTAATTAAATGGAAAGGTTATGGACCTGAAGACAATTCATGGGAACTGGAGTCTAACATCCACGCTAAAGATTTAATCGTGGCATTCAAGCGCAGGCATCCAGAGAAGATGGCCCAGTTGGGCATCCGGAGGCTGCCCTTAGGGAGGGGGCACTGTCAGGGATCCTGTCGCCATGCAGCAGTGCAACGGCGAAGGATCCCCTCGGGCCGTGGTGGTGCGAGTGCGCATGCACAGGAACGCATGCGCAGAAGCGTGGAAGTGCACGCATGCGCAGTAGCGTACACGTCACCGCAGGCAGGCTATTTAAACCTGCAATACAGTGAAATCAATGCCTTCTGGTCTATAACGTCCCTGTACTCTATTGCCTGATTCTGTTACCTGTATCCTGATCTGACCTGAGTAAGAAAAAACTCCGCCTGCACCGACCATGGCTATCCCTGACTATCCGCTTGCCTGCTCCCTTGTACTTGATCTGCTCGTCTGATACTGACCTGGCTTGTCTGACTCTGTTGCACCTAGTTACCTGTACCTGCACTTGGCTTACATCCTGATGGCTGTCATACTTACCCGCTGCTGCACCCACAGTCCTGCACCTGGCCTGCATCCTGGTCACCACTATACTTACCTGCTGCTGCACCCACGGTCCTGCACCTGGCCTGCATCCTGGTCACCGCTAAACTTACCTGCTGCTACACCCACGGTCCTGCATCCGGCCTGCATCCTGGTCACTTCCATACCTGCCTGCTGCTGCATCCACACTCCTGTGTTCAGTCCCAGTCTGTATCCTGATTGCCGCCATACCTGCCTGCTGCACCTACGTTCCTGCATCCGCACCTGGCCTGCATCTGGATCTCCTGGATCTTCATCTGCCTGCTACCAGCTCCAGACCTACCCGGCACTCGTGCCATTCCTGGCTCTGCGCCCTCTGTTCCCACTATCAGGGGCTCCGAGCGGGAGTCGTAAGAGGACGCATCCTCTCCACATCAGGCTCCCCAACCAGGTACGTGACACATTGGAAGCTATGCATGCCCATTCCATCACACTGCCTCCACCATGTTTTACAGATGACATTGTGTGCTTTGGATCATGAGCTGTTCCAAGCCTTCTCCACACTTTTTTCTTCCCGTCATTCTGGTACAACTTAATCATAGTTTCATCCGTCCAAAGAATGCTTTTCCAGAACTGGTCTGGCTTTTTTAGATGGTTTTTGGCAAATTCTAATCTGGCTTTTCTATTCTTCAGGCTTATGAATGGTTTGCACCTTGTGGTGAACCCTCTGTATTTGCTTTCGTGAAGTCTTCTTTTGATTGTAGACTTTGAAAATGATACTCTCACCTCCTGGAGAGTGTCCTTCACTTGTCTGGATGTTGTGAATGGGTTTTTCATTACCATAAGGAGGATCCTGCGATCATCCACCACTGTTGTCTTCCGTGGACTTCTATGCCTTTTTGTGTTGCTGAGCTCATTAGTGCGTTCTTATTTTCTCAGAATGTACCAAACTGTTGATTTGTTGATATGTTGCTGCTCTCTCTCTCTGATGGATTTGTTTCATTCTTCAAGCCTTACAATGGCCTGTTTCACTTGCATGAACAGCTCCTTTGAAGGCATGATGTAAGTTCACAGCAACAGATTCCAAATGCAAATACCACACTTAGAATCAACTACCTGCTTAATTGATGAAGAAATAATGAAGATACAGCCCACACCTGGCCATGAAACAGCTTTTGATTCAATTGTCCAATTACTTTTGGTCCCTTGAAAAAGGGGGAATGGCTACTCTTAAGAGCTGTAATTCCTAAACCCTTCCTCCAATTTGGATGTACATACTCTCAAATTAAACCTGAGAGAGTGCACTTCCAGCCCATATATATATATATATATATATATATATATATATATATATATAAAACTATAGCTTGAATATGGTTATATATATAAAACTATAGCTTGAATATGGTTTGGTAAATACCTGAAAAAACTAAAATTGTGCCTGTGTCCAAATGTATATGGCCCTGACTGTATGTATATATATATATATATGTATATATATATATATATATATATATATATATATATATATATATACACATTAGATATAGATCTATCTACAAACGTATTACATAGTACACTTGTATATAGCACTTATCTAGGTATATAGTACATTGTTCTAATGGGATAGTTGCCAATAAACAGAAGCTGCCAGGCTCTTCCCACAGTGCAGTGGCAATGCAATAACCCAGAACCCCCAGGAGGTGGGAGCTTTGAAAGCCCTGACTTAAGAGCCCTTGGCAGGGAAGCTCCTGGCTGCCCTTTGTTTGATGAGCACACAGGCTTCCTCCTCTCCTTTACACGAGATCAGACGTCGCAGCTGATTGGCCGGCTGGGAACACGTGGTCGTGCAGGCAGATCGCAGCAGCCTGGAGCCTGACACACTGCTGAGCGCTGCTTGCTGCTAGCCACAGCCTGCACTCTACCTGCCAGAGGCAACGGGCTGAGGGATGCTGCTCCAGATCGCTGCCAGTGTCACCATGCACAGGAGCTGCTGCTTTCCCGTTCTGTGCCTATTGCTCAGCACTGCAGCAGGTAAGGTGCTCAGCTTCCTTCCCTCTATAGGAGACATACCGGACAGGGGTGTGCTAGAAAACATATTGATCCATCTGCCATGGGCATAACATTGATCGTGTCACTCAGATTTTTCATCCAAAATGCGGTGCAGCAAGTGACTCTTGTGTAATTGTGTCTGAAAATCAGAGAGAGGTGTGTATACTATAGGAGTACTGTGTGGCTGCTGATCTAGCATAGCTGTGTATCTGATGAGGAGCTGGATGTGGCAGCATCAGGACCATGGCCTGACTGCTCACTAATCTGTCATGTGTCATTATAGAAAAGTTACAGGACTTTATTGATAGGAAGATTGGTGTGTTTATATCATACACTCCCTGTGTATCCTGCAAACTGCTGCTCTGCCAAGGAGCTGGATCTGGCAGCTTCGGAACCAGCCTTAGCAACCATAGACAGCTCACTGATCTGCCAATTATAGCCCAGTAAATGAGACTTTATAAAAATCAGAGGGTACTTTATATATATCACCCATCACCATGTATTCCTGCAAGCTGCTGCTATAACATAGCCTTACACCTGCCAGGGAGCTGGATCTGGCAGCATCAGCACCATAGACAGCTCACTAATCTGACAATCATAGCCCAGTACATATGAATTTATAAAAATCAGAGGGTACTTTATATATATCACCCATCACCATGTATTCCTGCAAGCTGCTTCTGTAACTGTAACATAGCCTTACACCTGCCAAGGAGCTGGATATGGCAGCATCAGGACCAGCATCAGGACCATAGGCAGCTCACTAATCTGACAATCATAGCCCAGTAAATAAGACTTCAGAAAAATCAGAGGGTACTTTATATATATCACACATCACTATATATCCCTGCAAGCTGCTGCTATAACATAGCCTTACACCTGCCAAGGAGCTGGATCTGGCAGCATCAGGACCAGCATCAGGACCACAGACAGCTCACTAATCTGACAATTACAGCCCAGTAAATAAGACTTCACAAAAATCAAGGAGTACTTTGTATATATCACATATCACTATGTATTCCTGCAAGCTGCTGCTATGACATAGCCTTACACCTGCCAAGGAAGCTGGATCTGGCAGCATCAGGAGCAGCACCAGGAACCATGGGCAGCTCACTAATCTGACAATTATAGCCCAGTAAACATGAATTTATAAAAATCTGAGGGTACTTTATATATATATCACACATCACCATGTATTCCTGCAAGCTGCTACTCTTACATAGCCGTACACCGTCTAAGGAGCTGGATCAGGCAGCATCAGGACCAGCATCAGGAACCATGGGCAGCTCACTAATCTGACAATTATAGCCCAGTAAATAAGAAGTTATAAAAATCAGAGAGTACTTTGTATATATCACCCATCACCATGTATTCCTGCAAGCTGCTGCTCTAACATAGCCTTACACCTACCAAGGAGCTGGATCTGGCAGCATCAGGACCAGCATCAGGACCATGGACAGCTCACTAATGTGCCAATTATAGCCCAGTAAATAAGACTTCAGAATAATCAGAGTACTTTATTATACATCACTATGTATTCCTGCAAGCTGCCGCCCCAATATAGCTTTATATCTGCCAAGGAGCTGAATCTGGCAGCATCAGCACCATCACCATAGACAGCTCACTAATCTGCCAATTATAGCCCAGTAAATAAGAATTTATAAAAATCAGAGAATACTTTGTATATATCACACATCACTATATATCCCTGCAAGCTGCTACTCTAACATAGCCTTACACCTGCCAAGGAGCTGGATCTGGCAGCATCAGCACCATAATCAGCACCAAAGACAGTTCACTAATCTGTCAATTCTAGTCCAGTTAATATGACTTTATAAAAATACAGAGTGGGTTGTGTATATCATACATCACTGTGCATTCCTGCATACTGCTCTTCTAACATCTGCCAAGGAGTTGGATCTGGCAGCATCAGCACCATGGACAGCTCACTACCATGCCCAGCCTTATATTACAGTCATGGGATGAAATAATCTGGGTTATGTAAACGATTCTTTCCTCCCATATCACCCACATTATGAGTTGCAGTCCTTCTGTGTTCATTATCTCTAAGGCTTCAGAGAAATAAATAGAATGCTGACAGTATTTGAGTAGCAAACTGTATATAGCACATGCTATACAAGCCTTGCCTTCTATTGCCGCCATAACATGCTTTCTATTTTACAGTATCAGCATTAGCTTTTTATTAATCACTGACTGTGTTATTATGTTGCCTTGTTTGGTTCATTTTAAATGCTAAATATATACTTAACTTAGAAATATGAATGTTCCCTTTACATCAAGGACATGAATGTGTGCTTAGTATTAGATGGATACAGAATGAATGAAAACAAGAATCTACATGAACCAGGGAGACTGTGCAGTGAACACAGAAGAGCACATCTCTATATTTAGAAGCAGCAAACATACAAATAGGTTTTGCTTCCCATATTGCTGCATAATACTTTAAACCTGGTAATTCTGATGGATCATTCAAGTAATCTGCCATCATTACTGTCAAGTCAGTTTGATCCTGCACCTGTCTGAATGACTTACTTGGGAGAACATTGTTGCTGTGTTACAAGTAGCATACTACTCAATGCAAAGCTTGCTACACTGCCATAACATAATCACTATGCAAAATTGGTGGTGCTTAAATGTTAACTAGAAAAATCTCTATATGTTGCAGATAAAGGTCACTTGAGAAATATATTGTATTTATTAAATTTAAAGCTCACATTTATTTTTTTTTTACTTTTTTTTGAGGGGGGGGGGGAGTGGGACACAGCATTAAACTCATTAGTTAATTAACTGTTATGGTGTGTATCCTTTGTTCTGCAGGCTGCTGCTTTCTTTATGCCACTAAAAGGCACAATGTTCCATGCTGCTGCTGGAAGTGTGATGGACTTGCTCCACTTGACTGCCTCTTCCTGCTTCCTCAACCATTCACATAACTTGCACTTTTATTGTCTCACAATGCAACGTATTCTGTGAATGAAGGAGGAATGGATGAATGACTGGATCTCCCCTTCCCTATCACAGAAGGTGTTACATTGTTAAATAGAATTCTGTGAATGGTGGAGGAGGGAGGTAGGGATGTGCGAGCTGCGTATACATTTCTTACTGCAGGCCGCTGCTTTCTACCTGTGCAGCACTGGAAGATCGTTGCTATGGCCAGTATCCAGTAGAATGAAGGAATGATTTTTATATGAGGTAGCAGCCTGCAGGAAATGTGATGCACACAAGTAGTCCACATTTACACTAGTGTAGCATGTGAACAGACACAAAATCCCATGCATGACAAGCAAAACACTTGTGTACACACAAGCAAAAACATGTAAAAATGTACAGAAAATGCAGGCAAAAATTGTTCTGAGCTGAAAAAAAGAGCTCAAAAAGGTGCACAAGATTTTATGCCACATTTGTTACATGCATGCACCATTCTTCAGTTGGTTTTGTTCTTAGCAAGATGTGCAGGGTTCTTGTGGCAACTGGCTGCCTTGATTTTGTTTCAGCTGCCCATTATTGTTTATCCTGAAATGTGGCCAGTTTCAGGACTAACTGCTCTTCATTCCCTTCCTTCACAGAAATGAACATGCAATCTCAGGTGATACTGATGATGTGATGTTAAAGAAACATATGACCTTGTTACAATAGCTTTCCTGTCACTGGTAGCAACTTGCACACTCACACTAATGGGAGAATCATCTGACCAAAGTAGAAAAGAGTCCAAATTCATTTATTCCTTTAAATAGCCCACACATTTGGGTGGGTCAGAAAAACTACCCCTTCATCAGGGCTTCAGTTAAATAAGAACATGGAATGGACTCAATGTAGAACTTTCCTATGTGAATCTGTGTAGAGAAGCTAATTGCTGGATCAGCAGAGTTGCTGGCCAGCAGTATTTGCATGAACAATCAAAGATTTTATCTCAATTGCTTAGGCAGATACTGCAGGCCAGTAACTCTCCTTAAATTAATAAAAAAAGGGTATAAAAAGATCTACTGTAAGTTGACCATAGATAATACAATGATGATTTGATCTGATGATCTAATCTTGGGGTACAGTATAAAAAGACAGGGGGCATATTGTCAATAGAGAGCAGCATTCCCTGTTCACTCAGCGCACTTCTGTGCCATGAATCACAACTGACAATAACTGACAGGTAGTGCAGAGGCCGTGGAGGAGTGATCAGGGAATGCTAGTATGTACTGTATTATACTGTCATTAGATGAAGATGATTAAATAGAACCTGCGACCCCTTATAGCAAGTTTCCGAATGAGATTCTCCCTTCATCATGGGTCCTGGGGGGGGGGCAAAATTACTATCTGGGGGGGGACAGTCCATCCCAGCATCCCTCCAGATCCGGGCCTGATTTCAACCATGGGAAGAGCTCCCTTTCTGAAAAAAAAAATCTTGCTGTGCTAAATATATGTCTGGCTGATCTATACATGCTTGTTTTTTTGTAGAGCACGGAGGATATGCCTTCAGCAACAGTTTATGCTGGAGTACAGCGCAGCAAATGGATAGGGTTTTCAGACCTGATCAATCAATATTTCTAGCCAAGATCAGTTGGCCAGGAAGGGTGATAGCATAGACATGATATTGTTGCCAGATCCCACCAAAAGTGATCAATCCAGATTTATGGAAAGCATTAAATAGGCCAGTCAATATGCTACTGTAATGGCATCCGAAGTAAAGCCTAAGTAGGTCATCATTATTACTTTTAACTTCAGGACTAAATAATTATATCTATGACATGTAAGCTTGTAATTATTACAAACCACTAGCTTTCCTAAATACATTATATTTTATTTAATTACTCAGTAGGGTTTTATATTGCCCATCTAGGTGGACTGTGAATGTTGCTGTTAACAGTTACAGGAAATACATGAAATATAAAATGTATTCTCATTGTATACATGTATTTTAAATGCATATTTCACAATGGAGTTACAGCATCCATGCACACAAGAATGTTTATGTGAATGTCAGCATGGAAGCTTACATAACTATTGATGGTTTTAAGCTTTTCCTGTTCTCTGCTAATACCCCCTAAGGCTTAAACAGTATATTCATCATGTAAATAATCTAGGCTCCAATTTGTTATAGTAAGATCATTAACAATGTCTTCCAGTCACACTGCTATTGCAATCCAGTATAAATTGATACAGATCTAAAGACTTAAAATAACCCATTGTATGTTTTTAATACATTCTCATATCCAGTCTTATGGAGAAGCGCTCTTATTTTTCTAATAATATATATACAGTGGATATACAGTGGATATAAAAAGTCTACACACCCCTGGGGCAATGTCAGGTTTCTGTGATGTGAAAAAATGAGACAAAGATAAATCATTTCAGAACTTTTTCCACCTTTAATGTGACCTATAAACTGTACAACGCAGTTGAACAACAAACTGAAATGGTTTAGGTGGAGGGAAGTAAAAATAAAAAACAAAAATAATATGGTTGCATAGGTGTGCACACCCTTACACTAATCCTTTGTTGAAGAACCAGATGTGATTCCAGCCTCAGTCTTTTGGATACAAGTCTGTCAGCATGGCACATCTTGACTTGGCAATATTTGCCCACTTTTCCTTGCAAAAACACTCCAAATCTGTCAGATTGTGAGGGCATCTCCTGTACATAGCCCTTTTCAGATCACCCCACAAATTTTAGATTAGATTCAGATCTGGGCTCTGGCTGGGCCATTCCAAAACTTTCATCTTCTTCTGGTGAAGCCATTCCTTTGTTGATTTGGATGTATGCTTTGGGTCGTTGTCATGCTGAAAGTTCCTCTTCATGTTCAGCTTTCTAGCAGAAGCCTGAAGGTTTAGTGCCAATGTTGACTGGTATTTGGAACTATTCATAATTCCCTCTACCCTGACTAAAGGCCCAGTTCCAGCTGAAGAAAAACTGCCCCGAAGCATTATGCTGCCACCACCATGCTTCACTGTGGGTATGATGTTCTTTTGGTGATGTGCAGTGTTGTTTTTGCAACAAACATATCTTTTGGAATTATGGCCAAAAAGTTCAACCTTGGTTTCATCAGACCATAACACATTTTCCCACATGTTTTTTGAAGACTTCAGATGTGTTTTTGCTAAATTTATCCGGGCTTGGAGGGTTTTCTTTGTAAGAAAAGGCTTCCATCTTGCCACTCCACCCCATAGCCCAGACATATGAAGAATACGGGAGATTGTTGTCACATGTACCACCTAGCCAGTACTTGCCAGATATTCCTGCAGCTCCTTTAATGTTGCTGTAGACCTCTTGGCAGCCTCCCAGACCAGTGTTCTTCTCGTCTTTTCAGCCATTTTGGAGGGACGTCCAGTTCTTGGTGATGTCACTGTTGCGCCATATTTTCTCCACTTGATGATGGCTGTGTTCCATGGTATATCTAATGCCTTGGAAATTCTTTTGTACCCTTCTCCTGACTGATACTTTTTAACAATTAGCTTCCTCTGATGTGTTGGAAGCCCTCTGCGGACCTGACTTTTGCTGTAGGATGCTACTAAGAAAATGTCAGGAAAGACAAACGAGAACAGCTGAACTTTATTTGGGGTTAATCAGAGGCACTTTAAATGATGGCCAGTGTGTACTGACTCCTATTTAACTTGATTGTGAATGTGATTGCTTAATTCTGAACACAGCTACATCCCCAGTTATAAGAGGGTGTGCACATTTATGCAACCATATTATCTTAGCTTTTTTATGTTTACATCCCCCCTAAAAGATTTCAGTTTGTTTTTCAATTGAGTTGTACAGTTTATAGGTCACATTAAAGGTGGAAAAAGTTCTGAAATTATTTATCTTTGTCTCATTTCTTTACATCACAGAAACCTGCCATTTTAACAGGGTTGTGTAGACTTTTTATATCCACTGTATATATACATATATATATGCACACACAATATTGCCAAAAGTATTGGGATGCCTGCTTTTACATGCACATGAACTTTAATGGCATCCCAATCTTAGTTCGTAGGGTCAACTAGGGTTAATATTGAGTTGGCCCACCCTTTACTGCTATAACAGCTTCATCTCTTCTGGGAAAGCTGTCCACAAGGTTTAGGAGTGTGTCTATGGGAATGTTTGACCATTATTGTAGAAGAGCATTTGTGAAGTCAGGCAATGATGTCAGACAAGAAGGCCTGGCTAGCAGTCTCCACTCGAGTTCATCCCAAAGGTGTTCTGTCTGGTTGAGGTCAGGACTCTGTGCAGGCCAGTCAAGTTCCTCCACCTCAAACTCGCTCATCCATGTCTTTATGGACTTTGCTTTGTGCACTGGTGAGTAGTCATGTTGGAACAGGAAACGGCCATCCCCAAACTGTTCCCACAAAGTTGGGACCATGAAATTGTCCAAAATGTCTTGGTATGCTGATGCCTTAAGAGTTCCCTTCACTGGAAGTAAGGGGCCAAGCCCAAACTCTGAAAAACAACCCCACACCATAATCCCCCCTCCACCAAACTTTACACTTGGTACAATACAGTCAGGCAAGTTCTGTTCTCCGGGTAACCGCCAAATCCAGACACATCCATCAGATTGCCAGACAGAGGAGTGTGATTTGTCACTGCAGAGAACACATCTCTAGTGCTCTAGAGTCCAGTGGCGGCGTGCTTTACGCCATCGTATCCGATACTTTGCATTGCACTTAGTGATGTAAGCTTGGATGCAGCTGCTTGGCCATGGAAATCCATTCCATGAAGCTCTCTACGCATTGTTGTTGTGCTAATCTGAAGGCCACACAAAGTTTTGAGGTCTTTATTGACTCTACAGACAGATGGTGACTTCTGCACAGTGTGCTCTTCAGCGTGCGCTGACCCCGCTCTGTCATTTTACGTGGCCTACCACTTCGTGGCTGAGTTGCTGTTGTTCCCAGTTGCTTTCTACTTTGTTATAATACCACTAAAACATGTCCATGGAATATTTATTAGCAAGGAAATTTCACGGATGATCTTATTGCACAGGTGGCAACCTATCGTGGCAACACGTTGGAACTCACTGAGCTCCTGAGAGCGACCCATTCTTTCACAAATGTTTTTAGAAGCAGTATGCATGCCTAGGTGCTTGATTTTATATACACCTATGGCCATGGAGGTGATTGGAATGCCTGAATCCAGTGATTTGGAGGGGTGTCCCTACACTTTCGGCAATATAGTATATATCAGTATTCTTAATTCTTCAATTGCATCAGCATCAAAATTAGAGATAGAATATTACAACACCTGTGCAGTTTTGTATTAGTGCATATAACAACATCAGTATACTGTATATGAAACAAACTCTATGCTGAAAGAAATATATAGACTGCCGGTGTTGTTCTCTTTCTAAAAATGATAGTTGCCTAGCTCATCCAATGGCTTCAATACACTGGAGGTCCCTGGTGTAGTGCGTAGTTAGTGAAGTCAGTCTATTTTCTACCAGTTTTCTTTAGAATGACCTTGTCGCTATTTGACTAATGGGAGACTGCAGTAACCCTGTAAAAGAAAAATGTGTATTTTTATATATCAAGTAGGAGGTGAGTTTAATCTTACCTAATTTCATGAGCTTCAGGTGCCATTGCTGTTTAACATACCAGGATATGTCAGACACTAGGAGCACCTGGACCACATGAAGAAAGTGAAAATTTCATTCACTATCTGCTGGACAGGTAAGTATAAACGTTCTTTACCAGGATAATTTTAGGCTCACTTCAGCCAGCTAGTGACAGGGTCCCTTTAAAGAAAACCTTTGCTGATCATGACTAGTTCTTGTACTCCAACTTCACTGATTACATGCAACCCCAATTCCAAAAATGTTGAGATGCTGTGTATAATCTACATAAAACAGAATTCAATGATTTCCAAATCTCTTCCACCCATATTTTATTCACAATAGAAAATAGAAAACATATCAAATGTTTAAACTGAGAAAATGTTGGGACAGGGCCATGTTTACCATGCTGTAGCTTCCCCTCTTCTTTAAACAACACTCTGTAAATGCCTGGGAACTGAGTTTTGGGAGAAGAATGTTGTCCCATTTTTGCCTGATATAGCATTCTAACTGCTCAACAATCCTGGGTCTCCTGTGTTGTATTAATAGTTTCAAGATGCCCTAGATATTTTCCATTGGTGAAAGGTATGGACTGCAGGCAGGCCAGTTAAGCACCCAACTCTTCTACTATGGAGCCATGCTGTTGTTATAGATGTAGTATGTGGCTTAGCTTCATCCTTGACACATTATGGATGTATTTTGCTTAATTCAGTGATTTCCTTTGATTGTCAGCTACATCTCTTTGCTTGATTTAGGTATTTCAGGAAACAAATTGCATTATGGTCACTAAATGAAGCTGACATTGTAAATCACTGTATTAGGCAAAGTATGATCAAGATTCAATATGATCAAAAAGTGTGCCCTTATAATGTTATGGTTGACATGCATCTGCCTAGGGCTGGCCATAGACGGGCCATTTATCGGCCGAATTGTCGGCCGATAAACGAAAAATTGGTCGTTGCCAATGCTGCCACCAATGTCTATGAAAAACGGCCGTTTTTCGTGGATTTTCCAGCATGACCGATAAAAAGAAACGAAAAGATACACGAAAAACTGCCAACGGCATTGCCCCACTAACGGCATGAATATTGGCTGATTTTTCATGCAGACGAAAATTCAAAACGACCCGTCTATGGCCTGCCTTAGCTCGTATAGTAGTCAAATAGGAAGGTGGGCTGTAAATAATATGTTAAGACAATTGGAATTCCCCAGAGAGTACCAGATATGCACACAATGGATATAAAGTAGTAGGTAGTGAGACACTGGCCAGCTTCTACTAAGGTATGAACATTTTTTTAAACTAAAATTGACAGATTTAAAGCAGAACTAAACCCTCCTATACTTTACAGCCAAGAAAGCTGCCATCTTAGCCTCTGTTTGATCCACAATTGACATGGTGCTACACATGTAAACATGTGGCTGGACAGTTCAGTTAAGAGCACATGCAACTTTATTAGTTTTAATTCACAGCAAACCTTGAATGTAACTGTGTTGAGAAGCAATTGAATTGATGAATTTAGTTATACTTTACAGGGGAACTAACGTTACTATACTTCTCCAACAGTCTGAAGTCCAAAAGCAGTCCTTTACTGGTTCGAGTATCTTCTCCCCTGCTCCTTCCAGGTGCCAGTCTTTGGCCATCTTCATTGACCAGCGCAGCATGGTGTAACTCCTGCGCTAACACAGGATCCAGCCATCCTGGCACATAGAGACCATGCTGGCGATGGAAGCTGAGCTGTGTATGCCCAACTCTGTTTACATGCCACAGAAAACTAGTAGCCAGGTAGGTGTATTTTATTACAGAAGAGACATTGCATGTCTCTTCTACAATAAACAGCCTGCCCTCTTGTAAGTTTTTTATGCTGCCGTTAGTTCTTCTTTAAGAGTGAGACTGATGCTATGGAGATTATGAAACTAATGTTTGGGGACCCTGTCACAAAACTGAAAAAGATGAAAATGAGATGGGTGACATAAAAAAGAACTGGTTAGGTGGAGAAGGGAGCAGAAAATTAAATATTAAGCAGTATATCAGGAATAAAGGAAAAGGAGAATGAGATGGGGCAATAGAGGGTAAAGAGGACTTAAAGAGGTTTGTGGGGCTCAGCTGGTCATGCGGCGCCTTAGATAGTTGAAGTTATCAACTCATAGCAAGAGTTAAGAGTGATCCAGATCCATATGGCAGTTATAATCTAACTAAGGTGACCATGCTTTAAGGAATTACATTGTGCTTGTCTTATCTACATCCAACTGGATCTCTGTTTTATGCACATTGTCAACCTAATGCTAGTTATGTCCATATGGCACATAATAAATAATTCATTACACAGTTTGTACATCTGAATAACACAACTGGTAGCTATAAAGAAATGTTGCATATATATATATATTTTAGTGATCATTAAATAAATATTTGATACATGTAATTAGCTTCCTTCAGTGCATTGTGTTGTACATTATGCAAGGCTGTGTAATCAATACAGCTGCAAAAAAGTATCCCATTTTTTTCCTTTTTTTGCTATATGTAGACCCAGTTCCCCAGGTATCCAGAGCTCTATATATAGATTTCACAGAACTGTGGTTTTCTGGGGAAGCCTGTAATAGCCTAGGATGACTCAGATGTCACCGCTCTTCTCAAGAGCCATCTTAATAGAATTTCATACATGCATCAGCCTGTCACAAGTGCCTCGTGCTTTATCTTCTATAAAGTTAGCACAAAAACACTTGAAAACTGAATAGGAATTGAATGATTTGAGTTCAGCAATATTCAGGAAAAGTACTAAAATGTATAAACCCAGATGTTCAGGCCCCAAGTTAATTAATTTATAAATCTGTCTTTTAACAATAATGATACAAATATTATATTGCAATGAAATAGGGACAGAAGTTAGAGGTCACAGCTGTGCCCGTGTCTTTTCTAGGGTTGGGAGGGGCTGTGAAGTTTAAGCCAATGCTGATCTCTTTTCAGTTGAAATGCGTATTATAATGTACAGGTGAAACGCGAAAAATTAGAATATCCTGCAAAAGTTCATTTATTTCAGTATTTCAACTTAAAAGGTGAAACTAATATATGAGATAGACTCATTACATGCAAAGCAAGATAGTTCAAGCCATTATTTGTCATAATTGTGATGATTATGGCTTAAAGCTCATGAAAACCCCAAATCCACAATCTCAGAAAATTAGAATATTGCATGCAATCAATAAAACAAGGATTGTACATAGAACAATATTGGACCTCTGAAAAGTATAAGCATGCATATGTACTCAGTACTTGGTTTGGGCCCCTTTTGCAGCAATTACTGCCTCCATGTGGCGTGACATGGAAGCTATCAGCCTGTGGCACTGCTGAGGTGTTACGGAAGACCAGGATGCTTCAATAGCGGCCTTCAGCTCTTCTGCATTGTTCAGTCTTATGTCTCTCATCTTTCTCTTGGCAATGCCCCATAGATTCTCTATGGGGTTCAGGTCAGGCAAAATTGCTGGCCAATCAAGCACAGTAATCCCACGGTCATTGAACCAGGTTTTGGTGCTTTTGGCAGTGTGGGCAGGTGCCACGTCCTGCTGGAAAATTAAGTCTGCATTCCCATAAAGCTTGTCTGCGGAAGGAAGCATGAAGTGGACCATCTCCTGGTAGACGGCTGCGTTGACCCTGGACTTAATGAAGCACAGTGGACCAACACCAGCAGATGACATGGCTTCCAAAATCAACACAGACTGTGGAAACTTCACACTGGGCTTCAAGCATCTTGCAGTGTGTGCCTCTCCATTCTTCCTCCATACTCTGGGTCCTTGGTTTCCAAATGAGATGCAAAAGTTACTCTCATCAGAAAAGAGGACTTTGGACCACTGAGCAACAGACCAGGTCTGTTTTTCTTTAGCCCAAGTAAGACGCTTCTGACGTTTGTTATTCAGGAGCGGCTTGACAAGAGGAATACGAAGCCCATGTCCAGGATCCGTCTGTGTGTGGTGTCTCTTGATGCACTGACTCCTGCCTCAGTCCACTCCTTGTGAAAGTCCCCAACATTTTTGAATGATCTTTTCCTGACAATCCTCTCCAGGCTGTGGTCATCCCTGCTGCTTGTGCACCTTTTTCTTCCATACTTTTCCCTTCCACATAACTTTCTATTAATGTGCTTTGATACAGCATTTTGGGAACATCCAACTTCTTTTACAATTACCTTTTGAGGCTTTCCCTCCTTATGAAGGGTGTCAATGATGGTTTTCTGCACAACTGTCAGCTCAGCAGTCTATCCCATGATTGTGATTCCTACTGAACCAGACTGAGAGACCATTTAAAAGCTCAGGAACCCTTTGTAGGTGTTATGGCTTAATTAGCTGATTAGAGTGGGACACTTTGAGCCTAGAATATTGCACCTTTTCACAATATTCTAATTTTATGAGATTGTGGATTTGGGGTTTTCATGAGCTGTAAGCCCTAATCATCACAATTATGACAAATCATGGCTTGAACTATCTTGCTTTGCATGTAATGAGTCTATCTCATATATTAGTTTCACCTTTTAAGTTGCATTACTGAAATAAATGAACTTTTGCACGATATTCTAATTTTTCGAGTTTCACCTGTATTATCTTCCAAAAAATGTGTAGCTCCGTTCAGCCACTTTTGTTATTCATACACCTCTTCCAGAAAGCACAGCCAGTGGAAGGACACTACTTTCTCTATTAGAATTGAAAGACAACTAAACCAAAGAACAAAATGCAATATGTTACAGCTTACATTCCTTAGATATGGCAGTTGCAATGGTTCTCTTTTTTTTTTTCAAGCTAAGAACATTAATAGCAAATGCAGAAAATACCTGTTGATTTTACCAGAAATGCACTGTCCTTGTTGTTTCTTGTGAGCTGTACACAAATATATCTTCTTTGCTAGTTCCCTTTACCCTGTCTCCCATGTAATGATGAAATACAGGCATGTCTGTAGTCGATATCAGGACAGCATCCTATGGTGACTGGCATGGTTCACTCAATAGATACAACGGAGGAGTGATGTAGTCACCTAGGGTCTGGAAGGATAGAAAGTGTGTAGTTCCAGATAGAAAGCCTTCAGTAGTATGTATTAAATAAATGCAATTACATCACATGATGTTTTGTGGTCACTCACAAGTTAGCATATTGGGTCCGTAGTGCAACGTCTGCCCCGACACAATTGGCATCTGGAGCTATCATGCTATTTAACCCCTCAGGATCCTACTATTTCTTTTTTTGTGTGTTTAAAAACTGTATATTAGCAGAAGGCAAATCCAATACAAAAAACACCTGCAAAAGTACAGTAGCGTGATAATAAGATAGGAAAATATAGAGCAGCTTCAAAATAACAAAGAAGCACATAAAGGATCCAAATTTGTATATACAATAGATCATAATACTGCATAGTAAAAACACATAGTGGATAAAGAGGTACAAGATAAATGAGGTTATCAAAACCCAATAGAATCACTTCATACAGGTAACGGTACATCATAAGTCATGTCAGAAAATAGTGCCATTTTGAGATCCAGATATCCAATATTTTAGAACGCAGAGACATTTTATTATGTTAGGTATAAAAATTATCTCCGTTAACATAACAGTAACAATTTGGTCTTTAATTAAAAAGAATGGGATAATTGAGGATTTGAGAAACTACCAGAAATAGACTAGTTAAGGACTCAACCGGAGTAGGGAATTTGTATAAATGTGAATACTGAAAGATAATGATACAAACAAAGGAAAAGGTGATCAATGGCGCATGAAAACTTCTTTATTAACACAGGCAAAATTAAAAGTTAAAAACAAAACACAAAGAATCGTACCACACTCCAGAGGTCCCTTATGGGGATTTACATACATGGGACCTCTGGAGTGTGGTACGATTCTTTGTGTTTTGTTTTTAACTTTTAATTTTGTCTATGTTAATAAAGAAGTTTCCGTGCGCCATTGATCACCTTTTCCTTTGTATCATTATCCTTCAGTATTCACATTTATACAAATTCCCTACTCCGGTTGAGTCCATTACTAGTCTATTTCTGGTAGTTTCTCATTGGCTTGGTGTCTAGGGATTCCCGGTATACATTTTTTTCGTTTGATCACATACTTAGGTACCTTGAGGCTTCCTTTTGGAAGTTTTGCGATGAGGATTTCCAAAGTAAAACTATAGCCAATTAAGTTGAGGATGACTCTCTCCTCATGGTGCAGATCACCTGAGATAGTTGCAAAAAAGAAGGCACAATAGAAGCATCAGAGATAGTGTTTGACCTGAAATATGAGAGACAATTGCAGAAATTTAATATCACACTGATGTCACATTATCCCAATCCCAAACGATATGTACCAGTGAACCTCTGGATGAACAGCCCCTGAAGCACGACTCAGAAACTCCAGGATGTCAGGATATATAGCATGAAGTGTAAAGGGTGTATAATACCATCTATTAAGGATCTTAAGGGTGGTTTCTCTCTTTGGATAACAATTTGGTACATTTGCATAGATTAACTAGCATGATGTGCCAGAGGAAAACTTAGCAGCGCAGTCACTTTCCCATTTATTCACATAGGGAAGGGAGTCAGAGAAATGAGTACTACAAAAAGAACTATACAAATCAGAAGTCAACCCCTTTCCCCTGGGGAAATCACCCAGATTCTCTAAAAAAACATTACTGGGGAGGTTGGAGATAAAGCACGTGAGGCATAAAATTGTCTGCTTTGTAAATAATGATATACTTAATGATGGGCAATATTTTTATGGGCAAGTAGATAGTCAAACGAGATGAACGCTGAGCCTACATGGAAAGAAGAAAGGATAGTGAAATTGTTAGAATGCCACCAAGAAAAAGCCAGGGAAGAAAAGGTGGTGACAAATGCTGGGTCTTCAAAGAAGGAGATCCTGTGAGAAATAGAAGAGGCAAGGCTGAATTTAGACTTATATAGCAACCACAGTCGAAGTGATTGGGCTACTAGAGTATTAAATTATTACTAGACATTGAAGAAGTCCCCATAATACATGGGAGAGGAAAAGGCTGAGTGGAGCCAGCTTCAAATCCAATCCAAGGGATTCATAATATTCCACTGAGCCCAATGAGAAAACTGGAGGCCAGATAATAAAGCCAGAATGACCCCACTATTTCTATCAGTCCAGTACACAGTTCAACAGCAGCAAGAGGAAGGGGGGCTATTTGAAACCCTGAGATGTAGTAGCTTTTTATAATATGAGAATCTGAATATAATTAAATCTGTACTTTTTATATTCTCCTTTTGGCTCTTCTCTCCTTTGCACACCCAGGCCCTGCTCTAGAAAAGAACCAACCTTTTGACCACCACTTCTGGAAGAGCAGCCTATAGAGAATCATTCTCTCTATACTGTTAAGACTTGGCTGAGAGCACCTACTGCTTTGAGCCCAACATCTTTCTTCCACTGTCTTTGACATTGGTCAGGAACAGACAGAATGGAACATAGAATGCTGATTTCTGATGAGATTGTTGCCTTGACATCTGAAGAGTAGTCTATTTATTTTAAAGCCATTTACTCTTATCCCTGGATTAGAGATTATTACAGACAATTAGAGGCTTCCTAAAATCTCCTTTTCCAGCGACTAGCCTTATTTGCTCCTGTGATCCAATTTGGCAATCTTCCCACTGTAGGCTTGTGTACAGCTGAGATATTTTTTGAAGATTACCTCCATTACATTTCTCACACACATTTTTCTTTTTGTTACCTGTGTAGTATATATTTTGAATTGGATCAGCTAGAAAGGCATCTATGAATCTGCCCCACTTTTGTGGGGAATGCACAATGAAGGTAGCACTAATAGCAGCTACTGTAAGCAAACTAGATAATGACAATCATCCCCACTCTTCTCCCCCTCTGTGAAAAGAACACAAGATGTTTTGTGAATGGACAAGGAGAGATAAGGGTGGAGAATGAGAGCTCCACTATTATTTACAGTATGATAGACAGAACTCAGTACCAAAAGATTGGCACTTGCATTAGTGTTCAGTATGAATGAAGCTAATAGTTTAGCCTAATACAGCACCAGCCACACATTGGACAGCAATCATTAGAGGCAATTTATTTTTTATTTTGTAATTTATCTAAAAATACATTTAAAGAGTTAAATGTCCAAAAATAGTGTCTTCCTGGTGTTTAGCTTTAAAGAATGTAAAGTGTCTCTGTTACATGAACAATTCTGCTGCCTATACCTGAAGGTGCCTACACATACCCACAGCAGCCTGCAGTCTCCCTGCTATGGAGACATTTTGGGCCATTTTAAAACTTACCTGCCCCATCTCACCTCATTCACATTCCTGTTGCCCAGTAAGACAGTCTGCTATAGATATGGACACTAGGAAAGTGCAGGAGGCAGGAATTAGTAGAAGATACTACCAGATACATTTCCTCATTAGAACAGCCTGAGAATAAGTTTTAGCAGCCCAGACTGCAGGTTGGTTTGGGTATGTACATGCACCTCTAAGTGCAGTTTTTTATATTTAATAGCAACTGTTTTAATTTCCAAACAACCACTAATATTTTGCTTATTTAACCTTAAAGAAGAACAAAACCCTCATATTCTTTACAGCCAAGGAAGCTGTCATGTTAGCCTTTGTTTGATCTGCAGTTGCCATGGTGCTTCACGTGATCAGCTATGACACCAGTCATTTGATAGCTTGACAGTTCAGTTGAGAGCACAAGCAACTGTAGCAGTTAGGTCTCATTCACGCTGGCGTACTTAAGCGTAAACTTGTGCGAGGACCATTTGGAGTCATACTCCCCCACCTTCATAGCTGTCAAAATGAAGCAGTGGATGTGTTCATGTAGCTTCTGCATCCCATTTGACATGAGTGGGATGGACTGCGTGGGGATGCACAGAAAACCTGTGCATCACTGTGGGGAAACATGGTCTTCGCATGGGCGTACACTTAAGGATGCCTGTGTGAATGAGGTCTTATCGTTCATGGTATGCCTTGAATGTGACTGTTTGGGAAACTGTCAAATCACTGCGTTTAGTCTTACTTTAACCTTTGCAATTTTAAACTTAAAGTGTTACAAAACCCTGGACCCTGCATTCACTATATCTGGTCTCCCACAGTACACACAACATGGAAATGCAATTATTTTAGTAAATATAAACTGCTAAATACCTTTTCTCATCAGCAGTTAGAGCAGTCTTGTGACTTCTATCAGTGTCCAGCAGAGCACTGGTTAAAGCTTGTAGGAGAAGTTTTCATTCTCCTGTAGGAGGATGCAGGATCACTGACTCTCTGTCTGGACAGTGCTGATTGGCCCTGTGCTGATCACATGCACCCTCCCAAGAAAAAAAAAACCTATCTAGCAATACTCACTAAACTGAGCATGTGCAGCTTGCCCCAAGCCTCTGTTCTATCACGAGATATTTAGGAGACACTGGAAGAAAGGGTGGATCAGAGAAGACAGGATCAAACATCCTTTTTGCACAATATGTTCCACAATGAGCATAACAAACGTGTACTGCATATACAGACTTATTTCACTTTTGTGGGTTTAGTAACACTTTTAATATTTGCAATGATTAAACTTACAATAGATCCCAATCAGCATGTGCAAATTTATTTTTCTTAAAAACTTGCTTTCCTTTGTTCAGACATAAAGCTTTAGGGGCCGTTTTTAAAAGATATACCCACAGAGTTATAATTCCTGCTGTAGTTTGGTCAGAGGGGAGAGGGATTAGACACCTGGGAGAATCACCTTTTCTATTTGCCCTATTTACTGTTATAACTGAGAGTGAAAGTGGAAGAAAATACCAAATATTGAGTTTTCACCAGAAAAGAAAATCTTCCAAAGAGGACACTAGTTCTGGTGACAACCAAAGATTCCTTCACTTTGGAGTGATTTTCTCACACTTCCCATTTTGATTATGGGATTGGAAGTGAAATGAAATCTCTCCAATGGGACAAAAATAGCAAAAAAAAACCTTGCACTTACCTTTAGTTCTACTTTAAACCCTTGGCCCCCGGCGCCTCCAGGCCCTTTAAGGGTTCCAGAAGCCGGGCGGAGTTTTAGGGTCATGTGACCGCTGTGATTCGCTGTCACGGCGGTCACATGATCGGGAAAGGTCCTGATCGAAAGAGGAGATCAGGACCTTTCCGGGAGTACCGAATGTGTGTGCTGGGTGCGCCCAGGGTGCACGCTCTCAGCACATATGTTTTTTTTAATAGAACGCAAATGTGCAGGAACTTGGTGCCAAGAAGTTAAGGAAGAATTTTTAGAAAATCACCTTGATCATGTATGATCTGGGAAGGAACAATTTACACACATCCTCTGCCTTTTCAAAGCTGTTGCATAGCTTTTTGCACCAACCGTGACACTGCTAGAGGGAACATGGCTTAGTGGGAAGAACAGGAGCCCAACAGGAATCAGACTCATCACTTTTATAGAACGTCCTTAGTCTTAACCACTTCAAGTCTGGACACTTTTACCCCCTTCCTGCCCAGGCCAATTTTCAGCTTTCAGCGCTCTCACACTTTGAATAACAATTGCGCTGTCATGCAACACTGTACCAATATGAATTTTGTAGTATTTTTTTGAGACAGATAAAACTTTATTTTGGTGGTATTTATTTACCTCTGGGATTTTTATTTTTTTGCTATATAAATGAAAAAGTCCAAAAATCTTTAAAAAAAAGTGTTTTTCTTATAACATTTTGCAAATAAATAATCTTTCTTCATAAATCTTGGCCAGAATGTATTCAGTTATCTTTTTAGTAGAGATGAGCGAATCGAACCAGGCGAATTGGAATTCGTTTCGAATTTCAGGAAAAATTCGATTCGCGGCGAATCCGAATATTAGCATACTTCGGGTGCGCGAATCGGATTTTTCCCGATCAGCCGGCAAAAGTGTCCCTGCAGAGAGCTCCGCTATTTCTGACAGTTCTCTGACAGTTCCTTCACATGTACAGCGGTTGAAACATTGTATCTATTTGTTTCCATTTAGGATACAGATGTTTTTATTCGGAAATAGATACAATGTTTCAACCGCTGTAAATGTGAAGGAACTGTCAGAGAACTGTCAGAAATAGCGGAGCTCTCTGCAGATACACTTTTTGCTGTACTGGAATACTTCTTCTTTTCATTCTTCTTTTCATTCTTCTCATTCTTCTTTTCATTCTTCTTTTCATTCTTCTTCTCATTCTTCTTTTCATTCTTCTTCTTCTTTTCATTCTTCTTTTCATTCTTCTCATTCTTCTTTTCTTCTTCATGAAAAGAAGAATGAGAAGAAGAATGAAAAGAAGAATGAGAAGAATGAAAAGAAGAAGAAGAATGAAAAGAAGAATGAGAAGAAGAATGAAAAGAAGAATGAGAAGAAGAATGAGAAGAATGAAAAGAAGAATGAGAAGAATGAAAAGAAGAATGAAAAGAAGAAGAAGAAGAATGAAAAGAAGAAGAAGAAGAATGAAAAGAAGAAGAAGAATGAAAAGAAGAATGAGAAGAAGAATGAAAAGAAGAATGAGAAGAATGAAAAGAAGAATGAAAAGAAGAAGAAGAATGAAAAGAAGAATGAGAAGAAGAATGAAAAGAAGAATGAGAAGAAGAATGAGAAGAATGAAAAGAAGAATGAGAAGAATGAAAAGAAGAATTCAAAGAAGAAGAAGAAGAAGAAAGAAAAGAAGAAGAAGAATGAAAAGAAGAATGAAAAGAAGAAGAAGAAGAATCTTTTCATTCTTCTCATTCTTCTTTTCATTCTTCTTTTCATTCTTCTTCTTCTTTTCATTCTTCTTTTCATTCTTCTTCTTCTTCTTTTCATTCTTCTTCTTCTTTTCATTCTTCTTTTCATTCTTCTTCTTCTTCTTTTCATTCTTCTCATTCTTCTTTTCATTCTTCTTCTTCTTCTTTTCATTCTTCTTCTTCTTCTTCTTTTCATTCTTCTTCTTCTTTTCATTCTTCTTTTCATTCTTCTTCTTCTTCTTTTCATTCTTCTTCTTCTTCTTCTTTTCATTCTTCTTTTCATTCTTCTTCTTCTTCTTTTCATTCTTCTTCTTTTCATTCTTCTTTTCATTCTTCTTCTTCTTTTCATTCTTCTTCTTCTTTTCATTCTTCTTTTCATTCTTCTCATTCTTCTTTTCATTCTTCTCATTCTTCTTTTCATTCTTCTTTTCATTCTTCTTCTCATTCTTCTTTTCATTCTTCTTCTTCTTCTTTTCATTCTTCTTTTCATTCTTCTCATTCTTCTTTTCTTCTTCATGAAAAGAAGAATGAGAAGAAGAATGAAAAGAAGAATGAAAAGAAGAAGAAGAATGAAAAGAAGAATGAGAAGAAGAATGAAAAGAAGAATGAAAAGAAGAATGAGAAGAATGAAAAGAAGAATGAAAAGAAGAAGAAGAATGAAAAGAAGAATGAGAAGAAGAATGAAAAGAAGAATGAGAAGAAGAATGAGAAGAATGAAAAGAAGAATGAGAAGAATGAAAAGAAGAATGAAAAGAAGAAGAAGAAGAATGAAAAGAAGAAGAAGAATGAAAAGAAGAATGAAAAGAAGAAGAAGAAGAAGAATCTTTTCATTCTTCTCATTCTTCTTTTCATTCTTCTTTTCATTGTTCTTCTTCTTTTCATTCTTCTTCTTCTTTTCATTCTTCTTTTCATTCTTCTTCTTCTTCTTTTCATTCTTCTTCTTCTTTTCATTCTTTTCATTCTTCTTCTTCTTCTTTTCGTTATTCTCATTCTTCTTTTCATTCTTCTTCTTCTTCTTTTCATTCTTCTTCTTCTTCTTTTCATTCTTCTTCTTCTTTTCATTCTTCTTTTCATTCTTCTTCTTTTCATTCTTCTTTTCATTCTTCTTCTTCTTTTCATTCTTCTTCTTCTTCTTTTCATTCTTCTTTTCATTCTTCTCATTCTTCTTTTCATTCTTCTTTTCATTCTTCTTCTCATTCTTCTTCTTTTCATTCTTCTCATTCTTCTTTTCTTCTTCATGAAAAGAAGAATGAGAAGAAGAATGAAAAGAAGAATGAAAAGAAGAATGAGAAGAAGAATGAAAAGAAGAATGAAAAGAAGAATGAGAAGAATGAAAAGAAGAATGAAAAGAAGAAGAAGAATGAAAAGAAGAATGAGAAGAAGAATGAAAAGAAGAATGAGAAGAATGAAAAGAAGAATGAGAAGAATGAAAAGAAGAATGAAAAGAAGAAGAAGAAGAATGAAAAAAAGAATGAAAAGAAGAAGAATGAAAAGAAGAATGAGAAGAAGAATGAAAAGAACAATGAGAAGAATGAAAAGAAGAATGAAAAGAAGAATGAGAAGAAGAATGAAAAGAAGAATGAGAAGAAGAATGAGAAGAATGAAAAGAAGAATGAAAAGAAGAAGAAGAAGAAGAATGAAAAGAAGAAGAATGAAAAGAAGAATGAAAAGAAGAAGAAGAAGAATCTTTTCATTCTTCTCATTCTTCTTTTCATTCTTCTTCTTCTTTTCATTCTTCTTTTCATTCTTCTTCTTCTTTTCATTCTTCTTCTGAGGATGAGGATGAGGATGAAGAAGAAGAAGAAGAAGAAGTAGGATGAAAATAAGAAGAATTCCAAGCCTGGAAAAAGTGTATCTGTCAGAAATAGAGGAGCTCTGCAGATACACTTTTTGCCGGCTTGGAATTCTTCTTATTTTCATCCTACTTCTTCTTCTTCTTCTTCTTCATCCTCATCCTCATCCTCTTCTTCTTCTTCTGAGGATGAGGATGAGGATGAAGAAGAAGAAGAAGAAGAAGAAGAAGAAGTAGGATGAAAATAAGAAGAATTCCAAGCCGGCAAAAAGTGTATCTGCAAAGCTCCGCTAAGTGTATCTGCAGAGCTCCGCTATTTCTGACAGTTCTCTGACATTCACTCCATACAGCGGTTGAAACATTGTATCTATTTGTTTCCATTTATGGAAACAAATAGATACAATGTTTCAACCGCTGTATGGAGTGAATGTCAGAGAACTGTCAGAAATAGCGGAGCTCTGCAGATACACTTGGCGGAGCTCTGCAGATACACTTTTTGCCGGCTTGGAATTCTTCTTATTTTCATCCTACTTCTTCTTCTTCTTCTTCATCCTCATCCTCATCCTCAGAAGAAGAAGAAGAGGATGAGGATGAGGATGAAGAAGAAGAAGAAGTAGGATGAAAATAAGAAGAATTCCAAGCCGGCAAAAAGTGTATCTGTCAGAAATAGAGGAGCTCTGCAGATACACTTTTTGCCGGCTTGGAATTCTTCTTATTTTCATCCTACTTCTTCTTCTTCTTCTTCTTCTTCATCCTCATCCTCTTCTTCTTCTTCTGAGGATGAGGATGAAGAAGAAGAAGAAGAAGAGGAAGAAGTAGGATGAAAATAAGAAGAATTCCAAGCCGGCAAAAAGTGTATCTGTCAGAAATAGAGGAGCTCTGCAGATACACTTTTTGCCGGCTTGGAATTCTCCTTCTTCTCATCCTTCTTCTTCTTCTCATCCTTTTTCTTCTTCTCATCCTTCTCCTTCTTCTCATCCTTCTTCTTCTTCTCATCCTTCTTCTTCTTCTCATCCTTCTCCTTCTTCTCATCCTTCTTCTTCTTCTCATTCTTCTTCTTCTTCTCATCCTTCCTCTTCTTCTCATCCTTCTCCTTCTTCTCATCCTTCTTCTTCTTCTCATCCTTCTTCTTCTCATCCTTCTCCTTCTTCTCATCCTTCTTCTCATCCTTCTCCTTCTTCTCATCCTTCTTCTCATCCTTCTCCTTTTTCTCATCCTTCTCCTTCTTCTCATCCTTCTCCTTCTTCTCATCCTTCTCCTTCTCCTTCTTCTCATCCTTCTCCTTCTTCTCATCCTTCTCCTTCTTCTCATCCTTCTCCTTCTCCTTCTCCTTCTTCTCATCCTTCTCCTTCTTCTCATCCTTCTCCTTCTTCTCATCCTTCTAGTTCTCCTTCTTCTCATCCTTCTCCTTCTCCTTCTCCTTTCTCATCTCCAAGGGCATTTAAATTAAAGGTACAGTGTTCTGCACTAATATAAAGGCTCTCTGAAGCCTAGAAACCCTTTTTATAAGTTAAATTCGCAGTGAATAAATTCGCATCGAATCGAATTTCTTCCTCAAATTCGGCGAATCAGCCGAATCGAATTTTTGAATAATTCGCTCATCTCTACTTTTTAGTAAAAAAAAAAACAAATTAGTTTTTAATCAAACATTATAATTTAAAAAAAATGTTTTACATTTTTATTTTATTTTTTAGATTATTTATGTGGTTTTGTTTGTTTTTTTTTTTAACATATTGTCACCCTAGCAGTACAGTGTCACCATAGTGACACTGTACTACTTGTGGGGGGTGATAAAGATTTTTTTTTCTTTTTTTACACTGATTGCTTTTATACCAATAAAGGCTGTAAAAGCAATAATTTCTCTTTCTCTCTGACTGCATTCTTGCAGCCATTGAGAAATACTGTGTGAGCTGTAATTGGTCACAGCTTGTCATATGGTACAAGGCTGTTGTGAATAGCCTTGTACCATGTGACCTCTGTGATCATTCACAGATTTCACAAGTAGTAAGCAATGATGTCAGAAAGTGACATCTTGCTTACTACTATTCATGTGATCACTGATTGTCCAATCAGTGATCACATGATTGGGACCTCACACAGAGGTCCAGTACATCAATCGGTGTTCGTGATGCCAAGGAGCGCGCACAGGCTAAAATGGTTGGCGCCTTTTATGAATGGCAACCCACTCCTGCACTGATGGGAAGTGGTTAAAGAGGCTTTAAACCCCTGCATGTATCCAATTAAGTGACTAGCCCAGGCTGTCAATCACCTGCTGTGTGCTGGAGGGGGGCAGGGCCATCACCTGAGATTGTCTGGTGTCAACTCATTCAGACAGCAGAGACTCATGGAGATAGCAGAGGAAGGAGACAACAGAGATAAATTACACTTGGTGCTTTGGATTGAGGCAAGTACACACTATAGCAGAATATGCTTTGTTCATTTTTATGTCTGAGATTTACGACCACTTTAAGAGGCCTGTCACTTTCACTGCTCTAGTGGAGGTATACAGGGATGTGGATGTAAATTGAGTATTGTAAGGCATTTATTTGTTGTGTCCATAGTGGCAGCAGTCCTATGTATGTATTTAGTATGATTTAGAAGACCTATCACTATTGCATTTCATATTAGTTTTTCTTGCTTTTAAAAAGCTATGCAAATTGGGAGAGGGAGAGAAAGTGATAGGGTTTGATTTGCTTAAAGGCTAAGTTCATCTTTTTTTTTTATTTTAAATCCAGTTCTTCTATGTACCAATATACCATTAATGTACCTCAATTACAGAAAAATGAAAGCTTTCTTTGATTTTGAGAACACGTCCTTACCTTAGCCCTTGCTGGATATCTTAGAAAGCTTCACCAGTGCTGGCATGTAGATTTAGGACAGAAAAGCCAGTAAGACACAGGAAGGAAATTACCAGCTGACCTCATTAGCACATGCATCCTGCACTGACTTCATTAAAACATACACCCTTCACTCATCAACTATTTGTTCACAATATCCCTGGCATCTCTCCATGTGTGCACTTGCCTGGCTTCCCCAGCATCCCTACAGGCCGCATGCAGCCCACAGGACACCTCTGAGTTAGGGCAAAAGCCTGCCTGATTGGATACAGAGTGATTGGATAAATGCTGTGTCCTTCTATTATATCGTTTTAGTAAATCTAAAGAAGATTGTACAATCAGATTGTATAGTGTATGGCCACCTTTATACACTTAATTGTGCTTTCAGTGTCAATTGTTAATGGCACACCAAAACACAAAAGCAAACACACATTTTGCCACATGAAAAAATGGGTGACAAATGCAGCAAAATATGCAGTAAAAAACATGCAGCTCACACCACATCAAAATATCACATGAGCTTCTTTGCCACATGTAGCACACACTATTGAAATCAATGGGCTACCCTATGTGTGTCACTTGAGAAACGAGCCAAAAAACACGCGCTCCCTCTACTTTCAGTGTGAATGGGGTCTGAAAGTGAAATTGGTTTGTTTACACAAGAACAATGAGGCTGCATTCACATCTGTGTGTTTCCAGCCACATGGCGATCTGCACAGAAAATGCGTGCTTAGCTATGCATTTCAAAAACATGCAAATGTGCATCCTGTTTATGGTGTCATTATGTTAAAGGCACCCCAAGTGCAGCATATGCACCAAAAACTGCGGTAATACACCACTACAGAAAAGTTCTGGAGCTCTCCTGGAGTGATTATTGCATGTAGGGTAGCCCTTTGTGTGATGAGTGAAAACACTCCAAAACAAACACGTGTTCATGGAAATGTGAATGTGGGCTTACAACTCTGTAGGCCCCCCGGGGGCTTTGTCTACTCGCTCCTATGCACTTATATAAAAATGGCCATACACTATGCAATCTGATTGTACAATCTCTGTACAATTTCCTTTAGATTTACTAGAACTATGGAACAGGATGACCCACCTGAACAATCCATTCAATCTGTATCAAATCAGACAGGCCCTTGTACTACATAGCTGATGGAAGAGCTAAAAGAGACTGTACAATCAGATAGAAAGTGGGTGGAAGGTGGTATGGTAATGAGGGAGGTGTGGTCTAGAGTGGTGAACATACCCCATCACACCCTCTTCTGTGATGCAACAAGGCAATGCAGACTTCTGGGAGATGGCTTACAAGAAGTTAATGCTAAGGGCTCATGTATACTGCAGCTGATAAACTCACATTTAGGAGCTGTTCAGTGTTTTTTTCAGCAGCCCCTGAACTCACCCTAATGTTTTCCTATGTGTCCATGTCCATGTGTCCATCATCGGTTACAGTCGTTTACAGGCATTTGAGTTTACAGTTGTTTTTTTGAACGCAGAAAACTTCAGCAGTCGATTTTATCAGCACTTCAAACGCAAACCGCTTGTAAACGAGGCTAAACGCGGCAAATCGCGTTTGTAAGCATTTGCATCTGAAATTTTTTTTAACTCTTCCAGTTCCTGATGCTGTCATGAAAAATGCATGCAAAGCATTTTCAAGGTACTCAGATGGACAAAACACTGAACATAGGATGTTCCCACCAAGCTTGTCACACATTGTAATGACTAATTCACACCTCAGACCTCTCCCACCCTTGGAAACAAAAGATATGCTAATGACCATTCACACCTCAAATTCCTCATGCAGACCCCCTGCCAGGTGGCCTTAATGACTCACTCCACCAGACACCTTTCCCACCCTTGGAAATAAAAGAAATGTTAATGAACAACTCACACCTAAGCTAATCTCAACACATACTGCTGTCTCTGCTTCTACTCTCTGTATTTCTCTGAAACAGTCTGAAATAGTTAATAATTTACAACTTTTCAGTGCATTCTGGACATTTGGGAGGCTCTCCTATGCTTATCTTTAAAAAATGCTTCTTATTATTATTATACAGTATTTATAAAGCGCCAACAGTTTGCTCAGTGCTGTACATTACAATGGGAGACAGAATATGCGACAGTACACTAACAATACAATAGACGAGGGGTTCGAGGGCCGTGCTCCTTGGAGCTTACAATCTAGGAAGGAGGGGATAGTGGTACAGGAGGAAATAGCTGTGGGGAGTGGTAGGAAGAGTGGAGGAGGTCAAGAATTAGCAGGGGGTGGGGTAGGCTTCCCTGAAGAGGTGGGTTTTCAGGGTGTGCCTAAAGGAGAGGAGAGTAGGTGATAGTCTGATGGATTGGGCTAGGGAGTTCCAGAGTATGGGTGACGCCCTGGAGAAGTCCTGGAGGCAGGCATGGGAGGAGGAGACCAGGGAACTAGAGAGAAGGAGGTCTTGTGAGGAGCAGAGAGTGCGTGTAGGGTGGTACTTGGATATTAGGTCGGTGATGTAGTTTTGGGCAGTATAATGGACAGATTTGTACGTCAGTGTTAGGATTTTGAATTTGATCCGTTGGGCAATCGGAAGCCAGTGGAGGGATTGGCAGAGGGGGGGTGGCAGAAACTGAGAGGTTGGTAAGGTGGAAGAGTCTGGCTGCCGTATTCAGGATCGACTGAAGCGGGGATAGCCTGTGGTGAGGCAGGCTAGTGAGGAGGGAGTTGCACACAAACGCACATAAACGCGCATAAACACGTTATGCAAATGTGGCTCAACAGACGTTTTTTAACCTATGTTTTCCAGCAGTCAGTTTCCATTGTTCAGAAGTGTCCTGTGTACATGGGGCCTAACAGACAATCTGCAGAAAGTGATGGAATCCAAAAATCATTTAGAAAATTTAAATAAACTGACAAGATTTAAACCTCCTGTGGATAAGGTAACTGGGAGAAAAGCAAATTGGGATGGCTGGGCCTGAAATGGCATTGGAAAACGCTTCTATTTATTATGAAAAGTGAAATTTTGCCCGAAACGGTGAACTTATCCTTTAAGGAATAGAGGCTGTTCACCTAACAAGGCTAAAGTTCACTTTGTAAAGTCAATGTCAATGAATAAGGTGAAGCTGTGTTAACTTTGGATACCCAATTGTGCTAGCAAAAATCCTGTTTTTTTTTCTATTTCCCTCCAACTATTTACTAGTATTTACTAAAATACACTTTCCAAAATGAACACTTTGCTAGGTGAACAGCCTGTATTCCTTTAGCGCTCATTCAGACCAGTGTTCTGTTGGTTCCTTTTTTATATATGGATCCAGAGGGAATACAATGTATGTCTAGGGGTGGTCTACATCTGCCCACATCTGAATCTGTTTAGGTCTGCAGATTGAAACGGAATGGGTTTTCAACGGGAATGCAAAGTGGACAGATCGGATGAGCACTGTTTCCAGTGGACACACATCCACCGATATCCACCTGCCAGTAGAGACTGCATGCAGGGGCGGATTGACCATTTAGTCACTCGGGCACTGCCTGAGGGCCCGAGGTCAGTAGGGGGCCCCATGAGATGCCCTTGGTATCTTTCATAGGCTTTTTTGGGTGTTGTTTGAGTGTGGGCAAAGACACAGGGGCCCCATGATTTCCTATTGCCCAGGGGCCCCTTGAGTTGTCAGTCCGCCCCTGACTGCGTGGGTCCATTTATTTCCTCCATCACAAGTTGGAGTAAAAATTAGAACAGACACAAATGTGACAAAAGTGACGTCCATCCCATTCTGATCTCACTCAGCAGGGGATCTGTGTTTAATCCTTTTTGATGCAGAACACAGGAGGACAGCCTTGATAAAGGGCCTTAATAAATCAGCCCCATAGTTCCACAAAGGATTTAACATTCTGGCCATTATATGAATATGGTAGACATATTTGTATTGATGTATGACGGAAAGAAAGGAGAATTTGTTACTAGGAGTAACAAGAGCAGTTTCCCCTTGAGATACTTTTGACCACGAGGCCCTCTAAGAGAAAGGTAGACAAAGAAAGAAAGAAAGAAAGAAAGAGAGAGAACACATTTATGGCTAATGAGTATCATTTCCTTCCACACCACACTGACATGTCAGATGTTACACAATGAATAAATGTTTGGTATTGTAAAGAGTCACTTCAAACATTCCTTTGAATAAGTGTTTCAAGCTGAAATAAAACATATCTAAAATATACTGAAGGATACGGACAGCTTCCTAAAGCAGTTCCAAATGTTAAGTGAACTCATGGTGTCTGTCATTTATTTTCCAGTTTGCGTTTACTAAAGGTTGAAATTTTGCCGAAAGGACAATACATCTCCATGTCAGCTAAAGATGTTTTAACATTTGTATCCTCACACAACCTACACTTTAGCTTTGGAATAGTGACATAATCTAATAATGGCTGCTCAGAGTGTTAAAAGAAATGAAAAACGGTATTGATGCTTATTTCTATTCTCAAAGCAAAGGGAAGAAAAATCAGCTTTATTTTCATAGAGAGTGTTCAACCCACATCTAAAAGAGGCAGACGTTCTTTAGAATCAACCAGTTTCCTGTAGTAATTTAATTTCAAATCTAACAGAACCACTTGCCCTCTGGTAGGTTTAACCCCCTTCTTGACAATGGCCTTTTTTGCTGTTCAGCACTGCACTCCCACATGGAAGAAAAATATATTTGAAATATATTTTTAAAAATATTCTTCCCAAATATATTGCCATATATTTGAAATACTACAATTTTGGCCATATTCAATATATTTAAAAATATATTTGGCTATACCCTCTTCAGTCTATCATGAATGCTGCTGCCAGACTCATCCACCTTACTAACAAATTACATCACCGATCAAATATCACCCAAACCGTACTCTCCGCTCCTCGCGCCACCTCCTGCTCTCTAGCTCCCTTGTCTCCTCCTCCCATGTTCGTCTCCAGGACTTCTCCAGAGCTTCCCCCATCCTCTGGAATTCTCTACCCCAATTTATCAGACTAGCGCTTACCCTGCTCACTTTTAGGCGATCTCTGAAAACCTATCTCTTCAAGGAAACCTATCCTGCCGTCAGCTAACAATGGAATCTTCTACTCTTCCTACCAGTCCATCCCCCACAGTTACTACCCTTTGTACCACTAGCCCCTCCCTCCTACATTGTAAGCTCCAAGGAGCAGGGCCCTCCTATCCCTCTTGTATTGAACTGTATTGTTGCTGTATTGTCTCCCATTATATTGTAAAGCGCTGAGCAAACTGTTGGCGCTATAGAAATCCTGTATAATAATAATACTAATAATAATATTTAAATAAATAAATATATATAATGTTGAAATTACAAAATATCTGAAAAATATTTTTAAAAGTACATTACAAACATACTGTATGTCTTTAAAAATACAAATCTACATTTTTGGAATGCATTTACAAATATCTGTAAAAATATATGTAAAATGACTTTTTTATATGTTAAAAAAAATCTGAAGAATATATTTTATCTGAAGAATATATTCAGCTAAGTGCTTGCTTATAGCAAAGAAATTCTTTGCTATAATCAATCAAATTGTGTAAAAAAAAAATACGGATCAGTTCCCCAAAGTAGTACAATGTTACTATGGTAACATTGTACTACTTTGGTCATAGTGTAATATGAAAAAAAAAATCTTAAAAAAGAGAAAAAATGTAATAAAAAAAATAATTATTAAAAAAATAAAATTATCTTTTTTTTTTCGTACTGTCACCAGTCAATGTCCCTGACCACTGCCACACCAGTTATATGCTGACGCTGTACTGTACTGGTGACAGTATGTAAAAAAAACATTGTGAAATTTTTTTTATTTAATTTCTTCATTTTACAAAAACGTATGACAAAAACATTACAACTTCAAAAAACTCGCCATGCCTCTTATGAAATACATTGGACTGTCTACTTTGCATAAAAGCGGTCATTTGGGAATATCTGTACTGTTCTGACATTTTAGGGCCTCAAGATATTAGATTGGCCGTCAGTACTTCAGGATTGATCAATTTTCAGAAATATCCCATAGTTTGTGAACTCTATAACTTTCCTACAGACTAAATAATAAATACTGATTTGGGTTATTCTTACCAAAGACATGTAGCAGAATACATTTTGGCCTACATTTATGAAGAACAATTATTTATTTGCAAACTTTTATAACAGAAACAAAGAAAAAAGCGGAAATAAACCCACCAGTGTAACAGTTATATTCAAGACATGCTGTACATGATAAGTGTCACAAGTGCTGGTAACTCAACTTTCAAGCCAAAAAAAATCCTGGAATCATAGCTGATCATCCTGGAACTGCAGATCAAACAGGGGCTAAGAAGGCAGCTTCCTTGGCCATAGAGAAAAGAGAGGGTTTACTTTCAATGTAATCTTTTACCTGCTTGAATGGTCTGTCCAGCTGAAAGTGATATTTCAATTTTGGATTTCTGCTGGCTAGCTGAATCACCCACTAGAATCTTACGCCCCTCCAATTTATAGTATAATGTTTTTCTTCCTACTGTATTTTGTTTTTCCAAAAACAATTTTTATTGAGAAAAGAGGCACAATGATAACATATACAGGTTACATTCAGATCATGGAAAGTCTCAGCAAATACCAGTATCATCTGTCGGGATAAACATCTGAAGTATACATAGTTTCATCACATAACAATGCTGAAAACAAGAATAAATGAAAAACAAAATCCAAACAAAAACAGACAGGAAGAATGATGTGAATATAACAATTGGGTAGATGATTCAGCAAATCCTCATATAGTCCTTTTAATTACAGAATGCAATACACGGTGAAAGGGTGGTTATATCAGTGGGTAATTGGATATCCACCTTTCTACTGTATTTTGGATTTCTCACTTGGTGGAATACAAGAGAAGGTGTAAGGCTGGCCATACACTATACAATTTTCTGTCCAATTTCTGCCCAATTTCCTTTAGATTTACCTTCAACTATGTAGTGCACAGGCCTGCCTAATTGGATACAATTGAAAGTGTTGTTATGTTTGACCTCCTATTATATGGTTTTTGGTAAATCTAAACCAAAAATCTCAAGAAAATTGTATAATGTATGGCCAGCCTTAGACTCTGTATGCTTCAGCAGTTAGCCCTGGTTGACACTGATGTGGTGCGGAATTCGCAGCGGTTTCAGAATCGCATCCCGTTCACCACTGCGGGTGTGTATGTTAAGTTACCAACCCCCCGAAAGCGGTCCTCAAAACACAGTGTGATGTGCAGAATTGGATCGCATAGGTGTGAATACCTATGCCATCCAATTCTAATGCAGACCCAAAAAAGGATGCTGCACGTTTTTGGTGTGGGTGCAGTGCGAGTAGAGCCAAACAAAATGTATGACTCCAATCGCACCGCACACAAATCGCATGTGATTTGCACAGGAATGCAGTGCGTTTCCTGTGCGAATCACATGCGATATACTGCACCGCATATATGTGAACCCGGGCTTAGAGTGGAGCTCTCATATTAAAAGCCAGTCTGTAGTTCAGTTAAACAACATGTACATATAACTAAGATAAGAGCTTTGGGTGGACTACATTTTTAAAATGAGAAATATCCTCATGTTGTTAAACATTCACATTTCTTTTTAGACCGTGCAAGATGAATGCAGGTGGTGAGATAGATATACTGGATAGATCTGTAGTCACATGGATGTTGTACATTGTGCATAGACATTATACCTCTTTTCAGTCTTAGGGTTCATGTATGTTTGGAAAACACTGCTGAACGATGGAAACTGCTGGAAAATGTAGGTTAAAAAATGTCTGTTTAGCCACATTTGCATACCGCGTTTATAAGCATTTATGCGTGTTTGCGTTTAGAAGCGTTTTTAAAGATAACATCAGGAAACCTTCCCAAATGCCCAGAGTGCACTGAAAACCAGTAAAAAAATTTACTATTTCAGACATTTTGAGAGAAATAGAGAGAGCAGAAGCAGAGAGAGCAGTATGTGTTGAGATTACCTGTCTTTTCTGGTTGCATTCACTATGGATCCCATCATGAGCATAATGCAGCACGTTCTACCATTTTGTCCTTCACACAAAACCTGGAACTGACTGCGCTGGTGTACCGGGTCCATTTGAATACATGGAAAACACTTTGCATGCATTTCTGATGATGCTGAAAAAAGGCTCTGAACAGCATTCGGATATGGAACAGTTAAAAAATGCTTCTAAACGCAAACACTTATAAACACAGTTACACGCGATTACAAGTGTTTGGCATTTGAAACGCTGATAAAATTTACTCTAAATGCAAGTTTGGTGAGTTAAAAAAAACGACTGTAAATTCAACTGCATGTAAACGACTGTAAAGGACATAGTGTACATGGACACATAGGAAAACATTAGGGAGAGTTCAGGGGCTGCTGAAAAAAATGCAGAAAAGCTCCTGAACATGAGTTTTATCAGCTGTAGTGTACATGAGCCCTTACCTGCACTTTGCTGTTACAGCAGCTGTGTGAGATTTATAAATATGACTGTGCAGTCCAACAGGCACAAAAGTTGGACCTAGTGCTCTCAGTAATGAGCACTCAGTAACAGAGCTGGTTAGAAACACACCCTCTCTTAACCTGTGTGCGGACACGGGGGGGGGGGGGTGGCTTTTACTTGGTGACTGAGTGGGAGGGCAAAAAGCAACATTTTCATTGAGAAAAGGGGTATTTTATAGCATTTCTAGGAATAGCCACAAATTGTAACTTACAAGGGTTCACAACTATAAACAAAAAGCTTTGTGACTTCAATTTAGCTTTAACTACTTTACTACCACCATAAGTTTTAAAACAACAGTGGAGTGGTGGCCATGGTGCTATGGAGTGGCATTTTAAAATGGGGTTTATTTACTAATGCTGGAGAGTGCTAAATCAGGCTCACTACTGCATAGAAACCAATCAGCTTCTAACCTCAGCTTGTTCAATTATTGTTTGTCAATAAAACCAGGAAGCTGACTGTGCAGAAATTAGCTTGATTTTGCATTCTCCAGCTTTAGTAAATAAACCTGTGTGTGTGTGCCTGGATTCATGCACAATGCCTTCAATCATGGCGCAGATCACAAGCAAAATGCACAGAGCCAGTCAGAATGGTTCTATGCCTTGTGATCATCAGTCCCTGTTTACATTTGAGGCCCTTCCTCCTGCCCTCACAATGCAGGGAATTGAGGCAGAAGGGTCTTATGAATGAAGATATAATCAATGAAGGGTAAGCAACAGCAGATTTCATTATTTTATGATATAGTTTAAAGTGGGTTTGTTTTTTTTAACTCTTTCACCCCCTTTCCTTGTCTGTACACATCATCTCCATTATGCCTTCACCTCCCTTATGCTGCACACTAAACCCTTCATCTCCATCCTCCCAGAGGTCATTTTGGGGATGTTCATGTTCACTTGACATTTTCATTTGTTATATTTTATACCAGAAAGTAAGGGAAAACATTTTTTTCAAAGTGTTTGCTCTTTTTTCTTTTACATGGTGAAAAAAAACAAAACAGTGGAACACTGTCCCCCTCCCCTCCCCCTGTGTGCCCTGGCATGTTTTCCAGGCTGCATGCTTCCATTGGCAGACCCAGGACTGGCATGATGGGTGCCCCCGGGTAGAGGGGAAGGAGATCAGTGAACATCAGTTCCTTCATGTCCCCTTCCTACTAAGAATACTGAAGACATGGGTAAAACATTCATTCTGGTTTCTGGTGTCACTTTCTCCGATCGGTTTGTCCAGGGATGAAGCTAATGTGTGTTCCATTAGCTTCATTGGAGGAACACATCAGATCTCCTTTAGACCCCTGATCTCATTAAGGAGAACCTGTCTTAATAAAGAGAACCTGTGACGATGTGATGAAAAATAAAGCAGCCAAGCACCTAAAAACCCACCACAAATGTTTTTGAGCCTCTCCTTCACCCCCACATACATGCACATATGAATGTACACACATGCATCGAGCTGGCTGTGCATGAAAACTTTGATTGCACTTCACATGCTGGAGTGAGAGTAACAATTCTAGGCCAATTATGTATAGTTAACTCTAAACTGGTGACTTGTAGGGGTTTTTAAAGCATCACCTATGAAAAACTTAGAGTACTGAAATTTGTCACCGTTTCATTTAATTAAGGTTATATATTACGTTTGTATGCCCTACAATTATTAGGAGTGTACTTTTGGTAAGATTTTGCGCTTGATAAACCATGTGACATAAAAATCTTGATCTACCACTATCTTATTCTTTAGGGTCTCTGCTTTCAGAAAATATGTATTGTTTTGGGAGTTTTAAGTATGCTTCTGGCCTAAAATGATTTTTCAAACATTTGTACAAAAAAAAAAATGCTCTGTCAATGAAATCATTAAAATTCAAATACAAGCATACATACAGTACATTTCACATTCATACATTAAAAATAATGGATACATTGCAAAATTATAAAAAGACATGTTTATATTCTGTACAAAAGTATATTTTGTAGTTTGTGCTTTCAATTAACGTAGCCCAATAAAAGCATTCATTTCAGAAGCTTACTCCAAAGCATTTCTAGTTTGTATCATTAAGTCAGCATCTTATTAGGTTTGTTGATTTGTTATTTCATTTTATTGCTGTCCTGTAGCTCTTTTATATTACAACAATATTTTGTGCCAATCCCATGCATACTTTATCTTTACATGTAAGGAAGATTGAAATGTGCTGATATTTAAGCAGTAACTTATTTGTATCGTTGTCTCATTAATTAATTTTATGATTGCTGAGGATACACATTGTACCACGATTTTCCCATAAAATTGTTAATTAGAAAAACTCATCTTACACATATTTGTTTATTTTCTGTTATCATTTACACTTTCGGTGGCTTACTAATAACAAATATGTTTAAAAAAGTTAAATTAGCCAAGGAAATGAAAGAAAACATAATGAGATTTATCATCTTAGGGTAAGTGGGTGGTTAGTACAGTACAGCTTATGTTCTAAGTTATGAATTGCTCCTCAGTACAACTCAGTATGTCTCTAGCAGCAATAATCAATATACACCCGTTTACATTAGAAGATGCAATCATCCTGCTTAACAGATCATGTGGAAAATAACCAAAAGGAGTTTTTGAACTTTGTGTACTCATTTTTAAATGGTGTTTCCAATGTTGTGTCTGACAGATGTCAAAAAACGAGAAAATAAAGATGCTGTAAAATGTTTTTCAGCTGCATATTAAAAGCATGAGATCCATAACCCTGCCATATCTAGATGATAACATCTTTTCCTGCCCAAATAGACTTGCCAGTGTACAAAATCAGTTTTTTTATGAGAAACAACTGAGCAAAATAGAACAACATGTATATCATAGGGATGGTTTTCGCAATACACATAGGCCATGGCCTATTGTGGCAGGGCTGCATGGGGTGACACATAACCTCCATCAAGTCATGTTTCTAACTGTCAGGTTCCATATTGCCGCCTTGCCTGCCAATGTAACTAGGATCTCATTGTCTCTGGCATTGCAATAGGTTGTCACCACTGTTAGTAAAAAATACCGGTCCCATGATGCTACCAATTAAAATTAACATCAAGTTTCATTTCTACTGCATTTTTTGTTTGGAATAGTGACCTCTGTACCTCCAGATCGCCTACTCCACCCCATAATCTTAGAACTGAAATTCTAATAGACTAAATTACTTGCCCTTCCAGCCACAGAGTGGGTAGTCTGTCTCTGTGGTGGCTGGACCCTGGCCATCATTAGTATCAATAGGGCACAATAGCTTCTTCCAGATGCCTTCCTATGTGCTGGAATTTTAGACTAGATGCAAAATGATTGACTTTGTGAAACACTGCTTCAAGTGCTGATGCCATAGCTCAAGTTTTCCACTGCTATTTAGGGTGCTGGCACAAATGCTTATCCAGAGAGAGCTGTGATTACCAACAGAGCAGGGGCGGGCTGACCATTTGGAAACTCGGGCACTGCCCGAGGGCCCAGGGTCAGTAGGGGGTCAGATGCTACTGGTACCTTTTTCATAGGCTTTTTTGAGTTTGGGCAAGGACACAGGGGCCCCATGATCTCCTATTGCCCGGGGGCCCCATGAGTTGTCAGTCCGCCCCTGCAACAGAGTAATGTTGCACACCGAGCTATTCTAGTACAGTTGTGTTCAAAATAATAGCAGTCAGACATCACTAACCTGATCAATCACTGTTTTTGGTAGAAATGATATTTCTACATGGCAAATAATTTACTAGCAGGTGTAGTAGAGTAATAGAAATCCAACAGACCCAACAGTCATGACATGCATGCTGCTGATTCTGTGTTATTGAATCACTAATTGAAAGGGGCATGTTCAAAATAATAGCAGTGTGGAGTTCTATTAGTGAGGTCATTCATTCTTTGAAAAACAGGTGGCAATTATTGCCCTTATTTAAGGAAGGAAGGCAGCAAATGTTGTACATGCTGGTTACAGTGCATTTCTCTCTGAAATTCTGAGGAAAATGGGTCGTTCCAGACATTGTTCAGAAGAACAGCATACCTTGATTGAAAAGTTGATTGGAGAGGGGAAAACATATAAAGAGGTGCAGAAAATGATAGGCTGCTCAGCTAAAATGATCGCAAATGCTTTAAAATGGCAACCAAAATCTGAAAGATGTGGAAGAAAGCGAAAAACTATTATTCGCAATGGATAGAAGAATAGCCAAAATAGCAAGGACTCAGCCAACAATCAGCTCCTGGAAGATCAAAGAAGGTCTAAAGTTACCTGTGAGTACTGTTACAATTAGAAGACGCCTATGTGAAGCCAAGCTATCTGCAAGAAGCCCCTGCAAAGTCCCACTGCTGAAAAAAAGACATGTGCTGAAGGGGTTATAATTTACCAAAGAGCACATTGCCCGAGTTTCCAAATGGTCAGCCCGCCCCTGCTCTGTTGGTAATCACAGCTCTCTCTGGATAAGCATTCGTGCCAGCACCCTAAATAGCAGTGGAAAACTTGAGCTATGGCATCAGCACTTGAAGCGGTGTTTCACAAAGTCAATCATTTTGCATCTAGTCTAAAATTCCAGCACATAGGAAGGCATCTGGAAGAAGCTATTGTGCCTAAAGAGAAATGGCGCAACATTTTGTGGACTGATGAAAGTAAGATTGTTCTTTTTGGGTCTAGTGGCTGAAGACAGTTTGTCAGACGACCCTCAAACACTAAATTCAAGCCACAGTACACTGTGAAGACAGTGAAGCATGGTTGCGCAAGCATCATAAAATGGGGATGTTTCTCATACTACGGTGTTGGGCCTATTTATCACATACCAGGGATCATGGATCAGTTTGAATACATCAGAATACTTGAAGAGGTCATGCTGCCTTATGCTGAAGAGAAAATGCCCTTGAAATGGGTGTTCCAACAAGAGAATGACCCCAAACACACCAGTAAACGTGCAACATCTTGGTTCCAGACCAACAAGATTGACGTTATGGAGTGGCCAGCCCAATCCCCGGATCTTAATCCAATAGAAAACTTGTGGGGTGACATAAAAAATGCAGTTTCTGAGGCAAAACCAAGAAATAGAGAAGAACTGTGGAATGTAGTCCAATTATCCTGGGCTGGAATACCTGTTCACAGGTGCCAGAAGTTGGTTGACTCCATGCAACACAGATGTACAGCAGTTCTCAGAAACAGTGCTTATACAACTAAATATTCATTAAGTGATTCAAAGGAAAGCAAAATCTTCAAACATTTTTCAGTTTATATAGTGAATGTTTGAGTTTGTAAAGAAGAATACAAACACTGCTATTTTTTTGAACAGTCTAATATTCACTTTTCTTCAATTTTTTTAGAGGAACAACACAAATTTGATATATTTTTCTTCATGTTTTGATTTGGAATAGAATGTGTAGTGTTCTCAATGCATTTGTGTGTATGGAAGTAAAAGCTATTAGAAGGATTTGGAGCTTTATTCACTTTTTTCAACACACTGCTATTATTTTGAACACAACTGTATTTATGTCTTTTTTGATTTTTGTGAGTTTTTTCCCATCTTTATTCTGCTCAACCAACATTATTTTTTATATTTGTTTTGAATCACTACTCCATTTATAAGTGAGTGAGTGTGAACCATCCAGTTAATAGCCTATTGAAATGGGAAGCTCTCTGTTTGTTTTTCTCATTGCCTGATTTGTTTACACTAGTCACATGCATTGTTTTTTAGCAGCTAATGATGCATAAATAGTCAGGAGTCTTGCTCCAGGATCCTACCTCTAGGACTAAGCCCCGGGGGCAGGGTGAAATGCATCAGTAGACATGACTATAGGGAGAGCTGGGACTGGAGATGCTCTTCACATCAGATGCAACATTTTTGCTAGATCATTTCTAACCCTTTTCAGCATCCACAGTTCTGACATAGGACAGTCCACCACTATTTCCCTTCATGGCAATTAGGCTCAAACACAGCTCAATCCTTAGTCTCAGAAAATAAACGCAGCATATTCTATACACTCCGTACTCTAGGCATCAATTGGTTAACTGATTTCTAATTGCTACACTAACAGGGTCTTTTAATGGTGCTGTATAATAAGGTGATGTCCAAACAACTGGTAGTATTTTAGAAAGTGATCTTTGCTGTTGAGTCTACTTGTAAACGATTGTATGATTCAAGTAATATTTGTACACTGTATCTGTGATGTACTCTCTGGGGGGGATAAAGAGTGGCACAGACTTTAGACTGGTGCCACTCTTCTAACCTGAGAAAATGGAGCTGTTCCTGATCCTAAATAACAAAAGGGAGATTGCAGAATAAGACAGTGGTGCTAGGGAGGCAGGAATTAGAAATACAGACTTAATTGGAATATGTAGCCTATCATTCCACTTGCACCTAAGGTTGTATAAAAAAAATCATTGAAACCTTTCATGAAAAATATTTAAAAACAAAATGATCACTTTGACATGTAGATCAACTGCTTTCAGCAGCTCTGCATTCCATTTTTGTTTTATCATACAGGAAAAGATACTTTTTACATTACAAGAGGCCAGTCTTTTTAATACATAAGTAAAATGATAAGATTTATTCTGTTTTCTACCCTAACAGAGTGCTTCTCTGGAGACAATGATCATTTCTTGGCAATCCGTGAAAGGAAGAACGGGAGGTCCAGGTTTATTTACAGTCATGTGCAAAGTATTGAGAAGAGTTTGGACTTAGAAAGACAGAAAATGCCTGAACACAATTTTCACTCTCCAGCTAACCTGAAAGGCAGCAATCTTATTCCTGCACTTTATATGAAATCAGCTTTCCCCCGATCATCGCACAACCAAGCCCTTAATCTGCTGGCTTCAGAGGATCGGGATGTTGAAATAGAAAATCTTCCCATTCCAGAATCTTGTGTGATTTTAGTGGTAAGTGTACCATGTGAGTAAAGTAGGTCATTGTCTTTTATAATGAAAAGGTTAAGACTGAGGAGCATTGCTGGCTAAAAAGCAGGCAAATGTAGACCAGCACTGAAAGATAAACAGTGGTGAAAGAATGGAAGAATTTAATTATTTTTAATAGGTGATGCAAAGGGGTGGACTTACTACAGAGAGATTTTGCAGGTAAATACTTACTTTGTAAAGTAAAGGTTCAGTGATCTTTAAAAAAAAACTTCCATTGTCCAACCATGTACAAAAAGAAATTGTTTTTTTTATTTCCCTTGAATTTGATTGGATAAGTTAACACAGCTTCACCAGTATTTTCTAAACTCACTGAGCATTAAAATGAACCATCTTTGTTCTACTAGTAAATCTGCCCCATCATATTGAGCATTTTGCCGCATATACAGACATAAGAAAATGCATAGTTTTCAGTAGAGACCAACATGATGTGTTGCATTGTGCCGGGATAAAATTCTGTCTGCTGGATAACTGATACCAGATAACTTTCACTACAGTATCTTTTCCCTGCAATGGCGTCCAACACACTGACACTATGGGGGTGATTTACTAAAACTGGTGCAACAGAATCTGAGAATCTGGTGTAGCTGTGCATAGAAACCAATTGGATTCCCGGTTTAATTGTCAAAGTTTAATTGAACAAGCTGAAGTTAGAAGCTGATTGGTTACTATGCACAGCTGCACCAGATTCTGTGTGCACCCCTGTTTTAGTAAATCTCCCCCCATGGTTGTTGTGTGCCGCTATTTGTATCCTGAGTGGACTGGCACATAACAAAGCCCCCAGCAGGCAGCTGACCTAACTTAAAAGGCCATTGCAGGGAATTATGGTTACAATTAATCTGGCCCTGCAAGTTACCATAAATCTGCCAGGATCACAAATTTCAACCCCACAGGATTTTTCTCAAACCGGTGGAACTGAAACCGAACCACATAGTCATAGATATTATCTTCAAAAGTACTGGAGCAAGCCAAGAACCACATAGTGTTCTGTATATTAGAATGGCCCATTACCCCTTATTTTTAACCGCTTTTAGCTTCGCCCCATAGCAGAAATATTGCTACAGGGCGGCAGCTGTGCGCAAATTCACACACATATATATATTATTATTATTATTATACAGTATTTATATAGAGCTAAAAGGTTTGCTCAGCGCTGTACATTATATTGGGGGACAGAACATGAGACAATACAGTAACAAAACAAAACAGGAGGGGTTCAAGAGCCCTGCTCTTTCGAGCTTACAATCATATATATATATATATATATATATATATATATATATATATATATAAGATTTTGCATGTCCGGGTGGGGGCGCACGCTCTACCCGCACCACCATTTGGAGCCACGCCTATCAATCACTGGGTCCTGGCCAGTGATTACTCATTGGCGCCCAGTAATTGCCAAGGATCTCCGACAGGGAGGAGAACTGTTACTAAACAAAACAGTTCTCCTCCCTGTCAGCTCCTTACAGTGAAGCACACGAACACAGCACTTAGTAAAACAGTTAACTCTTTGATTGCCCCTTATGTTAACCCCTTCCTGCCCAGTGCCATTAGTACAGTGTCAGTGCTTTTTATTAGCACTGATCACTGTATTGGTGTCACTTGGTGATACCAAGTCAGTTCCCCCTAGTGTCCCGCTATAAGTCGCTGATCGCCGCCATTAGTAGGAAATTTTTTTTTAAAAGTCCAGTATATATACCGCCATTTTTAAGCACTATAACTTTCACGGAAATTAATTAATTTAAGTGTATTGATATTTTTTTAGCAAGACAATTAGCAGAATTCATTTTGGCCTAAATTTATGATGAAATTAGATTTTTAAATTTTGTTTACTGGACATGTTTAATAGCAAAAATTCAAGAATATTGCTTTTTTCTCAAAATTCTCGGTCTTTTATTATTTTATAGTGCAAAAAATACCACCAAAAGAAGGCTCTATTTGTGGGGGAAAAAAAGGACATAAATTTCATTTGGGTGCAGCATTGCATGACTGCACAATTGTCAGTTAAAAAAACGCAATGCCGTAACCAGGGGCGGACTGACAACCCATGGGGCCCCCGGGCAATAGGGGATCATGGGGCCCCTGTGTCCTTGCCCAAACTCAAAAAAGCCTATGAAAAAGGTACCAGGGGCATCTCATGGGACCCCCTACTGACCCCGGGCCCTCGGGCAGTGCCCGAGTTTCCAAATGGTCAGTCCGCCCCTGGCCGTAACGCAAAAGATGGCCTGGTCAGGAAGGAGGATAAATCCTCAGGAGGGCAAGTGGTTATGGACAGTCCCTAATTTTACAATTCTGTTTCTAGATGCAAAACACCCCAGATTGTGTCCCTAAAAACTAAAAATAAAGAAATTTGTGGGAAATTTAATTTCTGTTTATACCAGTCAGGAGGACTACCTGTAGCGCTCTAGTGACCAGGAGTCATCAGCAATCTTGCTGCTACATTGGTCAGAGTGACTGTGCTTCTAGATAAATTTAACAATGTAATTCTGAAATAAAATCAAATACATTCGTTATTCCTGATGGTTGCTGGATTCAATTCCTATTGAGCAAAATCATCTCTAAAACAAGGTGGTCCATAAAAAGTTTAAATAAATATTCCAAGTGAAAGCACATATAAATCAAGAATTTTAAAGCTTAATTAGATTTTTTCCTTTCCATAAATAATTGAGTTATCCAGTTGCAATGAGCTTTTGAACTTGCTAGAAAATGTGACTGCTCCAGGAAGAGTCAGTTTCCTAACATAGCCCTCTCCCTCCTTGCATGTCATAGCCCTCTCCTCTTCCCTGTCTAATCACTGTCTGTACTGGCCATGCTCTTCCACTCCTTTCTTCAATTCAATACATAACCTTTTATATAGCTGTAGGGGAAGAGCAAAGGGGCACTGCTGGATCAGTAGACATTACAACTTAGAGGCACCCAGCAGCAGTCTCAAGATTTTTGGATGTCTAAGCAATGGAGGTTTTTTCAGTTATAAACATGCCTAAAATACTTAAATGCACATTAACAGTAATTTTATAGGTAGATCGCTGTTGAAATAAATGTTCTGGCAACAGGGTCTCTGTAAAGTAACATTTTTCAGCACATGTTGTGCATGGCTTCTGTGTATCTTTTTTGCAGCAGTACACTGCATCACTGTTGTGTTGTATTATAAAACAGATTGTCATTTATCTTTCCAAATGCCATAGAAAAAAATAAAATTCATTCACACAGATATAGTATTTTATCTATCAGTGCTCTCCTGTACCTTAAGAAGGGGTGGGCTCCCTTAGGTCCACCTGCCCTTGGTCTATCCATTAAATACATGGGGGCTCTTAAAATTTGTATAATTAGGAACTACAGAATACTGGGGTGCCGTGACAAGGCTCTGCAGCTTACGCATGTATTTGCAAATGTGTGCTAACTAAACCCCTGTGTTTAACGCATACTGTTAGGTTAATTCGGTTTGTTTGCAGGCTGACTGGCAAGTTAGAGCTGGGAATTTTCTTTTTTTGATGTTTGATAAACTGCTAAATACCTTTTCTCATCAGCAGTTAGAGCAGTCTTGCAACTTCTGTCAGTGTCCAGTGGAGCACATGTTAAAGCTTGCAGGAGGAGTTTATATGCTGCTCTAGGAGTATGGAGAACCCCTGGCCTCTGACTGAACAGTGCTTATTGGCCCTATGCTAATGACATGCACTCTCCCAAGAAATAAAAACCCTCTCTAGCAATACACACTACACTGAGCACGTGCAGAGTGGCTACACACGATATGTCTTGTCAGGAGATAAGAAGGGGATGCTGGAAGAAGGGGAGGATCAGAGATTAGAGAAGTCAGGATCAAAAAGCCTTTTAGCACAATGCAAAGGATTGACCCCTTAGGGCATAACAAGCATGTTTTACTGCAATTACAGACTGATTTTATTGTTTTGGGTTTACTAAAACTTTTATAGCCCATGTTTTTTGCGGTATTTATCTCACTATTTTAACAATTCAATATTTTACTTTGATGAGTTGACTTTTCTATTATCTTGTGCGACATTGCATAAAAATGAGTCACGTGACCTTCATATCGCATACAGTAACCTTTATTGAATTGACCGCAATGAGCCCATTAGGTACAGAGCAAAAGTGCTTATTGTATATTGTGCGTGCTATGATTAAAAAACAGAGGTTGGTGTAATCTGGGAAGAATTTTTAAACACCATTATTGTTTTTTTTTTGTATTTTTATATATTTAATATATAGTTGTCTCCAAGGCTAGGTCTGGTCATATTTATCCTTCTGCTATATTACATTAAGAGTCAATTACTGGCTTCCATTTTCTCCTAATGAAGTTACCTATTTACTGCACAAAGTGGAGAGCTGAGTGGTCTGGACAGTACATCACTCTGTAGCATAAATCATGGCACTTACTCTCTAGCACCAGTTTAATCAAGAAACTTGATGAAGGATGAAGCTTCTTTATGCTAGGTTTGTTGCAAAATAATTGCCTAAATATATCCCATATATACAAGCAGGCAACTGCCACGATTCCAGAAAAAAATACCACACCTTGTTCCTTAACAGAAAAAGAAATAACCTGTCAACTTTCCATTATGCAAGAAAGATTCTGCTTGGCCGCACATCCAATAAGATCATCTTTATTGTAGAATACTTATTAAAAACAACTCCAAATACATGAGATGTGGAAGCAGCAAACAGCTAATGCGTTTTATACTAACTCAGTACTTGATCAAGAATTAGTGAGAAACGTGTTAGTTGCAGGGGCGGACTGACCATTTGGAAACTCGAACACTGCCCGAGGGCCCGGGGTCAGTAGGGGGCCCCATGAGATGCCCCTGGTACCTTTTTCATAGTCTTTTTTGAGTTTGAGCAAGGACACAGGGGCCCCATGATCCCCTATTGCCTGGGGGCCCCATGAGTTGTCCGTCCGCCCCTGGTTAGTTGTTTGCTTTTTCCCTATCTCATGTATTTGGAGTTGTTTTTATGAAGTATTCTACAATAAAGATGATCTTATCAGATGTGTGGTCAACCAGAATCTTTCTTCTATCATGGAACCAGTGACTGACAGGGCCAGCACCTGGTGGTGTGTTATTGGTGGTGGAGTAAGGAAACTGACCTGGAGTGGTGTTTGCTTTCTACTGTCAGTTTTATAGCCTTTGTGGGGTTCACATTTAATGATGCCCTTCATGACTGCTCAATGAATTCCCTGGTAGAGTGTGTCCTGTGGCAGGGACACATGATTCTTGTCCTGCTCTGTCCTTTTCAGTTGTCCCATTTGAGACTTCTAGTGTAATCACACGATATCTCTACGGTTTGCTCAACTGTTCACAGGTATCTGGTGAAAATCAAAAGTAGTTTACTGTTCATTAAGGAAAATCTGGTAGATCTTTGTAATCACTCAGAATAATGTCTAGTTAATATCTAGTTAAAATCATCAACTAAGTTGGGGTCCAATACATTGGCCCTTTCCTTCAATGGTGTGCCTTACAAGATGGATTTATCCTTCGCATTACTTTCTGCCTCCAAGTATCTAGTGTCACATGGGGCTAATTACCAGCCCCAAATTGCTTCAGATGGCAGCACTTGAAGGTTTACAGGTCCATGTGCAGTGGTTTCCCATCCTACTGCATGTGATAGTGAATCCCAATCATTGGCAAGTCCACATGGAAAGTTTGGGAGCTGATGAAGCATTTAATAAATTGCTATTCAATTATACTCTTACCTTATTTACTACAAGACATCAGTTGTGCATTCTCTGAATAAGTGGTCGTTTACCTCAAAACACATCAGAATTGAAGACTGGGATAAGCAGGTGCCAATTTATTATATGGTACAGTTAAGAAATAGGAAACTATAAGAAACTATATTAATTCTCTTGGTCTGTATGCTATGTTTTATTAAATAGTTAAAAAGAAAGGCACTTGATACTGTAGTTTATAACAGATGAAGATTTTAATGGGGCCTTGTTGGTCCTCACGTGCTGTATTGTTCTTATAATATTTTAAGGATTTTTTAGGCAAAATGTGTAACTAATTTTGGTTGCCCCACAATGCAAGGTTTGCTCTGACAGTTTTTTTTTTAGATAATTTGTTGGATGTGGACACATTATTGGGACGCTTTTAGCCCACTGACAAATTATGCATTGATAAATTAAAAACAATTTTAACTTAATATTTACATAGGTAGTAGTATATTTGTAAACTGAAGGATGACTATCATTCTCTCTCTATACCTCTGCCCTGGCCCAGTTGATAACCTTCCATGGCTTCCAATACCATCTCTATGCAGATCTACAGTATCTACAAGATCTCTCGACTCCTCAACTCATCCCCTCAGTCTCCTTACATATCACAAATTTATCAGTATGGATGTCACACAACTTCCTCAGTCTTTCTAAAACTGAGCTTGGTGATGTATCAGTTTGCAAAGAAAATTAAGCATTATATAAAAAAAAAGCTAAACTACTTTGCTATTGTAGGAAAAAAGTCACCATATCTACAAATATTTCTGATTGGAATTTCCATTACAAGCACCAGCATATGGCATCTCATACAGTTACTGATGTTTGAGATACACACAAGGATGCATGCATGCGCAGTCCAATATCAACCAATGTTTGATTTACTGATGATTTTTACTGATTTTTCTGGATTCACAGCTTTAAGCCTAGTATACATGATGAGAATATCGAACAAATGATTGCCCACTTTTCATTTTTTTTGCATTCTAGCCTCATATTGAAAATGGACAGGTTACTAAAGTTATGAAAATTCTCGTAAGACAGAATAAAACTTGTACAATAATGTGTAATGTTTTGTAGTGTATTCTTTCATTTATGTGCACGCACGGCTTTAGTCATTCTACTTTTTTCGTACAAATACTGTACCAACTACAAGAAAATAGCTCATTCTGTGATCTTGCGAGAGAAACATTTTGCTTGTCCCTTCAGATATTTCCGCATGAACTGTCATGATCAGCTCTCAAAAGCTGTGTACTAAGGATCAGATTATCAGACAATTGCTACAAAATTGTTTTTGGACAGATTTTCTCATTGCATGTACCAGGCATTAGTGTTGCAGCCATTTCAAAACGAGTGGGCTGAAACATAATGCAGTAACACACCCCAAAGGTATTAAACTGGCCTTTGTTTTTTTTCATAATCTCTTTTAATGATTGTACTGTGCACTTAATGAGGTTTAATTCCTACATGGTATGAACATTTAAAAGTGCTAACAGTGATAGATCCAAATACATTAGAGAAATATACAATTTCAGTATAGGCTCAACACTGCTTAGCTGCTATAGATTCAGAACATTTAATTGAAAAAGAACCTTCGTAGTAAATCTATTGTATATAAAATGTTGTCTCAGTGCATATATATGTACTTTGCAGGCACATAGAAATACACTGAGAATACAATGTGTCTGTTTGTGTACCCTCATAGTAAATCTGGGCCAAAGTGTCCAAAAAATAGAGTACTTATTTGGCTTAGTAAGCTTTTTTTTATACCTAATGGGACTCTAAGGCTGGCCGCACACTATACAAATTTCTTACAAATTTCTGTCCAATTTCTGCCCAATTTCCTTTAGCTTTACCTTCAACTATATAGTGCCCATTTGGATACTACTGAAAATGTTGTTTAGGTTTGACCTCATATTATATGGTTTTTGGTAAATCTAAAGCAAAATTCTCAAGAAAATTGTATATTGTATGGCCAGCCTAAGGCTTGGTTTACACCTATGCAGTTTGCTTTTGATCTGTTTTTGCAGTGCTTTTTGCGGTGCATTTTGCATCTTTGCACATACACTTTTGACGTGTTTTTCGCGCGTTTTTTGACGCATTCTGTGTTTTTATGCTTTTTTTTTGCCAATTTGTTGTTGGGCAGATTAAAAAAGCAAAACGTGTCGAAAATGCACTACATGCTTTTCTACAGAGTCCTTTCCAAAAAACACAGCAGCTGAAAAAAAGTATAGATGTGAACGTGTTTCATAAGAAACCATGTTAAATGAAATGTAGTGCATTTCTACAAAAAGCACCAAAAACACATATGTGTGAACCAGACCTAAATGGAATCATTTAATGTTTTTCCCATATCTATATTTGTGAAACAAATACATATTTCATATGCATATACAGTATATGAGCTGTTTGTAATTCTGTTATGCCAGCCTTTTTGTTCACACATCCTGCCATATCCCACAACTAGGCAGGTAGTAAGCCACTCTCCTGGTTTGCAGCTTCCAGCATCACCCTAGAGCTGTAGAAAATATTATTTGTATTGAAGGATGGCCGCCTGTCACTATTCTCTAACAAGACTGTCCCCTTAGTGTATGTTCATGTCATGCATTTGCCACTGCTGACACCCAGAGCAGCATCTAAGGAACCTTAGTTGTAGCTGATGCCCTGATCTGTCAGTTTAGTAACAAACAATGGCACTGGCACCACTAGTACAATACACAGAACAAAAAAGGAAATAGGCAAAAATAAAGAAATGATGTCTAGTGCATCAAGTCTCATCCCTGATAATACATTTTGATGGCCACTTGTAGTAGTTTATAAATTAGTCTGTTCAGTAATAGTTCAGCTTCCTAAAAACTACATGCAACTGAAAATATCACTATATTTTCCAGAACACAGAGTGTGATAACCTGCAGGCTTATTTTATTGCTGAATGAAAAAGAGGCAACATAATGCTGCCCTGTATGCAATTATAAAATGATTATTCGTCTCATCAGCTCTTATTGATGAAAGCCAAATCAATGCTAATGTCTTATAAGAATTGCCATGTCTGAGTTTTTAAAAGGTTTGCCAGTCATTTCTTACCAGTTATAAATAATATAGCCCTGCATGTTAATGTTTCCTGCATTAGTCAATGAGCTAATAAATTGATTTGAGTGGGGTCATGTATAATGCACTTTTGCTGTAGAGGTCTTTCACTGAGCTCCAAAGATGAGACTCCCAAGATAATCATTTTAGGAAAAGGATATTTAGTAACCCAGCATTACGGAAACTATTGATCTAGTGCAGACGTCTACATATATGTCATCTGCCACACATGCTACTATTAAATGATTTGTAAATACACCACAGGGTTCATTTTTTAAATGATGGTTACTTAGCAAAGTGAACATTCACCATCTGAATGACAAGCCCCTACTCCATTAGTAAATCAACCCCATATATTAATTGTGTAAATGCATAAGACACCAAATCCAACTTTGAAATCGTGCAACTTCACTTGAAATCTCATTATTTCAAAGTTGAAAAATAATGGGTGAGGTAACAAGAAGTGCCATCATCCCTATCAAAGCATATATGGAAAGACCCTCTTTTTTGTGGGACTATGAAGGCACAGACAAAACCAATGACTTCATAGAAAAGATAAAAACTTGATAGACCATGTTTTATTTTTACAAAATATTAAAAAGAACATGTAGGCACAGAATGCGGTAATACATAATATGATTGTCACAATGAATACATAGATGATAAAACCCACATGGAGAAAAATATATTTGAAATATATTTTAAAAATGTTCCTCCCAAATATATTGACATATATTTCAAATGCTACAATTTTGGCCATATTCAATATATTTCAAAATATAAATAAATATATATATATACTGCAGGTTGAAAAGCGTTTTTATTACAAAATATATAAAAATACAAATCTACATTTTTGGAATGCATTTACAAATATATGTAAAATTATATGTTAAAATAAAACTAAAGAATATATCTAAAAATATTTTCCGTTTATTTTGTAATATGTAAAAAATGCATTTCAACATGCAGATATATATATATATATATATATATATATATATATATATAAAACTATATTTTGAAATCAATTGAATATGGCCAAAATTGTAGCATTTCAAATATATGTCAATATATTTGGGAACAATATTTTTAAAATATATTTCAAATATATTTTTCTTCCATATGGGAAACACAGAGCGAATCATGCATGCACTTGACGCGTTTCGAGACAGACAGTAATCTCTTCTTCAGAAGTGCTTAGAACGCATGACACATAGCCCCTCACGTAGGGGCGGAGAACACGAGGAAACTGCCAATTGACTAAAACCATAAATAGAGTAGATGTGGCCGATATCTCTAAGGTCCTCCCAGGCAAATGAAGGAATAAAGAAAGGAGGAAGAGGAGAAAAGACGCTGTCCCACTCGACTCCAAGAGAAAGCCCTTCACGGCCCCAAAGAGGGGACCATTAGGGATCCCCAATTCCAAACGGTAACTTTGAGAATGGAAATGTGACAGATCATTCTCAATATTAGATAATAGTTTATTATCAAATTCCTAAAAGGATGGGAGAGTTCTCTGATACTGTTGAATGATGGAAAGAGGTGATGATGTATAACCTATCCATTGGCTGCACATGCATGTGAATCCATACTTCATCCCTAGAAAGGTACTAGAAGACAATAAAAAAACTCCCCTGGAATTATAATGCAGCAACAAAGAAAAATGGCTATCCAAAATACCACTAAAAAAGAAAGATTTTATTTTAATTTCATACAAAAATATTTTATGGTTAAAAGCAAAAGGCTCTAGTCTTTGTATAAGAGACTTTAGGACATTGTATACAAATTGTACATCATACCATTGTAATGTGTCATCTATTTAAACAGTACACCTTGTAATTTACATAGTGCACGTGCATTAAAATGAACATCATTGAAGATTACAATACAGCATAACATTCCCCAGTATAGCTTTTCTGACGCTTTTCAACTGCTAACAAGTCTTCGTCAGGGGAGAATGGAGGAGTACCTACATAGATGAACAAAAGAATGTAGATGCAAGTATAACTCAAAACAAAAATGAATATTTAGGTAAGCTCAACACACAGAATGGAAAAAGTATCAAGAACAGCTTACATTTACAACCATACTACAAAGGCCATCAGTACTGTCTACAAAGTCAGGAATTTGCCTTGGGGGGGACCACACCTCCAATTGGGTGACAGGAACCCACAGGGAGCCCGGACAAGGCAAGTGCTAGACCTGCAGCAAACATCCACAGCCCATGCTCTATGATCCAAAACAGAAATAACAACAGGAATTTCATAAGGTGTTTGTATAATTTTGAAAAAATGTACAGTCCATCGGGACATATTACCTCTAGTAGTCTATGTCCTGAGAGTTTAAATGAAATTGCCAATAGAAAATAAATGGATTCACTCAAAACTGTATACGAGTTCACACGTCTAGATATAAAGTAAAAAAGAGACCAAACAGGCACCATTAGAGTTTGATAAGATGTATTAGAAACATACAAACTCATGAGCCTCTAAACTATTCCTGATAAATTACCTAGGATGCGGCCTACATGGAATAACCTTCCAATCAGACAGAGCAGTGTTGCAGACAGAGAAAAAAGTGGTGCTTTCTTGGTGTTTAAATAGACCATGTATTAGTGATATCAGCTGTGGAGAAGGCTGCCGGCCATGCCACCCACCCATAATGATGGCTCCCCCAGCCACAGATGTAAACACAGAGTGGTAACTCGTTACCAGCTTCCTCTCCTCACACACAGATCTTGTGTGAGGAGAAGAATCTTCTAACAGTGAGTTACCATTCTGTACACAGCACAGTGCACAAACACAGCCACAGTGCCCCTGTCACAGTGCCTGCCATCAGCATACCTGTCTCCCATCAGTGTACCTGTCACCCATCAGTGTATCTGTCACCCATCAGTGTACCTGTTGCCCATCAGTATGTCACACAAAAGTGCACCTGTCACCCATCGGTGTACCTGTTGCCCATCTGTGTACCTGGAGCCCATCAATACCCATCAGTGTGCCTGTCACCCATCAGTGCACTTTTCGCCTATCAGTGTACTTGTCACCCATCAGTGTACCTGTCGCCCATTAGTGTACTTGCTGCCGATCAGTGCCCACCAGCAGTGTACCTGTCACCCATCAGTGCCCATCAGCAGTGCACCTGTCATCCATCAGTGCCCATAAACAGTGCACCTGTCACCTATCATTGCCCATCAGTGTACCTGTCACCCATCAGTGTACCTGTCGCAAATTAGTGTACTTGCTGCCCATCAGTGCCCACCAGCAGTGTACCTGTCGCCCATCAGTGCCCATCAGCAGTGTACCTGTCATCCATCAGTGCCCCAAAACAGTGCACCTGTCACCTATAGTTGCAAGAAAAAGTATGTGAACCCCTTGGGATTACGTGGAGTTTTGCATGAATTGGGCATAAAATGTGCTCTGAACGTCATCTAAGTCACAACAATAGAAGAACACAGTCTGCTGAACATAATACTACACAAACATTAGATGTTGCCATGGTTTAATTGCACATAGCATGTAAACATTCACAGTGCAGGGAGGAAAAAGTATGTGAACCTTTGGACTTAATAACTGGTTTACCCTCCTTTGGCAGCAATAACCTCAACCAAACGTTTCCTGTAGTTGCAGATCAGACCTGCACAATGATCTGGAGTAATTTTGGAGCACTCCTCTTCACAAAACTGTTTCAGTGTAGCAATATTCTTGGGATGTCTGGTGTGAATCGCTCTCTTAAGGTCATGCCACAGCATTTCAATCGGGTTGAGGTCGACCACGCCTAAGGAGAGTAGCAACAGTGCTAAACTTTCTCCATTTGTAGACAGTCTGTCTTACCGTGGACACATGAACATCAAGGCTTTTGGAGATACTTTTGTAACCCTTTCCAGCTTCATGCAAGTCAACAATTCTTGATCGTAGGTCTTCTGAGAGCTCTTTTCTGCGAGGCATGGTTCACATCAGACAGTGCTTCTTGAAACCAGTAAACCCAAAACAGGTGTGTGTTTTTTAAGGGCAGGACAGCTGTCAGCAACACATTCAATATCATCACACTGATTGGAGTCAAGGTTGGCTCACTCCTGGCTCCAATTAGCTCTGGGAGAAGTCATTAAGCTAGGGCCTCACATACTTTTTCCTTCCCAGGACATATTATGGACCATGTTCATGCCTGCTGCTTTAACCAACACTTTGGCTGTGCTGACCATATCTCTGTCTGCTGCCTGTACTGACCCAGGACTTTTTATGGACCTTGTTCCTGCCTGCTGCCTGGATGTCAGTCGGCTGCCTGTACTGACCTGGACCAATGCTCTCCTCAAACCAAACCACAAGTAATCTTTTGTTTACATTGTTTTGTATACAATGTTTGCTAATTATTTTCATTTTCTTTCCACATTTTCCGAAAACTTGTGGAAAAAAATTACATGTTCAAAAGTCTCATTATGCCTCACAAAAAAATATGTGTGTTTTCTTTCCAAAATGGGGTCATTTTGTGTGTATTTCCACTTTCCTGGTGCTCCAAGGCCTTCAAAATCATGATAGGTTGTCAAGAAATTAGATGTGTAATTTTTGCCCCTAGAAGGCCTAAAGGTGCTACTTGGATGTTAGGGTTCTCTATGTGGCCAGGCTGTGGAAAAGTCTCACACATCTGGTATCCCCATATTTAGGAGGAGTAGCAGAATGTATTTTGTGGTGTAATTTTTGGTATGTATTGGAAATATCTTATAAATGGAGAACTTTGTGTTAAAAAAAATTAATTTTCATTTTCTTTTCCACATTTTCCGAAAACTTGTGAAAAAAAATGGCATGTTCAAAAGACTCAGTGTTCCTCACAGAATATACGTTGGAGTGTTTGCTTCTCAAAAAGGGGTCATTTTGTGGATAATTCCATTGTCCAGGGCCTTCAAGAGTGTAATAGGTAGTCAGGAAATTAAATGTGTAATTTTTACCCCTAGGACATCTGACGGTGCTCCTTGCATGTTGGGCCTCTCTATGTGGCTAGGCTGTGAAAAAGTCTCACACGCGTGGTATCCCCATACTGAGGAGGAGGAACAGAATGTGTTTTGTGGTGTAGTTGCAAGTATGCACATGGCGTGTGAGAAAAATAACCTGTTACTATGACAATTGTGTGGAACAAAAAAAATCTACATTTTCAATAGAATTGTGGGAAAAATGTAAACTTCAAAAAACTCACTATGCCTCTTACTAAATACCTTGGACTGTCTACTTTCCAAAAAGGGGTTATTTGGGGGGTATTTGTACTGTCCCGACTTATTAGTGTCTCAAGAAATGAGATGCCAGTACATCAGGTGTGATCAATTTTCAATGATTGGTACCATAGCTTGTAGACTCTATAACTTTCACACAGACCAAATAATATAGACACATTTAGATTATTTTTACCAAAGAAATGTAGCAGTGTAAATTTTGTACCAGGACATTAAGGGAAATCTGCCTAACGGGAAACAGATAGGGAGGAATAAACTAGCAGTTTGTGGGGGGCTACAACCCTGCTGTTGAGCCATGTTTATACCGCCCTTAACCGCTCCCCCTATAGCAGCAGAGGCAGCTGCCAGGGGTACGCACATACCCCCAAATGCAACCCATTCAAGTGAATGAGGCAGTTCTGCAATTGCCCTGAAACAGAGTGCAAAAGCTAGTGTGAACAAGCCATATATATATACATATATACTATATTGCCAAAATTATTGGGACAAAAGATAAAGATTGCTTTGCTTTTGAGTTTAACATGGCTTTACACATCCAAAGGAAAGTTTTATTAACTGTCACTAGGTGGCACCATCACACTGCTTGTAAGTAAACAACAAAGCCGTTCAATAATTATTTTTACAGGGATCAGACCTTTGTTTTCTAACCTACAGCAGACTCTGTTTTATTTAACATCTTGTAACATTTTAATAGCAAATTTGATGCCAAGTCTTAATTGGTCATATTTTTTGGCATATCTCAGTTGTGCTACTTTCTCAGGCACATTATAATTCACTGATGTAACAGTATAGCAAAATATTACATCATCGTGATTTCCAGAGGGATCCATATGCAGTTCATGAATTCACAGATCGGTAGAAATGACAATGCTTAAACTAATTCTATCAATTGTGATTTTTTTTATTATTGCCTGCAAATGCTAAGGTAATTAACACAAAATTAATAGTATAAAAGCAAAGAAAGTCTAACAAAAAACAGGCAGTCTTAGCTGTGTTGGTATGATGTGATTCAGTTATGTGTATATATATATATATATATATATATATATATATATAAAAGATATATATATATATATTCATTCATATATGGAAATGCTGCCTTTCCTATTAGATCATATTGATGTTTTATTAATAGTTTGTTAAAGTATTGATTGAATAATACTTCAGTATAAAGGCCATGTGTAAGAAAGCAGGGATCGCATATTTCTACTGAAAACAGTAGGAAAGGGTCAAACATAGCTTCTAGATACGGTCTTTTTCATATTGGATATCAAGTATGAACAGAGGACATTGATACCATTGCAATACCTTAAACATGCTACGCACTGGGGATTACTTACTGAAGAAGCACTTATTGATTTTGGTTAACATTTGTTATCTTCATATCTGCAATCATCTGTAGAAGATGGTTCTGCTTTTTGAACTTCTGAGCATGATTGGGTCTTAAAAATGAACACAGCTGTACTTATTTTTACTGACAGTAAAAAAAATACATCTTCCACTCCAAGGGGAAGTTCCGCTCTAAGCACTGGTCCCCCCGCTCCCCATGACAAATTGTCACCTTTGGGGAGCTGTACTCGGTTTTGGCAAGTGCCCGCTCCAACTGCATAGGCAATGGGAAACGGAAGTTCTCCCCCCCCCACGCAGTCTTCACGTAACAGGTCCCAGAAGACTGCTTGACCATTCACAGTGTGCAGCGCTACTCGCAGGTGAGTATACTGCTGGATCGTGGGACAGGTGAGTGGCTATTTTTTAAGTTTTTGTAGCTGCTGGCTTTTATTTTTTCAGAGGAGACTGTAACTCCGCTTTAAGCCCGGGTTTACACTTGTTCGGTGCAACATATCGCATGTAATTCGCACAGGAACAGCACCGCATTCCTGTGCAAATCACATGCAAATTCTGTACGGTGCAATTTGAGCCATACATTATGGCTCAAATTGCACCGCATCCGCACCAAAAAGGTGCAGGACCCTTTTTTTGGTCCGCACTAGAATTGGATTGCATAAGTATTCACACCCATGCGATCTAATTCTGCACATCGCACTGCGTTTTGCGGATTGATTTCGGGGTGTTGTTAATTTAACATACACACCGGCATAGGTTCCCGTGAACGGGGTGCGATTTTGAACTCCTCCTACAAGTATAACCAGTGTTCAGCTGGACACTGACATAAGTCACAAGACTGCTATATTTGCTGATGAGAAAAGGTATGTAGCAGTTTATATTTGCTAAAATAATTGCATTTCCATGTTCTGTGTACTGTGGGGGACCAGATATAGTGAATTCAGGTAAAGGGGTTTAGTAACACTTTAGGTGAAAATAGCGATTTGATGAACATTTTGCGCAAGTATTGAGAGACCTAAAAAGTCAGTAGATTTGATGAACATTTTGCGCAAGTATTGAGAGACCTAAAAAGTCAGTAGCACATTTTTTTCTATAGGTCATGTGCTTTCAGAAAATTTATGGTTTGGGCGGTCTTTTACAAATTCTGAAAGTTGTACGTGAAAAATAACCTCCAGATTTTTAAAATAATTTTTTTTATTTACAGTTTTGCATGACTTCCTTTTTTCCCATTTCACAAAAAGGCACAATGTAAAATGTATTATATTTGTTATTTATAACTCAGTACAGTTTTAATTTTTATATTCAGTGAGAATTTAGCAGAGATTTTATACATTTTGTCATGCAATATTGATATTAGTGTATTTTTCATGAAAATATTTGATAAACATTTGCGCAAATATCACAGGGCCTACAAAATCAGTAGCGCCTTCTTTTTATTCTACTGGTCCTATGCTTTCAGAAACTATATGTTTTGGGGCTTTCACATATTGCGCAAAAAGGCGCAATTTAAAATGTACAAATATTTGTATTTGTATATTAACTCAATACAGGTTAAACTTTTATATTTAGCAGCAATTTTGGAAAATTATCTACACATAGGGTGGGGATGTTCTTGACATCATTGACCCAAAATGTCCATGTGGCCATATTAGGTCAATGATGTCATGAGCGTCCCATCCCTTTGTGTATGTGAAGCTATTGAGTGGGGAAACCTATGCCAAGAGCTCATTGGCCTGGCACTGGCAGTTGACTTTCAGGGTGGTTGAGCCCAGAGTTGAATCTAAGCTCATCTCTATTCCCAGCTATGAGAACATACAGTATGTAGCAATGCACAAACTAAATGCAGGCTCGCCTGGAGGTAGCCACTTCTTCCTATAAGGCTCCTTTACATTTGTGGCAAGGACTGCTGTTTGACAGGTGGTGAGCAGTCAATATGTTGCCTCCTTATCACCTGTATTAAAACCCTAAATGGTGCATCACTCCACCACTTCCAAGCTAGCCAGCAAAAAAAAACGACTGCTTTCAAATTATTATGTACATACACACAGATTTTCATTTACTGTACATTAAGTCCCTGCCTACAAGGAGCTTACAATCTCAGATATATATTTCACATACATACTAGGGACAACTTAGACAGGAGCCAATTAGCCCACCTATAAGTCTTTGGAGTGTTGGAGGAACCAGAGAACATGGAAACGCCATGCAGGTAGTGATTTGGTTGGGATTCAAACCCAGGACCCCAGTGGTATATGGCAGAAATGCTAACCACTAAGCCACTCAATCTTATTTCTACAGATACTACTGTAACTGGCTTATTGTATATAAAGTGTACAGCAGTACACAGTTTGTATAACATAGGAAATACAGACATGTAACATGATTTACAATACACCTTAGACACAATGACTGTGTGCCTTTGATAATAAATTATTTTATGACTATGGCTAACAGTAAGTGCAAAGCAGGACACCTTTGGTGAAATAGTCAGTGTCATGCCATTTATACCTATTAGTGGTAAAAATAGGACAGCTTCTCCTATATTTACATAACCAAGAGCTCTGACCATCTGCAACACATGAAAGCTAAATTAAATTTCTGCTCCAGAGTGAATCTATCACTTTGTTATTTATCTGATAATGTTTCCTTCTCTAGAAGATGTCCAAATGTAATTTGTCGGGGATTATTTGTTGATCCTGATGCAGGAGATAAAACATAATTAAGAGTAATGTGAGATAAAGGAAATCAAAATCAAAGATTAATTCTAATATTAGTACACACAAATAATATTTTTAATGAGCACTAAGGCTCCGTTCACACCTATGCAGTTTGCTTTTTGTCCATATTGCAGTGCTTTCCGTAATTCGTTTTGCGTTTTTCTACACGCGTTTTTGGCGAGTTTTTACTGTGTTTTGTTTTTTTTTTAAAGTGAAAATTTGTTTTTGCTGAGCAGAATAAGAATGCAAAATGCATTAAAAAGCAGGAAAAACTCACTACCATACATTTCAACAGATACTCCATTGAACTCTATTGTAGCAAAAACACTGCTTTTTGCTTTTAAAAAAGTCCCTGACCCTTTCCAAAAATGCAGCAACTCAAAAAAGCATAGATGTGAACATGTTCCATAGGAAACCATGTTAAATGGACTGTAGTGTGTTTCTGCAAAAAGAACTAAAAACCGCATTGGTGCGAACGAAGCCTAAAATAAGCGGGGAAGGTTTAGATTTTTTTTGAGGGGGAGGGGGATGTTATTGCTGTTGGATTTTTATCCTATTAAGGCGTCACTTCCGGTTCCAATGACTACATAGAAAGTACGACCAAGTTTGGGCTTGCATCTAAACTGCTGCACCTTTGAAAATTGATCCATGCTCTTTTGAGTATTATCAAGCCTTTCATATGTACTGTCAATGTCCAAACTGTCCAAATTTCGAGTCTGTATTTGATGTTTTCTGGATACCATCATGATTGCAAGTATATTAGCTTGATTCAGCTTTGCCTAATCTTACCTTCTTAAAGAATTTGGTGACATTTAACCAAATAATCATCTCTCCTGGGATCACACCCACACATCATTTCTAATTTTCAACAAACCCAACAAGACTGTGCTGGGTGAGACAGGGGAGGCACCAGACAGGCCTGCACAATGCTGTGTCCTAGTTTACTAAAGTTGGATGTGATCTGATGTCATTGGTATGCAACCTCTTGCTTTCCAATTGAGTTCATAGAGCATGGTCGGGGATCCATTTGGTCAGCACTAGAGATGCACTGATAACACTTTTTTAAGACTGAGTACGAGCAACGATACTTTTCCTCAAGTACGAGCCAATACCAATTACCGGTACCTATTTTTAGGGACATGTAACAGGACTCACCAACAGAAGTATAGAAAGAGACATGTAACAGGACCAGGGGCGGACTGACCATTTGGAAACTCGGGCACTGCCTGAGGGCCTGGGGTCAGTAGGGGGCCCCATGAGATGCCCCTGCTACCTTTTTCATAGGCTTTTTTGAGTTTGGGCAAGTACACAGGGGCCCCATGATCCCCTATTGCCCGGGGGCCCCATGAGTTGTCAGTTCACCCCTGAACAGGACTCAGTGCCAGAAGTACAGCAAGGGACATGTAACAGGACTGAGGACTCACCAACAGAAGTACATCAAGGGACATGTAACAGGACTGAGGACTCACCAGTAGAAGTACATCAAGGGACATGTAACAGGACTGAAGACTCACCAACAGAAGTGCATTAAGGGACATGTAACAGGACTGAAGACTCACCAACAGAAGTACATCAAGGGGCATGTAACAGGGCTGAGGACTCACCAACAGAAGTACATAAAGGGACATGTAACAGCACTGAGGACTCACCAACAGAAGTACATCAAGGGACATGTAACAGGACTGAGGACTCACCAGTAGAAGTACATCAAGGGACATGTAACAGGACTGAGGACTCACCAACAGAAATACATCAAGGGACATGTAACAGGACTGAGGACTCACCAGTAGAAGTACATCAAGGGACATGTAACAGGACTGTGGACTCACCAACAGAAGTGCATCAAGGGGCATGTAACAGCACTGAGGACTCACCAACAGAAGTACATCAAGGGACATCTAACAGCACTGAGCACTCAGCAACAGAAGTGCATCAAGGGACATGTAACAGGACTGAAGACTCACCAACAGAAGTGCATCAAGGGACATGTAACAGGACTGAAGACTCACCAACAGAAGTGCATCAAGCAACATGTAACAGGACTGAGGACTCACCAACAGAAGTACATCAAGGGGCATGTAACAGCACCGAGGACTCACCAACAGAAGTGCATCAAGGGACATGTAACAGGACTGAGGACTCACCAGCAGAAGTACATAAAGGGACATGTAACAGGACCGAGGACTCACCAACAGAAGTACATCAAGGGACATGTAACAGCACCGAGGACTCACCAGCAGAAATACATCAAGGGACATGTAACAGGACTAAAGACTCACCAACAGAAGTACATCAAGGGACATGTAACAGCATTGAGCACTCACCAACAGAAGTACATCAAGGGACATGTAACAGGACTGGCAGAAGTACAGCAAGGCACATAACTTATCGCCAGAAATACTGCAGTCAGCAAGGGACATGTACAACAGTCAGGGAGGGACATGTACAGCAGTCAGCAAGGGAGATGTAAGCACTCAGCGGTGCCATGTGGGGGAATGTATCCCTCTACGCCTCCATTCTGATTACTGATACTCTTACAAATGCCTAGTATTGGTATCAGTGCATCCCTACTTAGCACCCAGAGTTCCAGAGGTGAGGAGTTTTCATACAGACTTGTAGCAAGGACATCTCTCTACATGTCATCTCATTTCATAGACTGAATATATCCCAACACATAGTTACATAGTTATAGTTAGTTTAAACACAGGCACATATCCATTGATTTTAGTGAAAAGACAACCATAAATCCATTAAAAACTTAAATCTTTAGAAACCTAACCCCACAGTTGATCCAGAGGGTGGCCCTTATTAAATATGGTCCAATTTACCATTTTGCATCCAAGACAATTGTTTTACACATGTCAAAATTAGCAATTTTAGCTAGAATATTACTTATATATCATGAAAGCAGAGACCCTAGAGAATAAAATGGTGACAGTTGCAATTTTTTTTATGTTGCACAATATTTGTGCAGCTGTTTATCAAAGCATAATTTCAGGGAAAAATGCACTAAAATGAAACTTAGTGCACACAAACACAACATAACACCCAATGTTTTGGTAAAATATAAAAGATGGGGTTGCATTAAGTAAATAAATACCAAACATGTCAAGACAAAAAATTGCATGTATCTGAGAAATGGCAAAACACTGCAGTACCTACAATTTTTCATAGGTGATGCTCTTAAAGCCTTTAGTGTGAATTCACACATGTGCGGTGTGAATTGAAGCTCCGTTTTCATGGCTAATTCACAAAGTAGTTGTTCAGCAGTTCAGATCTGGTTCAGATCAGGTTTAAATCAGGATCAGGTCAGGATTTTATCCTGTTCACAAGGGATGACATGCAATTCAGAAGCATTCCCATAGAATTCAATGAGACTAAATTCACACCTGAGCCGGACCACACTGCTCAGAAATCTGACAGGACTCTTTTTCAATTTGCACTGAATCTGCGCTCCAGTTGCACCACATCACCACATATATGTGGACAGGAACATGTCGTTCAAATTGGATGCTGTTCAAAATGCATCCAATTCACATATATGTGAACCAGCTCTCACAGTTTACAGCAATGGTCTCCACACTTCGTCCCTTTGCTTGCTTTTACCCGGCCCTTGCAACACTATTCCTCCTACTGACACCTACAATGGGGGCAAAATTCTTGCCACTGACACCAACAATGGGGCACTATTTCTCCCATTGATACCAATGATGGGGCACTATTCCTCCCTTTGATACCAATGATGGGGCACTATTCTTCCCACTGATACCAACGATGGGGAACTATTCCTCCCACTGATACCAACAATGGGGAACTATTCCTCCCACTTACACCAGTGATGGGGCACTATTCCTCCCACTGATATCGACAATGGGGAACTATTCCTCCCACTTACACCAGTGATGAGGCACTATTCCTTCCAATGAGACCAATGATAGGGCACTATTCCTCCCACTGACACCAGCATTGGAGCATTATTCCTCCTGCTGACACCAACAATAAAGCACTATTCCTCCCAGACATTTATTTGCATTCGTGTGTTTGCCTGGGGGCAGGGGGTTTGGGGTGCAATACAGTGTTTTACTACTATTTTTATTTTTTTAATTGCAGTTTCATTGTTTAACACTTTTTTTTACAGCTGTGTCTATGAGCTTGTTTTAACCACTTCAAATCCAGGCAGTTTAAAAACGGGCTAACAGTGGCACAGTTTTTTACTACTATTTAAATTTTTTTAATGACAGTTTATTTTTTTTTACTCTTTTTTTTGCAACTGCAGCTATGAGCTTACTTTAACCTATTCAAATCCAGCCAGTTTAAAAATGGGCTAACAGTGGCAAATTGCAAGAAATTTCTTCCTCATTCCTAATAAATTCAGATCATTCCCGAATCAACAATCTTCTGTGTTCTTTCCTATCAATATTAATAACTAGCTATATTTTATGCATTTAGAAACACATCCAGCCTTTTCTTTGCTTCCCCTGACATGCAAATAGCTAAGAAACAGTTACTGACTATTGATATTAAACTGTATTTGCTTTGCCGTGCAAAACCTTTATTTGCGCTGTTCATTTTCCTCTGCTTGAAATGTAACAACTATTAATCATTTACAACGTGCATACGCAAGTCATGTGATTCATTTTAATAACTTTTTAAATAAATCCCCAGAAACAGATGGTGAGGAGGCGTGCTGTTTACCACATCACAATGAAACTGAGGTACCTTCATTGGACATCAGGCTTTATTCCACTATACAGAACACGGCATTATGTGTTAGAATAAGTCCCTGCCATCAATGCAGTCCTGGGTCTGTGCCGTCTACTGTAGAGTGCTTGTGTAGTGTGGAAATGGAACATTACACTGTGTCTGACAGAAGGCCATACATTACCAAGGGAATCATTTACTTTACAGCCTTGCATTTAGACTATTTCAGATATTTCCTTCCTTCCTCAAGGTTTTCTTTCCTCCAGTCCCTCCTACCATGTATCCCCATGTGGTGTATTCCTGAAGCGTTTGGATTCAACACTGGAGGTTATATTTGTTGACGCAGAGCATAGTGATATTCATGGTTCAGTGCATTCTTCAAGCTGCCTGTCATTCCTATGACTGCCAGAAAACATTTTTCAAATTATTCATGAGCAAGAAAGCTCAAACCCTTCAAATTCTCAATCTTCAGACAGTGGTCCAATTAATAGCGTTTAATGTGCTATTTAACCCCTTCACGACTAAGGGTAAAACAAATCTTAAAGCCTAAGTTAAATTTTACAACTTTGACATGTGTTAGTAAAACTGTACATATCATCACAACTACTTTGTACATCCAGGTGGATTATACCTTGTTTTTTTTCAAGACAAATTGGGCTTTCATTTGGTGGTAAATGGTAATGAATATCTGATGATTTTTTTATTATCAAAGGAAAACTGGCTCAAAATAGTAAAAAAAAATCTTTTTTTTTTATTTAGCTGTGTGTTCCTTGTTACTGCCATAACCTACCACCGAAGAACAACCCAAAATAAATTTCCCAGCTCTTGACGATTGCAGCAATACCGTATATGTGTATGTTATTTGTTGTTTGTACCTGTACTACAGCCCAGAAACAATAGTATGCATTTGGTTTTTGTTTTTTTTTACCTAAAACACATGGACACTGACACTAACTGACACTGATACCAATTAAAAAAAACAGACAAACTGACCTTTGATTCTGACCTTTGACCCTGACCTTGACCCAAACACTAACCCTGGCCCTGAACTAGATCAAACCTTGATCTAGGTATTTTTTCTTTTATTTTTTAATATTTATTTATCTTTTTTTTTTTTTACAAACACTTGGTTTGTTTTCTCTCTGCAAGGAGAGAGAGAGGTGCAATGTATCTCTCTACTCCATTCAGAGAGAAAAAAAAACACGGGGAGTGGGCTTCACAGTGACTGCTCACTGTGATAGCCAATAGGAGGCTATCACAGTTATAATGTGACCCGGAATTTTGAGTCCTAACAATCGGGACATGGGTATCTCGGTGACACCCCAGTCTTTGTGCTGGGAGTGCACTGTGCATCACGCTCCCAGCACAAAGACAGGTATGCAAATATGCGGCCCGATGGAAAAAAGCCCAGTTCTGTGAGGCCACATATTTGTGTGACGTCGGCCTGAAGGGGTTAATAAAACAGAGCAAAGAGTGATGATAATATACAGAGTGCAGTAACCCATGGTAAATAAGCAGAGTACATACTAATTATTTCTCTGGGTATTTTCACTCTCTGGTTTCATTTACATGGCCGCAGAGGGCTGTACAATGTATAAAGGAGCATGACTTCTTTATAGGTGCTTGTGTACAGCCACAGACAACAGCCTGTACAAATCAATGACAGGCTGACAGACACACATCCGAGGATTTACATCCATACAGGGATGCATGAGTGACTCTGGACACAAACTGTCTGCTATCTACTCATCCATCCCGTTCCCCTATGACTCTCAAGCATTGAAATCACGCTTCTTTTGTGTGCTGTATGGGCCTCTGTTGCCATGTGAATGAGGTCTAGATATTTCTTTTTTGATAATTAAATATAACAAAACATTAATTAAACAAAAATCATAGTATCTAATGGGAAGTGGCCATACAAGTATCTGTTAAAGGCTTTGCCTTGTACCCCTGTTGTGTTACACTATTTGATTTATTATTATTTCTCTGTGACCATCATTTGTTTATTATTGCTCTGTCTCTTTAAGCTGGCTCCTTCTGTCTAAGCTGAGCTCTTTCTCTCATCATACTTGTGCATACTCTCCCCCACCTCTCTCTGTAATCATTCCAATGTATCTTGTCTTCCTGAATGCATCTTTCCATGAGGCTTAGAACGGTAATGTTTTTCTACCTATGATTATTCTCCATTAAACGGAACATTCAAATGGGTTTCCTCATCTGACTTGCTCAATATGTGAGTTTATTCATTGAGTTAAACTGACCCGATGCAAGGGATACATTTAACGCCATGTGGTATAGCTGTATACATCGCTGGAGATAAAGTTTATGGCCTGGTAGTTGTGTCAGAATAACCCCAATCTTGACACATAATCTGCACCATCAGAGAACAAACTGGAAAAGCTAAGGTGTATGGCCTTTTTCACATGGGTGTTCCGATTGGGTCCACCTGCCCATTTTCCATTCTCCTCTATGGAGCGGCGGGTGTAAACGGACATCCAATCCAACCTGCAAAAAGCCAAGGAGAGCTTCAAAACAAAGAGATGGGTAGCTGCACACTGTAGCAAAAACTCCAATATTGTATTCTATCAGTAATTCCAGGTAAAACATCACAGCATAACAGTCAGGGAGATATGCATGCTGACACATTTCACACTCTAAGACTCTTACCCATAACATCATGAGTGTGTAGCAGTGGCACTATTCCTGTAGGAGCCGCAGGAGTACCATCCAGGTCCTCCCCAAAATCTTTGCCTCGCAGCCAGGCACTTAGGCTCATTCACACATTTCTTCAATGATCAGTCTAGGGGTGTTGTTTTTGTTGCTTTTATTTTTGGAGAACTTGGATAGGGATGGGGGAATTAGGTGGGATACTCCAAAAACAAGATCTATGTACAACTTGAGGACTTTAGGTATTCTTTCAGATAAGCGCCTTGGAGTGTGAATAGTGTCAACATGCATATCTCCCTGGTTGTGGTGCTGTGATATTTTTACCCGGCATTACTGGTATAATAAAGTATTGACGTTTTTGCTACAGTGTACGGCTTACCACCACTTTGTTTTGTTGGTATGGCAATAAATGGCCTGATCCTGCCACAAATGTGATGACTAAACCTAATGCTAAGCAAGGATCAGGCTATGTAAAGACTAACCTAAGGTGTGGTAACAAACCTTTTTTAACTTTGGAAGCTCTTATTATGAATTAGAAAGAATTTTCAACTTGCAAGAAAATCTATAGGTAAAGTAAAGGAACCAGTATGTTGAACAAAGGCAGGCAGATATGCCTCAGCCTCTTTTTCTAATGGAGACATGCTTTTTATACTGTAGCTAGCCTAAAGTTGGGTATGCACTTGTAGATTTTTGTTTGGATAGTTTGCCTCTTTAAGAACGTTTGCTCAATTTTATAATCATTAGTGGGGTCAAATCAACATTCGCTTTCAGCCACAGTGCTGAGAAAATTTGAGTGAATTGGAAAATTTTCTCTAATGAACAAAATTCTAACAGTGTATGTAGTTTTAGTTCAGCAATGTACATGATCTCTAAAATTGAAAGCTACAAGCAAATTACATTTTGAATGGCAGTCCTCAAGCCATGTAAGCATTTGTTCATAAATCTACTAGCTTATACCCAGCTTTAGATGAAGCATTTACAAGTGATAACCTGAGTCTTTATGGATTGTGCATGGGATCAGGGGCGGACTGACCATTTGGAAACTCGGGCACTGCCCGAGGGCCCGGGGTCAGTAGGGGGCCCCATGAGATGCCCCTGGTACCTTTTTCATAGGCTTTTTTGAGTTTGGGCAAGGACACAGGGGCCCCCTGATCCCCTATTGCCCGGGGGCCCCATGAGTTGTCAGTCTGCACCTGCATATGATTTTTTTTCTTTTTTAATGTGTTTTCTTGGACAATACCATAACTTCAATCAGTGTCTCTCAACCTTTTTCTGTCAAGATACCTTTTGAAATTATGCACAATCTCGAGGCACCCCATTATAAAATGTAAAAAAACTAAATTAACACTTTTACATATGCAGCAACATCAACAGACATAGGACACCCAATGCTAGAGGCCAAATGTTCTTCCAAAGCAAATACACCTTTGCACGCTGGTATTGACTAGTATTCCAGCATTTCTTATTCCTCATTTTGTCTCCCCCACTCAGGTAATGTGGCTCCATTACTGACAGAACGGATGTGGGGTCAAACAAAGAAGCTGGTGGCTGGACTGCACCGTGCCCAAGGTTGTAATGTTGCACAATGAAAATCTAAGGCTTAACAAAAGGTTTAAGGTGTAACAAAAAAGCAGAGTTGATCCACCCACTGGCTTGTATATGATTTGTGGGCAATTTGGGGCAAGTTTTAGGTATTTTGCCAAAGCAGTTCTGAAGAACCCAAAAGACACACCAGGGTAACTATGACACCTGATTGAAATATGCTGACTTAGATGTCCACACATTTAAAAAAGTGTTGCTTAACCACTTGCCCTCCTGAGGATTTACCCCCCCCCCCCCCCCCTTTGTGACCAGGCCTTTTTTGCGTTACGGCCCTGCGTTACTTTAACTGACAATTGCACGGTCATGCAACACTGCACCCACATGAAATTTACATTCTTTTTTTTCCCATGAATTGAGCTTTCTTTCAGTGGTATTTGATCGCCTGTGCATTTTTTACATTTGCTCTATAAAAAAAATGACCATTTTGAGAAAAAGAATATTTTTGACTTTTTGCTATTAAACATGTCCAGTAAAAAAATTTTAAAAATCAAATTTCATCATATATTTAGGCCAAAATGTATTTTGCAACATGAATTTGCTAAAAAAAATCCCAATACTTGTAAATTAATTGGTTTACGTGAAAGTTATAGCGTTTACAAATGGCGGTATATATACTGGGATTTTTTTTTGTTAATTTTTACTAGTAATGGCAGGGATCAGCGGGACAGTGGGACTACGGCGGACATTCTGACACTGGGGAGAACTGACTTGGTGTCACTGACATACCCAGTAACACCAATACAGCGATCAGTGCTAAAAAAAAAAGCACTGACACTCTACTAATGGCACTTGTGCAGAAAGGGGTTAACATGAGGGGCAATCAAATGCCTGAGCTGAAAGGGAGCAGAACTGTTAGTAGACAAAACAGTTCTCCCTGTTGAAGATCCTCGGTAATCACCGGGCGCCGGCGAGTAATCACCGACCGGGACCTGTGATTGACAGCCGTGGCCACAAATGGCGGCACTGGTAGGGCGCATGCCCACTACCCGGAAATGCTAAATCTCATATATATACACATGGTTTTGCGCACTCGTGCCACCCTGTAGCTGTATTTCTGCTATAGGGCGATCAGGAAGCGGTTAAACCATGACATTCCTATGTTTTTTCATTAACACTGTAGGCCAAAATTATGAGGGTTTTACTTCCTGCTAGGTTTAATTTCAAAATATCAAGCTGCAAAGAAGACTTATTTCCAAACTCTCCATAGATTGTGTTCTGTATTTAACCGTTACCCTTAACATTACTGTAATTGTGAACCATATTGTAACAAACTGAAACAAGCTACCCAGAAAACTTATTTCAAAACTCTGTGCAGAGTGTGTCTTGCATTTAAAGTGGTTGTAAACCTCAGACATGAAATTTCAACAATATCCCTCTACAGCAGTATAGCAGCCTTTCTCGACCTGTTTAACACAGGGGATCGCTTGAAATAATTTTTCAGGTTTAGAGAACCCCTGGTAAAAATTACTATATCTACAACTCATGATACAATAGTGTGATGGTCAGTAGGAAGAATGCTCCTTACACTTGTGGTCATTGGGAAGACCCCCCCCTACAGATAGCTAAAAGGATCATTGATGTCAGTGGGAACTTATCTGGGATGCAGAAATTGCTCTTTGCTCAAGGAGCCCCTAGCAACCCCTGGAGGAACCCTAGGGCTCAATGGAACCCTGGTTGAGAAACTCTGCTCTATAGCGTGTACTTGTCTCAACTCAGAATACTAAGTGTCATTTCTGTTTGCTTCCTCATTCCTCTGCTATCTGTATGGGTTACTTCTGACAAGTTTTCCTGATACCAAGAGAAACAAGGGTTATCTGGGAGGGATTTCCAGCAAACAGCCTGTGATTGACAGCCTCAGCTCTGTCCCTGTATGATGTAAGAAGGGGGGGGGGGGTCCAGCTCTCACTGAGGTCTTCAGAGTGTAACGTCAGATCCTTGCTCCCTGTTTTCTGAAATCTCAGACAAGCTGTATAAATGTGGCACTTTGAATGGATGTAGAGGAGAGAAGACTGCAGATAGACAGGTACAACTTATGTAGGAGGATATGTTTGATCTCTGTGTTCCAGCTGAGGCCAGTCACTTCAGTGGGGGGTATATGTAAGGGTCACAACCACTTTAACCATTAACCTTACTGTAAAACAGGTGGCAACATAACAGGGTGGGTGCAGTCTTGATTTGGAAGTTGTTGATTAGGAGTGACAATTTAATGTTGATGCATATAGGGAAGGGGGCAGTTCAGACAGACATCAGGCTGCAATGAAAACATCATGGTGGTTCTATCCCTTCATCTCCCTATCCAAAATCCCAAATCAAAATGTTTGCTAGAGTGACATTTTAACTCTAACATAAATGTAAGCAGCAAACAACAGCTGTGATACAAACATCACCCAGGCAGCATTGTACACAGTAAGACACTTCCTCATATGCACCATTATTGAGCTATACACCATCTATGGAGACATATGTACATACACTACACATATCTCTGTATAGAGTAAAAGACTGTATTCACTTTATTTTTATTGGATATGTGCACAAATACTCACTGTGTACATCAAGAACACACCTCAAGATAATAAGGGAGTGTTGAAATAAATTCCAGGCAAAGGAAGCAACCTGTAATAAAGAAGTTGCCATCTTTCCCTGGGGAGCCAACTTGCGTTGACAAGGGACCTGCCATCTCACTGCAAACAGCTCACATCCCAGCTGCCATGCTTCCATTTCTATGTTCACTACATACATGAAATGAACAGAATAAACTGAAGTGAGTTACTGAAACAGTAAATGTTAGCCCACTGGACGTGTTCACTTTACGCACCTAAATTAGAACTAAAGGTAAAAAAATAAAACAAATTGTGAACAGGCGGGTTCTTTCTTGCAGCTGACACATACAATGCCTTTTCTATAGTAAAAATAAATGTACCTGATAGTTTCCAGTCCTCTTCAAAACACATGTACAGCTCTGTTTAAATTTCCAGCATGGTGCCAGGATAAATGACTCTCACATATGCACAGTTAATGATGGCACCTTAAAAAGGCCAATCAAGATGGCCAAAGACTGACACCCAGGAGAAGCCTTGGAGAAGATGCCAGCAGCGGCGAGGGACCTTGTTAGTGTCGGTCTGTTGGAGCATAGGTGAGTATTCTTGACTTTAGGTTAAGTAGGTTAAAGATTTTGTTAAAATACCCTATACTATAAAGTACAGCAAAATAAAGTATACAAAAATTAAATTGAGCAACACACCATGTGTAATCTGTCCAGATAAATCATGAAGGATGGCTCTTTGCAACACTATTGTGTGCAGTTATGAGCAACAAATAAAAAATACACTCTGCTGTTGAATTTATAGAAATCTTGCCTGTCATCCATCATGAGTCATTCATTTCATGAAAATTAGGTTTCATAGGGTTTTATACAGGATTAAATGCAAGGAATATCCTCCATATAATCTCCACTGTTTAATTGCTTCTGAAACAATGCACAAATTGAGAAAGGGCATGTTTCGCTAACAGGGGTGGACTGACCATTTGGAAACTTGGGCACTGCCCAAGGGCCCGGGGTCAGTAGGGGGCCCCATGAGATGCCCCTGGTACCTATTTCATAGGCTTTTTTGAGTTTGGGCAAGGACACGGGGGCCCCATGATCCCCTATTGCCCGAGGGCCCCATGAGTTGTCAGTCCACCACTGACCTCAACATTGATGGAGAGGGGCAGGAGAGGGTCAAAAAAAGATGCTGTGCAGGCAGCTGACATCCTCCTTATCAACTAATGATATCATTGGTTGTCAGGACGCTGGCGGCTAGAAGGTCGTAATCGTGCACAATGAAATCCTGTGGCTTTGTGTAACTAAAAGGCAAGGTTGTTCCACCCGCTGGCTTGTATACAAGTTTTGGGCAATTTTTAGACATTTTGCCAAGGTGCCCCTGAAGAAACCTCAAGGCATCCCAGGGTGCATGGGCATCCTGCTTAAGAAAGGCTGAAGTAGGGATAGTTAAAATCTCATGGGGCCAGTTCACTTGAGCTGTGCCACTGGTGTGCAGTAAGATGACAGCAGTGCCAACAAGGGTACATTGCACTGTTTACTTGTAATTTATAGGATCTTTATTGAAATGTCACAAAGTGACCTCTAATTAAGTTTTATTGACACAACGCCATGTAAAGTGGTGACTTGCATCGCACTGAAAAAAATTACTTTGTGCTATACTTTTTTCAGGGCACACTGCTGTAATATGTTGCTGTGAACTGGTCTGCAGGAGACAAACATATGGCCTAATCTTGCGGTGGGACTGAGCTGGAAATAGCTGCCCAGTGCAGTCCCACCGCCCCAGTGTGAATGGACCCTTACAGCTTATAATTTGCTGTCTGTGTTCGGCTGCATATGTATAAAGAAAGCGGCAGTTACCTAGCAGGGAAGCAGACAGAAATACATTCCTGACAGGTTTTCTAAGGTTGGTCCATCCAATCTAAAATTCAAAAAAATTTAAAAATTTAAAAACTGGCTTTCGATACACTCCAACTGAAGCACTGAACCAAACAAAGGCTGGTATGAGACTTTTTAGTAATACCCTTTCTTTTTAGTAATACAGTTCAGCTGTATAAATGTCCTTAACTAAACTGGGTCTGGCATAGTAAAAATAAAGCATTCAAATATAGAGTTATTTTAATTAAGATTAAACAAATATATTTAATATTGTGGTTTTAGAGGGCAATATAGTATAATATAAAACCTTCCTTTGGTTTGAAAATGAATGAGAGAGAGAGGAAAAGATACCAGTGGCTCTCTGGAAATTGTAAGACTAATGAGGGAGACAATTTATAGACAATGTCATCATCCTTTAAGAGGCAGGTGTACAGAGCACTGAATTAGAGACCTCAGAAGAGCGAGCAGCAAGGTATGAGTACGGGAAGGCTTCTCCACACTGATTTATTGTTTTCTCTGGGTTAACGTTACATTGAATATAGGTTTTAGGATCAACTGACAGGTAAGTTTTCTTTCAGAATATGTATACGTTAGGCATTTGTTTCCTTTTCAAGATGCTAGTGCCATGTTGTGCAGGTAAATGTGATAGAAACATTTATGGAAGCTACCATAGATACAGTAATATTAATAACAATGTATATATCATATGTATATAGTATTCCTTATTTTCTGTATAGAGTGGTGCATGTCATTGAGTTTTTCTATGAGGATATTGCTGGTCTATTTATATATAGAGTTTTATAAATACTTTTGAGTTTATTGATTTTACAGTAGTTGAACCTATTGTAGGCATCATCTGATACATAGGCAGAAGTATGCTAACCTAACCTGATGTCCAAATGAATGTAATAGTTAAAGTACCTTAGATTGTACGCCCATTGAGGGTTAGGGACTGATGTGAATGTACAGTATATGTATGTAAAGCGCTGCGTAAATTGACGGTGCTATACAAGTACCTGTAATAATAATAATAATAATAAGTGGAGCTCCAGATTATTTATTTATTTCAGGCACTTGTATAGCGCTGTCAATTTTTGCAGCACTTTACATATATATTGTACATTCACATCAGTCTCTAACCCTCAGGGAGTGTACAATCTAAGGCCCCTAACTTACATTCATACATACACATACTAGACAGGATCCAATTAACCTACCAGCATGTCTTTGGAGTGTGGGAGGAAACCGGAGTACCCGGAGGAAACCCACACAGGCACAACATGCAAACTCCAGGCAGGTGGTGCCATGCGTGGGATTCAAGCCAACGACCATCGTACTGCCAGGCAGACGTGCTAACCACTTAGATAAAACTTTTTTCTAACAGAGTGGGAAAGAATTACATCCCTTTTGCTGTTTGTGTCCTTGTTGGGGAGATTTCACCTCACTAACTACCCTCACTAGTGCTCACTGAAAGAGGTGTTTGCATTACACATGATTCCTCATATGTTATAAGAGATAGACAATAGACCGATTTGTCCTCACTTTCTTCTCTGTAACAATAGTTTGCCAACAGGGGTGCCCGACAGCAGTACCTGACATAAATTATAACCCTTCCACTTATCAAAAATAAAACAAATTTACACTGGAATTTCCTGTCTGAACAAGATATAATAGAATATTTTGCATCTACCTTTTACCCCAAAAGAATTGTTAAAATAATATTCAGGTTTCAGGGAGCCCTGGATAAAATTAATTCAATAGAAGTTAGTGGGAAAAATGCTTCTTAAATTGGTAGTCATTTGGAAGAATGCCCCCCTTATGGTAGTGGTTAGAATGTTCCCCTTATAGACAAGCTAAAAAGATCATTGATATTCCCAGAACCATGTAGGCACCATCAGATGAGAGCTTAGTCAGCCACAGCTCAAGGAACCCCTAGGAAACTCTTGAAGAACTGTGGTTGAGAATGGCTGATCTACCTAATATGAAAACATTGCTGTTATTGTGCTTTTACTGTATTAATTGTATAGGTTAGATACATAGTACAAATCTACAATATAGAGCAGCACTGTTACACCAGAAAAAATCAGAAAAAAACAGTGCAGCGTTATAATATTACACAGTGTAAGTTGGAAAAAAATATTGAATAATACTCAATAAATATTAATAAATTAATAAATCATTAATAAATAGTTATAATAGATATAAGTGAATGAAGCGCTATGATGGGCGCAAAAAAGTAGGTGAAACTGTGAAAAGTCTTATAACAAAAAAGTGTTCATGAAATAGTGAAGGCTTGACACAATCAGGTCAAAACAAGTCCTAATGCACAAGTGATATCCAATAAATCCGTGTGGCTTTATCCGTGCGGAAGATTGTAAGAAATGCGCACTCACCAGATGCACATAATTAAAGCGCAATATGTTGAACAAGAATCTGCAGGAAGCCCACTTTAAATGGATCTGACAGACATCGTGGAACCAGGATCCTCCTCTGGAAACAAACCTCCTCTGCAACCACGCTTCCACTGGGGTCCTGGAAATCATTAGCTCACACCAGAGCTCCTCTGCTGCCACTTCCACCAATGTCTCCTCTCTACTTCCTCCCCTACTGTTAAAAAACATGTTCTTACTTTAACTTAAAAAAAAAAATCAGGTATGCATAATTTCTAAATAGTTGCCTGTCCTGGGGAACTGGTAACAGGGCGGTGCAATCAAAGAGGCCATATTCTACAAACATCAGTCATGCTGAATCAGGCCAAGCAAATGCTTTGCTGAATGCCAGTTTGCAGGGCTTGTTCACACAATGGGGGTTATTTACTAATACCAGGCAGCTGTCATTCACAGGGAAGGTTAGTGATGAAAGCTTCATTTGGGCTCAGTACAGATGTCCTGTAAGGGTCTGAAAAGGTCCACCAGGATTCATACTGTCAGAAGTTATACAGTCATTGAACATTCTTTCATCATATTATCTATACAGTATATCTATGTACAGAATGTGGTATGAAAGCATTTCTTTCCCTTCATCTTTATTTCCTATTACAATGTTTACAGTGACTCTAGGCGAGTACAGAAGAACATATAGGTGAATGGTACTACTAGAGTTAACTGGCCCTTCCGCTGTGGTTCATGATCTGAATTCTGTTAAAATAACATGGCTAACGTATACATTCATTAAACAGAAGAACGATATCTAAAAGGGTAAATTGCTTGTTGGCATTGAGTTCCTAAAGACCGATGGGAGGAAAATATTGCATATGCCTGCCGTGGTGACTGATCCTGTATGAAATATGTAAATAGATACAGAATCAATAGAGCTGTTTTGAGGATAGGAAATGGAAATCCAGATCGTAAACAGTATAGTTGTGTCTAAAGGACGGAACGTTTCATCAAGGGATTTGTTTTGTTTTTCAGATGTTGAAAATGGATGTAAACAAGCTGAACACAACATTGCTCCGGAAGTTCCGCCAGGGAGTTGCTGCAGCTTTGGGCTTGATTCCACAGCAAGTACACATCAATCGGCTCAATGTAAGTGAACTGACCTCTGTAATTGTAGGTGTATTAGTTGTTAGCTTTCTGTACAGCATGTGTTTTACAATTTGCACATTCTTCTGTTTTAACCAGTTTTACTTCATCAACTACAAGTGTTCTGTATGGCTTTTTAATTATTTTTTTCAGTGATGTATGACTCCTACTGGAAGCCCATGATTCTTTAGGCTCATTTCACACTGCCGCGAATTGGGATCCAACTTGTGAGACCCCAAGTCGCATGACATGTGAAATCCCATGTTAGTCAATGAGAGCTGCCTTAATTAGCACTACTGAAGTCGCTCCAACTTTAGAAAAGGTTCCTGTACTAATTCAACGCGATGTCTAGCTGACTTGTGCCCATAGACTTTAATGGAAGAGGCCTCCAAGTTGCATCCTCATCTATATTGATTTGATTTGGATCCGACATTACAGGCCGATTACTCAGGCATTCCCTGAAAGTCGCATTGAAGTTGCTTCAAAGTCGCTTCAAAGTAGTACTCAAGTCACCTGGCTAAGTCGCACTGTAAGTCGCGCGACTTTCAAATCGCAGTAGTGTGAACTGAGACCAAGGGTTTTACAGTATGTCATGAAATAGTAACTTTCACCCTTGCAATGTTTACGTAGTTCAGGGGAATTTAGAAAACAATCATTAAATCTGATTAGGTGTTTCAAGTGAACCTGGACTGCAGTGCTATATCAGCCCCAATAGGTATAAAACAGTATGGAAACTCCCGTCATATCATTACTAATAATATATGAAGGGCAACAGCATTGGCTGCAACATATACAGTAACTGTAATAAATATATATAAGCTGAAATATCAACTTATATCCTTGCGCTTAAATAGTGGTGAATAATGAAAGACTGAATTGATAAAATTGCATAAAATATAACAAAGCAGCCATTTTAAAAATTAATGAATATGCAAACTGATGAGTTATATCTCATGGATGGTGATCTTGGTCTGTGATATTGAGGATGAATATTCCACTGTCGGTTCTTCAATAATTATTCAGCACCAAGGTGGTTTATTTTCCACTGCTGGTTACTTACCAGCATCTAGCGAGTGTTCAATTTGATGGGGTATTAGTCACTGCAGGATCACAATGATGGTGTATTGGACTGTCTAAAAGGAATATTACATCGATGAAGTGAATTGAACTTTATTCACATTTGTACACCTTTGTGGAAGTCTATCCCATTTTCCATGTGATATTTGTGTCTATTTGAGCTTAATGATTTAGGGCAATTTGAGTATAACTGAGCGCTGTTTATGAGGACAGTCATAACTACTCACCCATTTGTATGCCGCTTGCTTCTTTTGCCAACACCTATTCACCGGCTCCACTTTACTAAGATCATAGTAACATTTTAATCTATAAAGTTCATCACATTAATTGTGTGGAATGTTTTCAGTTTAAGTGATACCTTTTGTTGCCTAACTTAAGTTAATAAATTAGACAATAAAGATATCATATTTAGACCCGTTTTTTCTTAAGAAGGGATGTAAGCTATCCTAAAATGTTGCATCTTTAGCTTAAATTAAGCAATAAAGGGTATCCTTTAAAGCGGAGTTCCACCTAACAAAAAAAAAGTCAGCAGCTACAAAAACTGTAGCTGCTGACTTTTAAAATACAGACACTTACCTGTCCCTCAGTCCAGTGGTGTTTCACCACCGCTGATTTCACCGGCCGTCTTCTTACCTGGCGTCGGCATCTTCAGTGTGGGCACCCGGCTGTGACAGCTTGCAGCTTCACATCTGGGTGCCCACTGCGCATGCGTGAGAAGTGCTGTGCTTTGTGAATGGCCCCTTAGTCTTCTGGGACCTGCCATGTGTCCCAGAAGACTACCGGGAGAGCGGGGGGAGGACAACTTCCACTTCCGATCGCCTAGGCGATCACAGCGGAAGTGAGAGTGGGTCCCTGTCAAATTCGGGTACCCCCTCCCCAAAGGTGCCAATCCTTAATGGGGAGCGGGGGACAAAGGCTTAAAGCAGAACTTCCCCTTTTGGGTGGAGCTCCGCTTTAAACTCCAAACTTCCTGATACACATTAATTATAATATAAAACAATAAAAACATGCCTGCGTGCGTACAAATTGATATGTCTGGGGGAACTCTCCTCTACCTTATATAAAACCTCCTGCATTACCACCAATTATCATTATTATTATACAGGATTTATATAGCACCAACAGTTTGCTCAGTGCTTTACATTATAAAGGGAGACAATGCAGTAACAATACAGTTCAATACAAGAGGGATAGCAGCAGGGGTGGATTGACAACTCATGGGGCCCCCGGGCAATAGGGGATCATGGGGCCCCTGTGTCCTTGCCCACACTCAAAGCACACCCCAAAAAGCCTATAAAAGGTACCAGGGGCATATCATGGGGCCCCCTACTAACCCCAGGCCCTCGGGCAGTGCCCGAGTGCTCAAATGGTCAGTCCACCCCTGGATAGGAGGACCCTGCTCCTTGCAGCTTACAATCTAGGAGATGTGCATGTGTGTACTGGCTGTGTAACAATCAGTAATGTGCAACAGCATAAGCATATTTTCAAGACTTGCATTTCTTTTCTAAGATCATTAGTCACTGGCATATCATGGGGCCTCCTACTAACCCCAGGCCCTCGGGCAGTGCCCGAGTGCTCAAATGGTCAGTCCACCCCTGGATAGGAGGACCCTGCTCCTTGCAGCTTACAATCTAGGAGATGTGCATGTGTGTACTGGCTGTGTAACAATCAGTAATGTGCAACAGCATAAGCATATTTTCAAGACTTGCATTTCTTTTCTAAGATCATTTACTGAGGATGGCTACATCTACTCAATCGTGTTTATACAAGAAATTCCAAGGAAGCGAGCATCAAAGTGTATGGATCCCAGCTGTCTATCCGTGTCCTCCCCACCCCCCTCCTCTTCTCTTCTCCTTTACCACCTGTCTGATACGTGATCTTCAGAGCAAATCTTAGATATTAAACTTTGTTTTCAGAATGGTATGGTCCCTACTTTGCCTTTTGTATGTTACTGCCAGGGGCAGACTGACAACTCATGGGGCCCCGGGCAATAGGGGATCATGGGGCCCCTGTGTCCTTGCCCAAACTCAAAAAAGGTACCAGGGGCATCTCATGGGGCCCCCTACTGACCCCGGGCCCTTGGCCAGTGCCCGAGTTTCCAAATGGTCAGTCTGCCCCTGGTCACTGCAACACACTCACTTGTTAACCAAGATCAATTCAGGCAGTCTGGTCTAATGTATCCACTATTTGTTGACCCGCAATGTACAGTTACCTTTTCTTCTCTCTACATGTTGTTAAAGAATTATAAACAAAAATGCATAAAAAGTGTATGTACAGCTAAAACTTTTCTTTTAAGTTTTGGATAGAAGATGGAAGGGTTAGACCCTCTGACAAGTTTACATTACTGCTATGTCCCCAATGGGGAGATTCACCCTCTCGATTTGTTATGAACCCATTACCAGTGGAACAGAAATTAATGGGTAATCCAACATTTTACAGTTGTCATCGCAGCTGGAGGTGAAGGGAAATCTTCTAATGGGGACACCAGTTCTTTAGGAAACTGTTATCCTCACTTTGGAAAGATTTTCTCTTACATCTTGTTGCATCCCTAGGAAATTAGAGGAAATCTCTCCAGTGGGATACTGGCAGCAAAAAACCTGACAACTCTTTCCTACTCACTCTCACTTCCCCAAAACAAATAATAAAAATATAAAGAAATATATAAAATAGCTGATTTATTCATAAAATTAAATAAATCAGTTTTTTTTTCTTTCAAAGGTTTTCATGTATGAATGCATTGGGAGGGACCCTAAATGTACCCTGACACAAGGAAAACATATATCACTTTTTTAACTGCAGAAGTGTGAGTGAGCACTAACTGTATGGCATCTGTAGTCGGGTGCCAGTGAAAAGCAAAAGCTTGCAACTTAATTTCTTGCAGCTGTGGACATAAACTATTTCAGACTAAAAGCATCACTTTTACAATCACAGTATCACAGTAGAATAATACAGAACAGTTTTAGGCAGTGTCTGGTGATCACCGAGTCTACTGATGTCCTGTATTTGGTATACTGTATGTGCTTTAAAACCTGGCACATAGAAACAGTATTTTTCTCTAATTAGAAGTATGTAGATAAATATGTGTTGCTACAAAATGGAACAATGAAGACTATGAGTCCAATGCATATTAATACACTACCTTGTTGAGCAAGACAATGCAAAGAGCAGTATTGTTCAAAGTATAGTAGACATATCAAGCAGTCAGATTTTCTCTTTTAATAGATTTGGCTATAGAAACATGAGATCTAATTATTGTTCTCTTCACATACCCATTGCACATGTTAAATAAACTCATTAGTGCACTAACATGCATCGTTGAAAGACATTTCTTGGATCATATGTATACTGCCATCCTTCCTTGTGTAACAGTTCATATACTTGCATGCTTCAAGTAATAGTTGTAGTTAGAGCTGAGCTGAGTATTTGGCCTGAATGAAAGTTCAGGTGAAACATTTGCCGTTTGACTCTCATGGATGGACATGACAGTTTCCTGCCTGCATCCGCCATGTCCTTAGCAGCTACTGACATCATACCACAGATTCACTTACATTGTAGAGAATACCCAGCCACGTAAGCAATGAGGCAGGGATAGAGGGGTGACATAATTGCCTAAATTGCCTAAATTGGGCCACATGACCATATTTGGGCAATAACATTTGCCACATGACAAATTTGGGCAATAACATTTGCCACATGACCATATTTGGGCAATAACATTGGACAAATATGGCCATGGCATATTTGGACAATGATATCACCACTATCCCTGCCACTTCCTTTACATTGCTGGTGACAACTCAGGGAGTTGTAATTCGTGAATGGTCGTCGTTGTATTTAGGTCACCGGGGTTCATTTTCCTGTGGGGCAGGGTGCTTTGCTTGGGAGTTCCGCCTGGCAAGGTAACCCTTCATGTTGAGGGCATGTGGCCTGGAATGATTCAGGAGGTGGGTGCACGCTCACCTTTGCTGGCTAGCCAAGCTACAAGTTCAGATTAAGGGTTTTATAGATTCTGGGGGCACCTCACACACTTTATTTTTGTGCACGGTTCCTCCTTAAAATGCATAACATATTCAAAAGGGAGGGGAACCCACGCTGTTTCTTTTTTCTGCTTGTTCTTGCTCTAGGATGTACTACAGCAAAAGTTATATTTATAAAGAAAAAAATACAAATATTTTTCTTTTGCCAGAAAATTACGTTTCACTGCCGCTTTCCCTTTTTTTTAAATAAAAATGGCATGGGGACCCCTCCAAAGGTCCCCGAAAATACTTACCAGACCCTCACGGGGGTGGAACAAGCTGGCAGGGAGTTATCATTTACTGGCATTTAAACAGCATTTTTTTTTCTTTGCAAATGTCAGTGTTCCTGTAGGAGCTTGTATAAATTGTAGAGATGCGCCACTTCATAGACAGCATCCTCCAGGCATGTTATTTAAAGGAATTTTACATTTTTAATGCTTCACTTTAAGGATTATTAAAATCACTGCTCCTAGCCAAATTAAATTTTTTTAAATATTTGTTTGGATTAGTATATGTCCCCTGGGTCAGTGTCCAGCCCCCCATGCCATTTGGTTGGTAGTCTCTAGCCTAAGAGCTAAGAAAATGGCTATACCTGATTCTGTAGATTCAGTTCCCTTTCAGAGGGATTTGGATTTAGTATCCGAATATATAATGCTTGTAGAATCCTGCTCAATCCAAACCCAGGTGTGTTTTGCTTATCATTAGTTGTGGTGTTTCTTGGGGAGCAAGGACACAGACAAAAAAGGCCCTTCAGTAGAGTGGAGAAGGGTTAGCTGCAGACATTTGGAGCTGCTGAGCTCATACAAAGCATTGACAGGCGCCACACTTGTCCAGTGGTGTTCAGGTGGAATCATACCTGGAGCATTTACCTGCGGTTAGGTATAGATGGCTGTGGTTAAGGACAAGTTGTGTCCAGGGGAAATCATCTGTCCCAAGCCACATGTAATCGCTCTATATGCGATTACATGCAAACAGCTGTGCTTGCTATCAGCCTGTCATGCTTTTTACACGCTAAGCATTCTGTAAATATCTGCAACCATTGCTGCAATAGGAGTTAAAATACCATGTGAATGAGGCCTAACCGTTACCCATTTGAGCAAAAATGTTTAAAGAAAATTTAGATAGGGTTCAACATTACGGTTGTTAACAGATAACTGGTTCTCTTTAAAAGGGTCTAATAATGTGGATGAACTTGACCTGACTCAGAAACACACTAATGTAACTGTCAGTTGTTTTGAAAGTGTAACTTCTGAACTTACAGTAACCAGAGGTAGTCAGTGTAAGTATGGTTCATTCTTGCTGTCTTTGAAGTGTGAAGTAAGATAGGAAGTTCAACTGTTTTTTTCTTTTTCACCCAGGGAAAGAAGAACTGCGTTGAGCTCTTTATTTCTCCACTAAACAAAAAGATAGGCGTCCCAGATGCTCTTCCTTCCGCAGAGGTTCTTCGTTCACTCAACCTGCATACCCTACACCAAAGATTGTCCCATTTTGGAATAACTGAGGTCTCCCCAGAGGTAAGCCTATTATTTAGTAGAGGTAAAATACATTTTTCAGATTACAATAAAAACATATATTCAAGCCTCCAAAATGCCTTCTTTATGCTGAATGACAGATACTACTTATTTGTGCCTGAAAGCATCAAATAAATTGTGACAGTGATGGTTGACCACCACAATTTGCATGTACATGAAACTGCACCATGCTAGGCATTATGGGTCTGATGTACCAGAACTAGAGAACATGAAGTCTGTGTTGCTCAATAACCTGTTATATTACAGCTGTCATTTCTAGCATGGGTTTGGAAATAGAACTGACACTTGATTGGCAGCTCTAAGCATTTTTTGCATCTCTGGTACAGATTTTGTATAGTATGACGTGGTTTCAGCATTTGCTTGTTGGTAAACTATCGAATGATTTAAAGGAATGTTCTTATTTCTAAAAACATTCAGTACCAGAAGGAACTGAAGAATATAGCATTTCTCCATGCATTAAATACTATAAACTAATATTGTACAGGTAGTTAGAGAATATGTAAACCCAACATTTTATTTTCCTGATATGTGCCTGTTGTACTATGGACTTGTATGAAAAAGTATCCTGTTCTCTTTGTATTGTTTCCTTTGTGTGAAATCCCTGCCAGTCTCTCTGCTTTCCTATTAAAAGCTGACCATACTAGGCACAAAAGCACAGAAAGGTCAGTTCTCTAGCTGTGCTGAGAACTCAGTCTGCTCTCCTCCAGTAATAAGACTTGTCCTGTCCTGTGCATTTTCAAAGACTTTACAGCTAGTATGGACCCTGCTCCAGCAAGGGACAAGCACATTGTTATGTACGACAGCTATAAAAATGGAAAAGGACTACCTGTATGGTGTTCCCATGCAGCAAAAAAAAAAGCATCTTGTATCGCTGAAAACCCCACAAGTTTAAATGAACTTTTGGGTGAGTTAGCAAACAGGTAAAAACAAAGAGACATCTAACACACAGGGAGAGAGTAGGAGGAAGGGAAGAATTATGCATGGGGTCAAGGCTGCTTTTATACTGATCCGCTTGTGGTGCCTTCTTCAGTTTTAAAAAGCAGAAGAAAAGTAGAAGAAAACTGCATCCCTTTAAAGTGGTAGTAAAGTTTTGTTTGTTTATTTAGACCTACAGGTGCTTCTATAATAAGGCTTACTTGTAGGTACAGCAAATATCTCCTAAATGTGCAGTTTAGGCAATATTTACTTTAGCAGTGTTGGTGATGTCACCAATGCTTGCGCACTAGCATGCTGTCCATTGAAAGAGCAGTGCAGCGGCCGAAACTCATCGGGGCTCAGCCAGTCAAACAGCCACAGCCCCGAACCCCAAAGGAAGGCTGAGTGAAGATGGCAGCCCTGAGGAGCTGTGACAGCTCTCCACTGGAGGGCTTCATTCTCAGGTAAGTTTTTCATAATGCGGTATCGCACGATGCATACTAGCACATTATGCTCTTAACTTGCAGGGAGTAGATTATTATTTTTTTGCAGTTTACTACCGCTTTAAATCCTATGTAGCTCTTCACACTGGGCCATTGTGCTTCAGTTGCAATTAAAAAAATCCTGCTTGCTGCATTTTTGGTGCACCAAAAATGCATCTCTCCATTGAAATGAATGGAAGCTACATAAAAAAAGTATCAAAAATGCAACGCACCTGTGGGGAGTTCTCTAGCTGGTTTACAGGATCACATGACAAGGGAAATCACATTATATTCAATCAGGGGTGTATTTACCACAAGGCAAACAAGGCATTTGCCTAGGGCAGCATCTTTCAGGGGGGGGGGGGCAGCGGCATTTTTCAGAGGGGCAGCGCTGCTCTACTAAAGAAGGGATGGAAGAAGAGACACATGCAGCATAGGGACCAGGTGGGATCTGAGAGAGGCTGCGGGCTGCTTGATGGTGTATGCAGAGCCTGACTCTTGTTCCCGAGAATGTCCGGAGCTGTGAAGGTGAGTGTCTTCTCGACAGGGTGGGGGGGTTGCCAGTGTATGGGAGGCAGTGGTAGTTGAAGGCTCTCTTCTTGGGTGGGGGTGCTGGGGTGTTGTTGGTCAATGTCAGGCACTCTTCGTGGGGGAGCGGGGTGTTTGTCTGTGTCAAGGTCTCTCTCCATGGGGGGTAGGGGAGACAATTTTTGTTTTGCCTAGGGCAGTACGAGACCTAAATACACCACTGTATTCAATGGTGCCCTTCTAATCAACTCAGCACAGTGCGATTTTGGAAAAGGTTACTGGTGGACTTCGGTGCATTTGAGCCCCATAGACTTCTATGTTATCTCACAGACGTCTAATTTTGTTAAAGCTGCAATTTTGGTGCCTTCCGTCGATCGAGTAGCCGACCCTTCTTTTGATCAATCTATCCTTCTTTCAATCAGTCGATCAATAGACCTGTCCTTCGATTGATCCATTGACTCTCCCTTCCTTTGATCGATTGATCCTCCCTTCAATCGTTCTATCCTTTAATCGATCGATCGATCTACCCTTCCATTGATCTATCTTTCCTTTCCTTTGATCAATCCTTCCTTCAATTGATCGAAAGAAGGGTCAATCGATCAACTGAAGGAAGGATCGATCGATTGAAGGAAGAATCAAAACCACTTCAGTGTGAACCTAGGTTTAAGGCAGCAAGGATGAGGGAGGAGAGATGAGGGTTAAGAAAAGTCATATAGGAATGTTTATTATCTATGCTGATGGGACTTCTGTGAGATAACATAAAGGTCTATGGGGCTGAAATCACACTTAATTCAATATAATTTGATTTCCCTTGTCATGCAAGTCTGTGAACCCAGGCTTATGAACTTCTAAATTCGCTCTGAAGTGTCATCAAATTTGCTTCAATAGTCCACTGGAAATTGGATGAAAATCGTATTAGAATAGTGGGAAGTGATATGGGGAGAATGCAATGCAAATGTGGCAAAATACATAAAAAAAACAATGTGTTGCATTAAATTTGACACAACATGGGACAAACACGACAAAAATAAATTAAAAATATGCTTTTTTGAAGCGTTTTTCATACAGAGCAGTATGAAAGTAACCTAAGTTGTCTGCAAGCACTGAAAAGTGTACACAGTGTACAAAAAATGAATTATGTAACAAACCTAATTCTGTGTCTATTACATAAAGGGGTTGATTTACTAAATGGAAATAGGCTGTGCACTTTGTAGGTCCAGTTGCTCCAGAGCTTAGTAAATGAGAAAAGCTCTGCTGACTTCATGGAGTTGTGGATCGCTTTTTAGCATGTGAGTTGCTAATTGTTTTACCTTAATAAAAGCACATAGTTTTGTGGCATATTACGCTATGTGAGATTCTTCCTGTGTTTATATCATCCGGGTGAGAGGTATATCCTGCTGAGACCAAGAGCCAGTCTATCCTGAATCTACCTTACAGATGAGAGGTCCATAGGAAAGCAGCTGGTGATATCTGTCATTGTGTGGATCAAGATCCTGAGTGATCTTAAAGGCGTGTAGGTCCTTTTGGGCCGCAGAGTGGAGGTGAGGGGGCAATTTAGCCACAGGAGAATTATCACTCACCATCACTTGAAGCATATTGTGTGATCACTTGCATTATTTTTATCGCATGGAGTGGAGCACCATTATCTTATGTATGGACCTTTTTCACTTATGATACTGATTTAATGCTCACTATTCACATTAGTGAGTGGGATTGGGGTCACGACTAGTCTATTGTGATTCATTCCATCTCATGATCTCATGATTGGGTCACCCTATTGCACCATTGGATGTGTGATTTTTATATTGTAATTATTGAGATTATTATCATTAATCAGATTTTTATATTTCTTCTCATCATGATGTTATATAGTTAGCTCTGCACTGTTTTTATTATTGATTATCTGCTGACTTCTATCATCCAATCATGTGCAGGCAAATAAGCTGTTTTTATTTTCCTTTGCGTTTGATTGGGTAATGTGAATTTGTAAAGTGAAGCTTCACCTAATTTACTAAGCAACTGCACTTGCAAAGTGCACAATCTATTTGCCTTAAAAAAACAATCCCACAATTTCATTACGATCCAGCCCAGCAGCACCATATAAATTGTAAGTTCCTGTGAAACATATGGTCATTTGTTTATCTAGCAAAGCAACAACATTTTTTTGTTGGTGTCTGTTTTATCAAACACACATAAGGAATAGATATTGGAATATATACAGACGTATATGCAATCCATTGTTGTTGCCGCTGCTGGGCTTACTACCTGCTGCTGGTGCTACCTCAACCTTTACAAATCCAGATCTCATTTCTTAATTTCATCTAAAATTTGAACTGGCTAAACTATCAACTAAAAATTCAAAGCACATTTATTAGCGAAACATGCCTTTTCTCAATTTTTGCATTGTTTCAGAAGCAATTAAACAGTGGAGATTATATGGAGGATATTTCTTGCATTTAATCCTGTATAAAACCCTATGAAACCTAATTTTCATGAAATGAATAATTCATGATGGATGGCAGGCAAGATTTCTATAAATTCAACAGCAGAGTGTATTTTTTATTTGTTGCTCATAACTGCACACAGTTGTGTTGCAAAGAGCCATCCTTCATGATTTATCTGGACAGATTACACATGGTGTGTTGCTCAACTTAATTTTTGTAAGAAAGGAAACCTGTGCTGAGAGACATACTGTATGCTGACTTCCTTGTGAAAATCCAACTGCTAGACTGTCCTTGACCTTGGCTGAGTCAGTGCCCTGGAACAAGCATACATATTCTGGGTCCATGATTAAGTAGTGATTGAAGCCACTGGACCATCATGGCAGACCACCGCTAATGTTTTCACTAGGAGGTTAGCAATGGCAGCCTTAATATTTTAAATTTTTTAGTATGTGTGAATTTGTTTCAATGTTAATACCTCCTCAGTAGCGATACCCCCTGTTGCAGTCTAATAATGCTGAGCCACTGCCACACAATAAGCAACAGCTTTTCCATACAATCTTCTTTGATTGCCCGGTAGGCTTGCCTATAAGGTCTACCACATGGTAAGCCCAATGGCCAGCTATAGAAGCCCACATGACAGAGTAACAATTGCAAGTATTTGCGAGGTAGTAGTTTTGCGTTGTCAGCCTGCAACGGGACGTTGTCCTGTTACTGGCAGGATCCCCAGGGAAGAAGCTTCAAACATATGCACAAAAAAAATAGCTGAAAACACTGGAACTACGCAAATCTTACCCATGCAGTGGGGCCATGCGCTCTGCAAGAGTTAAATGCTCAAAAAATCTAGTGAGTTGAGCTATAAGGTGTAATACTTTATTCATCACTTCAGCAGAATTCGGCACTCTAAGGCTGTTGATAGTCCTCCTCATGTACAATGGGCAGCTATTGGCCCTGCATTGAACTTCATGACAGTCACAGTGCCTTAGAGAATAGGCTTCAAAGAAGTGATCACACAGACAGAGGAAGCCTGCCGTATTGAGGAATAAAATATGTATTACAAGCATATTCCGCTTCCCTTTGACATTATAAGCATTTAAGCCTTGCAGTGTGTAGGGGCCCCACTAAAAAGGTAATTTATGTGTCACATAGTTGGGCTATAAAGAATGTTACCCCAGCATTTCATATTCCTGATATGTGTCTGTTGTACCACGTTTTTGTGTTAAAAAGTATCCTGTTCTCTTTGTATTGTTCACTTTGTGTATAATTCCTGGTATTCCAGCAAGTCCCCTTGCTTTCCTTTTTCAAACTGACCACATTAGGTGTAATAGCACATCCATCCCAGTGTGGTCAGTATTCTGGCTGTGCTGGGAGCATAGCCTGCCTGCCCTCCAATGATCAGAATTGTGCTGACATGCCCACTGCGCAACCAACCCATTCACTGAGGAGATCAGTGTACTGCTATTTTCCACCCCTACCTCTCGAAGCCCCTTATATAGCTGTGAACAGAGATCACTTATAAAAAAGAAAAGAAGATATTTAGATTGTGTGTATATATATGTATATATATATAGAGGTGAAACTCGAAAAATTTGAATATTGTGCAAAAGTTCATTTATTTCAGTAATGCAACTTAAAAGGTGAAAGTAATATATGAGATAGACTCATTACATGCAAAGCAAGATAGTTCAAGCCATGATTTGTCATAATTGTGATGATTATGGCTTACAGCTCATGAAAACCCCAAATCCACAATCTCAGGAAAATTAGAATATTACATGCAATCAATAAAACAAGGATTGTACATAGAACAATATCGGACCTCTGAAAAGTATAAGCATGCATATGTACTCAATACTTGGTTTGGGCCCCTTTTGCAGCAATTACTGCCTCAATGTGGCATGGCATGGAAGCTATCAGCCTGTGGCACTGCTGAGGTGTTATGGAAGACCAGGATGCATGAAGTGCTCCAAAATCTCCTGGTAGACGGCTGCGTTGACCCTGGACTTAATTAAGCACAGTGGACCAACACCAGCAGATGACATGGCTTCCCAAATCAACACAGACTGTGGAAACACTGGATTTCAAGCATCTTGCAGTGTGTGCCTCTCCATTCTTCCTCCATACTCTGGGTTATCGGTTTCCAAATGAGATGAAAATCTTGCTCTCATCAGAAAAGAGGACTTTGGACCACTGAGCAACAGACCAAGTCTGTTTTTCTTTAGCCCAGGTAAGACGCTTCTGATGTTATTTGTTGTTCAGGAGTGGCTTGACAAGAGGAATACGACATTTGAAGCCCATGTCCAGGATCCGTCGGTGTGTGGTGGCTCTTGATGCACTGACTCCAGCCTCAGTCCACTGCTTGTGAAAGTCCTCAACACTTTTGACTGGCCTTTTTCTGACAATCCTCTCCAGGCTGCTGTCATCCCTGCTGCTTGTGCACCTTTTTCTTCCACGCTTTTCCCTTCCACATAACTTTCTATTAATGTGCTTTCATACAGCACTTTGGGAACATCCAACTTCTTTTGCAATTACCTTTTGAGGCTTTCCCTCCTTATGAAGGGTGTCAATGATGGTTTTCTGCACAACTGTCAGATCAGTAGTCTTTCCCATGATTGTGATTCCTACTGAACCAGACTGAGAGACCATTTAAAGGCTCAGGAACCCTTTGCAGGTGTTATGGCTTAATTAGCTGATTAGAGTGGGACACTTTGAGCCTAGAATATTGCACCTTTTCACAATATTCTAATTTTCTGAGATTGTGGATTTGGGGTTTTCATGAGCTATAAGCCATAATCCTCACAATTATGACAAATCACAGCTTGAACTATCTTGCTTTGCATGTAATGAGTCTATCTCATATATTAGTTTCACCTTTTAAGTTGCAGTACTGAAATAAATGAATTTTTGCATGATATTCAAATTTTTTGAGTTTCACCTGTGTATATATATATATATATATATATATATATATATATATATATATACACACACACACACACACACTATATTACCAAAAGCATTGAGACACCCCTCCAAATCGTTGGATTCAGGTATTCCAATCACCTCCTCCATGGCTACAGGTGTATAAAATCAAGCACTTAGGCATGCAGACTGCTTCTACAACTATTTTTGAAAGAATGGGTCGCTCTCAGGAGCTCAGAGAATTCAAGTGTGGTACCGTGATAGGTTGCCACCTGCGCAAAATATATGTATATATATATATATACTATATTGCCAAAAGAATTGGGACACCTGCCTTTACACGCAAGTCACCTTTAATGGCATCCCAGTCTTAGTCCGTGGGGTTCAATATTGAGTTGGCCCACCCTTTGCAGCTATAACAGCTTCAATTCTTCTGTAAAGGCTGTCCACAAGGTTTAGGAGTGTGTCTATAAGAATGTTTGACCATTCTTCCAAAAGTGCACTTGGGAGGTCAGGAACTGATATCGGACGAGAAGGCCTGGCTTGCAGTCTCTGCTCTAATCCATCCCAAAGGTGATCTATCCAGTTGAGGTCAGGATTCTGTGCAGGCCAGTCAAGTTCCTCCACCCCAAACCCCCTCATCCATGTCTTTATGGACCTTGCTTTGTGCACTGGTGCGCAGTCATGTTGGAACAGGAAGGGGCCATCCCCAAATGTTCCCACAAAGTTGGGAACATGAAATTGTCCAAAATGTCATGGTATGATGATGCCTTAGGAGTTTTCTTCACTGGAACTAAGGGGCCAAGCCCAACCCCTGAAAAACAACCCCACACCATAATCCCCCCTCCCCCAAACTTTACACTTGGCACAATGCAGTCAGGTAAATACTGCCAAACCCAGACATGTCCATCGGATTGCCAGACAGAGACGTGTGATCCATCACTCTAGAGAACACATCTCCACTGCTCTAGAGTCCAGTGACGGCGTGGTTTACACCACTGCATCCAACGCTTTACATTGCACTTGGTTATATAAGGCTTGGATGCAGCTGCTCGGCCATAGAAACCCATTCCATGAAGCTCTCTATGCACTGTTGCTGTGCCAATTTGAAGGCCACACAAAGTTTGGAGGTCTTTAGTCATTAACTCTGCAGACAGTTGGCGACTTCTGCTCACTATGCGTTTTAGCATGCACTGACCCGTCTGTCATTTTAGGTGGCCTACCATTTGGTTGCTGTTGTTCCCAGTTGCTTCCACTTTGTTATAATACCACTAACAGCTGACTGTGGTATATTTAGTAGCAAGGAAATGTCACGGATGGACTTATTGCATAGGTGGGAACCTATCACGGTACCACACTTGAATTCACTGAGCTCCTGAGAGCGACCCATTCAGCAAATCATGATTTCAAACATAAAATATTAACCAGACAATGAAAATAGGATCCATTCAATATTTGCATAGTACAAATGTCAGTTTACTTGTCATCACAGCTATAATATTACTGACTTGAATACTTGTCATTTAGATGTAAACATATCATAGCACATAGTCAGTGAACTTCCCCTTTGTGAAGCATTATCTTTAAAACCAGAAGCTAAAGCTGTGAGTTCAGTCTGGGGAATATGACATTTGCCACTTTGCATTACTCACAGTGTCACACATCACTAACCAGGGGCGGACTGACAACTCATGTGGCCCCCAGGCAATAGGGGATCATGGGGCCCCTGTGTCCTTGCCCAAACTCAAAAAAGCCTATGATAAAGGTACCAGGGGCATCTCGGGGGCCCCCTACTGACACCGGGCCCTCGGGCAGTGCCAGAGTTTCCAAATGGTCAGTCCGCCCCTGTCACTAACCAAAAAGGATTATACTAATAAAGTAGGCATGTTTTATTTTCCATTTTCCATGCCAGAACATGAGACTTTACTGCTGTAAATTATAATACAATACCATTTATATCTCTCTAAATAGATCTAACATGGCTATAGCAAGTGAACAAGTACCCAGCAAGTGAAATCAGGAGTCAGAACTCCTAATCTACCCTAGGTTCACACCTAAGCGTTTTCTGCAGTGTTTTGCTGAAACGCAATACAGTCCATTTAACATGATTTCCTATGGGACATGTTGACATCTGCGCGTTTTTACCCAGCGCGTTTTTTGGAAAGGGTCAGAGACTATTTTGAATGAAAAAGGTTGCGTTTTAGGTTCTATAGACTCCAATGGAAATGCTGCAGAAAACCATACATCTGCATAGCAACAAGAAAAATAAAAAAAATGAAAAAAAAAACCATGCAAAAGGCATCAAAAACGTGGCAAAAACGCAAAGTGCAATGCAGAAACAGCTCAAACGCAATCTGCATAGGTGTGAACCTAGCCTTAGAGTTTGTTTCAGTGATTAACCACTTAATTACTGACACTTTTACCCCCCTCCTGCGAAGGCCAATTTTCAGTGTTCAGTGCTGTTGCACTTTAAGTGACAATTGCGCGGTCATCTAACACTGCACCTATATGACATTTTTATCATTTTTTTAAGACAGATAGAGCTTTCTTTTGGTGGTATTTAATCATTTCTGTTTTTTATATATATTTTTTTGTTAAACAAATGAAAAAAATTTGAAAAAAAACACGTTTTTTTTAGTTTCTGTTATAAAGTTTTGCAAAATATGAATTTTTCTTCTTCACCAATGTGCATTGATGAGGCTGCACTGATGGGCACTGATAAGCACTGATGAGGCTGCACTGATATGTATGGATGATGCTGCACTGATGGGCATGGATGAGGCTGCACTAATGGGTACTGATGAGGCTGCACTGATGAGCACTAATAAGCACTGATGAGCCTGCACTGATATGTATGGATGAGGCTGCACTGATGGGCACTGATGATGCTGCACTGATGGGCATGGATGATGCTGCACTAATGGGTACTGATGAGGCTGCACTGATGGGCATTGATAAGCTGCATTGATGGGCACTGATGAGGAGGCACTGATGAGGTTGTACTGATGGGAACTGATAAGCACTGATATGCTGCACTGATGGCCACTGATGGGGCTGCACTGATAATCAGGCAACTGATGATCAGTACCCTGATTATCAGTGTAAACCATGTACTGACAGTCTTCCAATTATCAGTTCTCCTTTCCTCACACATACATGGCGTGTGAGGAAAGGACTGCTGATAACCGGCAAGTCTGTTTGCATGTAATCAGCTGCGATTGGACACAGCTGATCACCTGGTAAAAGACAGCTGTGATTGGCTCTTTACCCTGATCTGTGATCAGTTGTGTCCAAAGAACACAGCAGTCACAGAGCGCACCTGATGCTCTCCCCGTGGATGCGCAGGGGGCGGGTTTCTGGGAGGACGTCCTTGGACACCCTCCAGAACTAGACGACTGCGCTGTCTTTTGACAGTTGAAGGCTGAAGCCTATGGTTAAACCTGTGCAAATCAAAAACCCAAAATCAAATAAATAATAATAACTTGAAATAATAAGTGAAAAAATATGAATATACATATAAATAATTTTTATTTTTTATTCATGTTTATATGTATATTCATATTTTGTTGCACTTATTATTTGAAGTTATTATTATTTATATGATTTTGAGTTTTTGATTTGCGCTGTTTATATTGTTTTATGTTATTTGGTGTGTTACACTAGTGTACAGCAGCAGTTCATACCTTGTTTGGGAATCTTCTGTGGCACTGGAGTTTTTTATATAAATTATGGTTAAGCCTGTTCAGAAAAGCAGGTGAGCAATGGCAGTCCACAGATTTCTCCTAGCACAGGTTTCCTTTAAGGCCTCATGCACACTGGATGTTTTGCAAACTCTCCTAAAAGCTTTTCTTTCTGGCAGCAGCATTTTGGCAGAAAAAACACTTGACATTTGTAAATGCATGTAACGAGTTTAGGCTGATCAAGCGTTTGGGAAGTAATTTATTTCATTAGCTAGAATAATCATTTAGTCTGGCCACTGAAGTGAATTGATGCTCAAGCACTAAACGCACCTAGCGCTAAGGTGAGTTTACAGGCATTGTGCCTTATGTCTTGTTTCAGCTCACACCAATGGCTCAGAAAAAAAGCTAGGACAGTTTTATGCAGTGCAGCATGTTGCACAGCATTATACCAAATCAAAAAGCATTGTGGTGCATGAAGTGAAATGAAATGCGACATGTCAGTAGTAGCTTTATGCTTTAAACACAGCATAACATGTGTCTGTTAGTATGAATAGGCCCTAAGGTTCACCTTTTTTGCACAGAACAGTTTCTGTATGTCTCATTCTAACCTGGCTTGGAATATTGTTACAAAGTGTAAATGAGCCTATATGCAGGGCCGGTGCTTCCACTAGGCAAACTAGGGGCATCTGGACACAGCACAGGCCAGCACCCCTCTGTGTGGGATGCCACCATATCATGAATGATCCTTCAGCTGAGGGGAGGGGAGCAGAGGGAAGGAAGAAAGGACAGAGGGAGATGCCGGGTGTCTGGGGCCAGTGTAGCAGCTGAGCTGCCGCACCTTCCAGTGTTCCTCTCAGACTCAGTCCCTTACTGCAAGCCAGCTGGTGGAGTTCCAGCCCTTCTCTTCCCATTCGTCAGCAGAGGTAGAGCTGCACCTGCGGAGGAAGGTAATGTCTGACTCTGATGTCTGTGTGAGTGTGACCTGGCCGGCCATCTGTCACATGTGTAATGTGTCGGTGGATGATTACATCATCACAATCCCAGAGCCTGCTCTTCTAGTGCCTGCTGGGCCTGCTGATCTGTGACAGTGCTGGTGGTGGTGTGTTGGGTCCGATCTTTCACTGTGTTTGATCGTTCAGTTCAGGTGTTCTCTGTGTGTGGGCTGGGCTGCCTGGATTTTATCTCCCCCCATTGCCTGTGGAATTCCAGCCTGGGATCTGCCAGAGTGTGGATCCATCATCCTCCACTCACTGCAACTGTCACCCTGCCACTGTCAGTCACAGATACAGTGACACTGATTTTCTCTTTAATACTAGTGCTGGTGGCATCTTATGGCACATATTTTTGGAAATTAACCACTTGCCTACCAGGCACTTATACCCCCTTATTTACCAGGCCAATTTTCAGCTTTCAGCGCTGCCGCACTTTGATTGACAATTGCGCGGTCATGCAACATTGTACCCATATGAAATTTTGATCATTTTTTTCTCACAAATAGAGCTTTCTTTTGGTGGTATTTAATCGCCACTGGGCGCTTTACTTTTTGCGCTATAAATTAAAAAATGCAAACAATTTGAAAAAAAAAAAAGTTTCTTTGTTTCTATTATAAAATTTTTCAAACAGGTAATTTTTCTCCTTCACTGATGTGCGTTGATGAGGCGGCACTGATGGGCACTGATAGGCGGCACTGATGGGCACTGATAGGCAGCACTAAAGGGCACTGATAGGCAGTACTAATGAGGTGGCATGGATAGGCGGCACTGATAGGCAGCACTAATGAGGTGTCACGGATAGGCGGCACTGATAGGTGACACTGATGATGGGTACTGATAGACGGCACTGACTGGCATCACTGCTGGGAACTGACTGGCGGCACTGACTGGCACAACCGCTGGGCACTGACTGGTGGCACTGACTGGCAGCACTGCTGGGCTACACTGGTGGGTGGCACTGGTGGGCAGCACTGGTGGGTGGGCACAGGTGGGTGGCACTGTTGGGCACAGGTGGGTGGCACTGGTGGGCACAGGTGGGTGGGCACAGGTGGGTGGCACTGCTGGGCACAGGTAGGTGGCACTTCTGGGCACAGGTGTGTGACACTGCAGAGTGGCACAGGTGGGTGCACTGCTGGGCACAGGTGGGTGATCTGCTGGGCACAGGTGGGCGGAGCTAGTGGGCGCACTGCTGGGCCCAGGTGGGTGGAACTTGTGGGTGGCACTGCTGGGCACCGCTCTGACAACTGCCGGTTCTCGGCAGTACTTTCCTCACGATCTGACAGCGTGAGGAAAGTGCAGCCGAGAACCGGCACTTGCATTTCCCTGTGATCAGCGTGTCATTGGACACCGCTGATCACGTGGTAAAAGGCCGGTATGATTGGCCTTTTACCACATCACGTGATCAGCTGTGTCCGTAGGACACAGCGATCAGGGAGATCGCCGGGTGCGCGCCCCCTGGGGCGCGCAGGAGAGCGCGTTCTGGGAGGACGTCATATGACGTCCACCCAGAACTTGCCGGCCGCAGTGCAGCCATCATTCGGCTATCTGCGGTCGGCAACTAGTTAAAAGAAATTTAGCAGTTTCATGTTTTGTTGATTTAATATTTTCTACTGTTTTTAAAATTTTGTATTTTTTTTTTTTGAGGGGGGGGGTGCAGGTATCTGGTTTTGCCTGACATGCAAAATAGTCTAGCACCGACCCTGCCTATTATGACTTTATGTTACCATGATGTGTGGATCAGTGTGCTAACTAAACTAATACACCTTTTCATGGTCTTGTGTTGGGCTATACACATTCGTTCACCTGAACAGGAATGAAATGGCCCTTCTTCATACATGGAAAAGCATATGAAAGAAATGTTTTACATTCATCTAGATCAGCCTTTCTCAACCAGAGTGCCCAGGTGCCCTGGGGTGCCTTGAGATTTCTTCAGGGGTGCCTTGGCAAAATGTCCACAAATTGCCAAAAACTTGCATACAAGCCAGCGGGTGGAACAAGCCTGCCTTCTAGTTACACAAAGCCACAGGTTTTCATTGTGCACCATTACGACCTTCTAGCCGCCAGAGTCCTGACAACCAATGACATCATCAGTTGATAAGGAGGATGACGGTTGCCTGCACAGCATCTAATTTGACCCTCCCCTCCCCTCATTAGCTCAGTGATGAAGAAAAACTGAGGGAGAAGAGAAATATTGGAATACTAGTCAGTACCAGTGCGCAAAGGTTTTTTTTGCTTTGGAAGAATAAATCACCTCTAATGTTGGGTGTCCTACATATATGAATGTTGCTGTGTTATATAAAAGTAGAATAGTTTTTCACATTGTAGAATGGGGTACCCTTTCAAAATTATGGACAGTCTTGAGGCACCCCATTTTATAATTCGATGCTTTAAGACTGTCCATAATTTTAAAAGGTGCCTTGACTGAAAAAAGGTTGAGAAACACTGATCTAGATTCCTTTTACAAATTGAATTCCAGAGAGAGTGAGATCTGCCTATTGCAGCACCATAGTGATAATGATGTAGAGATAAACAAAGACCTGCCTACTGGGGATAGCACATTGTAATTACCACTTTACCCTGTGTGGAACGTGTCTGCTTGGCAGAACTCTTTTCATTTCTAAGCATGAGCAAAATTGGACCCCCCAGCAATACTTCAAGATGTACAAATAGTGGAGTCATTCGAATGCCATTAAAAAGGTGTTAGAATTGTGCAACATTGTAATGTATGTCAAATAACATGCTTTATGGTGAAATGATTGAACACTTGGATTTTTAGTGGAAACAATTATTATTCTTGGAAAATATACAAGATAAGTAATCAAAAACACAGATTTGTGCCCAATGTACTATATAAAGTGTTTATTGTAAGCTGGGGAGTTTCTTCAGACTTAGCAAAAGACTACCTAGAAATTATTGGGCACGATGCAGAACTGTTAAAGGGGACTTTTCAATAAATGTGAAATTTGCACATAGAAATTCCTGACGTCACAATATACAGCAACCATATACTTTAAAAGAAGCTGTACCTTTTCCTATTAAAAAGCAATTGTTAAAGTGGAACTACACTATCTGAGCACCACAAACCAAATACGCCTTTTATTTAATTTTTATTATTCAAGGCAAACTCACCCATCCATCCATGTCTCCATGCTTTATTTTGCTGAGAAATCATTTTGAAAAACACCCCCTAGCATTTCTGTCCAGATCCATCTTATAGCAGACCAGCACCCGACTCACACCAGTTTTTTTTTCAGCTCCGCTCATCTTAAAGTGGAACTGCGCTGCATCTAAGCACCACAAACCAAAAATGCTATTTAACCTCTTCCATACCGGGCACTTTTACCCCCTTCCTGCCTAGGCCATTTTTCAGGTTTCAGTGCTCTCACACTTTGAATGACAATTGCGCAGTCATACAACATTGTACCCAAACTAAAAATTTATCATTTTCTTCACACAATTAGAGCTTTCTTTTGGTGGTATTTAATCACCACTGGGGTTTTTATTTTTTGCTAAATTAACAAAAAAAGACCAAACATTTTGAAAAAAAAACATGCAAATAAATAATTGTTCTTCATAAATTTAGGCCAAGATGTATTCTGCTACATGTCTTTGGTGAAAATAACCCAAATTAGGATGTATTTTTTAGTTTGTAGGAAAGTTATAGAGTTCACAAACTATGGTAAAGATCTGAATATTGATCAATCCTGAAGTACTGACAGCCAATCTAATTTCTTGAGGTCCAAGAATGTCAGAACAGTACAGATATCCCCAAATGACCCCTTTTTGCAGAGTAGACAGTCCGACGTACTTCATAAGAGGCATGGCAAGTTTTTTTAAGTTGTATTTTTTTGTCATAATTTTTTGGAAAATGAAAAAATGAAAAAAATTATTTTCACTATTTTTTTTTACATACTGTCACCAGTGCAATACAGTGTCATCATATAACTGGCATGGCGGTGATCAGGGACACTGACTGGTGATAGTATGAAAAAAAACAATTATAATTTTTTTTAAGTTTTATTTTTTTTTTATTATTTTTATTTTTTTATTACATTTTTTTTCTTTTTTTTTTTCTTTTTTTTCATATTTCACTATGACCAAAGTAGTACAATGTTACCATAGTAACATTGTACTACTTTGGGGAAGTGATCAGTATGTTTTTTTGTTTGTTTTTTTACACAATTTGCTTATAGCAAAGAATTCTTTGCTATAAGCAAGCATTTTACCTGAATGACATTGATTCATTCAGGGTTTTTTTTTTGTTGCTTAGCTGTGATTTGGCCATGGCTAATCACATGACACAGCTGGGCTGTGATTGGCCCAGCTTGTGCATGTGATCACTGTGACCATTCTCAGCTAGACACACTAGTATACAATGGATGGCATGAATGAAGCCATCCATTGTATACAACTGTCATGTGACCTGCTGTGATTGGTCACAGCAGGTCACATGGTACCGGCAACGGGGCTGGTACTCAGATCTGTCATCAGCCGTGTCCGAGGTACACGGCCGGTGACTGATTGCGCCACAAATTGTGCATGCCCGAAAGGATGCCATATGGCGTCCACCCGGAAAGGATTTTTCCGGCTGCCATTCGGCCATAGGCCGGGCGGGTAGAGGTTAATTCATTTTTGATATTTAAAGAAAACTCACATATCCATCCTTGTCTCCATGCTTTATTTTGCTGAGAAATCATTTTGAAAAACAACCCCTTGTATTTTTGGCAGTGGCCATCTTGAATAAGGGCAGATGATTCATGTAGCATTTACTTCCTGGAGTCCATCTGCCCTTAGGTCAGGCTGAGCAGAGAACCCTCCCTCCTCTCTTGAAGACTCCTGGGATGTATTTGCCAAAGGAAACCAGGAATTAGCTGAAGAAATGTAAAACACATTTTTAAAACAAGTAAATATAATATACCTTTCTATCTATTTCTATCTAAAGCAGCAGGGCTTTTTTTCAGCGGGAACAGGGGGAGGGAACGCTATTAACGGGACATCCAGCACTGAATGTATGAAATGGCAAGAGGTGCTGAGGTGTGCTGGAGGGTCTATTGATGCTGTTGGATCTATTGTTGTTGGGTGTGGGGGGATCTCTTGATGAGGAAGGAGTCTATTATTGTTGAAGGGTCAATTGTTGCTGGGATGAATCTACTGTTGAGGGAGGGGTCTGTTGTTGCTGGTTGCTGGGAGATCTATTGTTGCTACCCAGGGTCTATTATTGCTGGATAGGATCTGTTGTTGCTGGGGGTGCTTTTGTTGCTGGCAGCAGGGGATCTATTTTACTGCTTTTTATGTTTTTAGAAAATTCCACAAAATTACACTTGGTTCTGTATTCACAGTATACTAAAAGGGTTGGTACTGGTAGGGGCGGAGAAAAGGGGCGACTCGGAAGGGGGGAGTTCCTACACCTATTCTCTGAGAAATAAAGCCCTGGCTAGCAGCATAAGAATTAAACAGTCCTTGATGATTGAGAGAGTGAAGTTCCATTTTAAGGTGGTATGTGCAGATTTCAGATCCAGTGGATCCAGCGTTGTCCCAATGAGATCCTCTCACACCCAGCCACAGCTCTGTCCCATGCCGCCAAGTTCTTTTTGACATCATTGACAGGCCCACCAGCTCTTCCTAGTACAGCAGGCCAGCCCCCCAATGACACGCCAATAGGCCTGACTATTTTACAAAACAAGGTAAAAAAAAAGAAGCAAAAAACCACAATGGAATACCTGTTGAGTGGAGAGGGAGGGGCTGGAGTGGAGCGACGTAGTGGAAGAGGGTGAAGGTCCACTTTAAGTAAAGGCAGATGATTCAGTTAGAATTTACGTCCTGGAATTCATCTGCCCTTAGATCAGGCATGAAGGCAGGAGGGTTTGCTTAGCTGAGAAAACATCTCCTCCCCTCCTGAGGACTCTCTGGATGCATGACATAATTTGCCTAGGCCTGGAAACCATGATGTAACTGAAGAAGTGTAGAAAAATATTTGAAACAAGTAAATATGATATAGTTTCCTATCTATTTACTAATGCTAGCATAAGGATTAAAAGAAGTCACCAGGGGCAGACTGACAACTCATGGGGCCCCCCGGGCAATAGGGGATCATGGGGCTCCTGTGTCCTTGCCCAAACCCAAACCACACCCAAAAAAGCCTATGAAAAAGGTACCAGGGGCATCTCATGGGGCCCCCTACTGACCCTGGGTCCTCGGGCAGCGCCCGAGTTCCCAAATGGTCAGTCCACCCCTGGTAGTCAGTTTGATTGAGAGAGTGAAGTTCTGCTTTAAGCTCCAGGCAAATGATCATGCATCATCAGTCTATTGCAGGTAAGTTGAATCAGTTCTATAGTTTATTCTCCCCAGATCTCACACTACAATATTGTGGGAGTCTGTAGCATGGGACTGATTTGTGTCAGATCTATGTGAACACTGTCTGAGCTGCACAGGCACCAGGATTTGCATGATTGTAGGATCTCTGAGCCAGCATCTCAGACAGTACAGAAAATAGATGCTGACCCTTTATGGTGCCTGAACAAAGATGACTCACCCCTTCTGGAGAGAAAAAGCAAACAAAGCCTTGTCAGTGAGAATAACGTGATTATTGTGAGAGGTAATAAATACCTGTAAGTGTTACACTTGCACATTACTTACCATGCATTTAACTGCTTTAAATGTCCCCCCTCCCACCTTCATAGTTGAACTCAAGCCTTACCTTTAGTCTTGCACAGTTGTATGGACTCTTCTTCTGCCCTGAAATTGCTTACCCTAATTTTACTGTACACTGCGAGCTTCTCACAGTGTGCACCACAAGCTGCAGCAAGTCAGATAGAGTCCTCATTTCAGTCCTGGAAGTCATCCACCCAACTTCTTTGATTTTTTTCAGGCACAGATTGTTGAGCCGGTAGGTGCCCATTTCAGCAGAAAACCAGTCAAAATTCAAGCTGCGTATGGCCAGTTTTAGCTTCTTCCATTCACACTTACTTTGTGGTTTAGAAGATTTGTCAAAATGGGCAAAACAACTGATCTACACTGACACACTCCAAGGCTAGGTTCACACCTATACAGGTTGTGTTTGAGCCGTTTCTGCATTGTATTTTGCGTTGCGTTTTGCATTTTTGCACCTGCTTTTTTGCTGCGTTTTTTATGTGTTTTGCTTTTTGTTTTTTTTAATTTTACATTTTTCTTGTTGCTAGGCAGATTTAAAATGCAACACGCCTAAAAAATGCATGAAAAACTAAAAAAAAATGCAGCAAAAACGCAATACATGCTTTTCTGCAGCGTTTCCATTGAAGACTATAGGACCAAAAACGCAAATTTTTGCATTCAAAAGAGTCTCTGACTCTTGCAAGATTTGTCAAAATGGGCAAAAACAACTGATCTGCACTGACACACTCCAAGGCTAGGTTCACACCTATACAGGTTGTGTTTGAGCCGTTTCTGCATTGCATTTTGCGTTGCGTTTTGCATTTTTGCACCTGCTTTTTTGCTGCGTTTTTTATGTGTTTTGCTTTTTGTTTTTTTTAATTTTACATTTTTCTTGTTGCTAGGCAGATTTAAAATGCAACACGCCTAAAAAATGCATGAAAAACTAAAAAAAAAAAACGCAGCAAAAACGCAATACATGCTTTTCTGCAGCATTTCCATTGAAGACTATAGAACCAAAAACGCAACTTTTTGCATTCAAAAGAGTCTCTGACCCTTTTCAAAAAACACGGATTGCATTTGAGCAGTTTCTACATTGTATTTTGAGTTTTTGCACCTGCGTTTTTGCCGCATTATGCATTTTGCAGGGGGGGTTTAATTTTTTTATTTTTCTTGTTGCTATGCAGATTTAAAATGCATAACAAAAGCAGCAAAAATGCAATTCATGCTTTTATGCAGCGTTTCCATTGAGGCCTATAGAACCAAAATTGCAACTTTTTGCATTCAAAAAAGTCCCTGACCTTTTCCAAAAAACGCATCAGGTGAAAACATGCAGATGTGAATGTGTCGCATAGGAAATCATGTTAAATGGACTGTACTGCATTTCTGCAAAACGCTGCAGAAAACGCATAGGTGTGAACCTAGGGTAAAAGTAGATTAGGAGTTCTGACTCCTGATTTCACTTGCTGGGTACCATATGATGCCTTTTGCCTGTATTTCCAATTAGAGAGTGCTGCCTGAGACAGGATTAACACTTTACCCAAGTATCCCTGATCCTCTCTATCCAGCTACAACTTTAAATCTACTATCATTTTGATTCAGTATATATATATATATATATATATATATATTCAGTATACTAGCTACTTTTCTTTTTTAGTAAATTGTATTATATCATTTTTTGGAAAATTAAATTGTACAAAAAGTCAGCCAGTTTTACTATTTTTGTTGAAATATAAAACTATAGTTTTCTCATGCTCAGTTCCTCTGGGTTTACATCATTTTCGTAAGCCCCAGGGTGTTTCTATAATGTGAGACATTTGTAACCTTGCATTCTTAAAATCCATTATCTGTGTGGTATGGATGATGATGAAAAATGGTTTTCTCAGATTTCTCCATTAAGTGTACCAGGTTAAACCTGAAAAACAGGTTATGGTGACCTTTCTGTTACCATGGTTGTGCTGGCCGTGTAATTTCCTGCAGTAGTGCTGAAACACTTGGGTCACATAACCAAGACCAAGACGTGGACATTCATGAATGGGGCTCATCAAATTAGGACAAACACTGATTCGGCACTTACCGATTCTCCTGATTTTTGTGTAGATTTGTGTGATCTGTTGGGAGTTATACAGTTAGAAATTCAAACATGATGAATTGTATAATTCTCTGCAGACTGAACAACTCTGCGTAGCGCTGACCCCATCAAGTGCCACTGGATTCAATGGGTTTTACCCTATAGTGCAGAGGCAGCCAGGCACACAACAACAGTTCACTCACTCCGGCTCAATAATCTGTCTAGGGCAGTGGTTCTCAACCTTCCTAATGCCGTGACCCTTTAATACAGTTCCTCATGTTGTGGTGACCCCCAACCATAAAATTATTTACCCAGTAATTATAATTCATGAGTGTCATTTTACCTCCAATACTGCTGCTTTCAACACAGTAGCTGCTTTTAACAGAGTAGCTGCTTTCTACACAGTAGCTGCTCTTTACACATCGGAAATACAGTTGCAAGAAAAAGTATGTGAACCCCTTGGGATTAGATGTTGTCATGGTTTAATTGCACATAACATGTAAACATTCACAGTGCAGGGAGGAAAAAGTATGTGAGGCCCTAGCTTAATGACTTCTCCCAGAGCTAATTGGAGCCAGGAGTGAGCCAACCTTGACTCCAATCAGTGTGATGATATTGGATGTGTTGCTGACAGCTGTCCTGCCCTTAGAAAACACACACCTGTTTTGGGTTTACTGGTTTCAAGAAGCACTGTCTGATGTGAACCATGCCTTGCAGAAAAGAGCTCTCAGAAGACCTACAATCAAGAATTGTTGACTTGCATGAAGCTGGAAAGGGTTACAAAAGTATCTCCAAAAGCCTTGATGTTCATGTGTCCACGGTAATACAGACTGTCTACAAATGGAGAAAGTTTAGCACTGTTGCTACTCTCCCTATGCGTCGTCGTCCTGTAAAAATGACTGCAAGAGCACAGAGCAGAATGCTGCATGAGGTAAAGAAGAATCCCAGAGTGTCAGCTAAAGACCTACAGAAATCTCTGGCACATGCTAACATTTTTGTTGACACATCTACAATAAGGAAAACATTAAACAAGAATGGAGTACATGGGAGGACACCACGGAGGAAGCCATTGCTGTCCAAAAAGAATATTGCAGCACAATTGAAGTTTGCAAAAGAGCACCTGGATGTTCCACAGCACTACTGGCAAAATATACTGTGGACAGATGAAACCAAGATTGAGTTGTTTGGGAAGAACATACAACACTATGTGTGGAGAAAAAAAGGCACAGCACACCAACATCAAAACCTCATCCCCACTGTAAAACATGGCGGAGGGAGTATCATGGTTTGGGGCTGCTTTGCTGCCTCAGGGCCTGGGCGGATTGTTGTCATTGATGGGAAAATGAATTCCAGAGTTTACAAGACATTTTGCAGGAAAACGTACAACCATCTGTCCGCCAATTGAAGCTCTGCAGAGGATGGGTGATGCAACAGGACAATGACCCAAAGCATACAAGTAATTCAACAAAACAATGGCTGCAACAGCACAGAATACGCCTTCTGGAGTGGCCCAGTCAGAGTCCTGACCTCAACCCGATTGAAATGCTGTGGCATGACCTTAAGAGAGCGATTCACACCAGACATCCCAAGAATATTGCTACACTGAAACAGTTTTGTGAAGAGGAGTGGTACAAAATTACTCCAGATCATTGTGCAGGTCTGATCTGCAACAACAGGAAACGTTTGGTTGAGGTTATTGCTTCCAAAGGAGGGTCAACCAGTTAATAAGTCCAAAGGTTCACATACTTTTTCCTCCCTGCACTGTGAATGTTTACATGTTATGTGCAATTAAACCATGGCAACATCTAATGTTTGTGTAGTATTATGTTCAGCAGACTGTGTTCTTCTATTGTTGTGACTTAGATGACGTTCAGAGTACATTTTATTCCCAATTCATGCAAAACTCCACGTAATCCCAAGGGGTTCACATACTTTTTCTTGCAACTGTATGTGTTTTCTGATGGTCTTAGGGGACCCCTGTGAAAGGGTCGTTCGACCCCCAAAGGGGTCGTGACCCACAGGTTGAGAACCACTGGTCTAGGGGATGTTCTTTTTTTATTTATTGTTGAAAGATGTAACTGGGAAGGACACTGGGATACTCCAAAACATCAAAGCACACATTTTTCAGAGGACACTTTCTCTAGATCAGGGGTCTCCAACATTTCTAAGGAAAGGGGCAACTTACTGTTCTTCAGGCTCTTGGGGGGCCGGTCTGTGGCCAGTGGAAGCAGAAAATGTTGCCGGCCTCAGTGCCCCATCATTGGTTTTAATGGGTGGAATAATATCCCATTATTATCAACGAGAAGAATAATGCCCCATTGATGGCGTCAGTAAAGGGACTGGTGCCCCATCATTGGTGAAGCAAAAAGAAAGAGCGCACCAACCGTGTGCATTACCTCAGTAAAACTATGAATTTATTAAATAAAAAATATATATACTCACAAACAAGGAAGTATAACAAGCATAAACAGATCATCAAAGGAAATTGAAGTGTAGAGCCAGTGTGAGTCATATCATGAGGGTAGACTCTCAAAGTGAGGCTGACGCGTTTCGAAGGGGGACCCTTCTTCATCAGAGCTAACAACACAATGAGCGCCCTCCACCATATATACCTTGGGACTGAATGTAAGCCCTCCCATCTGGGCAGGGCCGTCCCCGGCCAGGAGGAGGGGCAACGGTGTCATCAAAACTTGCCAGCAACACTAATACACATCATTTGATGTAAGAAACAAATATGCGATCATGAAACACGAAGAATCAAAATGAATGGAGAACACATACAAGTCTAAAAAAAATATATATATATATATATATATATATAAAATATATTAAATGATAAATGCATATATATAAAAACAAATGATGATGGATGCATGCATATAATGCCTTATTGCACCGTTCTGTTGTGTGGGGGATAAAGGCAAGCAAAGGGCCACATCCAGTCTCCCAGTTTGGAGACTACTGCTCTAGTTGAATTCAACAGAGTCTTTCACTCCCAGCTGTAGACCAGGAGAATGGTAGAGCATGAGTAGGACATGTAAGTAGACTGGAACAGTCTAGGTTTCCTGCAGCTCACGACCGCAGGGTAGGTTTTAATGGTCATTGGGAGCAGACTGGAATAGTCTGAGTTCTTGCAGCTGAAGATCACAAGATGAACGTTAGGCATAACGGAGCCGTTTGTAACATCCACATATACCTGTGCAATCAGCAGAAGTGGAATGTTAGCTAGTAATAGTCAGATTCCACAGAACTTGCTCTGTAATGTTGAAGACATTACACAGCTTATCCAGGCTACTTTAAGTCCTTATGCACACTGGACGTTTTGTTAAGGCTGGTAACATTAGCTGTGTAAAGTCATATTAACAAACGTGAGTTTTTCAGCTTTTTTTTAGCATTTTTGCATTGGCGTTTAGCTGCTTTTAGCAGTTTTTAACATTTTGTTGACCAAAAAAAAAATTTTTTTTGTTAAAAAAAGTCCAAAAATGCAGGTGTGCTGCATTTTACCACATTTTGCCATGTTTTTCAGCATTAGAGTGTTTTTACAGCTAAAACACTCCTCTAGAAACCCACTAGTCCTGGGGTTTTTTTTCAGCCAAAAAATGTTGATTACAGTCTATGTGTGCATGGACCAATAGGATAACATGCTGGGGGGTTTACTAATATTCAATAGAGACGATGGGACTTTCAGGGTGCATGAACATGAAAACCAAACATATTAAAAAGCTACACAATTTTTATTTCATATTTTTTTAAAAACAAAAAAAGGAAAAAATACAGAAACATAAAAACAATTTCAGTACTAAGAGTGGAACTGAGATTCAAACTTGATTATATAATTGTAGTTATTCCCTACATGTTTTGCCCTCACGGGCTTCTTCAGGTGAAATTTGTGAAGAGATTTCAACCGCCGAGGCAGTCTAAAGGTATATCAAAAAGAATTATACGATTACCAAACAACTTTAATATATCCAATACAAAGTATTTAATCAAATATATATATGGGACTCAATGGCTCACCCTGGATGTGAAAGCTGGGGGGTTTACTAGCTGTAGAAAAAACATCAAAAGCCAAAAACAGCAGCCGTAAAAACGTCAAGTGTGCAAGAGGACTAAGTCTAATGAGTGTCCTGAGCATGAACAATTCCAACACTGATACTTCAATCCCCATTACTTTTCAACCACTAATATTAGTTATTATTGCTAAGTTTAGTCTCAGAATGGCCATAATATATAATGGATTTCCCTCATTCATTTTCTTGAATTTCACTCTTTATCATCACTTTTAAAACTGTGATAGCAGCTGCATCATGATCAACCACACTGTATTATATTCTAATTCTTGTTAATGCATCACTTTGTAATCAACTTCAACTGTGGACTTGTGCACAGCTGACTTTTATATTAAATTACTTTCTAAAAAAAAACTGTTGTAAAAATGCAAAAGAATTACAAGTCAGTTAAGTGGAAAATTTGGGCCTAGAATGAAAGGAGAACCAGATGCTTGGTATTCAATCACTGTGAAATAAAAGCACACCATGTGCTGCTCAGTACCTTTCACAGTGCATCGGGATATCTCCTACTCCATTATAACCATACTATATAAATATCAAGTCACAAAAATTCTACATTATATATGTTGGGTAGATGGTATACTGTATTAAAGACCATTTCTTCTGTGCTTCCCCTATATATGTGATCAAGCCTGTACTGGATGGACCGTGAGAGAGAGGTGGAGATTGGTGGGTCTATTAACATTGGATGTGATTTGACCTCATGAGTGTGCAATGTCGTGCTTTCCAATGGTGTAATTGACTATCTTTCATATTTTGTCTGGAGTTCAGTTTTAATGCCGTAAATTCATTCACGAAGTGCAAACACATTGCACTGGCAGGGCTCATTAAAATAGGTCCAGCACTTTGTTCTGCCCTCCTGTAACCTGAATTCAGCCAACAGCTGAAGTCACTCAGCCACTCCAGACTCTGGGGTGATCCTGACTTTAAAGTCGGCATCTATCCAAATGTCTGTACCGGCAGCTGGCTCAGCCTCATAGTGTGCTGTTGAGAACCTGAGCCAGCCATTCCCATACCCCCTCCACAGTCTAGTGCTCCAGTGAGCACTGAGAGAGCAAAGCAAAGAGGCAATGACTGACAATCACTGGCACTCTGCTCACTGAAGATGGAGAACTGAGTGATCAGTGGTCTTTGATTGTACAGTTCTTAGTCTTAGAGGCGGCGGGGTACAGATGCAGCATCAGACAAATGCTGCATCCATTTATGTGAGTATGATTGTTTTGGGGTTTTTTTTTATCACAAAATGATTTTACCTAGTGAATTGTTTTTTGACATTACTTTACGTATAGACTGGCAAGTTGAATTCACTAGGCAGGTTAGGGTGCAGAGTCTATCAGTGAATATTACAGTTAGGGTCTGTGTCAATGGGCTTCAAGAAGCAAATACTGCATGCTTTTGACATCAGTTTGAGACACTTCTGAGATCATTTAGAATTCATTGCAGGTGCAGTTGACCTTCTTCTTACCCATGTATGATCTGCTTCAGCTGCTTTACCATTTCCATAGTGAACAGAAGCCCGATCAAAGCAGCCCTTAGAGAGTAACTGTTTTGAGTTTCAAGTGAAACTGAAAGTTAGAAGATGCAGAGGTATTTCCTTCTTGTTTTAATGTGGTATACCAATTTCATCATGGAAAATCATTGGCCTCAACCTAGAACTCTGCAAACTTAGATCAAAAGATATATGTGTACATATAGAAACCGGAATGTCACTCTCTTAGTTGTTAAATGTTGTTTGTCTATTCTTTGACTAGATAAGGTCCTGTTAATAGCTTGCTTAAATTCACAAAATAAAGTGTACACTGATTGGATTCTTTCCATGACAAATTGCAATAGAGAAAATGGAAACATTACTTAAAGCTGAACTCTGGGCAGGACTATCCTTAGATTATATAAATGGCCGTTTCTTACCTGACACTATTCTTTAGCTCTTTTCATACAAGTGCACTGCCTCTTCTAAATATTTCTTTAAATCAGTGCTCAATTATGCTCTGTCATCTTGATTTACTTTTTACAAAACAGGTAGCTGAGATCCTTGCTATTCCCCTGGCCATCCGTCTTATAACTACCCCTCAGTAGTTCTCTGTTAGAGCAAGCAGGACATCCTCATGCTGCTACTCAGTGTGGTGACCCTCCAACTCCCATAGTGTTTTTTGAAGGACAGGTCAGGAAACTTCTGCAACCTCACACTGTAATCCCAGCCATTCACAAATATTGCCATAGAATCATTGGAACTGTAGTTTGAAATTGCAGAGCTGCTCAGAGAGTGGTTGTAATGTACCTATTTCTCTGATCCCCCCTCCACCCAGTCAGCACTGTTTAACCACTTGCCGTCCGCCTGCTGTTTATAAACGGCAGGACGGTGGCACTCCAGGGGCGGGTTGCCGTTCATAAATGGCACCCGCCATTTCTAGCTGTGCGCACTCCCTGGGAGTGCGCAGCACCGTGAATCGGTGCCCGCTGTGTCCTCCGAACACAGTGAAACACCGATTGTCGGACGGGACCTCTGTACGAGGTCCCGATCATGTGATCACTGATTGGCCAATTAGTGATCACATGCAAAGTAGTAAGCAAGATGTCACTGGTGATATCATTGCTTACTATGTGTGAAATCTGTGAATGATCACAGAGATCACATGGTACAAGGCTATTCACAACAGCATTGTACCATGTGACAAGCTGTGACCAATCACAGCTCACTCAGTAGTTCTCAATGGCTGCAAGAATGCAGACAGAGAGAAAGAGAAATTATTGCTTTTACATCCTATATGGGTATAAAAGCAATCGCTGTAAAAAAAAAAAAATCTTCATCACCCCCCACAAGTAGTACAGTGTCACCATGGTGACACTGTACTGCTAGGGTGACAGTATGTAAAAATAAATACATAAATAAATAATATAAAAAAATAAAATAAAAATGTAAAAAAAAGTTTAATAATTATAATTTTTGGTTATAAACTAATTTGGCTTTTTTTTTTTTTTTACTAAAAAGATAACGGAATACATTTTGGCAAAGATTTATGATGAAAGATTATTTATTTGCAAACTTTTATAAGAAATACACTTTTTTTCAAAATTTTTGGACTTTTTGGACTTTTTCATTTACATAGCAAAAAAAATAAAAATCCCAGCGGTGAATAAATACTACCAAAATAAAACTTTATCTGTCTCAAAAAAATGGTACAAAATTCATATGGGTACAGTGTTGCATGACCGCGTTTAGTAGTATCCCAGAGTTCACTTTTAAAGTAGATAAAGTAAGGAAGAGTATAACCCCTATAAAGTTTATTTTTGCCATCTGTGTCCCATTGGGGAGATTTCCCTACACTTCCTGTACCAAAGCCAAAAAAGGAAGTGAGAGAAAATCCCTCTAAAGCAAAGGAATCCCTTGTTGTCTTTGAGGTCACCAGAACTAGTGTACCCTTTGGAAGAGATCTCCACTATCCTTGTTCTGGGAGAGCCCAAAATTTGGGATTTTCTTTTACTTTCACTTTCACTTTACTTTTACTTTCACTTTAGGACAATTAGAGAAAGCACACACAGCAATAAAAATGCAAGTGTTCTAATACATCTCCACTCAAATTTAGTACAAAAACACTGCCACCTATTACTCCGATATTATCCCACACAGTTAAAGTGCTCCAACCTGATTTTCTCTGTCAGGCAGTGGTATGGTGCTTCACTGAGCCAGACAAGCAGTCTCCATCTGCTTCCCAATAGATATGATTAAGGTCTTCTTCTGGACTGAAACGCATTAGCGTGGGTCTATGGAACATTTTACTACTTGTTCTCAAAAAAGAAGATTTTTGTTTATTTTCACCATGTTGCCAACATTCGTTTATGTATTACTCTGATACTGGTTTTAAAAAATCCAAATGCTTTGGGTCCAAATTTGTACAACCAGAGTTTAACTTCAATTATGGCAAATGTAAGACAGCTTGAATGAAAACCAGTTTGGTGATGATTGCGGGAATATCATTAACATACGGAGTGTAGCAGCAATAGTCCTACTCAGGTCAGTGCATATTCTGCCCCTGAAATACATCATTGTGTCTTCTACTCTTTTATTTCCCAACTTCAATTGCTATCTCCTCTGTTCCATTTATATCTCTCTCTCTGTACCTTACCCTTTCACTTTTTTACTTTCTTTGTCTTTCCTCCTTACTTTGCACTTCTAGTTTTTCTTACACTCTGATCAGGGGTGCCAAACACTACAACCAGTGAATAACCTGTTCAACATGGGCCATATAGAAAACACCACACTAGTATTTCAGCTGAGGTTCCCTAAGCATTTGTATTACAATTAGAGATGAGCGAATCGAACATGACGAAGTGGAATTCGTTCCGAAGATTTGGAAAAATTCTATTCGCGACGAATCCGAAGATTAGCAAACTTCGGATGCACGAATCGAATTTTCCCAAAAATGGCGGCGACATGTGTGGCGACGGAGAAAATGGACAGAGAAGATTGGGCGGGGATCTCTGGGAAGGCGCGCAGACAAGGCGCGCTGACCCATAATGCATTCATGACATGTGATCGCATTAGCCAATCAGCAGCCAGCCAGCACTGTGTAATGGTGGAGCTATAAATCGCGGCCATCTTAGAATTCTCCATTAGCCTCCGGTCATTCAAGAGATATGATCTTCTTCGCACCCACGGCATTACCTCATAAAATTTCTGCATTGCATCTGCAATCACAACGCTGACTTCCCGGATCGCCACTCAGCCATTGGACTCTTGATAGTCGTCTCCCCACACTGCTGCTGGGGGGACTTTTTAACCTAGGCCTGTGTATGGCCTTCAATTGAAGCTGCTTCCGCTCCGCCACTCTGCCATTGGACTCTTGATAGTCGTCTCCCCACACTGCTGCTGGGGGGACTTTTTAACCTAGGCCTGTGTATGGCCTTCAATTGAAGCTGCTTCTGCTCCGCCACTCTGCCATTGGACTCTTGATAGTCGTCTCCCCACACTGCTGCTGGGGGGACTTTTTAACATAGGCCTCTGTATGGCCTTCAATTTAAGCTGCTTACGCTTCGCCACTCTGCCATGGGCCCCTGTACCGCCTCCTCTTGCTGCTGCCGGGTCCAGAGTGTGTCATGGGTCCCTGTACGGCCTCCCATTGCTGCTGACTTCATCGCCAGACTCTGCCATGTGCCACTTTCAGGTCTCCTTACACTGTTGGTGGGTTCCATTTTGTGATAGGGTGCTGTATGGCCTTCCATTGCTGCTGCCTCCACCGCCACCCTGCGCCATGTGCCTCTGTCGTCTGCTCACGCTGCTGACGGCTTCCGCTTTTTAACCTAGGCCTGTGTATGGCTTCAGAATAATGCTGCCTACACCGCCACCCTGCGCCATGTGCCTCTGTCGTCTGCTCACGCTGCTGCCAGGTCCATACTGATTCATGGCCCCCTGTACCGGCTCCTCATGAACGTGGTTCAGCGGGTTTGCATCACTTAACGGCAAATCGTTGACAAACGCTGGGACGTTCAGTGTTGTGCGCATTAAGCCAGACACCAAAGGGCAGCACAGACCTGTTATTATTCGCTCAAGCATGGCTGAACAAAACCAGTCTCTACCACAAATTGGACCCAGACCTGCCCAGGGTCTCGTAAGTAGATTGCACGGAGGAGTAGAGTTCGTTATTGGAATTAACTGTGAGGGACTTTTAAACCTAGGCCTGTGTATGGCCTTCAATTGAAGCTGCTTCTGCTCCGCCACTCTGCCATTGGACTCTTGATAGTCGTCTCCCCACGCTGTTGCTGGGGGGACTTTTTAACATAGGCCTCTGAATGGCCTTCAATTTTTGCTGCTTACGCTCCGCCACTCTGCCATGGGCCCCTGTACCGCCTCCTCATGCTGCTGCCAGGCCCGTAATCTGCCATGGGCCCCCGTACCGACTCCTCATGCTGCTGCCAGGCCCGTAATCTGTCATGGGCCCCTGTACCGCCTCCTCATGCTGCTGCCAGAACCAGAGTGTGTCATGGGTCCCTGTACGGCCTCCCATTGCTGCTGTCTCCATCGCCACACTCTGCCATGTGCCACTTTCAGGTCTCCTCACACTGCTGGTGGGTTCCATTTTGTCATAGGGTGCTGTATGGCCTCCCATTGCTGCTGCCTCCACCGCCACACTGTGGCTCCACACTCTGGTTTTGGCCCCGTGACTGCCCAAATGAGTGAAGTGTGCGGTGATTCTAAGATCGACGGCACTCATCTGCATGTCATACTGACTGACAGTATTATTTCTCTTCCCCAGCAGACTCCAAGGGCATTTAAATTAAAGGTACAGTGTTCTGCACTAATATAAAGGCTCTCTGAAGCCTAGAAACACCCTTTTTATAAGTTAAATTCGCAGCAAATATATTCGGCTCGAAGCGAATTTATTTGGCGAATTCGGCGAATCAGCCGAACCGAATTTTTGAATAATTCGCTCATCTCTAATTACAATACCAATATATCCTCATTGCCAATATACAATATATATATATATATTTATACACACACACTGTATTGGGACACCCCTCCAAATCATTGAATTCAGGTGTTCCAATCACCTCCATGACCACATGTTTATAAAATCAAGTACCTAGGCATGCAGACTGCTTCTACCAACATTTGTGACAGAATGGGTCGCTCTCAGAAGCTCAGTGAATTCAAGTGTGGTACTGTGATAGGTTGCCACCTGTGCAATATATATATATATACACTGCTCAAAAGAATTAAAGGAACAATTTGAAAACACATCAGATCTTATTGGGGAAAAATATCATGTTGGATATCTATATATGATATGGACAGGGTAATGTGTTAGGAACATAAGGATGCCCCATTGTTTGATGAAAATGAAACTAATCAACCTACAGAGGACTGAATTCAAAAACACCACGAAAATCAAAGTGAAAAAATGATGCAGCCGGCTGGTCCATTTTGCTGAAATTTAATTGCAGCAGCTCAGAATGGTACTCAATAGTTTGTATGGCCCCACGTGCTTGTATGCAATACATCCATCCATGAAATTTCCTTGCTTCTAAATATTCCATGGTCAACTGTTAGTGGTGTTATAACAAGGTGGAAGCAACTGGGAACAACAGTAACTCAGCCACGAAGTGGTAGGCCATGTAAAATGACAGAGCTGAAGCGCACAGTGCGCAGAAGTCGCCAACTGTCTGCAGAGTCAATAACCAAAGACCTCCAAACTTCATGTGGCCTTCAGATTAGCACAACAGTGTGTAGAGAGCTTCATGGAATGGGTTTCCATGGCCGAGCAGCTGCATCCAAGCCTTACATCACCAAGTGCAATGCAGAGCAGAGTTTGGTATAGGGTGATTATGGTGTGGGATTGTTTTTCAGGGGTTGGGCTTGTCCCCTTAGTTCCAGTGCAGCGAGCTTCTAAGGCATTACATACCAAGTATATATCTTTACTTTCAATACTCCAACAAAGGATGCAGATGCTGCTGTACTTTTTTTGCAGTTTTCTCGTGATGAAAAAATCTAGTGTTAGTCAGGCATCCATTCCCTACATTAATTCATTTTTAACACTCAAAAATTTTATTCCATTTCTTTAGCATGTTGTGATTCCACTTACTTTATGGAATGAGTTAAAAGGGTACAACAAAAAATATTTGACTGTATGAGTCATTATTGAATTCAGGACTTTTTAATGAAAATGCCACATAACTACCAACTAATATAATAAACTATTGTTAGACATAGTGTTAGGGTTAGGTGATTCTGTTTTGAAATACGAAACAAGACCCACACAAAAGGTAAAATGATGGGTTACTTAGTACCCTTGTGCTATGTTGAAATATTTTGCCATGTGTTAAGCTGGCTACAGTCAGATCTTTTATTATATTTAATATTTTAGATCCACGACTGTTGACCAGGACACTATGGAACTATAAGGTTCCTCCGCAGATTTCTAGGGGTTCCTTGAGCTGTGACTAGTTGATCTCCCATGTAATGTGGTCTGCACAGTTCCGGGGGTACAAATGTACAATTCTCAATGTACATGTTCCTGAAAAATGGCTGTGATTATAAGTGACCACCGGCTGAAAAAACAAAGATATTAAAAGTAAAAAGTATGTCACCAGCACACCAAGGATCTTCAGAACAGGTCCAAAGTTTTATTCAATGATCACATCATAATTACAGAGGCAATGTTTTGCAGCCATGCAGGACCCCTTCATCAGGCAGGTGACGATGGTCCAAGAGGTCATGAAGGGGTCCTGCGTGGCTCTGAAACGTTGCCTCTGAAATTATGATGTGATCGCTGAATGAAGCTTTGGACCCGTACTGAAGATCCTTGATTAGCTGGTAACATACTTTTTGCTCTGAACAATTCCAGGGCCAACACCACTTAGTAGAGCCAGCGGCATGACAGCAATGACCTTTATAGCTACAATAACAACAATTACCAAAACCTGTATGGTGAGTCCATACCTAAGCAATTCATTACAATTGCATACAGTCAGCTAAACAATAACACTACACAAATATATACAATTTTACTGACCTGTCAGATCAACAAAGTCTGATTGTGTGAGGCCATCATTAGGTGTCTGTTGTGACCACTTCAGTGCTTTGTGACATTTTTAATTAAAGGTAGACTAATGAATATTATATTCAGTGCAAGAAGTTACATGTTTACAGTATATTAAGGCAGCACACACTCACAACAGCATGTTTGCCATAGTTAGCTTATGCTGAGCATACATGAAAACTGGAGGAAAGAACAATTGAAGGTTTGACCATAACAATTAACTTGAATTTACTTCTGAGGTTCTAATCTAGAAAAATAATAGTTCCATCCAGTTGACTGTATCACCTTGCATTCCAGTTTGTTGACATGAAGGATATTGGGATTAAATATCTGCAAGGAATGTAAAATATTCAGAATAACCGTTGTTTACCAAGTATGAACACACATTATGAAATAGGAAGTTAGCAAACAGTTGGTTTTAACAGAGAAACTGAAAGTTTTACACAATTATAAATGAATCACTTTGGTTTCTTAAAGGAGACGTACAGCCAAAGCTCTTTTGGCTGTATTCCCCTCTGGTTCACTGGAGTGCAGTTCGTTCTGCACTCCTGTGACCCGTTTTCAGCTGACAGCCCCTCACTCAGCACCTCCAGGCTGGGGAAAGATCCCAACTTTAAAGTCAGGATCCTCCCCAGAGTCTGGAGCGGCACCTGGCTCAGCCTCTCAATGATCTGCTTAAATCGCTCCCTCCCCCTCTACAGCCCAGCTCTCTGCTCAAAGCGGTGGTAAGAACTCAGTGATCAGTGGTCATGTGATCGCTGAGTTCTCACACTTACAGCAGGCAGGGGACAGATGCAGCATCAGACCAATAGCTCCCCCATACTCAGAAGTGGGATCACTGGTAATGCAAATTTAATTGGGGAAGGGGGGGGTGAGTTGGGCCTTTAGAATCATACTGTCACAGAGCCGCTCAGATTGGCCCTGTACACTATGTCTGTGATTGACGGGCACAGCAGCAGCCTTAGGGTAACTGTGCAGTGCTGCTTTTAAATGGTGCTGGGGAAAAAAGTTTGTACCACTTTACCATTTAACGATAGATAGATAGATAGATAGATAGATAGATAGATAGATAGATAGATAGATAGATAGAGATTCTGTAAGATAGATAGATAGATAGATAGATAGATAGATAGATAGATAGATAGATAGATAGATGGATAGAGATTCTGTAAGATAGATAGATAGATAGATAGATAGATACATAGATACATAGATACATAAACAGATGAATAGAGATTCTGTAAGATAGATAGATAGATAGATAGATAGATAGATACATAGATAGATAGATAGATACATAGATAGATACATAGATATATTTTGGGTAAAGTTGCACAGCCGTTTTTATCTACAGACATCGCTTATTTGCACAGGCAGTTTATTGGTAAAGGTGAACTATGCATTTTATGAATGTAATAGAACTGTGTTCTATTAGAATTATCCAATCAAGTGCAAGCAAAAAAAATTTTTTTTTATTCACCTTGCACGTGATTGGATATTCAAAGTCAGCACAGCTTCATCATGTTGAGTCACCGGTCACACCGCTGCAATTTAAAATCATGCAATATCAGCACAATTTCAGGTGAGATTTCTGAAGACTTTATTTCTACTTGCAAAGATTTTCAAGGAATGTTTGCAATTTGCAACGCGATTTCCATTATATTCTATGTATGTGAAATCGCATCAAAACTGCAGAAGAAGTAATGCAGGAACAACTTTAGAAATTGCTCTGCAGGAAATCGCAGCAAATGTTAAGACACTGACATTCACATTAATTAGAAGCGATTTCAGGTGCGATTTCAATTCGCAAATTGCACCTGAAATCTCACCAGTGTGACAGGGCACTTACTAAGTTATTAGACCATTCACTTTACAAATAGAACATTCACTTTGCTAAGTGAGCAGCCACTACTCCTTTAGTAAGTCTGGCCAACTGAACACAATGGAAAGATTAATCCATTAACCTCCCTGGCGGTATTCCCGAGTGTAGCTCGGGGTAAAGTTTCAGCACCACAAGCGGTAACCCCGAGCTACATTCGGGAATACCTTGCAGCGCTACTCCGCTATCTCTTCTTCACTTACCTTGTCCTGCGCTCCTGCGATGTCCTCCCTGCAGCGTCCCCTGCAATGTCCTCTGGCCGATGCTGGCATCTGTCTTCTGGGTTCCGTCCCCTGCGACGTCGCGACGTACGGGGGATGGAACTGGAGGGAAATTTGAAAGTTGTAAAAGTGACATTCACTAAATACACTAAAATCACATAGTAAAACATTACTGTATCAAACCATTTCACATACATTTTGTCCCTAGTGCTTTGTCCTGTGCCCTGCCTGCATTTTTACTGTTCTTTCTGCCTGGAAACTGAGAAATGTCCATGGCGTCCAAAAAGCGTCCCTTTAGGTCAAAAGTGGTTTTAGACCAGCTAGAGAACAGCGATAGTAAATTAGAATCACTTGCAGAATTGAGTGATAATGATTCGTGGGGGAATTCATCATCAGACACTGAAAACGATTTTGCGACTTTGCTCAGTGATGTGCGAACTTAAATTTATTATTATATTATTATTTTTTATGATTATTTATTAAATTATAATTTATGATTTTGTGTTTCAAATTTGATCATACCCGGGATGTTTACTAGACTTTTGTTCAGACAGTTTCAGTGAGTTATTCCTAAAAATTACAGGCCTGCAATAAAAAAACTACATATTCCCATGCAAAAAAATATACCGCTTTGAGCACAGAAATATGGACATAATCAGACCGCTAGGGAGGTTAATCTACTCCTCAGCTCACCCCATGAATTTCCTCACATATAACCGATTTACTAACAGACACATCAGTCTGGATGTCACACCACTTCCTAAAACTCAATCTATCCAAAACTGAGCTCATAATATCTCCTTCCCCACCTGCCCCTTCTCCTGATTTCTTCTTCAAGATCAATGGAACAAATATCAACCCATCCCCACATGCCAGGGTGCTAGGTGTAACTCTGGATTCTGAATTATCCTTTCAGGCCCACATCCAATCCCTGTCCAAATCATGCCGCCTCAACCTCTGCAACATCTCCAGAATACACCCCTTTTTAATTAATGGTACCACAAAGCTCCTAATTCACTGCACTTTTACAATTACTGCAACTCCCTCCTCATTGGCTTACCTTTACATAGGCTATCCCCCCTCTAGTCCATCGTGAATACTGCTGCCAGGCTCATCCACCTTACCAACCGTTCAGTGTCTGCTACCCCTCTCTGCCAATCCCTCCACTGACCTCCAATCAGTGTCCTCTACCCCTCTCTGTCAATCCCTCCAGTGGCTTCCAATAACCCAAAGAATAAAATTCAAAATACTAACAACTTACAAAGCCATCCACAACCCCCAGCTATGTCACCAACCTGGTCTCAAAATATCAACCAAACCGCTCTCATCGATCCTGCCAAGATCTTCTGCTCTCTAGTTCCAGTGTCACCTCCTCCCATGCTCACCTACAGGACTTCTTCTGAGCTTCTCCCATCCTATGGAACTCCCTACCCCAATCTGTCTAGCTATCTCCTAATCTATCCATCTTTAGACGATCCCTGAAAACCTTTCTCCTTAAAGAAGCCTATCCTGCTTCTAACGAGTAAACTGCCTTTGATTTCCTCCATCAGCTTATCCCACACAGCTATTACCTTTTGTATCACTCAACCCTTCCTCCTAAACTGTAAGCTGTAATGAGCAGGGCCCTCTGTGTCCTCTTGTATCAAATAATATTGTAACTGTAATGTCTACCTTCTTTTTGTAAAGCACTGCGCAAACTGTTGGTGCTATATAAATCCTGTATAATAATAATACAGGTGGGGGGTTGAGTGTTTACAGATATGGGGGGGGGCTAAGTATGTACAGGTGTGGGAAGGGGGGCTGAGTAAGCTCTAACAAGCAGGGCTCTCTGCTTCCTCTTGTATTTCAATATTTGTATTAATTTATAAACAGTTTAAGACAAGAGCAACAAAACACGCCCATGCAGGGGCTATCAATTGCACATAAAAAAATTCGAAAAAACAGTGATCTAACACCAACAGAGCAAAAGGTGCGCCCACGCAGGGGCTATCAATGGTGCATAAATTACAAAAATATTAGCATAACACCTACAGTAACTAAAGACAGCTATCCACTGCCACACCAAAAAACACAGAAAAAGAAAAGGAAAGAGGACTACAAAAGAAAAAAGATAACAAGACCAAGAGCAGGGGTCCCAGAATGCCAATACCAACGAGCAACATCACAACCCCAGACTAGCTGGGGGGAGCGAGGGAAAGCTCTGCTTCCTTTTGTACCAAATTGTATTGCAACTGTAAATAAATGCCCCTAGCGAAAATAAAGAAGAAATAGCGCAGGGCATACATGACTAGGCCCAGAGTGGGGGAGGGAGGAGCAGAAAGGGTTAAGGTTAGCTCCAGGGGCATTTGTTATTGTTAGTGGGGGGTAGCTGATTGGTAGAGGTTGGTGTAGGTGGGGTTTTGCAGCACCTTAGGGTGGGAGGTTCTGTGAGGGGGGCGTCAGTTTAGCTGGACGGCAGAAGTGTGAGCTTCCCTCCCGCCCTCCCTGTTTGGGTGAGTTTTTGGGTCCCTCCAGGTAGAGGGGGGATTATGTTGGTTCATGGGCGGTTGTTGGTCTTTGGAGGCGGTTCTTATTTGGAAGGTAAACAACAATGGTGTGGGACCCATCGGTGGTATGGGATGCCCCGGGGACTTTCCCAGTTAACCAAGGTTTAACTGGAAGGTGGTGGTGCTGCACTGCGGACAGTATGATTGTCTCCGAGCTGGTTGGTTGCGGCTGGAGGCCTAGTGTATAGGTTGTCCGCAGGTGCATTTCGGATTGTTTGGGGTGCCTTCGAAGACCAACAACAATTCTTTGGGTTTCTGTTATAAGGAATGGTTGGTGTATTGTAACTTGAGTTGTTAATAAAAGGCCATGTTGGCCATTTACTCCAAAATTGGTGTCATGTCTTTTGTTAGTATAATTGGTTAAGGGGAAGGGGGTTGGTGCGGAACGGTAATGGTGGTAATGGGGAAGTGGACGAGCCTATCTCTGGTGCAATAGTCATGTCTATCTTCATTTTGTAAACTACTGTGCAAACTGTTGGCGCTATATAAATCCTGTATAATAATAATTTTATTTTGTTAGTAATCTGCAGTATGTCAAATGGTTGCAATCCTTTAAAATAAAATGACATACCATTGTTTCTGCATCTTTTCTGTATGTAGCTTTGTGAATTTTGTTACAACAAGGAGGAATAATCATCCTGCCTCCAACACACACACAAATCTTAATATTTTAAAATTTGTCAGCAAAGTATATTTGTGCTTGCAGTGATCTATGTATCTCATCGTTGCTCTCGCATTGTAGAGGCTGTGCGGTCTAATTTGTATAAAAACCGAAGGCATAACATGTGGACGGAATGTGTAAGGAACATAGTAACCACAAATGACTGCAATCCAAATAGTTCAAGTTCCACAAACCTTTGTGCTTATTACTTCATTTCTACCTGTAGGAAGACAGGCAGGGTTACATGGACTTCACCAGTGTGTGGGTGTATAGAGGAGGGGCCGAGAAGGAAAAATGAAAGATTACTCTTAACTCTTTCCTCTGCAGACAGGTGATCAGCCCCCACCTACTACATGAGCAAGGTGATTTCCAAGAAAACCATTAACTATGTTTGCTTTAGTTAGATCTGACCATAATACATGAGTGGGAAGATTATTTTAGCATTAAAGAGACTTTTAAACATGCGTAGGTCTAACAGAAATCATTTGAGCCTCTGTTCTGTATACTTAAGTGAGGGCTGGATGCTGTTACTTCAATGTCCTTAAACCTTTTCTTTTTTTCTTTACCTTTAAGAAAAATGTACTGCATGGACAGCATGAAGCTGATAAAATATGGACCAAAGAAGGTTTTTACACTATTATTATCTTCCTCAGCACATTTGTCATAATCGTCACATGCTTAATGGTGAGTCCTACATTCCTATTAAAAATATGTATATCGTTGTCCTATAATGTCACTGTTACATAAAATGTATATGGCAAACTATTCTTCGTTCAATGAACTAACCTATAGCAGAGGTAGATTGGTTTCTTATGATGTGCTGTCCGCATTGTCTTAATGGTCAGTGTAGTATTTTAAACTTTTTTAACCCAAATCAAGCAATAAAATTTATTCTTGCATCTGTTCACCAATCAGGACAATGAAAGAAGATTTCTTATTGGTTATAACACTTTGCATGCTGCTCTTTGCAGTTTAAAATTGTTGGGTATGAGAAATGTAAAGAATACTAAAACGTCATGCTTTAGTGTTTTAGCAAAATAATAGAATATATCAGGTCGGCAAATTAACATTTTGCTTTTAAACAAGGATCAGCAATTACAGTATCGATCATTCCTGATACTGTCCACTAAGAAAATATGCTATGACAATTTTATAATTTTGTTATCTTCATGAAAAGCACAAAAATCATATAAACTACGGCAAAGAGTGTGAATGTCATTTACACTCTTTGCCGTAGTTGATATGATTTTTGTGCTTTTCATGAAGATAAAAAAATTATAAAATTGTCATAGCAAAGAGTGTAAATGTACATTCAGGTCTATGTGTAACCCTAGGGTCACACCTAAGCGTTTTCCGCAATGTTCTGCAGAAATGCAATACAGTCCATTTAACATGATTTCCTATGGGACAAGTTTACATCTGCGCGTTTTCACCCGGTGTGTTTTTTGGAAAGGGTCAGGGACTTTTTTAACACAAAAAGTTGCTTTTTTGGTTCCGTAGACTGCAATGGAAACACTGCAGAAAAGCTTATATTGCGTTTTTGATGAGTTTTTGCCATGTTTTGTAAGTGTTCTGCATTTTAAATCTGCCTAGCAACAAGAAAACTTTAAAAACATTTTTAAAAAAAGCAAAATGCATTACAAAATGCAGTAAAAATGCAGGTGTAAAAACGGAAAACGCAACACAAATCACAATGCAGAAAGTTCAAACGCAGCCTGCATAGGTGTGAACCTATCCTTGGAATAGTTGATTCACATAAAATGTTTTTGTTGTTGCTAGTAGTGTTGGAAATGTTCACAGTTGTCAAATGATGGCTTATTTCATATTTGCTTACAATTATTATTTATTGCATATTTACATTTAAGTAAAAAAATGAATATGTTCAATCTTCTCATCCTATCCCAGCTTGCAGGGAGATGGTACAATGGCTGGACTCTCGTTAATGAAGATCCACTGTAGAGAAAAGCTGGCACTCTGCTGAAGATCTGTATCAAACGTTTCTTATTAAAATAGGCAAATAAATAAAAACTTGATTAAGGTATTTAAGCATTTCTGTTAAAAAAGCCTGAATCATAGCTAATGTTTCAGGATTTTCAGCCAAAATGCATTTGCATATTGAACATGTGTTCATTTATTTGCCTATTTTAACAATTAACTTTTGATAAGGTTATTCAGCAGAGTGCCAGCTTTTCTCTAAAGTGGATATTTGCAGTGTGTAGAAATGTGACATTAAAATGAAAGAATATAGTTAAAAGAAAACCAGCACCAAGGGGAACATGTATGCCGCCACTGCCAACCTTCTGAAAATACTAGATTCCTGGCTGCATTTCTTAGCTTATGACCAAGAACATGCATATAGGAAGTGAACTCAGGACTTCTGATTTGCATACTTATTTCAGGTCTGTTTCCTATAAAGTACTGAAGCCAGTTGGTTAGCATGGTTGTCAGGGATCCAGTTTATTCAGAAGGGAATGTCAGCAATGGCAGCCTTCGTATTTCGTACAATATAGGTTCACTTTAAAACCTATCCCATAGGTGACTGTTTCATTTTTTAATTGAAAACAATATAACTAGCTTATTGTGAAATAATTAATTGCACACTGGTACTGCTAGTTGTCGTGGGCAGTATCTATCTAAGCAGTATACAGTATGGGAGAGATTTACTAAAACTGGAACACTCAAAATCTGGTGCATCTGTGGGTGGTAGTCCACATGGAAGAAAAATATATTTGAAATATATTTTAAAAATATTCCTTCAAAATATATTGATATATATTTGAAGTGCTACAATTTTGGCCATATTCAATATACTTCAAAATATATTTCAAGAAATATATATATATATATATATATATACACTGCATGTTGAAATGCGTTTTTATTACAAAATATATGAAAAATATTTTTAAAAATACATTTAAAATATATAGTATGTCTTTAAAAATACAAATCTACATTTTTGGAATGCATTTACAAATATATGTAAAAATATATGTTAAAATTACTTTGTTATATGTTAAAAAAAAAAAATCGGAAGAAAATATTTACAAAATATATATTTTGAAAAATATTTTTTGTAATATATAAAAAATGCATTTCGACATGCAGTATATATATATATATATATATATATATATATATTTATTGAAATATATTTTGAAATATATTGAATATGGCCAAAATTGTAGCATTTCAAATATATGTCAATATATTTGGGAAGATTATTGTTCAACTAAGCTTTGACAATAAAGCTTAGTTGAACAATAAAATCTGGAAGCTGATTGGTTTCTATGCAGAGCTGCACCAGATTTTGCGTGCCTCAGTTTTAGTAAATTTCTCCCTATATGTCATTTTTTTCTATGGTGATCATTGTGGTTGTGAACGCATTTACAGTAATGCAAAAAAGTAATTCCAAATGATTGAAAATGTTATAATTCTATATGTAATTTTCTGTGGTCCAATAAAATGGTTTTGTGTTTCAAAAACTTAGAAACGCGTAGATGACAACTATGCATCAAAAAGTGACTGGGGGGGGCACCATTGCCATTGATGAAATAACAGGAAATGCTATATAAATGGTACATAGGATGGCATGTCAGCAAGATTAAAGCATATCACACTGACGTTTATACTTAGATGAATAATAGTGTAGCACTACCCCCAGAGGAGCCACTTATATTCTTGCCAGGTTTCGCCCTTCCTTCGCCCCGCAGCCAGGCACAAAGTATTTTCCACAGCCAGGTACACATACACTCTTTGTCTCGTTGACTTCAATGATTTGTCTAGGGGATGTTTGTTTTTTGGGTTTTATTGTAGAACTGGGGATAGGGATGGGGCATTCAGTAGGGTACTCCAAATTTAGAACTATTCACACTGCGAACATCTAGCTGATCTCTTAGTTTTGCACTGTTGAAGTCCTGGCTGATAGCAGATAGCAGACTTCTCTTTAATTTGTAGTAACAAGTGATTTAGGAGTGAGCAACCTTTAACTGTCCCTTTAACTGTAGTAGTAGTTGCAGGGCTTAGCTCCTCAGGTACAGGCCTGGTACGGCAGACTGTGGCAGTCCAAAAGTAATAGAACTGAGCAAAGTCTTTTGCAGTAGCATCACTTAGACAAGCTCTTCAGAACACTAGACCAGTGTTCCCTTTTCTCAGATGCTTGCTGTCTATCAATCACCAGAGGGGTAGCAAGCATACAGAGTCCCCAAGATCTATCAGTGTCTGTACTCACGAGTCCAAGGACAGAATGGCAGCCTCCTTCCAATCTTCCAAGCAACTCTCTCCTGTGATACCAGACAGATCTTTAACAGACGACTCCCCTCAGTCAGCTTACTGTAGAACCAGGGTCACTCTGTCTAACTTGCTGACTGTCAAGCACCAGAGGGGTAGCAAGCATACAGAGTCCCCAAGATCTCTCAGTGTCTGTACTCACAAGTCCAAGGACAGAATGGCAGCCTCCTTCCAGTCTTCCAAGTGACTCTCTCCAATGTTTCCAGACAGATCTTTGGCAGATGACTCCCCTCAGTCATCTTACTGTAGAACCATGGTCACTCTCTCTAACTTGCTGACTATCAAGCACCAGAGGGGTAGCATGCATACAGAGTCCCCAAGATCTTTCAGCGTCTGTACTCACAAGTCCAAGGACAGAATGGTTGCCTCCTTTCAGTCTTCCAAGTGACTCTCTCCAGTGATACCAGACAGATCTTTGACAGACGACTCTCCTCAGTCATCTTACTGTAGAACCATGGTCACTCTCTCTAACTTCAGGCCCTCAAGTCGCCCACCTCAGGCCCGCATGGCAGCAAGTGTCAGGAGAGGCAAGCCTGCCTCCAGTCTGGCTTGATGCAACCCTCTATGGGGAAAGACCTTGAACCCATGTGCTCACAGAACATAAATACCACTCCCAGCATGCAATGGGGCCACCCTCCCCTGCAATTGGCCAGGGCTGTATCCATATTCATGCTGCTCATTTGCCTAGTCCCCTCCCAGGTTCTGGAAGGCTCTCATAGCTTCCTGAACTCGGGCAGAACTCAAGACAAACTCAGCAGCACCAGAACGTCATGAGCAGACCTGACTAATCCATCACAGCTCTCTGTCAAGAAGAGAGGCCAATTAGGTTTGTCCTAACAGTCTCTCTGTGAAGCTAAGAAACACAGCTATACTTATCCGAACTATACAAATCCCAGCACCTATCTAGTATAGTATTTATATTGTGTCATTTCCAATGAAATAAAAATCATTGACAAGAAAAGCTCCAGTGTGACATTGTGTCAATTGAGCAAAAACCTAAGCCATCAACATTCTATGATTATCGGTTACTTCTGGCAGGCCACAAAAAGCCAAATAGGGCTACTTGTGGTAAATGCTTAGAACGGTAGACTGTTACAGGAAGAATACAAATAGATTCTTGTGAAAGATTTGCAGATCTGAGATCTTCTGTAACAGTACAAATAAAGGTCTACTCATCTGTGGTAACCTTCTTATTATAGAGTCACTATGGTTCCTTGTGCACTGCTAAGAGCTGCATGTTGTCGTCATCAAGATAATAGCAGTTAGCAGTCCTAGGCTACACAGCAGGAGAGAGTTCCTAATCTACCATCCTTTTTGGTGGCTTAAACTGGCCATTTTGTGCTGACTCCTATGAATCAGCCAAAATGTAAACCTTGCGTGCCTCTGCCAACACCACCAAGCTCAACAAACTTTAACTGAGAAATCAAAGGAGTCAACCAGAAAAAAGTCAGTCTAACGTTGATTGCAGCCAATCTGCTACAGTCATGGTTTAGGCATTTTGACAGCCACAGCTGTCAGAATATAACAGCCATCAGTGGGAATTCATACATCTATGCAGTTAAACATGGATAGGGGGAATCTATGGATTTTTCTCCTTCAGCCCACTGCAGTTAGCTTGCACCCGTGTAGTCAGAAGGCTATCTGCAGTATTTGATCTGTCTTTGCCTTTTGTTCTCTTCATCTTTACGAAACAGGCAGCCCAGTCCATTCGTAGACTTCTCTCCATAAAAAAATAATGCATTGATTGCCATTTTTCCTGGAAGGAGCTTTCTGCTGTGCTGTAAGGGATACAAGCAGGAAAAACAACACTTGTAGAAATAAAAAAAAAATGTATACCGTAAATATTAATACTAATTTTTAACAAAGGAAACAAATTGACGATAGGCTTTCTTTAACAAATTTTCATGAGTTACATTATGAAAAGAGAAAAGGCACAGAAAGCACTCACCTCAGGCATAATGAATGCTAATCTGTGCCTCAGCATGCATCTGCTTTTAACTGTCAATCAGACAGAAATTACATAAAAATACTTCATACAGGAGACTAACAGAAGTGCCTGTAAGCCTCACATTTGTGAGAAGAGCTATAGTTGTACATTTAAAGGGAACTACTCAACTTTGAAATTAAACAATATTATAATAGAGCATTTTAAGAAATATGGACTGTATATATAATGCAGAAACCCCGTGGCTCCATCACTGTCATCAATCCCTATATCAGTGTTCAGTATGCAGTAGCCTAATAAAGGTGACAATGTTCTTTGTAGGAGGTAACTCAAGATAAAACATCACCTCTTAATGCTGTTGAATTGGCTAAAATCTGAGCCATGGGTGCCACCCAACTCGACAAAAGTGAAATGTTTCATCAACTTTTGTTGAGGGAGCCGGGCTAAAAATTGTCAGCTGAAAAGTGACTCCAGTTAACCAACTGCAGTCACTGATCAGGTACTCTGATAGCCACATGTGCCGGCTGTGAGAATACAATAGCCAGAAGGGAGGTTTTTCTGTCCACGTCATTTAGCATGGATAGAGGGATATGTTAGATGTTTTTCAATCAGCAGGCTGAACAAAAAAAATCTATGCGTGTATGGCTGGCTTTACCCCTCATCTCTTGGTTGCATCACTCGTCCCCCCCCTTTCCTGACCAGCTGGGCTGCATGATCAGATAAGGGACTGGTATGGATTTTGGGGAGACCCCCATGCCATTTATTTTTAAATTTTAGCATAGGGTTGCTCTCAGAATCCATATCAGACCTAAGGGTCTGGTATGAATTAGGAGGGAACCCCATGCCATTTTTCATTGTAGGGTGGGGTTCCCCCTAAGATCCATACCAGAACCCAAGGGGCCTGGTATGGATTGGAGGGGGGGAGCACGCTGTTTTTTCCATCATTTTTAATTGCTGGCAATTGTTTTTGTTTACATTCTCATCTCAACATACGTGACAAATCTATGTGTTTATAGACATCCTTACTCCTCATCTCTTGGTTTCATTACTAATCAGGACAACACATAGGGGTTGATTTACTAAAACTGGGCTTGTTCAATTAAGCATTGACCAATAAAAAACTGGAAGCTGATTGGTTCTATGCAGAGCTGAACCAGATTTTGCACTCTCCAGTTTTATTAACTCAACCCCATAGTGTTACTATATTATAAATCTGCCAGGGAAGAAGACGTGTGTACTTCCAATGTGCTCCATAACCTGGTTTTCCTACACATACCAGAAAGCAATCAGTGACAGTAGTGGGTAATTCGTATTGGCTAACAAAAAATTTAGGTAAGCAAAGTTCCCAGATGTTTTCATTCTTTGACTTCTGGTGAACTGGCAAAGGGGTCGTTTGAAGTTTTCTTGCTTTGCTTCCCTTCCCATGCTAGGTCTTTCTCTTCTTACAAAATCATTGAAAGAAGCTAAGTTGTAAAACATCTTCCACTTATTCCCACCTCACCTCCTGGAGCACCGGAAGCATTGATGAGCCTATATTTGTCATGACAGTGTGGGTGGCCTAGTTATGGATCTTGTTAGCAGTTTTGACATTAGAACATATGCAGTATTTATTTAGATACCTACAAGAAGATGTATTGTAATGATAATTAAAAAAAAATATATATATATATATATATATATATATATATTAATATGATATAATAAAATATAATAAAAAATAATAAGCTTTACAGAAGTTGTTTTATACTTTTGGGCACCATTTACACTAGTGCGATATCCCTTGCGTGTGCTGTCGTGCTGCAATGCACAACAATGAAAATCATGTTATTCTCTATGGTTTACATCAATGCAACATGGGGCAGTGAGATTTTGTAAAGGTGTGGGTGCTTCTTTTGGTGCAACATATTGCATTTTGGCCCCTTAGACTTCAGTGGGAGCACAGGAAACGTGCATGAAAAATGCATGTACATGCATTTTTGGTGTTTTTCGCAAAGTTTTGTGCTTAACAACCAGTTTCCTCCCCGTAAACCTAGGCTTCACACTACTGTGCACTTTTGTGCTACTAAAAGCTAAATATATTGCACTTCCTTTTAAATATGCAATTATTATTATTATTATTATTATTATTATTAATAATAATAATGATGACATAAACAATGGGAAGTAAAAGATTTTGAGCAGTGTACAATAAAAGTGATAAAAACATTTTTGTGACAGAGTGCATCACACAATACAAATGTCCATATCCAGTGGATGCACAGTGGTACTGAGAATCACCGGCCACCACATTCAATAAGAAGTCACCCCCTCAGCAATGTAATATGTGGACCATAGAAAATAGAAAGGACAAAACACATAGCATAGATAAACTTTTGATAAAAAAGTCAGATGAGTACTTACTGTACAAAGGAAAATACAGTATGTAATACACAGTTCACCCCCTGCTCTCAGCCTGCTAGGCTCCTGCTTACACTGTTCGGCACAAGGAGACGTCATCAGGGGCTGGTGCATGCATGTGTGAGTACTGTATACCCACTGGATATGGACTTTTTTTTGTAATGCACTTTGAAGCAAAAAGTTCCATTTCACTTTCAATCTACACTGCTCAGAATGCTTTACTTGCTATTGTTTGTATCAGTATTATTATTATTGATGTTGATATTGATTGCACATTTAAAGGAAAGCACAACACATTTAGTTCTTAGTTCTTGTTTATAGCTTGTATTCCAATATTTATCGTGAGTGCAGTTTCCATGTAATTATTTGCTTTTGCACATAAGTATTAATTTTCTTTCACAATTGTCACCTAGCTAGTTATTCACTTATACTTTTATACTATGTGCATTCTAACCAGTCTTAGTTCTTTTTAAGACATTGACATTTTGATGATTATTATTACTAGATGTTATGCATTATGCAGTTCTAGCCTTTTATTTGAAAAGAAATAGAAAGCAGACTCCACATATATACTAGGCTGTGTAATGGGACAGATGCATAGACGGAAGCTTTCACCAAAATATTTACTCAGGTGTTAAAGACAGAACAGCTTAACATGCCTTGTCCTTCGCAAAGTAATGTGAACCTGTATGTTTGCTGCACCTGAATGCCAAACTAGGGAGGTAAACAACAATAGCACAATGGGTGTCATGTCTCCGGATGTTGACCACATTTCAAAACAAGCCCTGGGCATAGTGCACTTGTTCTCTGATTGCACTATGTAAGTTAAGTTCAGACTGATATAAATATATACAAATATATATCCAGTATATACTGTATAAATATACACTGATATTCAAATAAATGTTCCCAGATTTAGCAGGAGAAAGTCTATGGCTAATGAGCTATCTTCCTTTTGCACAAAATAAAAAGAAAAAGCACCACACTCTTTTTAAAATAATAAACTACGTGTCAGCAGCAACACCCACCAAAAAAATATATGCACAAACAATTAATTTGGCAAAGTGAACAAAATCTCATAAGGGTATGCACTAAATAAATATATATATCTATATATATATCACCATATATTAAGTGTCCAAAAATAAACTAGTGTCCAAAAACGAACTCAAAATATTCTCTGTGACTTCATAACACTGTGAATAATCCACCACCAAATGAATTAAATAAACTCACCAGAGTTATATGCTGATCAAATTATAAACCAGCAATAACGCTTGTGCTCTGGGAGCGGTGAAAACGATGTCCAGATATTAGATGTAGTAATTCATTTGAGTAGGCCACGCCCAACGCGTTTCGTCACCACGACGTCATCAAGGGGCGGTACCGAAACGTGTTGGGCGGGGCCTACTCGATGTTGACGTCAGAACGTTCTTTTCCCAGTGTTTGTCGGAGGTGATCCGCGGTGAGCGGGGATCGTTCATCACCTCATTGCTGTGCATTGCTGATTAAGCTGGTGTCTGTCTGGACACCTTGTTTGTGAGTTGCTTGAACTTTTATTACATTTTCATATGTTTTAAACGTATTGCACCATCATGTTTTTTTCTTTGTCCCTGAGTGTGATTCATACATATATGGAGGTATGGAATTAAATGGAGAGATTCATCATGAGATCCTTGGCTGCAGAGTATTGCTCTTGGTAGTGATACTTCATCCCTCATACTGATTCACCATTATTGATTACCTGGACGTGATTAAGAATTACTACATCTAATATCTGGACATCGTTTATTCACCGCTCCCAGAGCACAAGCGTTATTGCTGGTTTATAATTTGATCAGCATATAGCTCTGGTGAGTTTATTTAATTCATTTGGTGGTGGATTATTCACAGTGTTATGAAGTCACAGAGAATCTTCCTTTTGCACCCTTATGAAACTTCAGCTGTGTATTCCCTAAAAAAAACATTATTTTATAAAAAAAAATAATGCTAGCATAATTACCTGAAAACTGGTGATCGTTGGCAATGCAGAGTGGCAAACGTGTGAACTATATGACTGACTGAACATAATTCTTTGTTAGGCATTGTATTATTTTTTTTTTTTTTAGGAAGTACTGATAATGGTTTACATACATTTATTTCTGGTGTGTATTTAGCTGTTTCGCAGTTCATAGCATTTTTTAGATATAAATTAAGTTAGACAAAAATATCCAAAGCTAGTAGTCAAGCAGAATCTGCTGGATTTCACATGTGCTGAAAGGAAACATGCTGACAGTAGGAGAGAGCAGGGAGACAATCTCATCAGTGTGTTGCTGTCATTTCATGGTCCGATTATATGCTGAAATGAGTTCAGGACCACTCTGCAGTGCTTAGTTGAAATTACATACTGTATGCAGCAAGGTCTTAGCCCAGGTTCACACCTAAGCGTTCTCCGCAGCATTTTTCAGAAACACACTACTGTCCATTTAACATGATTTCCTATGAGATACATTCCTACCTCTTGCATTTTTTTTTTGGAAAGGGTCGTGGACAGGGGCAGACTGACCATTTGGAAACTCGGGCACTGCCCGAGGGCCCGGGGTCAGTACGGGGCCCCATGAGATGCCCCTGGTACCTTTTTCATAGGATTTTTTGAGTTTGGGCAAGGACACAGGGGCCCCATGATGCCATATTGCCCGGGGGGCCCATGAGTTGTCAGTCCGCCCCTGGTCATGGACTTTTTTAAGTGCAAAAAGTTGCATTTTTGGTTCTATAGTCTTCAATGGAGATGTTGCAGAAAAGCATGTAGTGTGTTTTTGCTGCTCTTTTGATGCATTTTGCATTTTAATCTGCCAAGCAACAAGAAAAAAAATGTAAAAATTAAAAAAAAATGCAAAACACATCAAAAACGTGGCAAAAACACAAATCGCACTGCAGAAACAGATCAAACGCAAACTGCATAGGTGTGAACCTAGCCTTAGGGAGTACAAGCGACCTCCTGTGTTTCCTGCATTATGGCAGCCGCTTGGCACAAAATGCAAGAGATGGCATTGATCACTATAAAAGCAGGGAATGAGCCTTCTGTCCAGCTACTATACAGAACTGACATTTGTGATTGAACGCTATCAGAGGGTTTATCGGAGACATTAAACAAACAGGTCACCTAGAAGAGACTCTTTCCCCAAAACTTGCACCTTTAGCCCGGGTTTACATATATGCGGTGCGGTATATCGCATGTGGTTCGCACAGGAACCGCACCGCATTCCTGTGCAAATCACATGCGATTTGTGTGCGGTGTGATTGGAGCCATGCATTTTGGATGGCTCTAATCACACCAAAAAGGTGCAGGACCCTTTTTTTGGTCCGCACTAGAATCGGATCGCATGGTTATTCACACCTATGCGATCCGATTCTGCACATCGCACTGCGTTTTGCGGACTGATTTCATGGTGTTGTTACTTAACATACACACCCGCAGTGGTTCGCATCAATGGGGTGCGATTCTGATGCGGTGCGGAATTGGCACAGAAAATGCTGCGAATTCCGGACCGCATCAGTGTGAACCCAGACTCAAGGAGACAGATTCACTTTATGAAAACCAATAGATCAAGTACAACCACCAGAGGTACTGACACATGCCTACATTAGCTTTCAGTATCCTCTCTTTTACCTGGGCTGGTCTGATTGGAAGACACTTAGGACAACATACAAAAAAACTTCTGGGCCTATTGGATCATCACTAGGATGGGCTGCCTCATTGACCAATAGGAATAACAATCATAGAAATATTAACCTCTTGATGCCGACGGCACACAAATATGCGGCCTCACGGAACTGGGCTTTTTTTTGTGGGTCCGCATATTTGCGTACCTGTCTTTGTGCTGGGAGCTCGCCGCTCGGTGTGCTCCCAGCACAGAGACCGCAGTGTCACTGAGAGCCCCAGATCCCGTTCTAACGATCGGGACCCGGGACTCCCAATTCCGGGTCACGTGATCGCTGTGATAACCTCTGATTGGCTATCACAGTGATCAGTCACTGTGCAGCCCGGCCCCCTTGTTTTTTCTCTCTCTATGAATGGAGAAGAGAGATACATTGTATCTATCTAACTCCTGACATAGAGAGATAAAAAAAAAATTGTAAAAAAAAAAAAAAAGAAGATAAATAAATAAATAAATATTAAAAACTAAAGAAAAATACCTAGATCAAGGTTTGATCTAGTTCAGTGCCAGGGTTAGTGTTTGGGTCAAGGTCAGGGTCAAAGGTCAAGAGCCAAGGTCAAGGTCAGGATTTAAAAAAATTGTATCAGTGTCAGTTAGCGTTAATGTCAGTGTCAGTGTGTTTTAGGTAAAAAAAAAAGACAAAAACAAAATGCGCACTATTGTTTCTGGGCTGAACTACGGGTACAAACAATTACTATTTTGGGCCAGTTTTCCTTTGATAATAAAAAAAAATTAGGAGCTATCCATTACCATTTACCACCAAATGAAAGCCCAATTTGTCCTGAAAAAATCAAGGTATAATCCACCTGGATGTACAAAGTAGTTGTGATGACATGTAGTTTTACTAACACATGTCAACATTGCAAAATTGTGCTTAGGCATTTAGATTTGTTTTACCCTTAGGCGTGAAGGGGTTAATGGGAAAACAATAATAACGTATGCATATGTCTCAGCTAATCTCCTTTGCGTACTCCTTGCTTGGTCCTGATCTATGAAGCATTGGAGGAAAACAACGTACCTGAAAAGGTTAAAGGAAGGCTCTATAAATAGTACAGGAGAGCTGCATGTTGTCTATAGTTATAGGATGACTCGGGTGCATTGAATGAGCACCACAGCCATTGCCATGCAGTGGGCGATTGCTTTCAAATGGTACATAATGAATCTAGTCTGCAAGGCGTAGCTTCCTCCTACATACACAAGAAACAGAAAACATTTACAAAACCATGCTCACAGTCCTTTTATATTGTCAAAGGCTGTTAAACAATAAACTTTTTTACTTGTGCAAGCACTGCACCACAATATTGTTCTTTGTAAATACTGAATATGGAATATTTTGTTAACTATAACCAGAGAGCAACTTTGATTTCTTGTTCAGCATGTTCCAAGGCTGGCTAATGTTTCAATCAGTGCCGACCATTTTTAAAATTAGTTAAAGTGGACTTACCCCATGTCAAAGTTTGCCCCCTCTATAGCAAATTTTACTGAATGGATATGAGAGATGTATAGATTTAGTGTGAGATACATATACAGGCATACCTCGATTTAAGAATTTAATTCGTTCCACGGGACTTTTTGTATTGCAAAAAATTTGTAAACCGGAACGCAGTTTCCCGTAGGAATGCATTGAAAAATAATTAATCCGTTCTGGGGGTCAGAAAAAAGTAAAATAAAAGTATTTTATCTGTTCAAAACTCTTTATAGAGCGCACTTTAAAGGCATAAATACTCTACAGGAACATGATTAAAAATGTATTTGTAAATGCATTGAAAACCAATTAATCCGTTCCGGAGGTCAGTAAAAAGTAAAAAAAAGTCTTATCTGTGCAAAACTCTTATAAAGTGCGTTTAAAGGTATAGTACTGTACAGGGACATGATTAAAAAAAATCTTAAATGCATTGAAAACAAATTAATCCGTTCCAGTGGTCAGAAAAAAGTAAAAAAAAAGTCTTATCTGTTCAAAACTTTTTATAAAGTGCACTTTAAAGGCATAGTACTGTACAGGGACATGATTAAAAAAAAATTATAAATGCATTGAAAACCAATTAATCCGTTCGTATTGCGAAAAAAATTTGTAAACCGAGGCATTATTTTAGAGTGGATTTTTATTCGTAACCAAAAATTACGTTAACCGAGACGTTCGTAAACCGAGGTACGCCTGTAGTTATATAATTACATAGTTAGTCTGGCTTAAAAAAGAAAAAAGTCCATCCAGTTCAACCATTAAAAAAAAAAAAAAAAAAAGATTATAATCCTATACCCATAGTTGATCCAGAGGACGCCAAAAAAAAACCCAGCAAAACATGATCCAGTTTGCTCCTGCAGGGGAAAAAAATCCTTCCTGATCCCCTGAGAGGCAATCGGATATTCCCTGGATCAAATGTACCTATAAATGTTAGTATCCAGTTATATTCTGTGCATCCAAGAGAGAATCCAGGCCTTTTTTTAAAGCTATCCACTGAGCTGGCCAGAACCAACTCTTGAGGGAGTCTATTCCACATTTTCACAGCTCTTACTGTGAAGAAACCTTTCTGTGTTTGGAGATTACATTTCTTTTCCTCCAGACGTAAAGAGTACCCCCTTGTCCTCTGTGATGACTTCAAGATGAATAACTCTACACCGAGTTCACTATATGAACCACTGATGTATTTATACATGTTGATCATATCCCCCCCTTAATCTCCTCTTCTCAAGAGAGAATAAATTCAGTTCCTGCTTGAAGGAACAATGCATGAAGGTAGAAAACCTTGAGCCTTTACAACCACTTTAAGGAAAAAAAAGAATTCCAGGTATGGATAATAATATTATTATTATTATTATTGTTGTTGTACAGTATTTGTATAGCGCCAACACTTTGTGCTGCGTAAAGGGCAAACAGTAAAGTTATAATACAATTTTATATTTTTAAAGAGGTTTAAAGATATATTTTATATACAGTTACAATGTTCCAGCTTGTATAATGATTAACATAGACCCCAAGACATGCTGCTGCAGGTAAACAAAGCTCAGGTTGCACAACACTTTAAAAGTACATAGGTTTACCTATTCTTTTCTACATTTATTCTGTTGGATAAGTGGTAATGATTAGAATCTGTTTCATTTTCAAATCTGGAATAAGCTACATATAGGCAAGCCTCAGTTTGACCACGTTTCCTCTGTTTTTAGGTATAGTTATAAAACTTTCCTTTGTTATGTAGGTATATGCAAATAAAGGACAGGATACAGAATGTTTTCTGTAAGGACCAAGTATCTGATGTTCAGCATTTCACCATATAAACCCTTTATCATAACACTGTTCAACAAATTTTTATTTTTTGCCAGTTTTGGAAACAAAAGGATCCATTTCTTAATGAATTTCACATTCTGAGTTCAAATATAACAATGAAATTTGTCAATTGGCTCTAGTTTTTCTGTAAACGGAAAGTTTTCTACTATAGGCGTAATGACTACATAATGCACAATAATTATATAGATAGATGTCTTTCCACAAATATACAGCAAGTGATATTGACTACATAACAAAGCCTAAATGGCATAATATATTGCATAGGATTACCAAGAAAAATTATAGCCATAAGCTAAGTTGAATCATTTTAATACTTAGGATTCTCACTAGTTTTGTCTTCAGTTTGTGTCGGTTTTGCTTCTCTTGGCTTTTCTCTTGTATTCGAGGAAAGGGCTATCTCTTACAACTGCACGTGACTACACGCTTCAGGTTCTTCCTCACTTGACTCAACCACGAAGGATTCTGGTGCTTTAGGAATTGGTAGCCCCTCTCCATGAGGAACTGGACGTATTGCTGATGGAATATTTGGATAGTGCACAGATAACTTTTTCTTCTTATTTAGCCCTTTTACAATTGGAGGCACCATACAAAAGTAACAATTACTAACATGATCTGTTGGCTCTCTCCAAATCATTGGCACAGCGAAAGGCATAGATGCCTTTTTTCCATTCAACCATTGCTCCAGTGCCGTCCCACAAGAATTGCAGCATATATGTGGTGCCCAGCTCTTGTCCTGGTCTCCTATCTTGCAGCCAAAATACAAGTTGTAGACTTTCTTAATCATTCCTGTTATCCTCCTTTTTTGTGAGATAAAGGTTATTTCACCGCAGATATAGCAGAAATTATCTGCTTTATTCACACAAGTTCGAGGCATTACTGAGTAGCCTATATAAGCATAAAACGAAATGTAAAGACGCTGTCGAACTACAATCAGCTACAGATACTGCAGCTTTTATGCAGTGAAGTGATGCAATTAAAGGCTAATATTGCATCATCTCAGTATACATGCAATTTTCTATTGGTCACCAGTATCAATTGCGCAATATGCAGCTGAAGTTGCATCATAATTTTGAATGGCTTACGTCATTAGATGGGTGAATATATCATGGAAACTAGAGCCAATCAACATTTTTTAGGGTCATTTTCGTTTTCAGCACCCCAAAATTATGTAAGATTAGCTAATTTTATGCCCAAAACTTTTTACCTGTTGAACAGTGTAATTTGACTGATGCAGGGGAGGACTGACCATTTGGAAACTCGGGCACTGCCCGAGGACCTGGGGTCAGTAGGGGGCCCCATGAGATGCCCCTGGTACCTTTATCATAGGCTTTTTTGAGTTTGGGCAAGGAGACAGGGGCCCCATGACCCCCTATTGCCCGGGGGCCCCATGAGTTGTCAGTCCGCCCCTGGACTGATGTCACATGTCATACATTGTGCAAGAAAAAACATATTTTAGCTAGTCGCTCTTCATGGTGTTTGGGTGTTCCTGACTGAGGGTGTGATAAGTGGAAAAACTCTTTTTAAAGAACTCTTAACGTGCTCCAGATTCAGCCAGACGTTCAGTATACAGTATATTTGCATGTCCTTGCTGTAAATAAGTGCATATATATTATAGCTGATATTTCTGTAGCTTCTAAGGTCTGCCCAAATTATCTCTGTAACAAAAACAAAAGAGCACCAACCTTGCGCATTACTTCAGTGAATAAAGGGTGAATTTATTAAATTGAGATATATACTCACAAAAGTAGCAATATTAAAAGCATATAAAATCCAACATCAGCGCACTGGGATAGCAGACACGTGCGGGTCCCATCTAGAGGGGAGTCTGACGCGTTTCAAAGGGTGATCCCTTCTTTCTCAGCCTTGTGTTAGAGCTGCACAACCTTTGATCTGCCACCGGATGAGCTTTCATATATGGTTCAACCTGCTGAATTCTGATCTGGGTTTTTAAGCGCAGGAGCAGGGGCGGACTGATAACTCATGGGGCCCCTGGGCAATAGGGGATCATGGGGCCCCTGTGTCCTCGCCCAAACTCAAAAAAGCCTATGAAAAAGGTACCAGGGCATCTCAGGGGGCCCCCTACTGACCCCGGGCTCTCGGGCAGTGCCCGAGTTTCCAAATGGTCAGTCCGCCCCTGACCATTTGGAAAAAAAAAAAATAAGTTTTTTGGGAGGATCCCACACTTTTTACTTACTTTTTGGATGGGGTTCCCCCTTAAACTTCATACAAGATTAGACATATTAGAATTTGGGGGAAATTCATGCCACTTCTGTTTTATGGGGTTTTTTTTTACTAAATGTTCACTTCACGCTGAAGGTTTACTTGGCTGCACACCCATTTGTTCTGCTGTTTGTACAGGGATCTCTATCCATGTATAGAGTGCAGAGATCTCTCACATATTATATCCCCTGCTGGTCAAATGTTCTTAGCCAATAGCGATAGGCTATTTCTTTTAGCACTGGTTCACACTGATGTGGTGCGAAATTCACAGCGTTTTCTGTGCAAATTCCGCACCGCATCAGAATCGCACCCCGTTCATGCGAACCGCTGCGGGTGTGTATGTTAAGCTAACAACACCCCAAGAGCTGTCTGCAAAATGCGGTGCGATGTGCAGAATCGGATCGCGTAGATGTGAATACCCATGCAATCCAATTCTAGCAATAAAAGGGTCCTACACGTTTTTGGTTCGGGTGCGGTGCGATTAAAGCAGTTGGTGCGAATCATATGCAGTATACCTCACCGCATATATGTGAACCCAGGCTTATAGTAAATGTTAATGCTCATGGTCTATTTTTCTCTTAGCATCAAATGTTAGGGAATGCTACATTTGTCCTCGAAAGCCAACAAAGGAACTATTACACACATATTGCAAACATTACAGGTATTATTTGTTACATTTATGCAAATAATGAGACATGCGTAGAGCAAATTAAAAAAAAAATAGACCCTTTAGTGTTTGCGCCACATTGCCTTTCCTATGGTTTTATATGCAGATCTGCAGGTTCATACTGTGTGCATGTCTGTCAATTGTACATGAATGTTATGTTTGTAATTTTTTTCAACTATGTTGTTACATTTGTTGTTCTTTTTTTTACTTTACTGGACTATTGCCTGAAGGTGATGGACTGTGTAACAGCATACATGGATTGATTGCTCTATTTAGAGGCTAGGGGGTGATAAGATGTACATCAGCCAACTCTTTCACTTCCAGAAGGGTGAATGTCACTCTCCAGAGGTCTGGTACAAATGCTGTGTGCCCCTTCTAGACCAGTCACCGATAATGACAGGTACCATCTAAGAAGACATTAGGAGTGTATGTACATACCAAGGGCGGACTGACAACTCATGGGGCCCCCGGGCAATAGGGGATCATGGGGCCCCTGTGTCCTTGCCCAAACTCAAAAAAGCCTATGAAAAAGGTAGCAGGGGCATTTCATGGGGCCCCCTACTGACCCCGGTCCTTCGGGCAGTGCCCGAGTTTCCAAATGGTCAGTCCGCCCCTGGTACATACCATATATCAACAGCATACTGAATATTGAGATAAGATACAAGATCCTTGTTCTCTTTCTTATCCTACCGCCTTTTCCATGAGATACGTGGTATAGGAGTTCCACAAAGCTCTTGCTGTTATCAGGGAACTCCTGAGCATAATGGCAGCTTTTAAACATACCTCCTAACTTTTTGGGATGGCAATGAGGGACACCTATTAGCAAATGTATGTAGGCATAGGACACCCCCTTAAAGGATAATTATACAAAAAAAAGATTAGTTAAACCCACAAGTGCTTTTTTTAACCACCACTATTCCTTTATATTGACTTTTAAAGTTTAAAATGCAGCAATTTAGAAACTGGATGAAAGGTTTAGCGCTGGGAAACACTTTTTGAAAGATAACTAGTGCATTTTATATAGAACTAATATAGCTCAGACCAAAATGAGGGACAAATGAGAAGAAAAGAGGGACAGAGGAACTTTGTTCCAAATCAGGTACAGTCCTCGAAACCAGGGACAGTTGGGAGGTATGTTTTAACTGTATGCAAGTAGAAGTGCATTCATGACACTTCTGTTACATTCAAGACGTTTAAAGACTAAACATTATTCATGATGACCGTTTATCTATTATCTACTGTGTTGAAAATCATGCACAAGGTTAGTGTCCAAGGATCTTCCCCAGTGAATCTGAAACATCAGGCAAAAATCAGACTGACACTACAGAAATCACTATTTTTTTTCCCATTCAGCCATTGCCATGCATGTAGTTTTGGCACCTTCTATTAGGACTGACACATCTTCATAGAACAGGCTATTCACTGCATAGAAACTGAAAGGAGTCTGACTGCCTGATATGTTTTGTACAAGTGCAGAGCAAGAATTATTCAATATGGCAGCATCCAGAGTGAGTTTACAAATAATTTGTAACATTATCTCAGACTTGTCCATCCAAGGGCTCTTTTCTAGGTATACTTAAAGTGTTACTAAACCCACAACAGTAAAATCAGTCTGTATATGCAGTAAAGCATGCTTGTTATACTCACTGTGGAACCTAAGGGGTTAATCCTCTGCATTGTGTAAAGTTTCTGCTTGATCTTGACCTTTCTCCAGTCTCCTTCTTCCAGTGCTCCCCTCTTATCTCCAGATAAGACATATCATGTGGGGACACTGCACATGCTCAGTTTGGTGTGTATTGCTAGGAAGGTATTTTTTTTTTATTGCGAGAGTGCATGTGATCAGCACAGGGCCAATCAGCACTGCCCAGATAGAGGTCAGGGGTTCTGCAACCTCCTAGAGAAAACTCCTCTTACAAGCTTTAACCAGTGCTCTGCTGGACACTGATAGAAGTCACAAGGCTGCTCTAACTGCTGATGAGAAAAGGTATTTAGCAGTTTATATTTACTAAAATAATTGCACTTCCATGTTCTGTGTACTGTGGGAGACCACATCTAGTGAATGCAGGGTCCTGGGTTTATTAACACGTTAATGAACAAAAGTATGCAGATACACATTTGAATCATTGAGTGCACAAAGCCAGGTCTGTAAAGACATGGCTTGAGGAGTTTGGCACTGAGGAACTTGAGTGGCCTGCACAGTCCTTGACCTCAGTCAGAGAGAATGCAGCCAGAGAGAAGGAGAAATGATTACTTTTATGGTAAAAGCTATCAATGTAAAAAAAAAATCTTCACCGCCCCCCCACAAGTAGTGCAGTATCACTATGGTGACACCCTACTGCTTGTAGATTGTTAGTATATAAAAAAAACCCATAAATAATAATATTTAAAAATAAAATAAAAATGTAAAAAAAAAATTAGAAAAATTATAATTTTTGGTTATAAACTAATTTTGGTTATTTATTTTTTTTTACTAAAAAGATAACAATAAATTTTGGCCAAGATTTATGAAGAAAGATTATTTATTTGCAAATTTTATAAGAAAAACACTTTTTTTCAAAATGTTTGGACTTTTTCATTTATATAGAAAGAAAAAATAAAAATCCCAGTGATGAATAAATACCACCAAAATGAAGTTATATCTGTCTCAAAAAAATGCTAAAAAATTCATATGGGTACAGTGTTGCATGACCGCGCAATTGTCATTCAAAATGTGATAGCACTGAAAGCTGAAAATTGGCCTAGACAGGAAGGGGGTAAAAGTTATTGGACTTGAAGTGGTTAAGCTGGTAACCTGTAATGGCTTTTAAAGCATTGCCTATGGAGATTTTTTTGGTACCATCGTTTGTTGCCATTCCACAGGCATACACAATCTATTTACTTGGCGTAACATCATCTTTTATATTTTAACAAAAAAAGTGATTATTATATTGTGTTTATGTGCACTAAAATTCATTAAAGTATTTTTTTCCTAAAAATTTGTGTTTTAAAAATGGATGCGCAAATGTGGTGCAAGATAAAAAATTGCAGCAATGACTATTTTATTCTTCAGGGTCTCTGCTTTCAAAAAAATATAGATATAATATATAAATATTGGGGGTTCTAAGAAAATTTCTAGCAAAATATTCCGTTTTTTACATATATGTGAGAAGTGGCCAGGGGGTCAAGTGGTTAAGTATTTCCAATATTTTACATGATGCATCTTTGCTGTGTATAAACATACTGTGTATAAGCACTATTCTATCGTAGATATTTTATATTGATGATTGTATGTAGTACGGCTGTGCTCACTATTTATAAACCGTAACAGTAAATTAAATCTCGCAGTGAAGAAAACAAACCTCCCACTGCACAAATTATGGAGCTTTTTCTGAATGCGCAGCTCTGATTTTTTTTGTGACTGTTTGCTTTGTTTATACAGTAGGAGGAGAAAATTGTTGATACTTTTTACTCTCTGTCTCTGTAGGTACTCTACAGATTAAAAGAAAAGATCCAGCTTTCATTGAGGCAGGACAAAAAAAACCAAGAGATACACCTGTCGCCTCTCTCTGTTCAGCCTACACAGTTTGAAGCAAAGTGTTCCAGCAGTATGGTTCATCCTGAGCATATTCCCAAACCTGTCAATGTTGTTGTAGACCCTCAGTGTCCAAGCACCTTCGAGGTTAAACTTCCAGTTTCTGCAGGACCATCGCCTTTTAAAATGAAACCAGTGGGCCTACAAGAAAGGTAAGTCCTGTTTTTACTTTTCCTAACACAGTTATGCTGTTTTTAGATTTGTATTAATAAGTAGTAGCCAGAAATCTTTAGTATTTTTATTTAAATACATATGCAATCAGTTTAATTTAAATTAGTTTATCAGTGTTCATATTATAATCGTTCTTCGGTTTTGGTGAATACCCTATGTAAATACATACAATAATATTTGCTTAGTACACAGGCTATGCACTTAGTAGTTTTGTACAATGGCTGTGCCTAAAGCTGGCCATGCACTAGTAGATTTTCTAACGAACATTCATACAGATATTTGTATGACGTTTCCCATCAGTACCTTCAATGGGGTGGATTTACTAAAAACAAATAGACTGTGCACTTTGCGAGTGCAGTTGCACTTGTTTTCCCCACAGCTTAGTAAATGTGGTGATGCTCTGCTGATTTCCAGCCTCTAATCATGTGCAATCAAAACTGCATTTTTAAAAAATTTTCATGCACTTGATTAGGTATTCTTTACAAAGTGAAGCTTCACCACATTAACTAAGCTCTGGGAAAGATGAGTACAACTGCACTTACAAAGTGCACAGTATATTTGCCTTTAATAAATCAACTCCAGTGACTTGACAAATGTCATTCCAAAAATGTTTGCTTTTAACATTCTATTTTGGCGTGAATGGACTTTCCTGAATGAAAACTACACTCACTGATAGAAATGTGTTTGTTCGAGAAATAAATTCCATCCTGCTCCTTCACATTTTCTTCTCACTGTGGTCAAAAACAAACATCAGTTTGATCCCATTAATGAATAAAAAATCAATGGAAGGCTCCAAGGCCAGTTTTTCTGCTCTTCTTCTACAATGCAGGTTTACCATTCAGGTCTTAGTAACTGAAAACTATGCAGTTTTTATATAAGGCAGGCCATAGATTAGGTGATTTTCTTCCAACCACAACAAAGAAAATCACTTGATCCCAGTGTTAAGTTTGACACCAAATTTCAATTCAGGTTTAATCATAGTCTTTTGACTAAAATGCCATTTTAGTTTTAGTCATATTTTAGTAATCTGAATTGTTTTAGCTTTAGTCTTATTTTATTCAACTAAAATCTCCCACATTTATGTCAACTAAAATCTCCAGTGCATTTTAGTCAACTAAAATCGAATGGGTTTAGTTAAATTGTAATGCATTATATAAGCATTTCTCTAGAATTTCCAAACTTCTGGAATAAAAATATAATAACATTATTATTTATGTTATTATATAAACCAGACTGCAAATGTACCTCATCCCTAATATATAATGTGAAAAAACACAAAAAACGAATGGGAATTTACTGGTACAAAAAAAGGACAACCTCATGTTACTGTATAAAACATGTTTATTGAAACACATCTTCCAAACATTTACCATAAAAACAGTATTTGGCTAGTCAGCCCAATAAATCACAGCAATGTGTATTATGACATCTAAATCCTCTAGAGGTCGACGCGTTTCGCTTATTAGCTATCTCAGGACCCCGAAAGATTGGAGACAAAGAAGTCCAATGCCCTAACTGGAAGATAAATATATACAACATTAGTCATACAATGATGATTATTACAGAAATCTTACAAAACGAAACCTTCTCACATGTCAACATGAGCGGTGTTATTATTTATGGTATTAAGGTTTTTGTATATGGACTACAGAAACAAATATAGCAATTAATATATATAATGTCTTTATAAATAAAACCAAGTTTCATTACAAGAATTTAGCTTTGTTGACAAACAAAACAACTTTAAAACATAAAAAAAAAATCAGCGCTTCACTCAGCACAAATCAGCGATAAAAAACTGAAACTGTGCAACCAGAATTGGATAGTGTATGTGAGCTATGTTAACCAACAGACATAACAAAACAATGGTAATGCACTCACAAGCATCAGTGTGAAACAGGCATAGAGTTAGCTCAATGCGAAGCCATCGGTAGTGGTAATGGTCCCGACTGGAGGTGCTGGGATCATGGAGAAGTGGTAGATGCCAGCTATAAGATCCAGAAAAGCTGTCAGAGAACTGCTGAGGGAACCTTGGTAGAACCTTCAGATGGAGCTGTCAAAAGACTGGGTGCTAGCAGCCGATTGGGAACCATTTCAGAGGCAAAACCAAGCCTCCTTCATCAGCTAATGAAGGAGGCATGGTTTTGCTATTGAAACAGTTCCAGATTTTCTACTAGCACCCAGGCTTTTGATAGCTCCATCTGACAGTTCTTGTGAGATTTTCCTGTGGCGGCTCTCTGACAGCTTCTCTGGGTCTTATAGCCGGGATCTACCACTTCTTCATGATCCCAGTGGCTCCATTCTGGACTATTACCAGTAACATTCTGGACTTTTGCTTTTAACATTCGATTTAAAAATGAATGTAAATTCTGAACGATAGCCACATACACTATCCAAAAATTTGTCCAATGTTTTCCTTGCTGCCCCATTGAATTTTACCATCACTGTTGTCAAAAACAAACATCGATTTGACTAACAATTAGAAAATCAAATGAATATTCTTGAAATTAATATTCACAAACGAAAATGTACATGTGTATGGCCAGCTTAAGGCTTGGTTAAAATAAAAAAAGCCTGCAATAGTGAACAAGCTGCATACTTAATATAGATCAAACAATGATTATCGTTTATTGTGGCCCTCTGGCTGTAAATTTCCATATTTTACCACTTATATTTAATTCTGTAATATATTATGACATGGTTTAACTCCAGGAAGTATATAAAAGCCAGAACACACACACAAATAAAAAGAAAGGAGTGTATGCCCATGAGCACATCTTATGCTTCAGTCTTTACTGAAACACAAACTGCTCAACTCAATTTAGATTTACGTGGCTCAAGTAAGAAATTGTGTTTAAATTTATTTCAGAGTTGAATGCAGTTTTTGTGAATTCTGTTCTCTGTAACTTGTATTAAAGTTGGCATAGCAACTAAGCCTTAGGCGCATTATTCAAACATAACATTGAAACAAGCGCATTTTAGCCTTCAGTAAGCTCAGAGACCCTGGAATGCATCTTTGTGTTTCATAGGCTTCATATTCGTCTTTTACTGCTCAGATGGATGTTACTGCTCAGTCATACGTCACTGTGATTTACTAGCAATTCAGGTTAGATCAGGAGATTCTCAAGGAAAAGCAAAAAAAAAAAAGAAATCAGTGACATGCTAATTTCTTCCAGCAAAAATTGCAACTGTGCTGAAGCTGGCAAGTCCCCTTAGTATACTTTTTCCCTGGGTTATAAAATCCAGTGTGTCCAGATTTAGAAGTTTCCATACAGAGCTTGATTTTGGAAGTTCAGTCTTTATGGTCTTATTCACATCATGCGTGCAGAACAACTGATAGAAACTGACGTGCAGATTTCACTTGCAGAGACATCAGTTTAGAGTTCAAGGCTCAGAAGTGTGTAAGGCACAGAATTCAGGGCTCAGGAGTGCATACGGCATGGAGCACAGGAGTCAGAGTGGTACTACACAGAGCACAGGGGTCACAAGTGTGAAATGCATAGAGTGCTGGGGTCAGGAATGCATAACACGCAGAGTAAATGGTTAAAGAGTGCTTAAGGCACAAAGTGTTGGGGTCGGGAGTATGTTACACACAAAGTAGAGGGGTCAGTAATGTTAATGCACCTGGCACAGGGGATAGGAGTGTGTAATGCACAGAGCACAGGGGTCAGGAATACATGATGCACAGAGCACATGAGTCAGAAGTACTTAAGGCACAAAGTTCAGGGGTCAGAAGTATGTAACACACAGAGTGCAGGGGTCAGGAGAGTGCATGGCTTTATGTGGAGGGGCCAAGTGTGAGTAAATCACAGTATACAGGGATCAATAGTTATTAATGCACAGAGGTCAGAAGTCAGGACAATGTAACACGAGTCAGGAGTACATAATGAACAGGGTACAGGGGACAGGATTACATAATGCAAGGAGTGCAGGGGTCAGGAGTACATAACACATGGAGTACAGAGGTTAGGAGTGTGAACTGCACATTGCAGTGGTAAGTTCCATTGCAGAGCAAAGTGTGTGTTCACTTTACAAAGTGAATGGTAAAAAGGTGAACCTGGATTTATTTTGACTACCTAACAATGTGCAAAGGAAATAAAAATAGAACTTTTGTTAGAACACAACTGGATGAACTCTCGGGGGATCAGGAAGTATTTTCTTCCCTGCAGGAGTAAATTGGATCATGCTTTGCTGGGTTTTTTTTGCCTTCCTCTGTATCAACTGTGAGTATGGGATTATAACTTTTTTTTTTAATGGTTGAATTGGATGGACTTTTGACTGTTTCAGCCAGACTAACTATGTAACACAGTCTCCTCCTATTTCCTAAACTTCAAAATTGATTACAATGTGAATAGTCTTGCCTTTTTTTCTGACAAAGATTCTAGGCTGTTTCAAAGTTAGTCATACAGCAGAAGTATAGATTTATCAAGAGGGGCAGTCAGCTGCACAGGATGAATGCTAGGATGAAAATTAGTACCACTCCCTTCCTTTTAGCTTGTAGGATGACAGAAAATGTGTAGAGCAAAAAATGTATGTTGAGTAATTCATCAGTTATTTCTCTTTGCAGATCTTTCTGGGCAAGGAATCCCATAACTCTAGGTTAGGATAGAATAGAATTGATAGTTAGTTGGCAGCACCCAACAACTTTTCAAACAAGGGTTTATAGATATAACTCTACTGACATAGAGAAAATGCTGTATTTCAATGAAAAACAGTTTTGATCTGACATCAATGAGCCTTGGCTTGCAGAAGTAAAGTATACTTAAAAGTACACTGTCTTCTAGGGGTCAGTATTATAACAGGATAGAACAGATAGAAAGGAAACGGCGGATGGTGCCAGCTTGGTGCAGTATATAGGAAAATAATTTATTACTTTTTTTAAACTTTAA